>NC_091433.1:173716602-174329795 GCF_964237555.1 Oryctolagus cuniculus
TGGTCCTGCCATGTGTACTCAGCAGCACGTGGTTCCACCGTGTGTACTCAGCACAGCAGTGATCCTGCCGCGTGTACTGAGCACAGCAGTGATCCTGCCGCATGTACTGAGCACAGCAGTGGTCCTGCCATGTGTACTGAGCAGCACGTGGTCCCACCATGTGTACTCAGCACAGCAGTGATTCTTCCGGGTGTACTGAGCACAGCAGTGATCCTGCCGCGTGTACTGAGCACAGCAGTGGTCCTGCCATGTGTACTCAGCAGCACGTGGTTCCACCGTGTGTACTCAGCACAGCAGAGATCCTGCCGCATGTACTGAGCACAGCAGTGATCCTGCCATGTGTACTCAGCACAGCAGTGATCCTGCCGCGTGTACTGAGCACAGCAGTGATCCTGCCGCATGTACTGAGCACAGCAGTGGTCCTGCCGCGTGTACTGAGCACAGCAGTGATCCTGCCATGTGTACTCAGCACAGCAGTGATCCTGCCGTGTGTACTGAGCACAGCAGTGATCCTGCCACGTGTACTGAGCACAGCAGTGGTCCTGCCATGTGTACTGAGCACAGCAGTGATCCTGCCGCATGTACTGAGCACAGCAGTGGTCCTGCCATTTGTACTCAGCAGCACGTGGTCCCACCGTGTGTACTCAGCACAGCAGTGATCCTGCCGCGTGTACTGAGCACAGCAGTGATCCTGCCGCGTGTACTCAGCACAACAGTGATCCTGCTGCGTGTACTGAGCACAGCAGTGATCCTGCCGTGTGTACTCAGCACAGCAGTGATCCTGCCGCGTGTACTGAGCACAGCAGAGATCCTGCCATGTGTACTCAGCAGCACGTGGTCCCACCGTGTGTACTCAGCACAGCAGTGATCCTGCCGGGTGTACTGGGCTTTCAGTGGTTGGTGCGATCTGTCCCAGACCAAAAGGGAACAGGAATTGTTTCTAAAAGGGGGCAAGCAAATGGATCTGGAGCAGAAAAGCTACCTTTTATAGACTAAATGTCAAACTCTACAATCCACATTCTCCTCACACATATTTAAATTGCCATCTTGGTGGATCCACTTCTGAAAAACAAGGGCCAGAGGCTCAAGGTAAGATGAACGGTGACGCCAGTTGGCATGCGGCTTTGTAAGCATTGACCTGGGGCTTCGGGTCCTTCACCCAGACCCCTGAATCTGCCGTTTACAAGAGCTCATAGCTGGAGTTTGCTGTCACAGAAAGGAGATGTTGCCCTCACTCTGAGCACCAGCTAGCAACTCCTTCAGGTGTAGGTGGGTTAAAGATCTCAGGTCACAGATATTCTGAGGCTCAGTGACCCCAGGACTAGTAGTTTTAATTAAACTAGAGGAAGAGGAAGTGTAGGCACTGCCCACCATGGACTAGTGTTTTGTCCTTTGGGGTTATGGGGGCTGTGCATAGGGATCAGAGAATGGGAGGGTGATGCTAGGGACCTCCACCTGGGAGATAAAAATTAATTCAAATGAATCAGATTGCTTCTTCTTCGATCCAGCAGATTCTCTCTCTTTCACAGCCACTCCAGATTTAAAGCAAGTGAGGTGTTGACTCTGTTAACTGCCGTCCACTAGCAATTCATTTGAAGGAGACTTTGTTCTCAGCCTCCCTCCTCCCTGTTGAAGGCCATTTACCACACTGACATTTCCAATACCGATACTGAGACCAAAACTGTCCAGTGGGATTCAGACAAAGGCCAGGTCAGTTTGATGACAACTTATGACCTAATAAGAGTGCAATTACAGCCAACAAGAGTGCCACCGTTCTCTGAGCCCTGCACACCCTGGCATGCTCTGGTGCTGGAAGCTACCCTCCCAGAGCTAGAGAAGCATAGGAGACGGAAGACTCAAGGCAGATCTGCAGAAGAATGAGTTTGCCCCTGCTAAATTTAGACAAGACTGTAGATGTGAAGTAACTGGCTCATAAAACTGAAGACGCTCTCCAAATGAAAGAACATGGGCTTCCGAATCTGTCCCAAATTTATAAACTGGCTCAGCCACTTACTAATTGTGTCACCTCTGCCAATTATTTGACCTCTCTGAGCCATGGCATCTGAATCTGTAAAATGGGGATTATCATAGTACAGCTTCACAGGATTGCTATGAAACTAAAGTGGCTCAAAAGAAACTCTGCATAGTAGCCTACCAATGAGTTCTATTGCCTTCCTCTTCTATACTCACCTTTAGTTATTTTATCCCAATAATCATTTATGGAGCAACTAGCAGAAATCACAACCACCACACTTCCAAGTCAACCCATACTCAGTGAAAGAGAGATAATAGAGTCTCCTCTTAGGCTTAGAGAAGTAGAGTGCCTGGCAAACTGCCTGCCCCACACTAAATGTTTTGTCAATAATAACTACTAATAAAAACTATAATTTAACAGTGACACTATCAGGAGAGTCTGGGGTGGCCGATTTAGCATTACAGCCAATCATGAACCTTAAGATAAAGGGATGTGTGCTTTGCCATCAATGTTCTGTTGACTC
Organism: Oryctolagus cuniculus; assembly: GCF_964237555.1. Lineage (NCBI taxonomy): Eukaryota > Metazoa > Chordata > Mammalia > Lagomorpha > Leporidae > Oryctolagus > Oryctolagus cuniculus. The sequence continues at coordinate 173,719,101 of NC_091433.1, forward strand.
TCTGTAAGGAGAAGTTCTGATGAAACAAGAATCACCCTGAGAGAGCTAGAGCTTCCTGGATTGTCAAAAAAATGAAAAATAGAGAAGGAAGAAGGGAGAGGGAGAGGATAAATAGGGTAGGGGAAAAGTAAATGGGTAAAAGGTGAAGAAAGACCAATCGGCCGGTGCTGCGGCTCAATAGGCTTATCCTCCGCCTTGCGGCGCCAGCACACCGGGTTCTAGTCCCGGTCGGGGCGCCGGATTCTGTCCCGGTTGCCCCTCTTCCAGGCCAGCTCTCTGCTGTGGCCAGGGAGTGCAGTGGAGGATGGCCCATGTCCTTGGGCCCTACACCCCATGGGAGACCAGGAGAAGCACCTGGTTCCCAGCTTTGGATCAGCGCAGTGCGCTGGCCGCGGCGGCCATTGGAGGGTGAACCAACGGCAAAAGGAAGACCTTTCTCTCTGTCTCTCTCTCTCTCACTGTCCACTCTGCCTGTCAAAAAAAATTTTTTTAAATAAATAAAAAGACCAACTCCCTTTTCCCGGCCCCTGAGGGAGACGCTAGCACCTTGCGCCACCTGCCCGCTTCCGATGATGCTCCCTTAGGTGGCTGCTGGCTTATTCTTCAGCACCTGGCTTGTGGACAGCGCCCAAACGTGAACCTTCAGGGTGGGGAACACTTCATTTTCTAAGCTGCCTCAGTTCACTTGTTACCACGTATTGCAAATTTCTTCAAAGCAACTTTACTGGGGTGAGCCCTAGAAAGCCCCTGGGTTATAGACACTGGTCATAGCCCCTGGGCATTACATTAGTAAACTTTCTAAGCATAAATCTAGTAATCATCTCCCAGTTTAGAAAATCTTTCCATGGCTTCCTGTGGTTTGTAGAGTGCCAAAGACCTTTATTTAGACCCATGTGTGATCTCCCCAACTCACACTTTGCCAGCCCTTTCTTCCTCTCTACTCTACCCAGTACCCACACTGCTCAGTTGTTCCAAGCTGAATTCTTACCTCCAGGCTGTTGCATCTGCCATCCTCTTCATCTCCTTGCTCTTCTTTCGCCTTCTCTCTATATATGCCCCTCTTCCTCTGGTTTTTAAAGAAATCTGTCCACACCTATGGACCATGTATGGACCTACAGTATAATCCTATGGCTCTTAAAACATTCCTGTAGTAATTTGTAGCTCTTTATTGTCTTTTTAAATTTTTATTTATGTTTTTAGTATCTTAACATACACAATGATGGAGAGGTGATTATGTCTGATAAATATGTACTTTCCTGAATCTTGTACCATGCCTAACACATAGTATGCCCACTAAATACGTGTTGACAGAATGAAGTAGTGAGGTAAATTGCACGTATTTCCAAGTTCCAGCTGAATGAACTGAGAATTTGACTTGAAATCCATATAATATCCTATCACTGTTCAACCTGTGTCTAACAAAACAGATAAAATCACTTTTTAATAAATACTGCAAAGTGTTCTGTATATCAAAGCAACACCTGTGTCCCATCAGATGAACCAAAACAGCATTTGTTACTCTTGTGATGAGTAATTCTCTTTATAGACTTTCCTTGTGCCCATGCTTTCTTTGTGTATGGTCACTGTCTTGTCAAAATCATTTTGTAAGAAAGACTTTGATCTTAATTGTGTGCCCTGGTCCTTGTGAGTAGAGAGAGCTAGAGCTGAGCGCTTGAGACAAAAGAGCTCTTGCCACACAGTAGTCCTGCAAAGACTTGGGGAAGTGTCATAGGTATAAAAAGGCTGGTGACAGTGAGACATCGACCCACAGAATGATGTTTCTTCTGTCTGGTTACAAACATGTGAAGTGCTGGACGTAATGTAATGGTCTTTCATCATTATGAAATTAAGTTAACTGTGCAGTCATACTGTAAAGAATAACAAGAAAAATCTGCAGCAGCAATGCCCCAGATGTTCTGAGCATTAGCTACATCCCTGGAATACGGATATGCACTCTCAAGGTAATTTTGAAGGACATCGATTCATATGTTGGCGAGACACATGCTTAGAAGTTAGCTCTTTACTTACATTCAGGTAACTACTTTTCTCACTCTCCCCAACTCATCAGCCCCCTCCACTTTCCAATTGCTACACTTTCTATTGGAATTAATTCTACCTTTTCTCAAAGTGAAAGAAAGGCAAGTTCTCTCGTCTGTATTCTAATTGTCAGCCTTGCAGGGATAGAGCCCTAGTTTTCCTCCTTATAATCATTTATCTCATTCAATGAAACACAAGTTCCCCCGCCATCCTAAGCCTTGACATGCTTAGTGAACCGAAGCAGTGCTAAGTTAACTATTATGAGATGGATTTGGAAACCACATGGCTCAAACAAATCATGTCCCTCAAATCACTGCAATTGTGCAGATAGAAAGTGCATAGCTTATCACACCTGTGTAGGCTCCACTCCCCAGCACTGTCATTAGAAAGGCTTTTAACCATATACTTTTAGTCTAACTAGGAAAAACATTCCCTCTAGAGACACTTAGATTTCCTGTTCCTTCTGTCTCCTTTGTCCTAAACAAGACTTGTGTGTCACAAATAGATCTTTTAAGTGAGATCAGTTAAATTGAGGGTTATGTCTTCACAGATTTAGACCAGAAACCTCAGAGAGCCAAGATATTTTCCCCCTAGTCAACTCATCATCCACAGAATCCCTGTTTCGTTTGGGTTCTATTAGTAACAGTACTCTCCCTTTGTGTGGCATTTTTCCGTGATGAGGAAGGCATTAGAGTGGTGCTTCCACTTGTCCTTACCTGTGTAGAGAAGTAAATCCTAGTGAGTGGAAATCCAGAGATTTCAGGACTAGACAACCCTCAAAAAAGTTGTTTAATTCACAATTTTAGAAACTGAATCACAACTTCTTAGAGCAATGGAGGAGTTTAAAATGATAGTAAGTAGGGCTGGCATTTGCTGAGTGCATACTGCGTGCCAGCCATTGCAACAAGCACATGATGTGCAGTGTGTGTCTTCATCCTAAAAATACAGGCAGGTGTTGCAGCGTACGGGGTTAAGCTGCTGTCTGAGCACCTACTTTCCACATTGGAGTGCTAGGTCAAGTCCCAGCTACCCTGCTTCCGATCCAGCTCTGTGCTAATACATCCTGGGTGCCAGAAGAGGGTGGCCCAAGTGTGCAGACCCCAGCCACCCATGTGGGAGACCAGGATGGATTTCCAGACTCCTGGCTTCAGCCTGGCCTATACCCATTCCTGCAGGCATCGGAGGAAGTGAACCAGCAGGTGGAAGATCTCTCTCGGTGTGTCACTCTGCCTTTTAAGTAGATGAAGATAAATAAATTAAATTTATAATATAAAATAAATAAAATTATTATTATAAAAACTATTATAAAATTAAATACATAAAAGAGTCCCTTGGGGTAGATACTATAATTAAGGCTCTTTCTTACAGGAGGCCTCTGAGGGCTAAAGAGGCTGAATAACTTTCCCGCAGCCCTCAGGCTAGTCTTCTTCCTCTGTACTGCCTGAGGAAGTGATGCATAGTGCTAGGCCTGTAGGAACCCTGATAAATGGTAGCCATTGTTCTTAACAAAATATTTTGGTTCTGGATTATTTTTAGGCCATATCTCTTATTCATGTTGAATTAATTTACTGTTTTTCTTTAGCTTCATCTACCCCCTGAAATCCATCATCTTCTTTACCACCACCACCTCCTACGAAAAGCCACTGATGGCCCCACCCTACTCTGCCTGCTGGTCATGCTCTCATGCCCGCAGTGGGGACTGCATACCACACAGGGGGATTCACCCTGTTCCTTCCAGGCCATGGTGCCCCTCCCAGTGTGGCTTTTCAGGTCACTGCTTTAGCATTCCTGTGTCTGTCCCCATACCATGTGTCCTCATTCAAAACCCAGGCATAGGATCTGATAAACATTTCTTTCTTAGCAAATGTGTTAATATGCCACATCTAACAAAGGCATAAAGAGAAGACATTTAGTTATTCATGTAGCAGATTGCACTGTAGCTGAGAATGAAGTTTTAGTGACACAGGCCATCCAGCCCGAGGGTTGGGGCACTGTACTCAATAGAGCCCTTCCCTGACCCAAGGAGGACATGGCAGAAGGGGCAGGTTCTGTGCCCCTTTTTCCCCTGCTGTTTGTCTGCCCCCTCTACAAGTTTCTATTGTAACTGCTGTGCCTGCCCTGGCGATTCCCCAGGGAGTCATGAGGCAGGGGTGTCACACCCTTGGAAGCCCCCACAAGCCAGCGCCTGCCGCTGCTTTGCTGGACAGGCTGCTGCCGCTGCCGTGGAGGCTCCTGCACCGCCAGCACTCTCCCGTGCACCTGCCCCTGAGCCTGCTTACTCCTCACAACACAGGGCGCCCACTCTGTCCCACACCTCTGGACAGGAAGGGCAGACGTCATCCCCTGTTTTCGGGTGAGAAGACTGAAGCCCTGAAGGGTTCAGTTAACGCACTCAAGGTTCCTACAGGTCATTCAACACAGAGGCCCCTCGGGAGAGGTCCTGCTTCCATATCCTTCCACTTGCCAGGCAGCATCCAGTGAAGATTCTCAAGCATGAAATGGTACTAATCTTCGCAGTCATCCAGGCATCATGTACGTGTTTATCCAGCCTACATTGACTGCACTATTTCATGCCAGGTCACGGGCTTACCTGGGTAAGTGATGCAGCCCCGGCAATTAAGGAATGCCATCTTACAGTCAGGGGCTGGCAGGAAGGCAAGCCTGTGGCCTCCCAGAGCCTGAATGCCTAGGGAGAGAGAGGTTCAGAATACTGAGCAGCATGAGGCCCAGGGAAGCCACAGCTGTTGGGCTCCTCGCATTCCAACAGGCTCCTCTCTGGGATCCTCCTCTTCTGGACGAGGAACAAGAACAGAGAGTAGTGGCTCTCCCCTTAGGTGAGCCTGCATTTGTCCATTCATTCACTGTCAGCAGACACGCAGTGGGAACTTCACCCCGAATAGCCCCACAGGCTGCAGAGTGGGAGGTGGGGCAGCAGAAAGGGGATCCTCTCACCTGCCCCTCCTGGAGCGAGTCTGAATTCTCTGAGTCCATTCCTTCTACACAGTCAGTGAAGAACATGAGAGGTGTTGTCCACTCCAAACCTGCTCTCCACGCAAGTGTCCCTTCCCAGAGCTATAGAGGCTGGGTTTTTTCTGCTTGTTGACGTTAGACTGGGTTGGTGCTTTGAACTGGGGAAAAATGGTGGTTTCAGGGTGAATTTTAGGCCAACTTGGATAAAGCCCTCCAAGAGCACACTCAACTGTACCCTCCAAAGGAGGTGGAAGCAGTCCCAGCTTCTCCGGTGGCCTACAAGGCTGAGGGGACGTGGGCAAGGCTGGGCTCTCCTTGAGCCTTTGTCCTGTGCCTTTTGGGCCTTTGACAGGAGGCAGGAGAAAGAGGGAGTGTGTCGTCACCAAGCCAAGCATATGTGCCCATTTGTCCTCGTCATCCTAGGTTAGATTCCGCTGCTCACAAGTTGTCAATGAGAGATGGTGGCTCACAATTAGGGAGCAGCAGAGTCGTGATTTGAGACAAAACGTTGTAGCACCCTCTTCGGAAGACAGCACCATCATGATCAAAAAGCTTCTCTGAATCTCAGTGACGACAGGCTGATGCATGGGAGCTCACGACAGCTGCTGATATGAGAGCTCTGACAACAGAGCCTGGACCAGGGCCACCTGGACACTCTGCCAGAGAGATGCCAGCCAGGACCAGCAGAGCCCATCCACTCAGTGATGTCCAGAGAACTCTGGCCAGGCATGACCTTGGTGGAACTGGACTGCCAGATGGGTCATCCAGACATGACCATGGGCAAGTGGTAGGACACGCGTAAAGGGCTGGGGCCAGCAGGAGCATGACAGTGACCCCAAAGCATGGGTACACAGCGCAGCGGAGCATTAGACCACTCTCCCTCAATGCACCGTCCTCGCTCAGCCCTGTCCCTGGTCCTGGAGCAGTCAGAAAGGAGGTGATGGTGAGGAAGGGGATTGCAGAGTCCTGCAGTCAGTCTAGGGCACAGTTTACCCACCACCTCCAATGCCACGAGTAGGGCAGTTGTCAGCCCAACCACACCAGATGCCTTGAACATGCCTAAGGACCTAAGCTTGCGCTACACTCTATGTTACTGAGGTGACATTACCTGAAGTTAACAGTAAACCTCCAATAATCAGAGCTGTATGAAAATGAAATGAAATGAAAGACAGATGTTTTCTGGGGGTCCAAAAATTGCTAAGCTATGCCAGAGGGCTCGGAGCCCTCTACTTGGGAGAGGGTGAATGTGAGCATCAGACCAAGTGTTGTGGATGTTGAGCTGTGGGTCAGGGAGATGGGCTAGGGCATGGGGGATACAGAGCTTGCAGACCGCTGGGGCTCTTGTGAGGGACCAGCTGTGAAATGATGAGAGCCTCAGAGGAAGGGTCAGAAAGGAAGAATGGGGGATCTGGAGTAGAGGCCCCTTCCTGCACTGCCTTCCTAGTGGTACCATCAGCCCAGGACAGCTGTGGAGCAGCCCTGAAAGAAGAGAGGGAGAAATGTGGTAATGGCTGAGTGTGCAGTGAGCAACCAGGCATCAATATATGCAGACGGAACACTGTGATTCTGCCAGGATCTGGCCCTGTTTCTTTCTCACAAAACAGCTCAGATCATTGCAGCAAGAAGTAGATTAGCGATTCTGAGCTTTAAATCCTATTTCTAACACTGATTTACTGTGACGTTTAGGACAAGGTTTTGCCTTTGATTGCTACGTTTCCACAATCAAGAGTGCAAAGCAGTGAGACAGGTCCAGCCCGTGAGTCTGGTGTAAGAGGCAGTGGCTCATAATGGCACTAAGTGAACCCCTTTAGAATAACAGGATGTTTGGACATGATCAAGATTTTCTTGATAACATCCATGGCTCAGTTTACAAGGCAATGGATGTGCATGTTTTTCATAACTCTTAATGCTTCTGAAAATGCAGCCCTTTGTTCTCAGCCCCTTCTCTCCCTGGGCACAAAGTCTGCAGTTTAGGGGATAACTGAGCTTCTGGTATTTGAAGCATAACAGAATCCGTTTCTCCCCATGCTGCCCTCCAGGAACCTCATCAACCCTCGACTCCCACCCTCTCTTCCATGCCAGTGACTCATACATCTTTATTTCCCCTCCTCCCCCCGAGTCCCGTAGCTGGCTTTCTGGCTGCCTAGTTGGTATCCCATCCCCACCTTCAGTATGGCCCCCACCAGTGCAGCCTGAAGAGTGATGCTTCTGCGATAGCTCTACCATTCTGGACCTGCAGTTCTTCAAGGTCTTTCTTGGCTTCACCTCTCTCACTGCCCAGAGTTAGTGTTTCCCAGCCCAGGTTATATATGTTCTAGCTCTGTAGGGGAAGAACAAAAGGAACTTCAGAAACCCCTTACTCAGTAAATAATGGGAATTACACCACTGTTCAGAATCCTCAAAGGCAAGGTCCACGCCTTAGCCATTGCTGTGCTAACAGCAGGCATAAGTTTCTGCCTTGTGTTAGGAGCTCATATAAGCATTGCTGAAAGAGAAGGATATGTGTAATTTATAACAGTGTCTGAGGAAGTTCAGGTTTCTAATAAAAATATACTATAAAGTGAGAACAATGAATTTGAATCTCTCATGCTAACGGAAAGCTTCCCCTGTGAAAATGCTCATTTTTAAAAACCAAGATGGCAGCTAAAAAGTTTCAGTGACTTGAGTGACTTGTCCCATTAATCCGCAGCCGTCGTTGCTCCTTCCTGCTGTTTGAGACCCGGCCTCACCAAGCAGAAAAGGCAGCTCATGAGGATGGTCTTGTCGGGGAGAAAGGAGCTGGAAGCCACCCTGTTTCTGGGTCTTCTCACTGCTGGGGGTGCCCCCATCCCCGGTGCCATCTCAGCCCTGCAAACCACAAGCCAGCACCACCACAGAGGGCAGAGGAAAAGGCCAGTAGTGGGGAAGCTGCGTGTTCTGAGAAACAGGGAGGGGGCGTCCCAGGCTTCTGAGAAGAATGGAGGCGGGGGCGGTCTGGCTCTAGGCAGTCCTCCCTGTCCCTGGTTGTCCCAAGGTGCTTGTTGTATACCGCATATGAGATTGAGGCAGAGTAGAGAAGTCACATGACTCTGCAGGGGATGGCAGAAAAAGTGGCCTGGACAGCAGGAGTCTGAGTTCCCAGCTTGCCTCTGCTCCTTCCCCAGGTAACTGTGCAACTTGGCGTCTTGGGTGCTCCTCTTTCTTTCTCTCTCCCTTTATCTCTTTCTTCCTCCTCCTCCCACCCGCAACACCACCACCAATCCTTCCAGTGCACTGGGCAATTCAAGCCTGCTGGTCAGGTCTTTATGGGCACAAGCACCTCCCGTGCTGGGCCAGGGATACATAGAAGCCTTTCCCCCTCAAAGCCCAGGGCCCAGAAAGAGCTGAATAGACACAGATAGAAAGAATGAAAGAGCAAACCGGGAACTTGCTAGGGATGGGCTTCCCCTGCTCTGCAGCCTGGTGGTGCATCCTTGTGGCTCGCCTTTGCATGTGTGACGTGCCAGAGCCCACACTCGGGCTGGGAGCCTCTGCTTGCAGCCCCCAACAGTGAGCCCCACAGCCAGCTCCTGGAATCTCCAAGGGCCTGAGTGGTTCGCCAGGCCTTCTCAGCCTCTGTGAAAATTCATTTCCTCTCCTGGTTCCAGGGGGCCTCCCTCATGAAGCCAGAGTCATCGTGAGCGAGCTCCAGGACCGTTCTCAGAGCCCAGAGAAGAAATCAAGTCAGGAGGTGGTAAATTACCTCTGAGAGTCGGACTGAGTGCAGAGTGGTGCTTCCCACTCCTGAAGGTGGCTGTGAATGTCACCTCACCCCCACTTCACTAAGCAGAAGCCAAAGGCCCCCAGAGTCAGGACACACATGGCCAGCCTTGGCCGTGTCCACCCCAGTCAGGTCTGCTCCCACAAACCCAAAACTGTCCACGAGCCCTTCGTCTTCAGCCAGTAACTGAAGTCAGTTACGTGGACAGTAGGATGGAGGTGGCCGGGCTTTTTCATCACATGCATTATTTGAATAGAAATGCATACCGCGACCTGAGCCTCCTGACAGTCCATTTTAGAAGATTTTTGCCGAGCAAATCAACCGCACAGTGATAAATTGGAGAGAGAGCTTTTCCTCGGCAGTATCTGCCAGCTCCATCCTAAGCAGCCAGAGCCCGTGTGAGCCCCAGCTGCGAGAAGGGATGCAGAGCTCCGCTGCTCCCAAGTCCACGGAGTCTCTGACACCGTCCATCGTTAAATGCTCTGACGCAGTGCAGCCTTTCCGTCCTGCTCTCTCTCCAAGGCGTTGCTATTCCCTGGTCCACATTCAGACAGACACCTTTTTGTCAGCTACTTAAAATCATTAAGTGAGCTTAATTAGGTTTGTCAATCCCTAAGGCTGGCAGGGAGGCAAGGAAGGCATTCTATCCACTGCCCATTAACAGTCTGCTGCCTGCGCGAAGTGGTGCCCCAATGGCATCAGCATTTCCTGAGCAGGGATCTGCCCATGGGTCTAGGAGGCACCCAGTTCCAAAGCTGCCCCCTCTCCACTTGGTCCATAGCCCAGATGGCCACCCCCCAGAGTCGCCTGGGCCAGTTTTCAACAGGCTTCTCTGTAAAGCTGAGCAAAGCAAGGCAGGGCGGACGCATTCATTATGCAAAGCCAGGCTCCAGCCAAGATCTCTAGCCAAGTCTGTTTGAGCAACAAGCTCCAAACCCCACTGGCTAGAAAAAGTGACAACAACCCACGCCATCAAAGGCATCGACTTTGGAGAAGCAGAGCTGAGCAAGTAGAAGCAGGGAGCAAAGTCCCCGCTGCTAAGTAAAGAAGCGCACCTGCCTTGTTCTTCAATAACACAGATCAGTGAGAGAGAGGGAGGAGCCCCAGAGAGCTAATTCATTCCTGATCCTTGGCCAGGCTGTGTGCAGACAGGAAGGGGAAGACTCAATCCTTCCCCAGCCAGGCAAAGGTTCTAGGCTAGGGGAAGAATAAGAACCACTGTGTTCACCAGAAACACCTGCAATCCGGGCAGCCGTGTGGCATGGACCTTGCTTTTCCTCAGTCCCAGAAGAGTCCACCCGGTGAGTGCCGGAAGGTTCCCTCAGCCCTCGACTGGCCCACCTGGTCCATGCCAGAACTTCCCCTCAGGTCCAGAGTAAGCCACCTGCTGAATGGTAGAAAGCAAGGCCTGAGGCTGACTCTGGACAGTGACTTGGGATCTGCACTTTTGAGGGACTCAGAAGAAAAGAGAGGTTGGCCGGAAAGACAGAGACTTGCTCTCGCTTGTGTCTAGCAGAGTGTGAGGGGAACCGGGAGCAAACTCTTCACCTGAGGCTCAGGTAAAGGCACACAGCCAGGTACTGTCCAGAGTAGAGGAGCCTGAATTTAGATGGTCCTGGTGCCCAGCTGCTCCCTTGGCTGGTACCCCACAGAAAATAAACTCCAAGACTGATCCTGCCGCACCTTCTCTGCTCCATCGCCTGCTGCCCCAGACCCCACTCCCAAAATACCTGCGCGTCACCCCCGCCTTCCACACCCTGCCGTGGGCCACCTTCATGCCACCTTGCCACACCTGTCCCTTCCGTGCACCTCTGGAGCGAGTCTGGTGCACTTGGGAAAGGGTAGGCCGTGCGGCCCCTGTTGGACCAAGGTGGCATCATGGGCTTTCATGTTGCCTTCTGATTAAGTCTCCGTTGATTGTTGTGAGTGTTCCTGACTCAAAATATGTGCAATTCCCAGTGTCAATCAAAGTCTTTTAGACAGCAGCTGCCACTGCCGTTGCCTCGCAGAGCACTTTAGAAACTCTTCTATTTAGAAACCGTTCCAGGCCCAGCTTGCATCATCCCATCCATGCTAAGAGGCCCATGGCTGTGAGCAAACTTTGCAGCTCTAGGCTCTCAGGAGTGAAGAAGGAAGGCAGAGAGAGGGGAGGGGAGAGCAGAAAGGGGGAGCTTCCTGCAGCTTTCCTGGAAGGACTCCTTCAGGGGACAGCAGGGACCCTGGCCCTCATTTACCTGCTCAGGCACCGCAGGCCCTCCTGGAATGTATACCCCAGATGTGGCCCAACGTGGAAATCAGCGCCCCATCTGGCTCCTCAGCCTGTGGAGGATGGACTGGGAGGTGTGCACTGGGGTGGAGAACGGGAACATGGGCAGCTTTGGACCCTTGCCGGCTGTGGTGCAGTCAGGTCGCTGTGCCTTCCTGATGTTTCCACCCAGAAACAGAGTTCTCTCTTGCCACCCTTTTATTGCAGAACACCCCAAATTAGTTTCAGTTGTTGGTATCGAATCCCCAAATTCGGATCAGCTCACCCAACGTGCAGAAAGCCAGTCACTGACTTCAGGGTGGTAGAAGAAAGTAGGTGTATATTTGCGAAGTTCAGAGCAAGGAGTGAGGCAGCCATGGCTTAATTCCCTGGCTCCTGGAGGAGCTGGGGGCAAAGGTTCTTCTAGATTGAAATTGGGGCCAAGAGGTGCATGCTCAGCTCCTGTCCAAGCTCCTGGTTGCTCCGTGTTGCTCAAGACCTTCTTTTGATGGGTCAGTGATGCCATGCCCTTGGGGAGTTTTTATGATGGCCAAATGGGCTTCAGTTGTCCTGGGAGAGTTACATGTAAGTGGCAGTTATCTCGTGCTGCAGACCTGGAATTTCTCTGTCCAGACCTGGAATTCCCTAAACAAACCCCTCCAGACAACACTGGCCATCAGGGTTTATGCATCGAAGAAGCAAATGACTTCTTGAGTATAGTGATTAGAACTGTGTCCAGCCAGCTGTACCACCTCCCTAATTCAATGAATTCCCTTTGGTCTTAAAGGTCAATCAAGGACACTTTGGGCTAAGGGTGGGAGTCTGGGTCCAGTGATATCTTCCCTATGCTTTTAGGGACCCTTGAATAGAGGTTTGGTTTCACCTTGCTGTAGCTCCAAGCACTTTGGGGAGTGGCATTTCTCCAACCTTTCCATCTCCTTTAAAAAGAACAGGGCCTGCCAGTCCAGTTGAGAATCCCAGCCTAGGTCTTGTCCTGGGTTACACAGGCTCCAACCAGGAGCTCACCTGTATACAGTGTCCCCTGCAGGGACCTTGGAGACAGCCAAGACTCACAGAGCAACCTAGCGAAGGCATGGGGCACCCGGGTAAGAATCATGAGGAGCAGGGCATCTCACACACTCACCCCTGCCCTGTCTCTGCTTCCTCCAGTTTCCCTGATCTGCTTACCGGTTCCACTGTAATTATCCTAACACAAGTATTTGATTTGGCCACTGTTGTGTTGGCAACCTGCTGTGGCTCCCCGTTTTCAATGAAATGGCAGTAGAAATTCTTCAGCCTGGCTCTCACGTGACCCCACCATCCTGACTTCCTCCCCTACCTCTCACACCAAATGGGTCCTGTCCCCAACAGTGCATCACTTACACTAGCTCCTCCTCCTCCTCCTCACTCCGCTCCACCCCCACACCCACATCCCTGAGTCCTCCTCTGCCTTCAAAACCAATGGAAAAGCCACTTGCTCCGTGAGGCACCCAGTTTCCCCAGGCTGCTGTCATTCTTCTTCCCTGGGCTCTGACAGCACTTGGGTGCACCTCCTGTGGCACCAGCCCCCTTCTGCTCTATTGGACACTGACATAGACACGCCCCATCTCTCCACTGGACAGTAAGCAGTGTGAATGCAGTTTTCCCCTCTGATTCCTCCTAGAACCCTCCCTTCACCCCTAGGCCTAAGGCAGGCCCTAATATCTGACAACTTTATGTGAAATAGAAACCGGTGCTTATCGGGGCCATGAAGAAAGATATCTCGCAAGTGCATGCCCAAGGTCATGGGTGGCTGAGTTCGTGTGTTGTCCATCGTCTCACACACATGCACCCAGCATGCCCAGGTGTCCCCCCACACAGGCCCTGGGGCTTCTCTGCTGCCACTCCTCGCACATCCAGCCAACCACCAGTCTTCTGTGCTGGACTGAGAGACCATGTGGACCCTATCGTGGGGAATGTGACTGGGCTTGGCCATGGCCTCGCCAGATTCAGGCATTGCTTCTTTAAAGCCAGACAGATTCGGATCCTCAGACAGAAAGCATTATTTGTGAATGACCAGATTTCACAAGCCGGGTGAATGCACAGGAAGATTTAGAGTAGTTCAGTTAAGAAGAATCGATGCCAGGCGTGCCGTCCAGATAAGTTTGCCTTTGATTTCAAGGCTTTCCTCCACAGAGAGAGTCCTTGTTCTCTGACCACGATAGCTCAGCCAGCGTCTGCCTCTTCTGCATGCTGCCAGAGGTCTCCTTCTCATGCCTAATGGGCTCCCAGCCCCTGCTGCTGCTGACTCCCTGGCTGGAGCCTGGCTGCCTCTCTGCAAACCCACCTGAGCACATGTTCTACCCCTGCCTGTTTCTACATGTGCCTTTCCCTCTCGGTCAGCTTCTGCTCTCGTCATCCATGCGCCCTCCGTGCTGCTTTCTCCAGTCTCAGTTCTGCCCTGGCTGCTCCACGCTGCCAGTGATCTTGGGGTTCACATTCCCTTCTTCCTCCTCTCTCCTCTCCTCTTCTCTCCTCCCCTCCTCTCACCTCCCCTCCCCTCTCCTCTCTTCTCCTCTCCTTTTCTTTACTTTTCTCTCTCTCTCCTTCTCCCTTGTCTCTCCTCTAACAGCTTTATCAAGCTATTATTTACATTGCATAAAGCTCACCTGTTGTAAGTCACTTAGCAAATCTGCAGAGTTCTGCAAAGAGCATCACGGTCCCATGTGAGGACGTCTTCATCACCCACAGACGCCTATTCTAGATATTTCCTGTACCTGGACTCATTCACCAAGAAGTCTTCACTTATTTATTGTCAGGCTTCCTGAACTTAGCGTACTATTTCTGAGGTCCACTCCCCTGCTATCTTATCTCCTGGTCCATTCTGTTTCATTGCAGAGTAGCATCCTGCTGTATGGCTGGGGAGCATGTGGTTCATCCAGTCACCCACTGATGGGCGTGGGTTCTCCATCAGTGTTTTAACATCCACATTGGAGCAGGTGCACTGTTCTTCAGGTCACTCTTAATCGGCATTCTGAAGGGTGGAAGGGTTTTTAAGGTCTCCAGGAGGCCGGCACCGCGGCTCACTAGGCTAATCCTCCGCTTTGCGGATTCTAGTCCCAGTCGGGGCGCCAGATTCTGTCCCAGTTGTCCCTCTTCCAGGCCAGCTCTCTGCTGTGGCCAGGGAGTGCAGTGGAGGATGGCCCAAGTGCTTGGGCCCTGCACCCCATGGGAGACCAGGAGAAGTACCTGGCTTCGGATCAGCGCCGGCCGCAGCGCGCCGGCCGCGGCGGCCATTGGAGGGTGAACCAACGGTAAAGGAAGACCTTTCTCTCTGTCTCTCTCTCACTGTCCACTCTGCCTGTCAAAAAAAATAAAATTTAAAAAAATTTAAAAAAAGGTCTCCAGGAAACCCTCCCCCTTATAGCAGAAAAGAGTGGATGGATAGCATTCCAGGAAGAGATTTCCCAGGAAACAAATGAACCAAAGGTATTTTTTTGGTCTGGTTTGTCTCATTCTAAAGCCTTTCCTAGCCACAGTCTGAGGACCTGGGCCTCCGAGAATCTGAAACAGCCTAGAAGAAACACTATGTCAATGGATTTACCGTTAGCACTTTACAACCCACTCTGAGATGGTTACAAACACTCCCAGGGCTCACGGTCAAGTCATTTAATCCTTCACAACCAGTCAGGCAACCACAGCTGATGCTGGACAAGACCTGGGATGCTTGAGACCCTGCTGGGTAAGAGATTAATCCTCTGGTTGCTGTAATGGGGCAATGCAGGGGTGCTAGGAAGGAGCCAGATTGTCTGAAGCAGCAAGCCCAAGGCACTTCAGGACAGCAGTTCTGTGAGCCGGCACAGATGCATTCCAATGTCTTGGTAATGATGTCAGCCCCTCGGATGAGCACCCACTGTATTTCAGGCCTGACCATTTCCATCCTTTACACCCGGAAAGCAAAAGAGATCCTCTCAGAGGAACAGAGAGCCCTGGTCCCAGGCCCACGTGCCCCGTCGGGTTTAAGGGCCAGGTGTCAGGTGCCTTCAGAAAGGCAAGTCCTCTGTGTGAGTGAGGTTGGGGAGAGGCTGTCCTCCATCCTCTTGCTGTCACTCTGGGGTTAGCTGAGACTGAAAAGCCGGTGATGAGCACACATCTGCTGGATTCTGCTGCCTGGGACACCAGCCATCCCGTCTGGTCTTCACATGCATTTCTCTCAATGCGTGCAGGTTCTGGCTCCAGATGGTCGCGTGGTGGGAACAAGGATCCAGAGCCACGGTGGCCTTCGACAACATCTCCATCAGCCTGGACTGCTACCTCACCAGTGAGTTCACCCTGCCCCTGCCACTTAACCCCCCACAGCCTCACTGTCCCCTCTAACCTGTGCCCAGCTGTCTCTCCCACCTGCCCGAAAGTGAACTCAGCTACCTGAACCTGAGAACCAGCTAAACCAGCCCCTGGGCTTTTCTCTATTCCAGTCAGTGGAGAGGACAAAACTCTACAGAGCACGGAACCCAGATCAAGAAATCTGTTTGATGGTAGCCCAAACAAGGAGTCGAAACCCAGGGAGGCCACACCAAGGACCCCCACCTTTGACCCTACAGGTAAGGGCTCAGCCCCCAGATCCAAGCAGGCTGATTTCTTGTTGCAAAAGGCAGGAGGCTCCATGCTGCGACTAGGGTGTGAAGTTGCATTTAAACAAGGAAACGACCTGTAGAAGGGGCATCCCCTACACTCTGGCTTCTGGGGCTCCAAAAGAAGGCTTTTTGGTTTTCACGACCTGGACAAAGGAAGCTTCCAGAAGCTGTGCCAAGGAGAAGCTTCCTTCTGTGTTTTGGGGAGGCTCAGACCCCCCACACACCAGAGGACCACTCTGATAGTCTCTCCCCACCTCCTGAACAAAGCAAATCTTACACAGATTTCTTCTCCTCATGGAAAGGGTTTGGGCCCAAGGCCAAGGTTACTGTTGCACAAAGCAGGCTACCCCAAAGCTTCCAGTTGGACAGATTCTCTCCAGAGCTCCCCTCAAACAGTTCTGTTCAGCACATTGCACAGTGGGAGACTTCTCACGGAGCTGTTGGCCTCCAGCCTCTGGCCATCAACTGTAGGTGTGGATTCTCAACCACTGATCATGTCAGGGCGAGGCTCTCAGAACCCAATGTGATCTTCCTGGTGGTTACAGGTCAGAGACACTAATGGGCCTGCCTGTGTCTCCCACTCCCACAAGCCAAGGGGTTCCCCAGGTGGGCCTCGGGGCCTGGGCACTTGATGCTGCTTCTGCCACGAGTAACCTGGAGAGGCTGATACACAGCATACAGTCCGCCCATGCTGTTTCTTATAGAAGATAAGTCTTTATAAAAGAGAGGCACGGATAAATGATAAATCTCTCATTGCTACTTATAAAATCCTTGTGCAAAGTCCAAAAAAGTAGAGACTTAGCCTTTTTTTTTTTTTTTGACATTGAATTCATTGGCTCGCAACTCATTAAACATGAGGAGAGAGCATTGCTTTTCTCCTCTCCCCACCTCTTCCCTTCCTTAGGACTTCAGGACACCTGCCCACGCCCACTTTTCCATCTGGAGGAGAACCTGGCCTGCTGCAATGGCTCCCCACTTCCCTCATTAGCCTCATGGCTCCTGAACCGATCTAGCCTGAAGGGGCAGCCCTGCCTGCCCCCCGCCCCAAAGCCCCACTGATCCACCACCTTTGACTTCTTGGCCCTTGGTCAGCTACCACCTCCTTGTGTGAAAGTTAGGAAACTGACAAAGTTATAAATTCAGGAGGGAGGTGAGGCTTCCCCTTCTGATGTGCAAACTGAACGTGGCTGCAAGCCCCCTGCCCTGGCCCAAGCACCAGCGCTGGCGATATAGCAGAGACTCGAGAAGCACCTGCCGATCGATCGACTGGTGGGCAGCAGCAGGCTCCAGCTAGCTCCTGGGCAGCAGTGTTTAGGAAACAGCCACTGGCCCTGCCTGACTCCAGGTTTATTGCCACCCACTCCCACAGCCCCTAACAGGCTGCTCAGCGAGGGCCTGCCCAGTGGCCACTCTGATGAGGTCACGTGGCTGCTCACAAGCCGTTGCTGACTCGCCCTGGAAGTGAGGGGCAGCCCAGGAGGCAGGAGACCACGGCAGCTGGAACACCAGCCTCCCGCACTGAGCAGCTGTACTCCTAATTCAGGGCTGGGGAACCTTTTTTCTGCCCAGGGCCATTTGGATATTTATAACAATATTCGCAGGCCCTACAAAATTATCCAAATTCGCCTGCTATGGATTTATTGACTTTCGTGTCCTGCCTGCGGTTGCCTCGGCAGGGCCAGACCACGTGATTTCCTGGGCCTTCCACGGCCCACGGGCCAGACATTCCCCACCCCTGCCTGAATTCCTCTGCAAGGGTCTGTGTGTCGGTGTTCCCTCTCCCTTCCCGAATGACCTGAACGCTGGTGGGCCCAGCATGTCCCTGGGCAGCCTCAGGAGTACACCAGCCACCTGGCACTCTGGGAAAGCTCTAGAACAGACCCTCTGCTTGCCCAGGAGCCCCTTGGTGCAGGGAAGAGAAGCTCCAGTGAGGAAGAAGCTGGGCCAGGCTTCCAATACCGCTTCTCCTCCTGGGACCCAAGCAGGGGGCACCTCGGGTCCTGATCAGGTCCCCCAGACCTGCCTTGCTGCAGACCCCTGCGAGTACATGGCGTGAGTGTCTCTGTTTCCTCTGGGAGGATCTCCCTGGGGCAGAACCGCCCTTCCCCATCACCCACAGCAGTATCCCCTGAGCCCCTGGACTCAGCTCCTTTTTTTTTTTTTTTTAAGATTTATTGTATTTCTTTGAAAGGCAGAGTTAGAGAGAGGGAGAAAGAGAGATGCAGAGAAAGGGATCTTCCATCCATTGGTTCACTCCCCAAGTGGCCACAATGGCCTGGACTTGGTCAGGCCAAAGCCAGGAGCCAGGAGCCTCATCCAGGCTTCCCACAGGGGTACAGGGGCCCAAGGACGTGGGCCATCCTCTGCTGCTTTCCAAGGCACATTAGCAGGGAGCTGGATAAGAAGTGGGGCAGCCAGGACTTGAACTGATGCCACAACCCCAGTCCCTAGACTCAGCTTCTGCTCAGGGAGAACAGGCCATACCCTGGCCCTGGCCTCACCTGGCTTTCAGGTAGACCCACCTCCAGTCCTTGTACACTTCCTCTGTGGCCAGTTCTGTGTTCAGTGATGCTAGGCAATACAAGAGCCAGGTCAAGAACTCAAAAGAACTTCCCATGTAGATGAGGATCATGTAAGCAGTTAGTATGATGTCCCTGCAGCAAGAGAGGTTTATGTGGACTCAGGTAGGCCAAGGCCATGGCTGCACTCACTCAGCAATAGTCACCCAGCCAACGTGGGCCCAGCCCCTCCCCTGTGGCTACGGCAAGGAGGGATGACCCAGTCCTCACAGTGCTGGAGCTGCTGGCCCAGGGGAGGAGAGTGGCGGTGGCGTGAAACCAAGCCAGAGCTCAGAGCCTCTATATGAGAGCGCCCCCTGGAGGTGAATAGTGGGAAGGCAAAGGAAACAGACAAGGAGTAAGCTTGACTCCTGTCTCAGGAGTGGACCAGCCTTCGCACTGGCCCCAGGACAGTCACTGTGGCTGCCCTTGGTGGGAGGAGAAGTAAAGAATCTTGCAGCTGGTGGGGAGCAGTCCAGGATATGAACCTGAAGTCTACATTTTTTCCCTAGCTAAGCTACTTGGAAGTATCAAAGTCTCCAATCAGAGATAAACACTAAAAATAGAAGAGCGGCAGGGAGAGCATCCCAGACCAGAGCCCCTGCATGAACAGCAAACAAATCAGCTCCCAACGCTTTGACAAAGAATTGAGGAGACAAGATAATAAGATTTTCTTTGCAAAGTTCAGGGCTGTCAGTTTCTACTGGGCTGGAACAGGGGTGGCTGGTGGCATTTCAGCTCCGCAGCAAGCAAGCCTGAGAGCAACACTGAGCAACACAAAGGCCAAATCGGGTCTTCAGAAAATAGCTACTCCCCGGGTCCCTGCAGCCAGTCCGTCCCGCCCTAGGGGTACCCTCTCCTCCCGGCCCACGGGGCAGAGTGGAATCGCGAAGCGTCCAGGCAGGGCTGTGCAGGTGCATCCCGCACGCCGCATTCTCGGAAGCCGTGAGTCACTTTAGGTAATCAGATGAAGAGGCTGAAAGAGAAAACGGGGCAAGTATTAAGTCCAGGAAAATTACATTTGTCAGCTTTGCACATGCAATTACGCTAACCAAATGGTTGGAATAATGCAATCACAGGGCAACGAAGCTGTCTCTCTCTCTCTCTGTCTCTCTCCCTCAGCTCCCTCTCAGCAATAGTGAAGATTGGGGTGAGATTGGGGTGAGGGGATGCAAGCAGGCTCTGCCACCTTCTCAGGGAAGCCCTGGAGAGGGAACCAGGCCCCCACAGCGCAATGGTTCTTCCTGCCTTAGCCCATGTCTGCGTGGAGTTCAGAAGCAGGAGAGAAGGGCCGAGGGATGCAGCTCAGTCCCAAACACGGTCCCGCTTCGTGGGTCATGGCATCAAAACCACAGCCTCGCCTCTGATATTATTTTATGGGAACAGTTGGTTTGCTAGTTTTTGAGTGTGCATTTCTGCTGGGGGTGGGGGTCAGGGAAGTAAAAGTCATTTAAAATATGTAGAATCGTGGGCAGTTGACTGAATAAGGAGTCAGAAAACCTTGCACCAGCAAGCCTTGGTGCTGGGCTGTTCTGGGACTGGTCCTCCCTCCTGGGACAAGTTAGCAAACCTGTGACAGCACTTGTGTTAGGAGGGTAACACAGATCCAGGAAGAGAAATGCTATTTGGAAAAAGTCAAGGTTGGGAAGTTCACAGTCTCCAAGTCCCCTGCTGTGCCCAGTTCCATGATCCTAAGGTCTAAAGGGATGTGGCATTAGGGAGCCCGCACTTCTGTGGCTCATCTCTCCAGTTAGCCCCTGGCAGCGCTCGTGTGCCCAGGAGTGAGGCTGGCAGACGGTCCATTGCCACACATGACTCAAGAACAGATGCCAATTCCAATGAGAAAGTTTTATGTGTTTCGTATAAATTGATTGAGTCTATTTCTGCTAAATGCATTATCCATTCACCACAGAACAACTATTAGAGTTAATAGAATTTGTAGCTACAGCCATTATACTCCAAGCACACCCTTCTGGGATGACGGCATGGCTGGAAGGCAGGCTTCTCCAGGGCCCCGGCCCCTGCTCACATTTGTCCTCCCACTCGCTGGGGGCCTTTGTGTCCCTCCACCCTTCCACCCTCAGGCCCTGCAAGCCTAGCCATGCCCACTTCTGTGCTGACCTCTTTGCCTTGAATTCACCCAAAATAAATAGCGCCTTCTCGTCCCCACCCCCAGAAACCTGTCATCTTATGCTCACTGGGGATGCAGACAACCCCATTCCAGGCTGGGAGTGGGAGGAAACCCAGACCCCTTCTTAGCTGTCGCTCTTAAGCATGGCAGCCTGGGAGGCAAGGGGCCCAAGATGTGAGAGGTTAGGGGACAAGGCAGGGTAACCAGAAGGTTTCCTGGGGGCTTGGATTAAACTCCGGGGTTAATCATGCCATCAGCAGCTTTCCCCAGAACTGCTCAGCATGTGCCTAATCCAGGACTTCAGAAGGTAGCCGGCAGCTGGTCAGCCCCCTGGGAACACTGGACACAGCCCAGAGTGTCCCCTGTGTGGCTGTGTCCCAAGTCGGGGGAGGGGCGCCTGGGAGTGCTGCTCATTAACAATGCAGATTCGTGGGCCCCTCTAGCAAGCTGTCGGGAAAGTCTGATTAGCACCAAAGCTTGGGGAGCCAGAACTACAGCGCCAGCTCCTCATTACAGCCGAGGAGCCCGGGGCCGGGGGAAGGTGCTGAGTTACGCTCAGAGCCACACAGCCCTCCTGAGCTTCCACCTTGCAGACAGCACGTGCAAAGCCTTGAGTTGCATTCTTGCCACCCTCACTGCACGTTACTGAGCGCCAGGAGCGGTGCTGCGCTCTCAGTGGCATGATCTCATTTCTGGGGGCTGCAGTATGAGTCCGCGTTTCCAGAGGAGGAGAATGAGGCCCAGAGAGTAACTTGCCCTGAGTTATACGCCTTGTGTAAGAGGCTGAGGAGTGAGCTTCTTAACAATCGCACAGAAAGTACTCTTCTCAGCCAGGTAGCATCTGTTAGCACCAACTTAGGACAGAGGCACCTTAGAGGGATCCCAGCGTTGGATGGGTCCTCTGAAGGAACCTCTCCTCTGAACACTCTGCTTCTTATGTTAGTTTTTGCTTAAACGGCACATCTGCATCTTCACTCACATTCAAGACAGTGCACGAGGCAGGCCAGTGCCTCCATGCACATGTAAGAAAGCTGATAATTGCAACTAATCGGCATTCCGCCTTGCTCCCCAGCGTTCGCGGATGCAGTTGGAAAGCAATGCTCTTGGTGCCCAGCCACTGGAGAGAACAGTTCTTTAGAGGGTGGCTGGCTTGCAGCCCTACATACAACTCGGGGGAGCCAGAGACTGCACTGCCGTTTCCTGCTCACTGCACTGCTGCGTGGTCGCCCTTTTACTAGTCTCAGGTTATCGCCTATTGATGGCCGGCACACTAGTGATGACACATGAAGCATGAGCCGTGACAAGGCTCGCGGGCCCCCAGGCACTGCCACAGGTTGGCCTCCTCCCCGTTAGGTTGTCAGTCTTCATTTGGGTGTGCCTGCCCTCACTGGGAGCAAGCAGGCTGTGGAATTAATTCGTGATTCATGATCCCCGTCACTGATAGTACAGGGTCCCTTCCCGCAAGGGAAGTGGCTTGGTCCAAAGGAGAGCCAGTCGGCACCCCCCAGAGGTGGCCACCACTGAGGACCAGCTAAGGGGGAGAAAGCACTTCCCCCAGTAACCCTGGGGGCAGTGACAGAGCGGAAGTGAAGCCGGGGTTGAGGGCAGAGTGCCCACCAGCTACAGAGCTCCCCAGTGTGTGTCCCAGCATTTGTAGCATCCGTCCAGTTGTACATGGGACGGCAGGTGCTAAGCACATTCAGTCTCCTGCAGACCTCCTGAGTTTAGACATCACCACAAGGAAGCAATGCAGTGTCTTTCTTTTAAACTATTCTTAAATTTTTAATTGACCTATAATAATTTCATGTATGTATGGGGCAGAGTGTGATATTTCAATCCATGCACACGATTGTAATAATCAGATCAGAGTAACTGGAGTTCTCAGCATGGCTTTTTTTTTTTTTTTTTTTTTTTTGACAGGCAGAGTGGACAGTGAGAGAGAGAGACAGAGAGAAAGGTCTTCCTTTGCCATTGGTTCACCCTCCAATGACCGCCACGGCTGGCGTGCTGAGGCCAGCGCACCTCGCTGATCCGATGGCAGGAGCCAGGTACTTCTCCTGGTCTCCCATGGGATGCAGGGCCCAAGTACTTGGGCCATCTTCCACTGCACTCCCTGGCCACAGCAGAGAGCTGGCCTGGAAGAGGGGCAACTGGGACAGAATCCGGCACCCCGACCGGGACTAGAACCCGGTGTGCCGGCGCTGCTAGGCGGAGGATTAGCCTAGTGAGCCATGGCGCCGGCCCTAGCATGGTCTTAACAAATGCAGATGACCTGTGTCCAAATCCCAGCTCCACTGCTCACTGTCAGCATCTCTGTGCCTTTGCTTCCTCACATCAGAACTAGGGCTTATCTGATTAATGCTCACATCACACAGGTGAGGAGCACACAATGCGTGTCCAGGGCTGGAAGAGGCCTCTGATACATGGTGGATTATCAATTCTCCCCACTTTAGAGTTGAGAAAGCAAAGGATCAGAAAGGTTGTGTGACTTGCCCCCCAACCCAGTACAGAGCCAGGGTTCAAAGCCAAGCCGGCTCACTCCAAAGTAGGGACACCACCAAATACCGCCCGGCTGCAGACCAGCGTCAAGGCTGTAATTCTTGCTGCCTCCAGATCAGCTGTTTTCTCTTTCCACCCAGGAGGTCCAGCTTAGTGCTCAAGACAGGCCACATGGCTTCTTTCCCCAAATCCCAGTCCTTACGAAAAACACTCATATGGTGTCAGTTCCATTTACCAAGCTTGTGTTTGGGTGCCTTGTCTGTGCCAAAGCCTGTGCTGGCCACCTCACGGCCTGCAGCTATGAACAAACCAAAGTGCTTGCCTTGGAAAATGCCTCCTGCTGAGTTTTGCCTGTATCAGCCCCAGATGAAGCCCCTGTTATGCCGGCTCCCTTTTCAGCTTCCAGTTCTGATCACACCTGGAATGTGAACAGGGCCCTGCATGAGGTGGCGCGTTGTAAAATGCGCTGAACCCATCCTCATTCGGGGGAAGAAACCCGGAGTCCTGGGCACTGGAGCCCCAGATCTTACCACTCAGCTTGGATGGACTCAAAATCGCCTTGTGACCCCCGCCCGCAACTGACACCATGTGATGTCTGGGATTATGGCGAAGCTGCCAACGGGGCACCTTAGTGCCACACTGATACTGCTGCTCCCCCGAGTAGCAGACAAGAGCCATCGCCTTTCTTTCTGCCCGCTGGCCTGAGAAAACATGTTGTTTTTTCCCATTTGTTTCGGTGGAGGGTTACGTAAGTGGGAGACAATAAATGATCCAGGCTCTCTGGGCTCAGCATGGCTTGATTAAGATCATTTAGCTCAAAGACTAGTGGAACACAGAAGGCCCCTCCATCAGGGCAAGCGCATTAAGCACTTGTTGTTTGGGAAGGCCACTTTTAATTATCCCTCTTCTCCCAGACTTGCTCCTCCTGCCTGTAAAATAACCCTGCATCCCCTCTGAGCCTATTCAGCTCTCTGCTTGCCGCAGCAAAGCTTGGGGATCTTGGACAGAGAAGTGTTTTGCTTTGTTTGTGTTTTAATCACCTGAGCCCAGAGCTGGACAGGAGAAAGCAGGAGAAAGCAGGAGAAAGGCGAACATGCTGACTCTTAACCACAAAAGGGGTCTTTCCTGCCTGCCCCTCTTCCCTACCGGGAGAAAGAAAAGCAAGAGTTGGAACTGCCACTGACTCAGGGAGGAGAGAAAGCACAAGGCTGAACCCAGCCCAGGCAGGTCCCTCCCTCTGGGTGTTCACACAGAAGACGAGGAGGCCAAGAAAAGCACTTGCCACAGGATTGGGCTCTGGGTGGCTGGTAGTTATCTCTTGCACAGTAGCATGGTGGCTCCAAACAACACATGTTTGTTGTAGCAGCTCCTCCAGGCACAATTCAGCTGCTTGTCCTGTCTCATAGTCTCACAGAAGGTGACAGGCAAGCTGCCAGCCAAGGTCAAGGTCTCGTCCAAAGCTTGGTTGGAGTATCATTCATTGCTAAGCCCACATGGTCACTGACAGTTCTTGAAGAGTGGTTGGCTTAGGGCCTCTGTTCCTGAGTGACTGGAGGTCACCCTCAGTTCTCCTTCCCCATAGCAGCTTGAGTTATGAAAGCCAGTCAAGAGAGACACAGTCCACTAGCAGGACAGAAGTTATAGTCTAACAGTCATGAAGATGCCGTCCCATCACCTTGGCTAGGTGCTGTGGGTTACAAGCAGCTCCCAGGTGTCACCCATACTCAGAGGCAGGGCATTACACAAGGGCACAGGTATCAGGAAATGGGCATCGCTGGCCATGTGAGAGCCTACTGGCATTGGCTTTGGGGTGCCAGTAATCAGCCTATTACAAGGAAGCTCTGGGAGCCTACCACAGGCTCTGATGGGCAGAAGTCCTCGAATCAATCTTAAGCTCATCTGTTCAATATTCCACAAAGATGTAAATATTCACAAAGCAACTTCTGAGTGCCAGGCAATAGGGTGATGGTAAGGGGTCGGCAGAGAATCCTAGAGACCAGCGTTCTCCCTGTGCACCTAAGGAGAGTCAGGCTGGGCCTCAGTTCCTGAATCCATGAAGCAGGGACAATAGTTACTCGCCACAGTTCTTTCTCAGAGCTGGCTATTGTGAGATCTTTTCCAATACTCTTTCAAAGGTACAGAACAGTATACTGATAGAAACTGTTGTGATGTGGCTAAAATATGGAACCAAAGAGATTAGACAAAGCCACTCACTCTCATATGTAGCCTTCTGTAAATATTCAACAAAATTGTGGTGGGCCCCCTCCTCTGAGCTGCTCATTGGTTTATGCATACACACAAGTATACATTTGGGTACACTTTCCTCAATTTTTTTGCAAAAGTGCCAAGCAAATTCTAGTTTATGGCCTAGACACGTTACAGAAGGAGGAAGGATAGTATTTTGCATTTGGGATCCTCTCAATCGGTTTCCCCAATGCAATCAATCAGCCCTTTGCAAGTGAATCCCTCAAACTCCACTCACTTGGGATAAATAAATGACGTGTGTGGATGCGGAGAATTTCCCCACTCATCAATATCCATTGAAAAGGGTCTTTAGTTTCTAAAGTTTATCAAGGTCTCAAAGCTGGAGGTTCCAGAATCTTCTCCATGGAAACTTTTTCAAACAAATCTCATGTGATTAGAGAGGCCTTGTTTTTCTAGAGAATAGTGAAAGTGACTTCATGTAAGGTGAGAGCAAATTTTATGCATCTAATTGCTACTATTATGTAGTAAGTGGCTGATAGATTTGATGATGACATGCCAGAATTACGGTAGCAAGGTAAGGATAATAAAGTACAGCCTAGGTTTGTCTAGCAACTTACCTGAGAATCAGAAATACCTGGGCTACAGAATAGCTCCCTGGAAAACAATCTATTACTTTCCTCTCAGCCAGCTTTATGATTTTTTAAAAAAGGTTTATTTTATTTATTTGAAAGTGAGAGGGATGGGGAGGGGGTGGCCATGGGGAGACACAGAGAGAAAGATCTTCCACTGATTCTCTCCCCAAACAGCCACACAGCATAGGCTGGGCCAGGCTGGAACTAGAAGCCAGGGACTCCATCTGGGTCTCCCCCATGAGTGTCCAGGGCCCAAGTACTTGGGCTATCTTCTGCTGCCTCCCAGGCACATTAGCGGAGAACTAGATCAGAAGTGGGGCACAGAAGTGCAGTGGAGGATGGCCCAAGTGCTTGGGCCCTGCACCTGCAAGGGAGACCAGGAGAAGCACCTGGCTCCTGGCTTTGGATCAGCGTGGTGCGCCAGCCACAGTGCGCCAGCCGCAGCGGCCACTGGGGGGTGAACCAACGGAAAAAGGAAGACCTTTCTCTCTGTCTCTTTCTCTCTCATTGTCCACTCTGCCTGTCAAAAAAAAAATAAAATAAAATAAAAAAAATAATAAAAAAGAAGTGGGGCAGCCAAGATTCAAACAGGTGCTCTGATATGGAATGACGGCATAACAGGCAGTGGCTTAACCCTCTGTGCCACGACACTGGCCCTCAACTGATTGCATGATTTTGATGCTACTAGCTAGTCTGGTCTGTCATCCATTCACTTCCATCATCCATCAGATCTGGTGAACCCCATCGTGTGTTGCTTTAGCACTAATACACAAGCTCCAAAGGGTCAAAAGTGTCCCCCTGTCCACGCACAGTACCCCCAGGACGCAGGGCCTCCCCTTTCTGACTGTTCCAGTGGGTTGGAGGCTATCTGGCCTATTCTTTTTAGTTGAGGTCTTGTTTTGCATCTCACAAAGGTTTATTTACCACCATTTGTGTGACTGACACACATCTGGGATCCCGGACACAAAAGGGTGAACCAAATAGATGAAGTCCTTCCTCCTGAGCACAGGCGCTAGTGGGGAGACAGACAGCAAGCAGGTGTGCAGATGGTACACACGCTTCCATACAGGGACGGACAATGTAAGAATGGAAACAAGTTAAGGGGCCGGCAGAGACAATGGCAGAGGCTGTGTGGAGTGCACACATGTTCTGTGATGATGGGGTGCAGAGCCAGAAAACTTCAGGGTTCCAGGGTGTCAGAGCAGAACCAGGAAAACACAGTGGTGCCTAACACCAAGACCCGACTTTTTACTCTCAGGGTGGTGTGGCCTGGGCCACCTTCACAACGTAGATGCAGCAAACACAGTGCTAAGGCCCTGATGGTGAAATGTGCTGAGGTACAGCGCAAGTGGGTGACGAAAGAGGAGCTACCTCAGCTGAGCACTCCAGGCCAGGGAACGTGGCTCAGGCACCTGGCAGCATCTAAACCTGCTCCAGATCCACGCACAGGGCTGTTTGCAGGACAGCATCAGGATTCTCCAGGTCATCGGTGTTTGCTTTACAAGTAGGTGGGAGTCTCCTCCTGGTTGAAGCAGGACCCCCGTGGAGTCCACTTCCATGACAAAGATTTATTTTATAGGTGACTGCTGAGACTAATTCAGCAGCCCTGTGGGTGATCCTGTCATAAGTCTGGCGCCTGTGGTTGTCAGGACTCAACCTGCAACCTCTTGGCCTTCCGCTCACACTTGTTGCCTCGCGCTTACAAAATGCTGTTGCATCTCCAGCCACCATGACTGCACTGCAAAGAGAAATGTCCCTTCTTCCCTCCCTTCCTCCGGCCCTCCAGTCTGGTGTTCTTTGCCTTCTCTCACGGGTCCTAACGCTCACTGACTGCTCCCTCTCTAACTCTGATGTTTGGATGTTCACCCTGTCATGTTCTCAACTCATCTCAGAGGGTCTGGGGCCCAGTCCCAGTAGCCGGGACACGTGTCCCTCATGACTCCAAATCTCCTGCCTCGTTGGGCTGCCTGCACTTCCGTCTGCCCATCTTTTAGCTGTTAACCATGCCAAGGGCCTTGAAAGGATTTCACTGGTTATGAAGAAGCAAACTAAGAATAGAGCAGTGAGAAGCTGTGACCTCCTGCTCTGTTGCCTCGCTCTCAGGAGCTGGTGAATTTACAGCAGGAGGCGGCAAATCCTAATCCCACAACCCCTATATTGATGCGCTCCATCAAGTCCTCCCTCCTGGAAGAGATCCTTGACTCTTGGGACCTGAGTGTGGCGGGGCTGGTACACGAACCACCACCACTTCCCACTTAAGCCACCAGATCCATTATGTGTAACCCGCAGATGGGTGAGGCCTCAGTACCCATGTCAATAACAAATACTTTATTAGCACAGCTCTGGCCTGAAGCCAGCTTGGGAATAACCAAATTAGCCCTGAGGCCTCCCTTAACTTAATTTTGACAGCTCTGCTTTCGGGACTGTGTTTCCCGGCGACCTTTCCCGTCTCCCGTGTGTGTTACTGCCTTTCCCCTGGGGAGCCGGGGGTGACTGAGAACGCAGCACAGCAACCATTGCAGGGGCCATTAAAGCTCCCACCAATTGCTGGGCGTCAAAGCTGTTTAGGGAAATTCGGTCGTAAAAGCAGCTTTTATCTCAGTAGCCCTGACTCACTGCCCCATGGGTGGAGAGCTCGCTTCCTCGGAGGCCCCTTCTGAGACACGGGGTCCTCCCTGTCGGCAGGGAGGGACATGGGCCCCTCTCTGGTCTTTGATCCCTGGGACGCCTGCCCGTCAAGGGGAACTGTGTGGGAAACAAAGGAGACTAAAATGTCAAAGTAAAAATGAGATGGTGTGAGTGAGCGTATCTAGTATAAGGCAGGGCTGATGTTTTAACTGTTAGTGTCACCATTGTAATTTCTCATCATCGAAAGAGAATAGCATGCCCATGTCCCACACCGGAGTTCCTGGGTTCAGGTCCGAGCACTACTCTCAGATTCTAGCTTCCGGTTAGTACAGACCTTAGGAGGCAACAGGGATGACTCAAGTAGTTGGGTCTCTGCCACCCTGGATTGAGTTCCCAGCTCCTAGCTTTGGCACAACCCAGTTCTGGCCATTGCAGGCATTTGAAAGAGTGAATGGGAGCTCACTCTGTCTTCCTCTCTCTCTCAGACTCTCAACAACAAAGGGGGAGAGAGAGAGCAAGAGAGAGAGAAATAGCATAAAACTTTGTATGAACAAAATGTGTATGTGTATGTATGTATGCACAGAAGCATGTATGTATGCACGTATATGAAACACACACGTGTGTGTGTGTGTGTGCCCATACGTGAAAAATAAACTCAATGTGAGAAACTAACTAGAAGAGCAGCATGGAAAATTCATCAACTGAAAGCAATTTGTGTTGTACAAAGAGTAAATGCAATCCCTTTTAGCCTCAGGTTTGCTCTGTAATCATGAGCCATTTGTTTAAGTTTTCTACATGATTGACTATATTATGAGATAAAAGTAACAATTCTTTCCCAGTCCCCATCTACCGACCTAACACGATTGTAAGGAGCTAATCTCATTGGAGAATGCAGATGCTACAGTAATTATATACATTGAAATTGAAACCCTGCTCATTCAGAATCATAGTAACATCCATTTATCTGAGGGTAGACTTCCAGGACTTTCCACCAGCCCCCAAGTGGGAATACCAAAATGTAAATATGCTCCAAAACTGTGAAGTAAAGGCTGGCTGCCCCTCAGCCTGATACACCCCCTCATGCCCTTAATGACACTGGGTATAAAATACGATTGCACGGAGGAGAGCGCGCTGAAGTGCTGGGAAAGCAGACACAGCCGCAGAGAGAGAACTGGCTCGTAGAACACATGTCCCTGAAGAACACCGCGAGTCCTGCAACACTACCACGAAAAGGCTGAATCCTGCTTCGTAGGCTGCACCCTGCAAACGTAGAACGTGATGTGGCAGCAGGTTCTACACCAGCGTCATTGGAGCTATCCCGGAGGAGTCGGAATGCAGGGGAGGGACCCGGGCCAGCAGCTGGTGCAAAGGGGCCCATCCCAGCCAGTGAGCACAAGTGATTCTTGCCCAGCATTTATTTTAAAAATCATGGAAAGATGGCAGCAATTGTGGTACCAGCACCATTCTTTAAATCTCTCCGAGTCCCTGTATAAAAACAGTACATGTGTATAACAAAACGGAAAACCCACAGGTAACATTTACAATAAAATCTCATGATGAGATGTTCCCCTCCAAGCCCCAAAATACAAGTGAGAACCAGGCACCCACAAGCACAGACCTGTCCAGTGTCGTCTGTGCAAAAGGAAGGGGAGGAACGCAGCAAGCTGTCTTGTGAGGCTGAGTGGGAGAACCACGACGACCGAGAGACGGCACTGGGAGGAATACAGTGTCACCCTGAGAACAGCTGCGATGCTGGGAGAGGCACTGCCCACTGCGGTGGTGTGTGCGTGCCGGGGGCCTGTGCAGTGAACCGGACGAGCTAGAAGAGTGTCTCACCAGCCCTCCTTTCCGGGAAGGCACTCACACAGAGAAGAAATTCCTGGGAGTGAAGTCAACGTGGTGTGGGACGAGGATAACAGAGACAAGAAAATAAATAAATAAATAAGAGAATTTCCAGGTAAAAGTAGGGGGGAGAAACTTTAGAGAGAAAACTGCCCTGTTTCTAAACACATTTTTTAAAAGAGTAAAAGAAGCTCTGTGCAGTTAGAAAAACTCCTGAACCCTAAAAATTCAGGCAAAACTAATTTCACAAAGGAATGCGGAGCTACCGAAAACAAAGCTCCTGCAGCTTCACAGTGCGGGACCGAGGGTATGGAAGGCAGCCCGGCCCCTCTGCAGAAGACGAAGGCAGGCCTGGAAGATGTGTGCACACAGCAGGTCCAAATGCAAACTCCTATTCCAAAATAAGCTAAGAGGCATGAGGACAATAATATAAGACATGAAAAAACAGACTAAGCTCAGAAAATAGATCATAGAACTCAGAAAAGAATCTTAAATATAAGATATTTTCAGAAATGGGCCGGCGCCGCGGCTCACTAGGCTAATCCTCCACCTTGCGGCGCCGGCACACCAGGTTCTAGTCCCGGTCGGGGCACCAGATTCTGTCCCGGTTGCTCCTCTTCCAGTCCAGCTCTCTGCTGTGGCCCGGGAGTGCAGTGGAGGATGGCCCAGGTGCTTGGGCCCTGCACCCCATGGGAGACCAGGAGAAGCACCTGGTTCCCAGCTTTGGATCAGCACAGTGCGCCAGCTGCAGCACGCCAGCCGCGGCGGCCATTGGAGAGTGAACCAACTTTTGTAAAGGAAGACCTTTCTCTCTGTCTCTCTCTCTCTATCCACTCTGCCTGTAAAAAAAAAAAAAAAAAAAGATATTTTCAGAAATGAACTTTAAACCGAAGGAAGAACAAATGAGGATTAATGCCTCATGAGAAACTGGAGATGAAAACAGGGCGTTCTTAAAAATGAGAAAGCAGGAGTCAAAGACACACAGAGGATATCCAACGTAAGACAGCACTGATACCGGAAAGAGAGAAGCAAAGAGCTGGAGCAAAATGAATACTTAAAGCTATAAACTAAGAAAAATTTCTCTATCAAAAC
This sequence comes from Oryctolagus cuniculus, assembly GCF_964237555.1. Lineage (NCBI taxonomy): Eukaryota > Metazoa > Chordata > Mammalia > Lagomorpha > Leporidae > Oryctolagus > Oryctolagus cuniculus. The sequence continues at coordinate 173,750,292 of NC_091433.1, forward strand.
TACTTAATAAAGGAGTACACTGTACACCTGAGAATATTGACCCAGAATGAACAATAAAAAAGCATGTTCTGGTAAAACTGCTGAACTTTCAAGAAAAAAACACTTTGAGCACCTAAGGAAAACATTAACTGATCTATTAGAGAAGTAAATTTAGATCATCAGAATTTTTAGAGTAGTAATTTATATCAGAAGAAAATGAAATTGCACATTTAATAGAATCTGGAGAACAATATATTATCAACATCCACGAATCCAAGGAATATTACCCCTTTGAGCCCTTTCTGCCCTTAGAAAGCATACTTTAAAACAAGCTTCAGACAACAAAAATAACTCGAGAACTATCAACATAACGATTAGAGTGAGCATTAAACACACTGTAGCTGCAGAACTAAGACTCCATGGGGGTTGGGAGAGGAGAGGATATGTAATGTCTGTCTACCCAGTGTAGATATAGTACAAGAAATGATGGGGGAATGGAATCCACATCTCTGCTACAAAGTACTTACTTCTCATTTTTATGTTCATAATGGTGCTAATGTATAAGTACTGTTACTCTGATGCGGTTGTATGTATAAGGAAAGATAATGTAAGTTTGTAATTACAGGGACTTTAATTCCATTACCGCCTGTGTTCTTGAGAAACATGATTCTCACTGTGGAGAAAGAAATTCAGATGTAATACAGAAGAAGTTACATAAAAATCTCTGTAGTCTCAAATTTGAACTGGACTACATGAGTTATTTTATCAGACACATAAGTATATGTATTTCATATGCATCTATGCTGACACTGATAGACATGTGTGAACATATAATTTCTAGCTCTGTTCCCTAAAGAAGACTAGAAACAGTCACTGACCCAGTAGCAATGAGCTTCCATGGCACTCCGATTCTGTCATTAAAATTCCTTTAACTTCTAAAAGAAACCAGAGCTTTTGGGGAATGTGTGATTCCAGGTCTGGGGAAGCAACTTTTTGTCACACCATTCAGCAAGGAAGCTTTCAAGTCTACTCAGCTCATGACAGAAGGTCTCAGGGCAAAGATGTGATTGCTTCAGCTTCCCAAGGATAATAATTATGAGTAAATAAAAGAATTCTCAATGACTTATGACATGCAAACAAGAAATCGACCTCTTCAGATGATAGAGAACCAATTCAGTATCTTGAAAGTTGTAAAGGAAGAAGAACTGAGCATTTACTCTGCCTTTCCTATTTGGCCTATTTTACTGACTAATCAAGTCCCACATGGGGGGGAGCATCTCTTTATTATATTCCAGTTAATAAATGAAATAATGACACAATTAGAATAGCATTGTTTCACAGCTCCTGATAAATAAATGGATATAGGTATGGAGCTTCAGCAAACAGAAAACAAAAGGACCAATAGTCAGACATTAAGTGATTCCTCATGAAAGATTTCAGCTGTAGCCTTGCAGAAGGATCTCGTCAGCAATTGGGAGGACAGATGAACATGTTGAGGTGCACCCGAGAGATGCAGCCAGCAAGCTCTAGACTCTAGGGACTGCCCCGGGACAGATGGTCCAGATTCTCCAAAAGATAAAATAAGGAGCAAGAAGGAGTAGAAGATTCTGCAGATTTAAATAAGCAAACCAAAGCATTCTGACGGGCAAGAGTAGAGAACAGTGCCTAGGGGTGGTGTGCATTTGAGTGATGAAACTATTAACTTCGAGGAAGTAACTATTATGCAATCCAAGATAACTATTCCTTGTAGGACTGATGGAACGGGTGAGACTGGAGAGGCCATTGAAGGCCTCCTGATGTGGCTGGCAAGATCATATTTCTTGGCCTGGCCAGTGGCGAACCTTTGCTTTATAATGAGTAGTTAGGTATACATTTGCCTTGTGGGGCTTTCATATCTGTGTTAAGAGCCTTTATTGTTTTCTCACTGTTGAAGGGTCTCAGGTAATCATACCATTAACCAGTGGATTTGTTGAATTGGCTGGTGCACAAAAAGGTTTTCTGATCTTTTGTTTGTTTTTGGTTTTTTGTCTGTTTGTTTTGGTCTTGGTTTTTGTGTTTTTTTTTTTTTGCACTTACAACAGATCAAAAAATAAGCCAGGACTTTAAACCAAAAGTATTTTTATAATAATATATACCAAGTGATCTCTCAGTAAGTCCATATTTCATCTTCAGTTGTTGGTGAGTTGCCTAGGTAACTGCAGAGCCAGTATCAATCTGATTATATGTCTATATGGGGACGTTGCTCCATTGTTCAAAGAGCTGAAATAGGTGGTAGAAATGTTTTAATTTCACAGTGGCTACAATATGTACCTTATTTTCATTTTGCTCTCATAAGAAAACAACTTATTTTTTTCAAGTATGCAAGAAAAAGTTTACTTTTTCCAATATATTAAAGAATGGTGTTACATGCATTTATGGATGGGTAAATGATTAGATATACTTCAATACTGGTCATGATTCTTATTTAATGGGATTTACGGTGCTTCTCACAATGTTACAGGAGAGGATATTCAGCCTAGTGGTTAAGGAGCTGGTTAAGATGCCCAAGCCCTATATCAGAGAGTACCTGGGTTGGATATCTGGCTCTGGCTCCTGTCTCTGGCTGTCTGTTAATGCAAGCACTGAGAGACAGCCAGAATAGCCCAAGTAATTGGATTCCTGCCACCCCTATAGGAAACCTGGATTGAGTTCCTGGCTCCCAACTTTGTCTTGGAGCCCAACATTTGAGGAATGAACCAATAAATTGGCTCTCACTCTCACTCTCGCTCTCTCTCTCTCTCCCCCTCCCTCTTCCTTTCCCTCTCCCTCTCTCTCCCTCTCCAGCTCTATCTCCCCTTCTCTTTGTCTCTTCTTCTCAAAAATAAAAGTTTCAGTATGCCGCAGCTTCCACGAAGTTTAGCTCAGTCAGTGCATATGAATAAAATTCAGTTCTATGGATCAGAATCACAATGGCACAGTTGATCCTATGGCATAGCACACATAGGCCATCCACCCTAGGCAGGTCCATATTATTGTGATTAATAGTGATGGTTGGAAGCTTATTTTATTTTGCATTATGCTTTATTTCTTTGCCTTGAATTGAGCAGACGATAAGGCTTAGCAACAATCATAAAACCAGCACAATCACCATCTAGCTTATTTTTTTTGCATTGAGCTATATATTACTAATTGATTTGTTTCTTTATGAAGTATTCTGCCATATACTTAAAATGAAACCCAGTGCTCAATGGGTTTTTCTTGACTCACTGTCTATAACCAGTCAGCATTTTCATGTTTGCGAGTTCCATATACAATTTAGATCGGAGTGAATATTAAACTATGTTCCCAGTGTGTGATGTGTGCAAGAGCAAGATGAAACTGTTCTCTTTTTTCCTTCATAAATGACTTTTAGTAAAATGGGTTTTATTCTGTTTGCATATTTGCTTTCTTATGTAAGAAAAGGCTTCCTCTTTGTCCTACTCCCCATCCCCCAATAAAAACCTGTAGTAAGGGAACATGAGGACCTTTGTACCCTCAGACTGGTGGCTCAACATCAAACTCAGCATCACTACCAGTTCACTGTGACCTTGATCGTCTCTCCATAAACCCAAGTTTTGCCTTGTTGCTTGAGACGTAGTCCCTTTCTTGGCCTTGTAAGTATCCTCACTCCTGGATTTCCCTTTGACATCACCTGGTTTCCCATGGTCTTTCTGGGGACCAGAGCCCTGACTGAGCACCTGCTTTCCTTGGCAGGTGCCCCATGACCCTGGAAAGTCCACACTCCACTAGGCTAAACTACTTGGAGGCCACTGTTCCAGGACTGTGGGCCCACCCCTTATGGTATCCTGATCAGATTCTCACCTGGGACCCTAAGATTCTGAGCAACTTTAGAATGGTCTGTCCCTGGCTTTAACTGAGCCCTATGTTCAGATCTAGAAGAAAACTAACACTCTGAAAAAGTCCAAGGGAATTTCTTAGTGATTCTGGATACTTTTCAGGCTTTGAACTTGGCTTGACAGAAGAACTGTGTTTAATTCCCGGCTTGACCAATTATCCACTGTGTATGCTGCAGACGAATCACTCAGCTCCTCTGAACTTGAATATCCTGATTTTCAGAGGGGAAACTGCAGCTCTGCCTTCAGCAAGTTTTAAAACATTTAATGCATGTATAGAGGCACACCGCCTGACTTGCAGTGGGTGCACAGGATACTGAGAAGGTTTTTCCCACTTTGTGAGTGGAGTTTACCTCTCGAGTATCTAAGGTCCAGCCCCTCCACCACAAGCACTGTCGCTCAGAAGGGAGGATAAAGCAGCTCAGGAAGCAAAGAGCTTCTATGTGAGGATCAAAACTCACTGTGACTTCCCCTGCCCTTGGGAGCCACTATGCTAACTCCCCTTCTTCTCCATTTCTGGACCTGCCACATCTTTGATCCACAAGGCTGTGCCCAGTGCCTTCTGCTCCAATGACACCCCTGAAAATCACACTCACCTGGCTCTAACTCTGCCTGCCTTAGCTAGAACTGATCTCATGCCCACCAAGCCTGAAGTACCTTGTCAAATCCTTCCTGCTTCCAGAAAAGAAGCAACCCCCCACACACACACACACAACACACCCACCAAGATATGTCCTGCGGGCCCCTCCAGGCTCCCCAGAGGCAATTCTACCAGGCTCAGAGCAATAAGCTAGGATTTAGAAATTGCTGGCGTCTGTTAGCAGCAAGCACCTTCAGAAGGACACGAGAAGCAAAGCAGAATGGCAGGTGTTCCCTCGACAGAGGCGCAGGCACCCTCACTTCCATCTTCAGAAGCAGATTCTAGCACTAGAGGGGATTCTGAAAAAGACAGAGGATCAGGGACTCATTTAGGCACACTATGAAAAGGCTGCAAGCCTTCAAGGCAGAAAGCTAGGGGTTGTTTGATCACGCCAAAGAACTCCTGGACAGAGAAAGAGGAACCTTCCATATTTTTCCTCTTCTGGTGTTGATAGGCTCAGAAAAGTATCTTCTTCCTCTCCCCCCCCCTTTTTTTTTTTGAGGGAAAGGGTTTATTGGGGGAAACCCGAAAGAGCAGAGGGAAGGGGCAAAGAAGGAATAGAGAGGGAGAAGGAGAGCATAAGAGAGAGATCATGACAGATCGAGAGAGCAAGGGAGAGAGAGATCAAGAGACAGAGACAGAGAGAGGGAGAGTGACAGGGAGATGGAGAGAGAGCCACATGTTCAAGAACAGGTCCTGTTAAACCTTTGCTGGGGGGCAGGCAGGGAAGTAAGAGCAGTGACTCCCTTTAGGGTCGGGGTGGAGCTGACGCTGGTGGTTGGGCCGCGGGGACACCTGGCTTCCAGCCATGGTGGTGGGGCTAGCGCCTAGGATGGTGTCCAGGGTGTAGATTGCACCATAGATAAGACCGCACCATTATACTAACATTCTCCCCGCCTTTTGTTTTTTTATAAGGCAGTTCTATGGGATTACATTAGCCCCAAAAGTCCAGGAGAGGTAGAGGGGCAATGATCTGTCTTTAGAGCTACTTCCTGCTGACATGGGGTGATGTCTCAAGCCGCTGTCTCCTGGGTCAGGAGCTGAGTATATCCCTGTAGCAGCATTTGGTTGGCCTCCTGCCTTGGTTCATTCCATTATCAACTCCTGTAAACACTTAAACAGACACAGTAGTATAAAAGGCAGGGTGAGAATAGCAACTAATGATGCTAAGAGTGGCATTAATCAAGTAATGAGAGGATTTCATATAGGAAAGGAAAGGGGGGGTGGTGTCTGGATTCTTGTAGAGACTGTTTGATGGATGTGGTTTAAACTGATATCAACCAAGACTGGGAGAAAGGCCACTCATCTTTTGTGAGTAGAGGGGTTTGTCTGAAGAGAAATTCTGAACAATCATACAACATTAAGTGGGAGAGAGGATCTTCCTCTCTTTAGAATGCTTTTTTGCTCATTTAGACAATGAGGTAGGTGGGGCTAGGATACAAGTCTGAGTATCAGGTTCTCTTGGGAAAAGTTTCACATCATGCAAGTATGGCCTCCCTGTCCCCACTCGGAAGCTACTGACTCTCAGTCCCCAGGGCCCTGGGATCTGTGTTTTGAAGTTCTCAGATGGCTTGGGACCCACTGAGTTTGGTGATCTCCAAGGTCCCACCTTGCTGTGACATGCTATGAGTCCAGCAGATTCCAGACAGCATACACCACAGGAAGCAGCAGGCCAAAACTTGAGGAAGGCAAGTGCACACACATGGGAACTGGCCAGCCCTTGCCCGGTGAGCGATGAGCTGAGAAACTCCATGCCCCAAGAGGTGGAGCTTGGGGGAAGCATAAATTGATTCCAAACAAAGTGGGGCAGATTTATGAGGGGCAGAGCCATCCAAGGGAGCAGGGGGACCACCATGCCTCAAAGGCTGCTGGGAGCGTGAATTATGGTTGGACGAATCATGGGTCTGACCTGGGATGGCAAATTCTCTGTTCCCACGGAGTCCACTTTAGAAACAGGTCCCTCTCTGGGCCTTGCCGTCTGAATGGCTACAAATGAAAACAAAATTTTGAGTAGAGAAACCACCTGAGACTAATATCTGTCCACTGAATCGGGGAAATACCAGTCCCTTTATTGAGAAATGGCCCTAGAGTCCTTCCTGTATGGAGTAGAGGAAATAAATCTTGAGATGGGGTATGTGCTTCCCGCAGGGAAAACATGAATATGAAGTCACCCCTTTTTAAAACGTATTCACCATGCATCTCTAACGCCAGCTTTTGTGCTAAGCATTTTCCTGGGATCACCATCTTATTTTTGCAGAAAGTCTAAGTAGTAGGTTTTTTTAATCTCCATTTGTTCATGTTAAAAAATGGAGGTCCAGAGAGGCTATCGATTCTAACCTGCGTGTCACAGCTAACTCGGGAGCACATTCTAGGATGAGAAAAACCTGGCCCATCTGAATCCAAAGCCCATGCCTTCCTCCTGCTTCACCAGATGGCCAGTGGCCAGGAAGGAGAAGTCCAAATCTCTGGGAAGGACTCAGACCCTTCAGAACACTGTTGACCTTGGCCGCAGTTTAGAAGTGAGGCCCCCTGAAGGCGAGAAGCTCAGGTAGGGTGCCAAGCACACACGGTCAGCTCTCTGCCCCAGAACACTCTCAAAGGAAGACTACAGAACTCTTATTTCATTTTCAGGCTTGAATTCACTAAATGAACACCCATGCATCTTCCCCGAGGTGGACTAGGCTGCTCCAAACCTCAGCTGCCTGCTTAGGCACAGACTGGGTGTGCAGAGTCAGCCTTGTGCTGGATATAGTGGGAGGGGTGGGTTTTTCAGCTCCCTTTCTGAGTTTTTCCTGTTCTCCCTGCCCCCATCCTCATCGCCACCCTCACTGAGTTTAAATTCCCAAGTGGTGCTGACCTGGGATCGTGTTAACAGAAATTGCTCTGGCCACACCTCCCCCTGGTTAGGGACAGCACCAGCCTTGAGTATAGGCAGACACTGTAGGCACCACTCACAGTTTGAGAGTTTGGGGCTTTGCAGTGAGCTCTTGTACACACTGGCATCTTTTGATTTTCTAACCCAGCCCCTCTTACAGACAAGGAAGTAGGTTAAGGTCTGATAATCCATCACTGATGAGACTCCCCCAAATGCACATGTTTTATTGATTTCCAAACCTATCTTCTTTCCACATCACCCCTCAGGCACAGCCCACATGTGTATGATTTGGGCTGTGGAACAGGTAAAAGGGCACCTGGCCAAACAGCTCCGCTAAAATACCTTCTGTGCCGAGTTAGTTCTTTGAATCAATAACGCAAATAGATCCAAAAATTCACCATCAGCCACTCACACCAAAGGGAAGCAATTCCTTACCTTTGGACCCTTGAAATGTCCTTCAGAAAACAAATGGAACTCAACTCTGAGAACAGTGAAACTCAGTGTTGACCACCTGTATGCCATAGAACCCACCAGAACTTCCAGCCCCCAGGGCCAGGACAGCGCCTGCAAGCCTCCACAAGTGACCCAGTGTTCAGATTACCAAGCTGCCTTCCCCCAAGTCTCCATCTTATTGCTTATAATTGGCAACCCAAATTAACCTCTCACATTTGAATCCTTAAATTAGTCTGGATTCTTCCAAAATGTTTCAGCTTAATGTTTCAGTGAACAAAGCTGTGTACATGCAAATAAACACTTCTATCATTTTCTGTAGGTAGAATTCAAGTTAATCTCTCCTTAAAAAGAAATAATTTCTACAGCCCAGTGAGGTTTTTTTGCTTTTTAAGTAAAAGTAAATAATCAATAATAAGCTCTTAGGTTTCTACTGGTTATGAAACTAGCAGAATTCTGGCCAAAAACATAGCTGACAACTCTGAAAGGGATGGCCTGACCCAAGTATAGAAAGTTTTGAAGGAAAAAGTCCAGTGAGGAGAAGGGGATAAGGGAAGGGGCTGCACTTAGTGTTCGGTGGGGTCCCAGGAAGGCCGCCTAAGGCCGCTGAGCAGGCCAGAACACACCGCAAAGAGGTGAGGGCCTAGGAAAGGGAGGGCTGTTGGCTAACGGCAAAGTTGCTCTGTTCCATTTTGTTCCTCTCTGTTGCATAAAGAACCTAAAAGCGGCAGTCATTGCATTTCCAACCACAATTTGCCTAAATAGGGAGACGGATGCCTGCCCACCGTACAGGCTATTAGGGAGTGCCTAACAGAACCATAGACGGCAGGTGCAAGGCTTCCTGCTCCAACTTCTTCTCTGTGTCCCTGGGCCAATAGTGGGGTCATGAAGCTGATATGTGTCCAATGTATTCTTCCAGTCTTCGCTAAACTCAGAGGCTCCTATATGCCAGTATCAAACCTGTGGGATCTGGTTAGATGGCCTCCCAGTAGCACAGGTTGAGCACCTGTGCTGGCTGTGCTGGACTGTGAGAGACCAAGAGCCTCAGCGGCTGCACGCGCCTTTCCCACCTGAAAGGGGCCCCTCTCCCTTCTCAGAACTCCCCACCTCCTATGGCTTGTGCCCCACTCCTGTCCTGTACTGAGGGTGGTTGCATCCCCGTCAATTTCTTCTCAGGAGCTATAAGCTTCTGAAGCCGAGAGTGTCTTTCCCCTGGTCTCCGACACAGAGAGTGATGCATAGTAGACTTTCCCAACCTTGGTGCCGTCATAGAGTAGAGATTTGAGCCCACAGCGCACACAACTTGGAGGCAGCCCAGAGAGGCTGTGGAGGAGGGAGGGCCCAGCCAAGTGAGTGACTGCCTCTCCTCTTCTGCCACAGTTCACTGGCTGTTCACGACGTGCGGGGCCAGCGGGCCCCATGGCCCCACGCAGGCCCAGTGCAACAACGCCTACCAGAACTCCAACCAGAGCGTGGTGGTGGGGAGCGAAGGCCCCCTGAAGGGCATCCAGATCTGGACAGTGCCAGCCACCGACACCTACAGGTGCGTATGGGCAAGGGGAGGCCGAGGGACAGAAGTGCCTTCCAGAAGGGGACTGGAGTTCAGCCTGCAGTGCATGACCCCAAGGTGCCCAAGCCTGCCCAGGTTCAAGGGTGACTGACTGTAGACCATAGGAGGGTGTAAGGGCTGGAGATGGGGAGACACAGCAACCGAGGAAGATGTGTCCTTTGTCTTCAAGGAGGCATGCATAAGGAAGCTTCTGGATTGTTACTAGTAATGCTAATTATGGCAGACTGTTCTCTGACTATTACTCGATTCTCTTCAAATGAGGCGGTGCATGTAAAAGTGTTTGGGAAACAGGAGTTGGATGCACACCAAAGCTGATGTCTTTCTCCTTGGGGCCTTCACCACTCACAAGTAAAGCAGCTGTTCTCAAACACTCATCCACACCCAACCCCAGCCTCACGTATGCCAGTAAATAGAACAAGGCCTGACTCCACTGCGCCACCTGGAGGCCAGGGTACTAAGTGAAGGGAGGAGGGCTGGTTCAACACAGATTGCCAGGCCCCAGGCCACCTCATCTGCAGGGCCAGGGATGTCTGAGAATGTGGATTTCTTCTTTTTTTATATATATAGAGGTCATCTTTTGATTTTTCACTAGATATTTTTATTTTTGGAATGCAGTTTTTTAAAGATTTATTTATTTATGTATTTATTTGAAAGGCAGTGTTACAGAGAGGCAGAGAGAGAGGTCTTCCATCAGCTGGTTCACTCTCCAAATGGCCTCAATAGTTGGAACTTGACTGACCCAAAGCCAGGAGCCAGGAGCTTCTTCCAGGTCTCCCACATAGGTGCAGGGGCCCAAGGACTTGGGCCATCTTCCACTGCTTTCCCAGGCCACAGCAAAGAGCTGGATCGGAAGTGGATTAGCTGGGACTCGAACCAGCGCCCATATGGGATGTCAGCACCGCGGGTGGTGGCTTTACCCACTACGCCACAGCGCTGGCCCCAAGAGAATGTGGATTTCTAGCAAGCTCCCAGGGATGCTGACACAGCCTCTGAGAACACTGAGCTTCATGGAACCCTGGGTGCAGATGCGCCTGGGAGGTCCTCTACAGTGTGACAGCTGGGCCACTGCTGCCTTCCTCGTTTTACCAGCAAGGAAACCGAGGCCCAGAAAGCCTGGAACCCCTGCAGTTACACAATCCAGAGACCACTTCCCACCCTGTGGCTGAGGCCGCCCCACCCCGCAGCTCAGGCGCAGAGCACAGGGTGGTCGGGCTCTTTAGCGGAGCTCCTGGTCAGGACGCAGTGGTTGGTGTGAGTGCACCCAGGGCCCAAACACGGGGCATATGTGGTCTCCCCCTCCCCAGCCCCCACCAAGGCCTCAGCCACACTCCTTCCCCACTGGACGGGGTTCTCAGGTTGCCCTAGCCTCTCTGCCCAGCGTAAGGTTTCCTGGGGCAGCCCCCTCCCGGGGCAGACACATGCCGGGAGAGCCCTAAGTGCTTCCTAAGTGACATTCTGGGCAGCAATGCAGTAACAAGGTTTGGCTGCAATCAGATCAGCTGCTCCAGGTCCCGCGCCACTCCAGCGTCAATGCCCCAAGGACTTCCACCCCTCCCAGCCCCCCACTGGGGGCAAGACAGAGCTGCCCTTGCTGCTGAACAGCTCCCAGAGCAGGGAGGAGAGGACTCCCGGGGCAAGGGGTGACCGCTGGGCGAGGGCCCAGCAGGCGTTCTCCTGCTTTGAGCAGTGAGGGAGTGGCACTAGATACCGCCATGCTTTCCTGCGAGAAAACCCGAGTCGTCTCGAGCCGCACAGCCCATGACAGAGCTGGGATTTCAGCCCAGGGCCCTCTGGCCCAGAGTCTGTGCTTTCACCGCTGACGCCCACAGCTGGACTCTGGAGAGGCGTGCAGCGGGCAGAAGGAGAAGGCACGTTCACCACCCACCTCCTAGAAGCCTTTGGAAATGAGAGCCCAGGAAGGGTGGCCCAACCACCTGACAGGAGCCAGCCCAGCACACCCCACGCGGGGAGAGCAATGTAAAGAAGGTGGTGCCGAAATGAACAGGGCTTTTGGCTCCATTCTTCCATTGGCGCCCCCTAGTACCTGCAGGTGTTCCATAAACATTCACTGGAAATTAACCAGTAAATACATAAAGGACCAAGTCACAAGGTACCCTGTAGGGGGGGTCTAGTGGGCTGCCGTCCCCGAAAGCACCAGGAGCGGGGCATAGTTCATCCCTGTCACCAAGCCAGCTGCCATGAAGGGGACACACAAGGGCCAGCCCCATGCCTGTGCGTGGTCAGTGTCGGCTGGCCCTTGGGTGGAGGAATCTACAGCTGTGTCCACCACAGCAGCAGCAGCACCGGGCAGGCCCCAGGCAGCACCTGCAGGAACAGAGACTCCCGCCAGCAGTTCCTGACTCCTCTGTTTCCAGGAACTTTTTTTCTCACTTCCTCAGATGGGCCCTGTGTTGTGAGACACTTGGCCCACCTCAAGAACTTCACTTATTAGATAATACTTAATTCATTTTCCCATTTATTATTCGCCACAGCCGTATCAGAGTCATGCAGGTTTCTGATCTGCATGGCGTGCCCCGGTGTTACCGTACTGCATTGAAGTAATCTCAGCCAAGATGGGAGCACTGGCTCCATGCGACCCTTAGAGATTCGGGGTCTATCTCACGGCCCTCGGTTCTGCCTGGCGGTGGCCTCGTCAGAAGCTTACACAAAGAGCCACATTCCTGTTGAAACAGGACGTGGCATCCAGGCTGCTAACAGGGACATTCTGATCAGGCCCACAAAAGCACCCTATCAAAAGGGAAGAATCAAAGCCGGAGAACACTGAGTTTGGGTTTTGTTGTTGGCTACTTGTGTTGTAACCACATAAAGGCCCTGACAGATCTGATCCTGACCTCAGCCTTGACCCTGGAGGAGACTCGGGACTGGGGTGGCAATGTCAGTCACGTAACTTAGTAATCACAGAGACAGATGTTAGTGATTTGCCTTTGAGACCATGTCAGGATGTCCCCAAGTCAGGTGCCCCTTGCTGGAGGATGTTTTCTCTGCAATATTTTTTCCTACATGCAGTTCCTCTGGTGAGGAAGACAGGGGACCAGCAAAGGATGTGAGGGGAAAGGCCTGGGAAGCAGAAAGGGTGGGAGCCCCACCCTGGGGCATTCATCCCGCCAGTGTGGCGCTCAGCTAGCACTGTCTGGCTGCCACCCGTGGCCTGGGACCATGACCGCTGCTGGCCTCTCTGTGTGCCTCTCAGATGCCAGCATGGACCTCCACAGGGTGTAGACTGTTGGAAGCACTCCCAGCTCCTAGCTGGTCATTTGTCCTGGGCTGATCTCCCATGCTCTGTCCCTCTCTCACCACCTCGGAGGAGGCTCAGAAAGCAGAGACAGAAAGGGGGACCTGGGGCCAGCTGCACCTCCAAACTCCACATCTCCCCCTCCACTTTCCCAGCCACTTCCTCTGTCAACAGTGACGGCTGACAAGGTCCCTCCCTCCAAGTCCATGTGACTTGGATTTGTCTGGACTTGTCTCTCTTCTGTTTTGCAAAGCTCAGAGAAGCATTTCTCGCACCTGCAAGGTGCCTGACACCCAGTGTGCTGCTGTCTGCAGCCAGGAGAAAGGCGTCTCACTCAGCAGACAGACACCTGAGCTGAGAGTCACCTGCACAGAGGCGGGGAGTGGAGGGCCTTTCTGATGGGAGTAGCACAGGGGCCAGCACCTGCTGCTGGCACAAGTCAGGGCAGCCAGAACGCCACCCAGGGGCAAGGCCAAGGGCGGCCTGCACAGCTCAGGCTGCAAGTGGCAGGACCCAGGCCAGGGCTGAAGCCTCACCTCCCAAATGCCTTTAGCTCCCTCTGCTGACGGCATGAGGCTGGGAGTAATGGAAACAAGGCTGCAGGCAGGGCGAGCCCAGGGCTGGGGTTGGGGGGCGGAACAGAGCGGGAGGAGGCTGCAGGGCCAAGTGGGGTTTGGGAGGTCAGACCGACAATTCCCAGGACGCCCCTGGCTTGAAGGGCTGGGGAAGCAGGAACAGTGAGTGGCAGATGCTCTCTTAGGAGCTGGACTGAGAAGGAAAGACAATGGTTAGGGCAGTAGGGAGGGGCATGCTTCTGTGTGACGACAACATCTAGAGTGTGCTCAGGGGGGTGGGTGGCCACGGTGGACGTGGGAGGGTGGGAGATCATTGTCTCCAAGAGAGCATGGATTATGGGGTCCGTGCTGGGCGGGGAGACCACGATGAGCACCACTGGGGGACTGAGACCCCAGTGTGCAAGGCACCCCTGTCAGCAGAGCCAGCGCGCAGTGGGTATCGGCCTCCACCTCTCACTCTCCCCAACCTCTCCCCTTCTTCATCCACCCCTCCAGCCTCTGTGTCCTTCCCAGCCCTCACCCCCACTACACACACACCGGAGATGACACAGAAAGACACTTGCCACACACGGCCCGGTCACTCACTCTTCAGACACAATGCGCCAGGGGCCCAGGCCCCAGCTGGAGCCGTTGACCTGGGCCCCAGCTGTGTGTACGACCTCCATCAGTGGCACTCATTTTCTCGCCTGGCTTGGGGGAGCAGTGCGTGCCACTGGATGGCACTGTCATTCAATCCAGCGCGCAAACCGCCTGGAGTCCCCACTGTGCGTCATCACCGGGGAGGGGCTGCAGGACTTGTGCAAAGGGTGGAGACTCGGGCCCCGTGGTCTCTGGACAGAGGGCAGGGGTTTCCAGCACTCTCCAGTGCCCATCAAGGTGCAGAGCACAGCAGAAGATGCCACGGGCAGGTGGATGGCCACGCAGTGTACCAAGAGCCGGCCCTCAGAAGGGAAGCGGGACGCAGGCCAGGGGGTTAGGCTGCAGGCAGAATGTGGCATTGGGTTAGCTTCTGCCACCAGGGCACCGTGTGACCTTGGAAGCTGCCATCGCTGCTCTCGATGGCTCTGTCTGCAGAGTGAAGTCGCTGAGACCCCTGCCAATTCTGCTGTGCTGGGTACCTGGGCTGTACTGGCCAGGCAGGCACGGAGGGAGGGTCTGGACTGTGAACCCTGCTCATTGAGGCAACCGGGATGGAACCTGGGACTGCAACTGCCCCTTGGATGCTGCCCCCAGGGGGGCCACCTGAGGGCTCCAGGGGCCCATCTGGATGAGATTTCCTACTGACCAAGCCCCGTGCACCCTCATACTCTGCGAATGTTCTCACGGTACCCCTGCAGGATGGGCAGGGTGGATCTTACTATCCCCGTATCACAGATGAGGAGTTGAAGCCCGGAGAAAGGAGGGACCGTAGCCAAAGTCCCAGGGGGAGTGAGAGGCAGAGCACAGAGAGGCTGCTGGTCTCTCTCTTCTGTGTGGAACAGGCGAGAAGTGTGGTGCTCTGTGTTTCTCTGAGCAGGGGGCCCGTGCTCTCCTGCCCCTCCCAGGCGGGTGTGGATGCCGCCAGCAGGCTGCACACCAGCTGTGCTGTCATTTCAAGATCCAGCAGGCAGCCGCTTTGATTTGCTGCTAATTCTTTATTTAAAAAAGATTCACAACTCAATTACATCAGGTAACAATAGCTCACAGTCAATAATACAAAACGCAAACCCAATAAACATCCATTCTGACCAGGGGACATGGATTTAGATGAGGAAAAACAAAAAAATTACAGCATCAGCTCGTCGAGAACGGTATCTTGTAATTTCCAGTAAATTGGAGTCGCAGCGAGTCATTTTCCCCACTTGAGTGGCAGGTATATTAATTTCTTGTCATTTGTCAACCATCAAAAATAAATTGTTTACACGAGATGGGGAGAAGGTTTGAGACAGTAGGTCTGAGGGTGATATTCTGGCGAGATCCACAGGGTCCAGGGGGCCTCAGAAGTGCCACAGCTGCCTGGCGCGCCCACTGGCTCCCTGCAGAGGTGGGCCCTGCGTGGGACAGGGCACTCTCTACCCTACATGCCTCGGGCCATGCCCTGATCCACCTGTGACCCTGTTCTCATTCATTCTCCTCCTGCTGCCTCCAGAAGTCACTCCAGGGGAAGGAATGGACAGGCTCGTCCACAGAGGTGCATCCTGCAAGCAGCCACCATGCGTCTCTCTCTGGCGTCCGGTCACTGAATTAGGTCCCCTCCTAGACAGCGTCTCAATGAATTCTCATAGCAGCCTTTCAAGGCAGTGGTAGCATTGCTGCCCTTACGCAGTGCAAATGAGGAAACGGGCTCAGAGAGGGTGAGCGATACAGCTGGTGAGGAGCGTTGGCAGGACCAGGAGTGGGCAGGGCTGCCTCAGCACCGCTGGCACACCATTCAAGGGGGTGCTGGCTCTCAGGGTCGGTGCAGTGAACGGTCAGCATCTGGGGGGAGGCACCTGGCCCTGGATGGAAGAGCTGGGTTTGGGTCCAGGTGTGCCTGCATTAAGCCTTGCTTTGTTTTCTACAGCACACCCAAGCCAACTCATCAGCCTTGTAGCGGCCACTAGATGCTTCCAAAAGAGTGAAGCGCTAAGAGTGGAATCTCAGGCCTGCCCCACAACAAATAGCCCAGGCAGGCAGCTGCCTTCTCCCCACCACTTCAGGCCACTCCCTAGGTCGGGTTGGAAATGTGGGGCCGAGGCCACCATGCGGGGGAGTCAAGCCTAGCCACTGTCGCTGGGTTGCCATCTAGTTTGTAACTTGGAGCCGAGTGCAGCCCAGAGCCCTGCCCCATGCTTTGCCATCAGTTTGTAATCTGTTCAGATCCTCTCTTGATCCCCCATGAGGGCAGGGGTCCGTTGCTCATTTTCTGCCTCCATCGTGGAAGCTGAGGCCCCGAGAGGTTGACAAGTCGCCTTGAGACGCACAGCCGCCAGAGCAAGGACCAGAACCGGCCCAGGACTTAGAGCTTGGGCTCTTTCCATCCCATCTCACCGCCAAGAACAAGGTCAAGACATGGAGGGAGCTGGCGTTCAGATTGGGTTGAGGGGCAGGAGAATTAGGAAAGAAGGCTTAGGGAGGGGGAAAAAAAAAACCAAGGCAGGAGCAGATGGTTTGCAACGTGGGAAAGCATTCAGTGACTTGGAATGGCTGCAGACTGGGGCAAATGAATTACTATGCAAAGGCTGCAAAGATGCACATGAGGCAGACCCACACAAGCAGGAGCAGGAAGAAGTTGCCCAAGCAAACCACAAGTCCAGGTTGAAGTGGCTGTTTTGTGCAGCCTGACCAAGCCCCAGCAGCCTGGAGCCATGAGCTGGCAGAGGTAGGGCCTGTCCACATTGCTATCCCTTGACTACTGCCTCGGGAGGGCAGCCCCAGTCCCCAACACCCTCCCTCTTCCAGGCTAAATAGCCCAGCTCTTCCTCTTCCTGGGCCTTGTAATGGTTCTTGTCCCCTCGTCCATGTCTGTTGGGTCAGGAATGAGAGTGGCTGAGGGCCTGAGGGAACCGGGATGGACCAGGACTTCCTGTTTGTGCATCCGTGTAAGCTTCCCAGCAGAGCAGAGAAGGGGACACGGCCTGTTGGGAGGGGAGATGGGTGGGGTTGAAGCACAGGCTGCCACTGGCCAGCTGTGAGGCCTCACATGCTGGCTCCATCCTGTGTGCCTCAGTTTCTTCATCTGTCAAATGGGATGAGTAGCATCAATTCTATGGCTCCTGGGGTTACCCATATGCATGTCAGCGAGCACCATGCTGGGGATATGGGAGGATGCTCGAAGATTGGCCCCTCCTTCCCCGTCCACACCTCCAGGACCCCTGCCTCACCCCTGCCACTCACTCCAGTCAAGCACCCCTTGGACTTCCTGCCGCTTCACTTCCGGTCACACAAGCCCTGACTCCCACCCTTCACTGCTGTCTGCCTGTCTCAGAGAGAAATACCTGTCAGCTGTACCATGAGGCCGACCTCCGTGGTGACTGCCATCACCTCCACACCCCAGAGCCAGCTGTGGCCTCCAGCTGCTGGCATGCCCCTGCCCTGCACCTCGCTGCTGGCCCTGGGCACCTGGTGACCCTCGCTTGGGGCAGAGACTTGCCGCTTTTCTGGGGTGCTCGCCCCAGTCTCCTCTAGGAGTTCAGGAAGGAAGACTTTGTTCTTCGTTGCACTCTTGGAAGCAGCTGGGCCTCTGAGAGGGTGAGCAGGCAGGAAACCGTGCACTCTGGCCGGGGGACCCCAGAATCTCCTCTGCTTTGCCTCCTCTGGGTAGCAATGAGGTTTCTCTTGTTATTCCAAGTGTCTCCCCGGTTTCTTCGGAAGCCCCTCCAGGTCCTGGAGCCTGTTTCAGTCTCCTCTTGCCTACACAGCCTGAGGCCATTCTGATGCTTGATAGCTCAAGTCAGTACCCTGGGCACCTGCACCAGGGCAGTGGGCACCAGATTCTCCATTTGGCTTCCAAGAGAACTCAGTCCCTTCCCTGTCACATGAGCAAACCGCCAACCCCCACCCCACCCCGGGCTTGATTCTGCAGAAAGCATGTGAGCGCAACATGGAACATTTCCTAGAACTACAGATGAGAAGCCACTGTGCGTGCACATGGGCAAAGCTGTCTTGCTGCTCCTCCTAGTTCTTCATAAAGGACCTTGGATGCAAGTACAAAGGACATGGAAATCCCCCAGAGTGCCTCTCCCTGGCAGCTGGTCTCCGGAGAAGCATTTGTTAGCTGGGACACGAACTGTCTTCAAAGCACGCCACGCTTCTGACACGGTTCACGAATTGAGTTCTGTTCTTCCCAATCCTTGCTTGATTTCATCCTGACAGCCTCCAGCACAGCAGAAGCCCTGCCTCAACCACACAGCCTGTTTCTGTCTGCATCGTGATGGGCTGTTTGTTGTCTGCACACACACTGCTCCAGAAGGCGTGGCTGGTGGGGTGGGAGAGGCAGTCTGCGCTGGGAAACCCTGCTGTCCTCCATCAAGCCTCCCTCTGGACCTCACGGCTGTGGCTTCCACTGATAATGATGGTGATGATGGTGATGATGATGATGGACATAAATCCTTCTTGAGTGCTTATTACGTGTCAGCCACAATCTAATGTGCACGTCTGAATTCCCTTCCTCGTCCTACACATGTTCCCTTATCCCCAGGGTGCACATGTGGGGCGGCGGGGGACAGGAGGGTCATGTATCTAAGATCACATGAGTCCTTTGGTCTTGGACAGGAAAACCCACACTGGGGAAACCTAGGTATTCATGATGCTGTTATCCCATCACTCCCTATTAATGTGGAATCTCCCTCTCTCTCCCTCCTTCTCTCTCCCACACCCCTTACTAGTCCTTACTAGGCTGAGACACTTCCTGTCCCCCTCTGAACTGGCCTGTCCTCTGCTGACAGCGTCCTCTCCTGCTGGCTCCCAGGGCCGCTGCGGGCAAGGACCCTCAGACATGGTGGGATGACATGATGCCCCAGAAGCTGCTGGGTCAGCAGGAAGAGGGGCTGTCTCCATCTCCGTCATCTCCACTCAGTGGCAGGGGCCCGTGTGCTTTGTCCCATTGCAGCATCTCGGGCTATGGAGCCGCTGGCGGGAAAGGCGGGAAGAACACCATGATGCGGTCCCATGGCGTGTCTGTGCTAGGCATCTTCAACCTGGAGAAGGACGACATGCTCTACATCCTGGTTGGGCAGCAGGGCGAGGACGCCTGCCCCAGCGTAAGTGTCCCAAGCGGGGGTTTCTCCCTAACACTCACCAGGACCAGGGGCGACCCCTTGGAGGGCACCTACATCTGACCTGCTTCCCTGGGTCTGCCTACCAGTGCCCCTCCCATCCTGGGCAGATGCCATGTGGCCTGGGAGGCCCACGTCCCCATGGGGACCATGGCCCAGGCTGGGTTTGCTGAGTGACCCTCAACACTGAAAGACTGAATCCTGCTTGGGTATGGTCAGTGGTCATTCTTCTCCGCACTAGTGTGAGAGCCCAGGTCCTGAGCATTCATGCAAGGGTGCTGTCTTCTTTAGCTGTCTTACTATCAACAGGAAAATGCCAGCTTCAACATTTCTTGTTCGGCTCAAAAGTCGGACTCACGGCTACGTGCAGATGTAGATCAAAGCCCAGAGAAAGTTCTGGAAGACGCAGATGACTAAATTATACAGATAACCAATTGGGAGGGCTTTATCAGTAATGCCTGCAGCTGTTACAAAGAGTGTATCTGTACACTAGTCATCATTTGTGCGATTAAGCTAAACAATAATAATACTAATAAGGCATAGACTGATAACTGGAATTCCTTGTGGCCCTCCTTGCTCACTTAACGATGAGGAAAATGGAGGCCACAGTGGAAAGGGGCATGACCAAGGTCACTCACAACGTAGTGCAAAGCAGAGACCTGCACCCTGTACTTCACTGGGCCTGGGTTTCAGCTGCCTCTTCCCCAGTTCTGCTTGCAGCCACTACTGGGCAAGGCTCTGCAGCCCCCAAAAAGCACCCCTTTTCTGACCCCTCTACAGTGTCGAGAAAGCCCAGACTGGCCTGACACTACCAGGAGAATGAGATGGTGGGGACTAATTCCTCAGCAGTCGGACCAATTCCACACACCCCAGTGATTGTATCTTGCCTGCCACAGGGGGTTCAGGGCCCTGGCAGTGCTGGTTGTCCCTGGGGGCTGGTCTCCAGGTCACCTGAGCACAGCTTTTGCTGGAAGCAAGGCGGGCTACCCTAGGACTGTGTTCAGCACTCAGGACAGCTCCTCCTCTGAGCGCGTCTTTGAGGAATTGATTGCCCTGGAGGTCAGATGTGGGAACCAGGGCTACTGAGAAAGCAATTCAGTTCCACAAAATAAACTTTGGCTCCTAAGAACCAGGCTGGGGAGCCCAGGAAACAGCAAGAATAAAGTTCAGGCCTCCTCCCTCACCCCACCCCCTTCCAGGGCTAGGCAACAGCAATACACTTCGAAGGCATAGCCTTCCGTGGGAGAAATGTCTCCACTCCAACTTTTATTTAGTAACAATAATCAGGACTTTCCAACCTGTTCTAATATATTAAGTCATTAAATTACAGGCTGCTGTAATTTCCCAGGAATTTATTGAGTGCTAATGTAATTCTTTCATCTAAGCAGAACGGTTGCATCGACTTCTACAGAGGACTTTTACTTGATTGGATTGTAATCAGTTATGTCTTTTCACAGGACCACGTGTGCTTTTTTTTAATTCAATTGTAATCTACTTGTTCCTCTGGGTTGCTGCACTTTATCATTTTTATTAATCAACCTACTTACTCTCCAACTTTGTAGATGGGTTGTAGAGTCCCACAGCCAGCAAGAGAAGTAATTCTCAGCCAGGGGTGAGGACAGCCCCCTCTGCTGGTGGGACCGAGCATAGCTCGGGCGCATGGGGGAAGGAACTGGTCTTCCACAGCTTGCTCTGCACCTCTCCCGTGAGGAGTCACCAGCACAGGGAGAACAGACCGTGGTCAGGCACCATCCCCCCACCAGTTGTCCCTGGGCGGAAAAACGAAGACTATGCAAGAGAACAGAGTGGACTCTAAGCGTTACACGGCTTTGCTGGTTCATCTGCCCTTTTGTGGCCAGTTGCTCCTCCTGTGTGCCTGGCCACAACATGTCAGCTCCTGGTGCCTGGAGTGGGCGCTGGCTGCTGGAAGCGTCCACACCTCTCAGCCCAGACCTGTCCTGGTGGCGTGGGTCTAAATCAAGGCCTCTGGACTGTGCCTCTGCACGCACGTGCAGCAGATAACTCCCCGTGGCTGTGCTGTGCCTTGCAGGGCGGCTGGCAGTGTCCCTGTCGGTGTCCCTGTCTGTGTCTGTGTAGTATCACCCCCTTCCTCCAAGGAAGGACAATCAGAAATGCCTCCAGACAGCTCCACATGTCCCCAGGGAGAGCAACACCCTCACCCTCAGGGCCAGTACCCTGAAGGGCCAGCCCACGACCCACAGTGCTCGCCACTTACTCAGATTGATTCAACAAATGTTTACTGAGTACCTACTACAGGGCATCACTGTCCTGGAAACTTGGGATGTATCCATGAAAAAATGGAAGAAAGAAAGAAAGAAAGGTCTTTGCTCTCAAGGAAATTACTTCTGAGCAGGGGAAGGAGGGATGGACAGACCATAAGAAGCAAGCATAAGTCCTGAGAATGTCCAGAGGAAAACTCTATCTGCAGAAGGGAGGCTGGACTTGGGCAGCAGGTGGCTTTTTTTTAAAAGGATTTTATTTACTTATTGATCTGAGAGGTAGAATTACAGATATAGAGAGAGACACAGAGAGAGGTCTTCCATCCACTGGTTCACTTCCCAGATGGCCACAGTGGCCAGAGCTGGGCTAATCCAAAGCCAGGAGCCAGGAGCTTCTTCCAGGTCTCCCATGTGGGTGCAGGGGCCCAAGCAGAGAGCTGAATTGGAAGAGGAGCAGCTGGGATTAGAACCGGTACCCATATGGGATACTGGCGCCACAAGCAGAGGCTTAGCCCACTACACCACAGCACTGGCCGAGCAGGCAGCTTTAAGTAGGGTGCTCAAGGGAAGCCTATTGAAAAAGTGATAGCTATGTCAAGTCAAGGATACTACCTGGATAAAGAGTGACCAGGCAAAGGTCACGTACCCAAGGTGGGGGGAGTGCATGTGTGCTCACAGCAGCACCAGTGGAGGGAGCAGAGAGGATGGGTGGGATTGGGCCGCTGTGAGGATCTGACAAGGGGGCAAGGCCAGCGGGGTGAGCTGCCTCACCCAGCGTGGCCCAGCAGATCTCTGGCAGAGCCAGCAGGATCTCTGCCTGGATCCCATACCCTGTGCTCTGCCCAGCTGATAGCCCACAGCCTCCCTGGGCCCACCAGACAGGCCCCAGGGTGTGCCCCTCTCGGCTCCCAATGGCCCCAGGCTGCTGGGGGCAGGGTTCCCTCCCAGCAGAGAGCAACGCTGCACTAACCAGCAAGAAATGGCAGCTCGCTACAAGAGCGATTTACAGCCTTCCACCCACACTAAATCCACTCTAAAAAATATCAAATTATTTCCATCATTAAATCCAAAATGCCATAAAACAGATTGCATCTCAGCTATTTATCTGGAAATTTCTCCAGTACTCACTGCCAATACCCCTGAATGCGTTAGCGTAAGGAGGGGCTCAAGATGAATTGCCATGTCCACTGGCTGGTTACACAGCAGTATTCAATGGAAATGTGATGTTTTATTGGCTTTTTTTTTCTATTGAGTAAAAGAGAAGTCATTTCCCTCTGAGGTCAGGCTTCTGTTTGGAGAACTTTTCAAAGCCGTGGTGACTGACAGCTGGGCGTGGCTGTTCTTGATGCACTGCTCTCCTTGTCTGGGGCTGGCAGGGTTCTGAAGCAGAAGCTTCCAGCCCGGTCCAGAGGCGCTGAGACCCCTGAATCCCCACCAGGAGTGCAAGAGCACCTCGAAAAGGTCCTTGGGAAATTGAAATTTGAAAAGCAAGCTTATTCATATTTTTGTGCACAAAGATTTGGAGATCCACGTGGAGCTTTTTCGTAAAATAAGCATGTTTTCCTGAACTTTTCAAAGAGCCCTCATAGACGTGAATTTCAGAAATGATTCTGCACGAAAACAAGCTCATCTTTTCATTCCATTTTCCGCAAACTTCTTGAAGTCACCTCCTGGGCGTGGGCTCAGAAGGTCAGCAGCCGCCCACTTGCTGCCTGGCAGGAGGGAGACCTGGAGCCGGACACAACCTCGGCCTGCCCCGCAGCCTGTGGTCGCCACTCCCACTCCCCACTGGGGGGCCAGGGATGAGTGTCCCCTCAATACTCACCCCAGGGCAGGCAGGGCAGCCAGACCCTCTGATTCCAGGGTCCCCATGGCAGACCCTGGAGCTCTGTGTGGGGCTCTACCAGGGATTCCCAGAGGCAAGAAATGGGACGTGAATGGGAGGAGTGAGACGTCCAAACAGCGGAGCTGGGAAAATCCGAATCTGGTCTCTCTCTGTTCTGCTGGTTTTTCCCATGATGCTCAGAACTGTAATGTGCACAAAGCGCTCATGGCCCTCCACTGCCTAGGTGATGAAGTCCTGCTCCAGCCGTGAGCTGGCTGTCCAGGAGAACTCCCTCCGCCTGCCCTGGTGGGCACCCTCCAGCCCTGTCTCAGCACATACAACCTTTGTCCCCTCCGCTTCTGAGTCCACAGGACCCTAACAGTTCCTCCTGGACCATCCCTCTGTCCTACAATGGATTTTTCCAAGCCAAAGAGACTGGTGCTTTTCCCCAAAACCCCACTCACCTTCCCTCTGGGCTCATGCTGCTTTCTCTTCTCTCTTCGTAGTGTCTTCACCTTCCCCCACTCCATGCTGAAACGTATCCCTAGCCTTTGGAGCCCAACCAAAAGCCACCTCCTGCAGGCAGTCCTCCCTGATCACTAGTCAGCAATAAAGGCCCACTCGCCCTCTCTTAGCTTCTCTGAGCATTAGTACCTACAGCATTCCTGTGGTTCTTCCCCAAAACCATTATTTGTGTGTATTTCTGCCCTTCTAACATCAATTGTAAGCTATTTGAGAAATAGTCAGATCCCATCTTTAGGTGTAGAACGTCTGTCTTCTGCAATGTGGAGAACTCCAGCTTGGGCACAAACCCAATGTGCTTATTGTTTCTACAGACAAACCAGTTAATTCAGAAAGTCTGCATTGGCGAGAATAACGTGATAGAGGAAGAGATCCGTGTGAACAGAAGCGTGCACGAGTGGGCAGGAGGAGGAGGAGGGGGCGGTGGAGCCACCTACGTGTTTAAGGTAAGGTCTGCTCTGCTGGGTTCCCAAGGGCGGGGATTTCTGTGCACTGGAGCCTGGGATAGAAACCACCCCCCCCCCTTACCCCATTCTAAGGTGAGCAGACTGAGAGCCAGTGGGAAGCAGGGTCTGCGTGGCCCAGGAAGGGTGGCCCTTCTCTTGCTGATTGGCCGCTCGGTTCCCCCGCGCTGGGCCTCTGCCACCCAGGTGTCCAGCTCCAGAGGCCTCCTGTGCCCCCTGGGTCAGCTCTCGGGGCTGCATGGACTCTTCTGACATCGTCACAGCCAGGCCAGAAACTAAAGGCAGAGGCCGCCTGCTAAGTCTTCCTCCGACAACAGTGATGCTCAAGGCTTCCCCTTGAGCCCCAAGTGTGGGGAGGGAGGAGAGAGCAGAGAGACCTCTCTAATCACCCGCCTCCAAGACCCCTCACCCAGGCTCATCTCAGGAGCTTCGGGAAAGGGGCCGAGGCGGGCAGCCCCTAAGATCGATCCCCACCTCCTAGTATTGACAGACGAGGGGTCTTCAACAAGTTCATGGGAAATGTGCATCCTGAAAAAGCTATGCCTGGATTTCAATTTTCTTGCACCAAAATAGACATCTTTTATTCTATTTTCATGAACTTTTGGAAGTCCCCTTGTATGTATAATTTATGCATCACTCATGTATTATTTACGGCATATGTTAGCATGTGTATACAAACACATGCCCTGGTGGTTTTGTGCCTCTGGCTGAACCCGGGATGGCAGAGAAGATGGTCGGAGGGGGGGCCCATGGGTCCTCGCCACAGCAGTGCAGAGCACGCCACCACCAAGAGGTCAGCCCACTGCCTGACGCTGAGCCAGGCATCTACACCAAGACCTGGGCTCAGGGGCCCCCCGAGAGGAAGGCCAGCTCTGTGTCTCAGTTTCTGACTGTGTGCCCCGGCCAGATGAAGGATGGCGTGCCCGTGCCCCTGATCATTGCGGCCGGCGGTGGCGGCAGGGCCTATGGGGCCAAGACAGACACCTTCCACCCAGAGAGACTGGAAAATAACTCCTCGGTCCTGGGGCTGAACGGCAACTCCGGAGCCGCAGGTAAAGCCCCCTGAACCCGTCCCTCCCCTCTCCCTCCCCCCACCAGACCAGCTCACAGGGACTGTATGGGCTTCAGCGCAGGCCCAGGACGTTCCACACCAGAATGTGGCTTGGTCACGGGGCCCACAGCTGGGAGCTCTGAGTTCGGGGCCAAGATCGATGCAGGGAGAACAGGCGGCATCCTGGAGTCCCTGGAGGCCTCTTGGCTGACCTGGGGCTTGGACTTGCACAAGGTCCCCGAGAAAAAGGCACAGGGTCAGCCAGCCAGACCCTCAGCAATTGCTAAGGCCTCCCCTGAGGCGCCCCCTTCCTCCAGGGGCATAGGGCCCCCTCCTTAGGGGTGAATGGATGAGAGAAATCTGAGCCAGGTCGGGCCTCCCAGACTCCCTATGCTATGGACCCCCAGGCCCCAGGCTGCCAGCCACAAACATACCCATGGGCCCCTGCTCCCTTGATGGGAGCCAGTGACCAAACCAGGGGGGGGCCGTGAAGTCTCCGAGGCAGCCGTCACTAGAGAGAGCACATGCGATTCCCTTTTGCATTTGCTCCTTTCTACAACCAGCCTGAGGGAGCATCTTTGAAAACATTTAGGATCTAGACTTAATTTAAACAAATGCTCAAACTATCCCTCCAGTGGAGAGATGGCTAGAGAGAGAAGAAAGAGCAGAACCTGTCCCAGGGTGCCCAGGACTGTTGTGAGGCCACCGTTTGCAGTGTAGAGGATTTATTTTGGCTAACATGTTTCTGAGTGTCAAGAGCATGGCACCGGCGTCTTCTCAGCTTCTGGTGAGGCCCCAGGCTGCTCCGTGCCCGCCAGGAAAGCAGAAGGGGAGGCAGGCACAGGCGAGGAGGGGGAGGCGGAGGAGCTGGCCCACTGCCTCATGACTGGTTCTCCCAGGAAGAAGACTTCCCCAGAGTGAGCTGACCCCATGAGGGCCCCACCTCCCAACACCACTACTTTGGCATCCAAGTTCCAGCAGAAGCTTTGCTGGGGCCAAACCTCATGCCAGCCATACTCGTGAGCTACACAGTGCCCCTTGCCCCTACGTCGCTGAGTACGCTTACACGCTCACTGTGCTCAAGTCCTGCCCAGCCGCCAGAGGCCACATCAGGTCCCTATCAGAACAGAGAGGTGTCCTCCTGCAGTGACATCAACAGCCTTCACAGACCCCGCCCTGTGGAACCCACATCTGTCACCCAGCCCTGAGTTGACCGAGTCCCTCCACCTGCCTGCAGGCCCAGCTCCGCCTGTCCCTGTCGTACGACCGAGCTTGATCCTGATCTCAGCTTGGATTTGAACCCTAGCAGAGTAGCCACCTCCACCAGAGCTCCCACCACCTCCGTGTCCCTCTGCTAACCCCCTCTGGGTTGGGGGAAACTCAGCAGCTGAAGATTCTTCCCGGACCCAGTTAACTCAGGTCCAGCCGTCCCGCACACTACTGTTTCGGTTCCTTCTGCGTCGGCCTCCAGGGCCCCCCACCACTGTCATCTGCTGAAGCAGGAAGGCCTCCCAGGAGGGTGTTGGGGGTGGATGCTTGTTGCAAGGTCATAGGGAACAATGTTGGAGTGGTGGATAATCCTGGATTCTCAAGGGCCAGCGGGGGCAGAGCGGCAGGGGGAGAATCCCTGGGGTCCTCCCATGGCCACATCCAACCTCAGCTCGGCAGACATCTGCTCTGCAAGAGTTCAGAGCACCTCACACGTGGGGAAGCCCCTCCCCAGTGGCTGCCATGGTTGCCCCGATGTCCCCCACCCCTGCCTCTCCTCCACTCCTGACCTCTGAGCAGCCCAGAGCAGCACAAGCCGAGTGTGAGGCCCTCCACGTGCCTGCGTCCTGCCTGACCAGCTCCCGTGATCCTCACACGTGGCTGGGTGTAAGGATTTCACACACTCACCGTCTCCTTTGACCCTAACGTCAACCCCAAGGATGGGTCTTCATTATCCCAAGGAGACAGATGAAGAAGCTGAGGCTCCACCCGTGGTTTCCAGTCACTGACAGTAATGCCCTCTGGGCTTGAGTGCAGAGGCCGCCCCAAGATTGGCGGCTCCAGTTCTTGCCGGGACAGGAAGAGGTTTGAGGAAACAATGAGAATGGAGGCCCAGTGCTTTCAGGGGCTGGCAGGCACGAGGAGAAGCAGAGGAGCCGGCTCGGCGTCCTGCTGCCCCGCCCCCTGTCCCATCCTGCTTCTGTGCCAGGGAGCAGACAGGCAGCAGAGGCACAAGGCACGCTGTCCTCCCTGGGGCCAATGGCACACCCCCTGGCTATCCAGATGCGGGCTCCAAAGCCCCTGGGCCCCCCCCCGCTGGAGAGAGTCCTGGGCACTGGCATGGGTGGGGGCTCCCCTCAAAGTGCGCCTGTCCCACTGCCTTCCCCAGGGCGGGCTGAGCCGAGCCACCAATGACCTCACGACCTCATGGTGTCCTCTGGTCTCTCCCCGCAGGCGGCGGAGGTGGCTGGAATGATAACACTTCCTTGCTCTGGGCTGGAAAGTCTTTGCTGGAGGGAGCCACCGGAGGACATTCCTGCCCCCAGGCCATGAAGAAGTGGGGGTGGGAGACAAGAGGGGGTTTCGGAGGGGGTGGAGGGGGGTGCTCCTCCGGTGGAGGAGGCGGAGGATACATAGGTAAAGATGATTCGTGTTCAAGGTGTCACTCCCTCCCCCTCTTAGTCCTAGGCACCTCACCTCCCTGTCTGCTCCCGCCCTTCCCCCCCTCCCCGGCCGCCCCAGTGGGTGTGGGCCATGATGTCACTGCACGCCACCCCCAGCCAGAGGCAGCGTGTTGGCTTCCAAGCGAGCACCCTGCCTCCAGGCTGCCCTAGAGTCAGCATCAAGATCCCTCAGGATCCTTGATCTCCCCCAAAGCCAACCATCAAGGGGCTTTGGCTTCCCGGGTGCTTCTCGGAGCCACCTGTAAGGACTCGCTGGCCTGAGCACCTCAGAGCCCGGATGGCCCATCCCCAGGCCTCCCTCTGGATGGCTGGGCCGTGCCAGCTCCTTCAGGGACCAGCTGCGGTGGCCCAGACCCCTCCTTCTCCCTCCCCCGCTCCAGCCACCAGCTGCCAGGAAGGCGCAGCTCGCTTGCTCACCAAAGGGAGCTACTCTGAGGGCCACTGCGGGCAGCCGCAGCCCAGCCCCCAGCAAGCAGCCGGCCACTGGCCCAGCTGTGTCCTAGCGCCTTCCAGAGCTGAGAGGCTGGGAGGCCGAGTCCCGCCCCCCAGACTAGGACACAATGCATGCCCGCACTGTGACGTTCGTGTCTGTGTTTGGCTTTGATGCTGTCTTACCCACATGCTGTTCCTCTCCAAGCCCCAGAGGGAGGGCGGGAGGGAGTCCCTGGGGGGGAGTCCCAAGATCACCCAACCCCAGATGAATGGAGGGACGGGAGCCTCCAGGCACAGAGCTCATGGCCCCACGGCCAAACCCTGACCCCCTGAGACTGGAGAGCAGCCCCTTAGCTATTCTCTCCTGCCCCTGCCTGAAGTGGGTGCCGAGGGTGCATCCCCACCTGGGCACTCGAGAACTTTCCAGACTGCTAGTCACACTGACTCCTTCCTAGGGGGACTCCAGCAGAGTGGTGGAGACCCTCCCACCCCCGTTGGAGCAGGCCACAGCCTGGAGGGAAACATGGTCCATGCCTCTCCAAGCCTCTCCCAGCCGCTCCCAGCCCTCGTCCCAAGGCAGCATCTGTGCCCTGAGCCTCCCTTCCCTCCCACCTCGCCTGCCCCTGAGCCCCCAGGGACCCCTGGCCTGGGCAAAGCTGCACGCCCCGCTTCTGCGCATGTGTGTGGAGGTTGTGACGCCCACCCCTTTGTGTTAAACTCTGCCCTGGTTTGCCACAGGCGGCAACGCAGCCTCAAACAATGACCCTGAGATGGATGGGGAAGATGGGATTTCATTTATCAGTCCACTGGGCATCCTGTACACCCCAGCTTTGAAAGGTACCCCTCTGTGTGGGTCCCCCAGCAAGGTGACACCCCAGGGTCCCTCTGAGCCCAGGATACAAAGGACAACAAGGGGTCTCTCACAGACAAGACTTCCTGCCCCGGGCTTCTGGGGGTCAGATTGTGTGGTTTAATGCAGACAGGGAGGCAGAATACTGTCCCCTAGACACTCCCAGAAAATGCAGCGGGGACAGCCCATGTCCCTGTCCCAGCCCACCTCAGAGGCACGCATGAGGACTCTCCCATGTCACATAAAACTGCTCGTGTCCCTGGACACCCACCTGCCCTCTGTCCAAGCGCCACACTCCAGATGCACTGGAAGACTGCCCCAGACAGAGCGGTGCTCCCAGTGGCAGTGGGACTGGGACTGGGAACCAAAGAATCACCCCCCCCCCCGAGACCCCTAGAGACAGAGCCCAGGGCTGGGCATGGGTGCAAGGTGCACTCCCCAGGTTCAGCCAAGACTGACCCTGCCTCCTTGTCACAGTGATGGAGGGCCATGGGGAAGTGAATATTAAACATTACCTAAACTGCAGTCACTGTGAGGTAGACGAATGTCACATGGACCCGGAGACCCACAAGGTCATCTGCTTCTGTGACCACGGAACGGTGCTGGCCCAGGACGGCGTCTCCTGTGTTGGTAAGAGGGTGGGGCCAGGGGAGGGGAGGGCCCAGAGCTGAGCTTTGCACACTGCTCCAGTTGGTTCTAGGACTCGGTTTTGTGAGCATCCTGTCCCTGCCTGGCCTGTGCAGCGTGGTGTTCTGAGGACGGGGGCAGGAGGGGCTGAACAGGAAATGTGTTGAAGACATGGAAACGTCATCTGGCCCCGCTCCTGGCCCAGGGCCTAGCCCCCCGCCATCGCCCTGCTCATCCCACCTCCACCGGAACACCCCGGTGACAGGGACCTCAGGACTCCTAAGTCAGTCTGCTCAGAGCCAGGACTCTGTTCCTCTCACAGCTTTCCCTGCTGGTCTCAGACATGCGCGTGCTTCTCTCTCCTCCAAGTCTTAGTCCAGACTAAGTCACACAATTGTTTTGAGTGGTTCAGGAAGATACGCTTCCATGTCTCCTCCCCACCCTACTGCCCCTCTTCTGGGTGTGATCCAGCTGCCAGGGCCCCCTTTGAAGTGTGGTGTCTGGAATACCAGCACCAGGCAGTCTGACTAGCAGGGGCACATAGGACCACACCCCGCTATGGGCCCTGCTCCTGGTACCCAGAGGTTGTCACTGGCCGCATGCTCTGTTCCGTCATACAGAGCCCAAGGCCGCGGAGCCTGTGCCATCCCCACTGTGGCTTCACGTCCGTCCTCATCCTCTAGGTACAGTGATGTTGTGGCCCAGCATCCAGAAGCTGACACACATCTCCGTTCAGTCCCCACCCCCACCCAAAAGCTGCAAGGCTGTAAAGCTGGGATGAGCCCGCTTCCCTGAAAGGGAGGCTGTGACAGGGTCTCTGGGAGTGGAAGGGAGCAAGCAGCTGTTGTCTTAGCTGGGGAGGGTGCTTCTGATGTGGGACCAGTCCCCAGGAGAGCGAGCACGGTTGTCATGCCCCATGGGCAACTGTCTTCCAGTGTCACCCACTGCGGAGCCCCACCTGCCGCTGTCGCTGATCCTCTCTGTGGTCACCTCTGCCCTAGTGGCCGCCCTGGTCCTGGCTTTCTCAGGCATCATGGTCGGTGAGTGCCCCAGAGCCCCCTGGGATTTCCGGGGGAGGGGGACGTGGGTCTGGGGCAACTGAGCAGCGTCTCAGGCTACACCACGGAAGCCCAGATGCCACTGTGTCCTGCTAGGCCCTAGAGTAGTGGCAGGTGGTGATGAGGGCAGCCCCAGCTAAGCCAGGATGGCAGCTCCCAGACCTCCACCCACCAGAGCGGCAGCAGCCCCAGATTTGGAAGCTCAGCCCCCTGTGTGGCCTCCTGGCTGCTCAGGGGGGTAGGGAACCTCGTTGGTGGCTGCCTGATGGATGAAGCTCTCCCCACCAGAGCCCTCCGTAGCCTCCTGTGCTGCAGTGGGCGCAGCTCCCTCCGTAATGCTCAAGCCCTCTCTCCCCAGAGCCTCCCACTCGAGCAAAGGGAAGGGAGAGTCCATTTGTGAGTGTGTTTCCATTCCACCCATGAGCCAAGGTGAACGGGGCTGCAGGGCACAGAGGGCTCAGTGTGGTGCAGCCAGGCTCTCGCTGATGCCCAGGACAGATGGCAGAGGGAGAGGCACCCAGCCGCACTCAGAGCGAGGGGATGGCAACACGTGCCTGTCCCCATACGGTGCCATCCTTCAAAGGGTAATAAGAGCCGGCACTTAATGCCTGCTGCCTGCGTGCCTGGCATTTTATACCCTGCAGTGCCTTCAGTCCTCAGGTGCCCCCCAGCCATGGCTGACCCATTCCATCAGAGAGGAAACATCCCAGGCCAGCGCTGAGCCTGCCCCTGACGCAGGACACCCCCTCTGAGTCCCAGTCTCTCCTACGGGACAGCCTCCGTGTGGCAGTGGTGGCTGAGGATGCCACCCTAGGGAGTGGGGAGTGGGGGACCTAGGAAAGCAGGACAGGAGTTGCTGTCCTGCCTTCAGGGAGGGGAACCCAGGTCCAAAGAGGTCACATGACCTGGCCCACTCCGCCTGTAAGGAAAAGAGGTGGAATTAGAGCCCAGGTTCTCAGACCTCGCCACAGCCAACCAGGACCCCAGGCACCCCTGCCCAGCGACCAAGCACAGCAGCGGGCCAACGCAGGTCCCTTTCTGAGGGACACAGAAGTCCTCTGATGGCCAGTTGTGGGTCCTGGACTGCGCAGCAGCCGTGCCGGGACCTCCTCAGGCTGCTTGTGCCCATCTTGGCTGCCTGGCTTCCCCACGCAGGGTTGGATCGGCAGGGTCTGGTGGTTTTCCCCATCCCCCCCCCTTTCCCCATCCTTTCCCAGATAGAATCCTGGCACGTCTCACCCCACCGTGGGGCTGCTTGTTGGAGGACCCCCGCTAACACGACTCTGCCCTGTCTGAGAGAATAGAATCATTTCTATCTTGATGACTTGAAGCTTTGCATTTGCCTTGAATGGTGCTTCTTCACATCCATGGCCATTTTATTCTTAACGCTAAGTGCGATGGAACAGTTCTGAGCCGAGGAGGGGAGGTGGCGATCCAGAGGGGCTTCCTGCAGGAGGCGGCCTGGGCTGGGCATCCCTGCTCTGGGCCATGTTGCAGCTCTCCCGTCTGTCCTCAGTGTACCGCCGGAAGCACCAGGAGCTGCAGGCCATGCAGATGGAACTGCAGAGCCCCGAGTACAAGCTGAGCAAGCTCCGAACCGCGACCATCATGACCGACTACAACCCCAACTACTGCTTCGCCGGCAAGACCTCCTCCATCAGCGACCTGAAGGAGGTGCCCCGGAAGAACATCACCCTCATTCGGTCAGTGCTGCTGCGTCCTGGGCGGGCGGAGAGGCTGGGTGTCGTCCCACACATGAGGCCAGCAGGGCCACCCCTGGGGTCCCCAGCCCACAGGCAGAAGGCCTGATGCTTAGGGCCCTGAGAGGTGTTTGCTCGCTTCATCACCCCTTCCATTCACGGAACTCGTGTCCACTGCAGGTGGGGGCCAAGTGTCCCTCTGGCATGTGTGTGCATCACCCACTCAGCATGGTGCTGAGCCCCAAGGGCCCCCCTCTATCCTGGTCCCCTTGCCTCTGCCTCAGCTTGTCTCCTCTGTGCAGGGGCCTGGGCCACGGCGCGTTTGGGGAGGTGTACGAAGGCCAGGTGTCCGGAATGCCCAACGACCCGAGCCCCCTGCAGGTGGCTGTGAAGGTAAGAGGGGGCTCTGTCTGGAGGCTGACCTTGGCCCGCCGGCGGTGTGGGCTGCAGCCCTCAGCCCACGGCCTCGTCCTCCTTCTCGCCCTCTCCTGTGCACAGACCCTGCCTGAGGTGTGTTCAGAACAGGACGAGCTGGATTTCCTCATGGAGGCCCTGATCATCAGGTAAAGCCGCAGAGACCCCCACCCCCCGCCTCACCCCCGCAAACAAGGCGGAGACCCTTCCAGCAGTCAGGCGTCCCCATTACATCCCCTCCTCCCCAGGGGGAGCCTCTCAAGCACTCTCCACACTTTTGTTCTAAAGATTTATTTATTTGAAGGGCAGAGTTACACAGGGAGAGGAAGAGACACACACACACACACACACACACACACACACACAGAGAGAGAGAGAGAGGTCTTCCATCTGCTGGTTCACTCCCCAAATGGCCACAATGGCCAAGGATGGGCCAGTCTGAAGCCAGCAGCCAGGAGCTTCTTCCGAGTCTCCCACATAGATGCAGCCACCTTCTGCTGCTTTCCCAGGTGTATTAACAGGGAGCTGGGTTGGAAGAGGAGCAGCTGGGATTCAAACCAGTATCCATATGGGATGCCGGTACCAAAGGGAATGTGCCTCTCTGGGGCTGGGAGGCTGCCCCTCCCTGGGTTCTCCTCAGTGGAGCCAGGGCCCCAGCTGGCCTGCACCTCTTAACTGATAGCTCCAGGGCCTGGGCTTAAGCTGGGGATCTCAGTGCCCTGACAACAGCACCCCTTCCTAGCCACCTGTTGCTCTGGAGGCCTCCAAGAGTCCCGAGGGGTTGTGCTGTGGTGGATGTGATGGGGGAGCAGTCAGGGGGGTGTGCATGGTGTGCCTGGGGTTCTGCAGCCACAGGACGACACACAGCGAGGTCAGCTCCTTGCTTAAAAATAACATGTATTTTCTGATCATGCATATAATACAAGTATTGAATGAAACATTGAACATGGAAGTCAGAGACCCAAATCTCTCCATCTCACTGCTGGGTGATAATTAACCGTTATATTTCAGTGCATGGTTCCCCTGTATTTCAATTCTCTCTGTGTGTATATATATGTATGTGTGCCATTGTGACGTTCTCTAGCCCCACAACCCCGTATGTCCTAATAGGATCACATTAAGAAGAAAACCCAAGTCGCGGGCCTTTTGCCCCAACTCAGTCTGTGCCCACAAAGGAGTCCGCAGGAGACTGCATGTGCCCTGTTCCTGGCCCTCCTTCTCACCCTGTCACCTGGCAGGTCTCACACAGCCCCTCTTGAGGGTTCCTTCAACTTCTGCCCTCAGACCTTCCTCAGAGTACTCGACCCTGGTTCCAGTACCCTGTCCATGCACCCACTCTCCTGCCCGCACCCATTCTGCTATTTTGGTCATGTGCCAGGGCAGCTTCCTACCACCTCCAACCCAGTGCCCTGCTGCCCACTGAGCCTGCCCCCCCCCACTGAGCCTGTAGCCCCCACCCACTGAGCCTGTAGCCCCCACCCACTGAGCCTGCCCCCCACCCACTGAGCCTGCCCCCCCACCCACTGAGCCTGCCCCCCCACCCACTGAGCCTGCCCCCCACCCACTGAGCCTGTCCCCACCCACTGAGCCTGTCCCCCACCCACTGAGCCTGTACCTCCCACCCACTGAGCCTGTCCCCCCACCCACTGAGCCTGTCCCCACCCACTGAGCCTGTCCCCCACCCACTGAGCCTGTACCTCCCACCCACTGAGCCTGTCCCCCCACCCACTGAGCCTGTCCCCACCCACTGAGCCTGCCCCCCGCCCACTGAGCCTGTCCTCCTGCCCACTGAGCCTGTCCCCCCACCCACTGAGCCTGTCCTCCTGCCCACTGAGCCTGTCCCCCCACCCACTGAGCCTGTCCTCCTGCCCACTGAGCCTGTCCCTGCCCACTGAGCCTGTCCTCCTGCCCACTGAGCCTGCCCCCGCCCACTGAGCCTGTCCCCCACCCACTGAGCCTGTCCTCCTGCCCACTGAGCCTGTCCCTGCCCACTGAGCCTGCTCCCCCACCCACTGAGCCTGCCCTCCTGCCCAGCTGCTCAGCAGGGAGATTCTCAGGTGCCCACATTCACAGTACGCACTGACATGAGAAGGCAGCTAAAAATGTGACTTTGCGTCCTGCTCCCAACTTAAGCTGTCCCAGACTCCACTCGGCTCAGCCACACCCCTCTGCTCTGCAGCAAATTCAACCACCAGAACATCGTGCGCTGCATCGGCGTCAGTCTTCAGGCCCTGCCCCGGTTCATCCTGCTGGAGCTCATGGCGGGAGGAGACCTCAAGTCCTTCCTGCGGGAGACCCGCCCTCGCCCGGTGAGTGGCAGCCAGCCTTGCTCCAGCGTTTGCGCCAAGGACGGGAGCAGGGGCCAGGACGAGCAGGAGGGGTGGCCTGGGACCCGAGGAGGTAGCCCCTAGGCTGCGGGATGGGGAATGGCCAGGAGAGAGTGGACAGAAGTGAGGTGTTCCCCAGCCCCAAGGAGCTTGTGTGAGGCTTGGTGCAATGCACTCATCATTCAGACTCCGTTTCCCTGGCCGCTGACTCTGCAAAGCTGAATGAAAAGGGACCTCCATGCTGGCCATGGCGCTAACTCAGGTGACACTCGGATGGCCTCCTCTCTGAAATACAAATAATGAACACTCAGACATCCCACGCTTGTGGTTTGGCTATGAAACCAAAGGGCTGAAATATTTTTAGGAAGATGCTGCATACACGTTTTGGTTAAGAGGGTAGAGCTTGGGAAGAAACCAGACCTAGAGTGGGCCCAGGAATCCCAAGAAAATCAACATGTGTTTTGCTGAAGCGCGAGGCAAGAAAGTGCAGTGCGCGCACAGGAATGAGATCTTGCAAACAGAGTCCCTGCGGCCCAGCTCCGACCGCTCTCAGCCCGCACTGACATGACCCCAGGGCCAGGGAACCCTCCTTTCCGCTGAGGGCCACTTGGATATTTATGCCATCATGTGCAGGCCACACAAAATTGTCAGCTACAAGAATTAGGCTGCTTTGAATCTACCAAATGCTGCCTGCGGTTACCTTGGCAGTGCCAGACCTAATGAATCCCGGGCCGGAAGTTCCCCACCCCTGGAAGGGATACCCACAACAGGGAGGTGGCCCACCCCTGGGAGAGCTGCAGGGGCAGGGCCCCACCCCCCAAGTCGGCTCTTCTATCTCTTGACCCTACCTGTGCCAGCCATGCACCCATGTCTCCCTGAGCCCACACCGGTAGCACCCCAGTCATCCTCCTTGCCTCCCCAGACACCCACCTGTCCCGGGTAACCCAGTCCTTCCTCAGATGCCTGGCACAGGAGGGGGTGCTTTCTCATGCCCGACAAGGGCCCCCCAGTGACCTTGTTCTAATGTGTTTGTGGTGGCAGCTTCCCGGGGGAGGGGTGAGGGGGCACATTGTTGAGCTTCCCACATGGATTCTCTGAGCCACAAAATCCAGTTTGGCAAGAGGAGGTTGGAATGTCATTCCCAGGGGACAGAGGGGGTGAATAAAGAACAGCGAGGAGGGAGCTGGCCAAGGGACAGCAGGGAGGGGGAAGCCCATGCCCCTGGGAGAAGGTGGGTAGAATTGTGCTTCCAGGTTCTGAGATGCACTGGCTCCAAAGGTGTGGAATCCGCCTGGGTCTCCTGCTGCAATCACCTGCAGACTCCCAGGGGCTACCTCCTGTGTGCAGAGTCGCAAGGGCATGGTCCTCCCTTCCCACCAGCCCTGACACCCACAGACCATAGACAAGGATCAGAGGCCCCTGGACATGGCCCCGGGTCACAGGTACGCAGACGTGGCATGGAGGACAGGTGCAGACTCGCCAAGCAGCATGGAAGCCCACACCAACCTCGTCTGCCCTAGAAATGAAATTCACGGGTACAGGTTGAAAAGACAGCTCAACCTTAGGACTTCGTCTCTTGAAGAACATCCTCTCTTAATGTCAAAATAATTTTTGCAGCTGCAACGTTAATTCAGAAGATTTGTGTCGAGAGCTTTGAGGTGCCAGGGGCAGGTGATAGCTGTCTTCCAGTACCCACCAACAATGCAGGCCATAATGACAAAAGCCACTGAGGAGTCAGTCACCTCTCTTTTAAAGGGGCCTGCACCTACTTGGAGTTGGTGCCGCCATGGGCGATGGCTCCACTGACGGTGCTCAGTGCACAGGTTGCTTCTTGGATCCTAGACACCTGCAATCTATGGGTGAGGCCATCCCGGTGGGACTAACACTCAGCTTTAAGTCCTCGGCTCTGGCTTTGACAGCACCAGTGCTGGTGCCTGGGAAAGCAGCAGAAGATGGCCCAAGTCCTTGGGCCCCTGCACCCACATGGGAGACTTTGGAAGGAGTTCCTGGCTCCTCGTCGGGAGGCAGGAGCTTCAAGGGTCCAGGGCCCTTACATCACGCCACTTTCACGATGGCTTTGGCTGCCTTCTTAGGTTTTGCGATTCCTGTCTGCAGCCTTTCCCTCTCATCTTTCCAAGCACTGGTCTACAAAATCTCCCTATTCTGTTGCTCCCCAATCAGTCTCTACCCTTGTCCCATGATCCCTCATCTCCAAATAGCTGAGGAGAAGCCGCCTCAGAAAGGGAGGGAGAGAGGGAGAGAGGGAGAGAGGGAGAGAGAGAGAGAGAGAGGGAGAGATCTCATTCCACCTTTTATGTTAGGATCATTATCTTTTAGGAACAGCCCCTCCGACGCTGGACACCACACAGGTCTGTACAAGCAGGACACCGGCCTGAGCAGGGTCCCTAGAGGAACACCAGTGCCCTACGTTGCTCCACACCCACACCCAAGAAAGACAGCGGGGGTCACCCACCCTCGGTGCCCGTGCCCACTCCCCTCTTCCTGATTCTCAGCACACGTTAGCATGGAGACTCAGGTCATTGTTGTCACAGAGAAACCTGCCTAACCAGGATGCCCACGCCTGCCTGACCTCCCACACCCATCCCACAGCCCCGCCTGGGGCACGCTGGACCCTCTCCCAGTGCCCGCAGCAGGTGTCTGTGGCCATGGCCGTGGGCAGAATATCAGGATGACAGAGGAAGCACCACACAACAGGGAAGGTGAGGGTGAAATTCTGATTCCAGGCCATTCTGTGCCCCAGAATGGGTACACATGGCACCGGGCACATGGCCAGCTCCACAGCCTCCACTGCTGTGTAAGTGTTGGCTTTGCCACAGTGTCCACACCTCATCCTATCCCCTCATACATACATCCTCCACACAAACACTGCACACACACACACACACACATACATACCGTGCACACATGCCAGGCAGACCCCACACGTAAATGCATGTACCCACACCCAGACACACCACATATATGTACCACACACTACACTCAAAAGACACACACCACACACATGCACACTGCACACATACCAGACCCCCACAGACACAAATACACCAGACATACAGATACCAAACACCCAGATGCACCACATATACACACCCCACACCACACTCAGCACACACACATACACACTGCACACATACCAGACAGCCCAGACACAGGCACCATGTGTGCCTGGCGCACTGCACACTCCACGCACACACCCCACAGCATGCACACTGCACACCTAAGGTTGCCAACTGCCCACTTCTGGGCTTGGAGCACGGGTTTTCTGTGAGTGGCCAGACAGGGAGGCCAGAGAAATGTAGCCCCGAGGGGCAGAGCCAGGACACAGAGACTCGCGGGAAGAGGACCCGGTTCTCTTGGGCAGAAGCAGAAAACAAGAAGACACTGTGACACCTTGGCAAAATGAGTGACCGCTTCCCTCAAGAATTCCTTGCTGCTGTTCCCAGACACTGGGCAGCCTCCCTCAGAGCCTTGGGAGAAACCAAACCCAGCATCCGCCTCTGAGATCCCCGCAGCCTCCCACACCACAGCCCAGCAATGGCTATGGCCCCCTTCGAAGTGTTGCCATGCTGCTTCTTGGTGAGGCCCCTGCCAGGCCCGCGAGGCTGACGGCAGCAAGCCACATGCACAGACCAAGGGGAGCTGTGGTGCCAAGAGCGGCCGAGCAGCCAGCCCCAGGCCGGGGCCGTGTGACACACGTGTGGACCCACACGTGTCAGTGCAGCCAGCCACTGCGTTGATGGGTGGTGCTGACTTCTGTTTCCCCGGCATACTGTGCAGTGTGTCCATGGACACGCCTATGAAGCTCAACTCTGACTGCATGAACCTTGCCTCCCCCCGATCCGGATTCCTCAAGACCAGTTCTGGGGACTGGTGATGTGGTGTAGCAGGTAAAGCCACCACCTGCAGTGCCGGCATCCCATATGGGCGCCGGTTCGAGTCTCAGCTGCTCCACTTCCCATCCAGCTCTCTGCTATGGCCTGGGAAAGCAGTAGAGGATGGCCCAAGTCCTTGGGTCCCTGCACCCACGTGGGAGACCCCGGAGGAAGCTCCTGGCTCCTGGCTTCAGATCAGCGCAGCTCCGGCTGATGCAATCATCTGTGGAGTGAACCAGTGGATGGTTCTCTCTCTCTCTGCCTCTCCTTCTCTCTCTGTGTAATTCTGACTTTCAAATAAATAAATAAATCTTTAAAAAAAAGACCAGTTCTGGGCAGTGCTGGCTCCCCCTGTTTCAGCTGTGTGACCTGGGGAGAGTCACTTAGTGTCTCTGAGCCCTCAGCATTTGCAGCTTTAATGTGGAGATGCTCATCTCTCACAGACCCTGGCATCACAGGGCACCACGCCATTGGAAGTGAGGTGCCGGCACGCGACACGGCCCTCCCGGAGCACTCGCCCCAGAGTGGGTGCCTGGCCTGGAGAAGCAGGACCCTTTCTGCCTCCCCAGACCCATGCCATTGCCATGAGGGGTCCGGAGCCCTGATCTCAAGCCCAGAAGGCCCCAGCAGGCTGAGCCTTGGTGACGCTGCTGTCACCTGGGGGAGTGGCTTCCCTGTGGGCAGTCAGAACGAGGGAGCCCAGATCTTGGGTCACTCGGAAGGCAGTGCACTCAAGGGTACAGAACTCTGGATTTCTTAGAAGGCACAGCAGAACAGGAAAGCCGCAGGCACCCGTCTCCTGCAGGAAGTGTGGTTAAGTCACCATCTGCTCCCCTTCCTGGGGCTGACGCCATCCCACACCACCCACAGGCGGCTGTTTGCCCGCCCAGCTGCGCTGTCTTGAAACACAACCTTTAGATAAATCCTGGTCCACAGCGCCAGTGAGCAAGCCAGCCCCTGGCACTTCCCGACCACCCAGAGTGTGCACAAGTGCCGTTCTAGCTACTGAGAAAGGGTTTCCAAAGTGCCCTGGGGACACAGGGGCTCACAGAGCAGCAGGGGGAATCCAGCGCTGCCGCACACGGGGATTCAGGGATCAAAGGAGAGCCGGAGACAGGATGAGGCCTTCGGAAGACATCACCTGGGCGCCCAGTGAGGCTGTCCCAGGAGCCAGGCCATGGGTGCCCCAGAGGTGGGCATGGCTGCTGCGTGAAAAACACCCGCTCTGACAGCCAAGTCGCTCCCCTGCCCAGCCCTCTCCAGAAGCCTGTCTTTCTCACTCACCTTCCGCTTGGATTTTCCTGGAGAAACGTGCATCTTTACAAAACCGTTCATACATTTAAAGAGGGGGGTAGAGTTACAGACAGAGAAGGAGAGACAGAGAGAAAGGTCTTCCATCTGCTAATTCACTTCCCAAATGGCTGCAATGGCCAGGAGCCAGGAGCTTCTTTTGGGTCTCCCATATGGGGGCAGGGCCCCAAACACTTGGGCCATCCTCTACTGCTTTCCCAGGCCATAGCAGAGAGCTGGATTGGAAGTGGAGCAGCCGGGACTCGAACCGGCGCCCATATGGGATGCCAGCACTGCAGGCAGAGGCTTAGCCCACTACGCCACAGGGCCACCCTAAAGAGAGGACTTGTGAAGCAACAATATTCCCGGTTGGTTTCCCCCATGGTTTGCTTATCACTTGGGGGTAGTCAGCGGCTCAGGGAGGCTGCAGTGGACGCAGGTGCAGAAGAAATCAGGGCAGGGAGCCCTGGCCCGTCCTAGATCCTGTCATTCAGGCCTTCCAGCCCTGGCTGCTTGTTCCAGTCGAAGCTCTCGTGCACGGCCGCAGTGCCCACCCCCAGAGAGCCAATCCTTGGTCTGGGTCGGGGCCCAGGTGATGTCTTTTCAGTGCCTCCAGGTGGCTGCAGCCAGGGCTGCGACCCCTGCAGGAGCAGCGCCCTCTTGTGGGCGGGCACTTGAAGCCAGGCTTTCCCACTTTGCCCTCCCTCCGAGAGCTTCCTGGCAGTGACGGCTTCTGTCTCCCCCAGAATCAGCCCTCCTCCCTGGCCATGCTGGACCTGCTGCACGTGGCTCGGGACATTGCCTGCGGCTGTCAGTATCTAGAGGAAAACCATTTCATCCACCGGTGAGTCCCCGGGGCCCTGCCCTGCCCACTGCCTTCTGTCCGCGTCCCTGCGTGGCTCAAGGGCCCAGGTCTCCCCGCAGCTGTCGGGAAAACGCAACCTTGTTTGTCCTCACTTAACTCTACCGGGGCTCCACTTGTCCCATCAGTCAAATGGGTAGGTGAGACTATGCACTGCTAGTGCTGGGCGCCTAGAAGTTGTTCTGGACGTTGAAGTCCTGGGTCACTAAGGTTCTCCCACCTAGAACACGGGACTCCCGCGTGGGAAGTTAGAGGAGTTCATACTTCCACATGTTCAGCAATAAGTAATTCGAAGACAAGGACTCTGTTAATGTATCTTCCGATCCCTGACATATAAGGAGGGCACAATAAATGTCAGATAAATTAGCGTTTCCCAGAATTTTCTTCATAATGAGTATTTTTTTCTACTTTTACACGTTGTGTCTTCCACTATATATTTGTGGTTAAGTACTGGACAAGGCGTCACATCCACCCTTGATTCTGTTCTGTCCTTGGGGATATCCGTGACTGTCTCAGCTTACATCTTGATTCCGAAACCTGAAAAGTAAAAAAAAAATAAAATAAAAAAATAAAAAAAAAATTTGTTAGGCTCTTTGCAAACTTCTTCCTAGTGATTTGCTTCTAATTTAGTAATAAATAATAGCTTGCAGAGCTCACCCTCATTTTTTAACCTGTGTCTTCAAACAGTGTAAGGCATGTTCATGATAATTAGCAGTACAGAGTAGAAAACGAGAGATGCCAAATGACGTTAGAAACGGCAAGTCTGTGAGTGCACAGCAAGCCACACGCTCTCCCTAATAAAAATGCAGAAAGGCAATCAGGAAGTATGCTGGCCATAGTGCAAGCCCCTCTAGTCCCCTCCCGCTGTCCCGGCCCTGCCCTGCCCGGCCCTGGAGAGCCACAGTCACCCATACACAGCCCCTCACCAGAGCCATGCGCTCCCACTCTCTGTCATTCCATCTGTCTCCTTTGAACAGGGCTTACTGCCGCCTCAAGAATTACGCAACACGCCACAGTTCGTGGTGTGTTCTGTGATACGACATTTACTTTCTTGCCATTAAATTCAGGATGACTTTTTTCAACAACCACTCCATACCTAAAGGCCTTTCTGGAGCCATAAATACTGTTCCTGGCCTGCTACAGTCTATTTCTCTTGAGAATTAATGACTATGTATGCAACTGTTTTTCTTCATTTTAATGTCATACATTTTATGGTTTTTTTTAAGATTTATTTATTTATGCGAGAGGCAGAGTTACAGAGAGAGAGAGACATAGAGAGATCTTCCATCCCTGGTTCACTCCCTAGATGGCCACAACAGCCAGAGCTGGGCTGATCCAAAGCCAGGAGCCAGGAGCTTTTTCTGGAACCCCCACGTAGGTGCAGGGGCCCAAGGACCCAGGCCATCCTCCCAGGCACATTAGCAGGAAGCCAGATAGGAAGTGGAGCAGCCAGGACTTGAACTGGTGCCCGTATAGGATGCCGGTACTGCAGACTGGGGCGTGACCTACTACGCCAGAGCACCAGCCCCCATTTTTGTGCTTTCTTTGAAGCATTTTATGCACCACTGCCCCTCAAAATTCAACTTAAACCTCTGGATCAGGTCAGTGGCTCTAATCACATCTGAGCCTGCTGTTCTGGAACTTCAAGCCACGATCCCCAGTCTTGTGCTTTTTTATTTTTTTAATATTAGCCAGTTGTGTATTCTGCAAAATCTGTCTCAGCCAAGGCTCAGAACCTTAATGACACTAGCTGCAAATGTGAAAACACCACCGGTGCTCCCTCGGTGCTTGTTTTTCTGCACAAGACTGGAGTGTGGCTAGAGACCTGCCCCAGGCTCCCGCCGCGGCCTCCAGCCCCACATGCATGTCAGTGGGTGAGCAGCGGAGGGGTCGTGAGAAGCTGTAGATCTTGCCTCCCAGGCACAGGGTGCCTGCAGCCTCACAGCACAGAAAACAGCTGTATAGCCGGAAAGCAGCGACTCTTCAGCCATGCA
This sequence comes from Oryctolagus cuniculus, assembly GCF_964237555.1. Taxonomy (NCBI): domain Eukaryota; kingdom Metazoa; phylum Chordata; class Mammalia; order Lagomorpha; family Leporidae; genus Oryctolagus; species Oryctolagus cuniculus. The sequence continues at coordinate 173,793,462 of NC_091433.1, forward strand.
CCATAGCACAAGGTTTAACAAGGCAATTTCTTAAAAAGCAAACAAATGAAAAAAGACAGCTAAAAGTATTGGGGAATATCTTAACCGACTTCAATTTGTTGTCATGGAAGCCATATGGTTCTAGAACATTCCTTCAAACAGCTGGCAGAAACCAGTCAGTAGTCTATTCAGGGCAGGAGCTGGGTGGGCATATGGCCTAGCAGTGAAGATGCTGGTTAAGACACCCACGTCAGAGTGCGTGCATTGGAGTCTCAGTTCCACTCCCAATTCCAGCTCCTGCTAATGAAGACTCCAGGAGACGCAGTGATGGCTCAAGGATTCGGGTCCCTGCCACCCACACAGGAGTCCTGCATTGAGTTCCCAGCTCCTGGCTTCCTGGCTTCAGCCTGGCCAACCCTGGCTCTGCTGTGGGCCCTTGGGAAATAAACCAATGGATGAGGGAGTTTTCTCTCTCTCTCTCTCTCTCTCTCTCTCCCTCCCCTCTTCTGGAATAATTTCTAATTTTTTAAAACAACAGCCAAAACTCAAACTATATTTCTTATGCCCTTCCTTGTATTAGATCTGCTTTTGCCTTAATTTTTTAACAAAATAGGATGATAATAGCTCCCTGTTTCTTATAGAGTTGTTGTGAGAATTAGATTTGACGCACTTAGAACAATGCTTAGTACATAGTAAAAAAAAAAAAAAGCCAATAAATTCTAGTTGCTATTATAGTCATTTTCACTATTACTGTCTCATTAAGCATTGTCAATCATTTCCCCTAATCCTTTTCCATTTTCCTGATAGGTCTGAGGTCTAGAATTGGCATAGCTATTTCATACTAAAGTATAATGTAACAGAAGAAATATCAAGTAGAAGAGGGACCTATGTGAACTTCAGATTGGAAGTGAAATTCCTACTGATGGATGTTATGCCTTTCTCTTCCCAGGACAAGATTAGCAAATGCAATCTCTCATTTTTTCTCTCCCTAGGGACATTGCTGCCAGGAACTGCCTCTTGACCTGTCCAGGCACGGGAAGAGTGGCCAAGATCGGAGACTTTGGAATGGCCCGAGACATCTACAGGTGAGGCTGCTATTGCCCATGGAAGCCCATCTCCCAGCCTCATCCCCTCGAGTGAATGGGATGTGGCCACTCCATGAACCTTACGAACCTTATCGCTCCTGGCCCCTTACCAGCTTTCAACCTGGAATTCCATTCAGTTCACTTCAGAATATGGGGAGCCTTAATTAGTTCCCCTGCCTGAAGGTCTGTCTACTTCTAGGATCACACTGCCCGCAATAATCGACACCAAGTTCTTAATTAGGGCGTCTTTCTGGTTCCAATGCGCTCATCCTGCCATATTCTGAGACTCTAAATAATTTGGACCCTTGAAATGGAAAAAGCTTTGAAATAAATGTTAACTTCCTCAACCCCTGTCCTCAATAGGCAGAAATTCTTGGCAGACGGCCATAGCTTCCATGAGCCGAGGCATGAGCACCCCAGAACCGAGTGGACAGTGGGCTCAGCTCATGGGTCTGCCTTGTCCACAGCAGGAAGCATGCGAGGGCATCTCAGGACCCGTAGGTACTTAGCTCTGCCTCATTTCTTTTTCCCTGTCATATTCTTAGGGATATATTTAAAATAAAAAGTTTAATTTTTTTAAAAAAAGCTTCCCTTATACTTTCTCTCACACTGCTCTTCCCAGTGCCCAATTTCATCTTTTTCTAAGTATTTCCAACAGGGACCTGCTATGTGAGCTGAGCGTGTCACTCCTCGGCATGGTCCCTAGTGACCCCTTCCCTAGCCCCCAGGGGTAGAGTGAGGAGAGATGGTTAGGGAGAGCTCTAACTCTGGAGAATCCGTGAGATTGATGCAGGCACCTTGAAGGCTATGTCAGAACTGGTGACAGTCTCCAGAGGAACATTGCCATCGGGTAGCAGCACCTGGAAGACTGAGTTAGGGACCAGCCTCCTGGAGTTGTCTACCGCTGCTGCTGTCACCATAACTCCTTGTGCTGCACTTGACCCTCTGCTGCCCAGGTCCCAGCCGTCCTCACCCTCCATTCTCAGAATCCCTCAGACCGCCTCTGATTTAAGGTGCACGAGCCACAACATGACTTACAGAGCCCCTTCCTGCCTAGCCTCAGCTCTGACAGCACCCCAGTGCTAGGCTTCAGCCCCCATAGCATACCTATGGCCCCACACTGTTCCCCACACACCCAGCCAACCTCAGGGCTCAGCAGGAGTCTTCTGAGAGAGCTCCTTGGTCACTCAGCCCCATCATGCCCCTCTGTGGAGTTTCCCCCGCCTCCCAGCCCTGCCTCGCATGGAGGGAGTCAGTTCTTTCTATGCATTACTGAGCTGTGTACAGTCCCATGCTATTGCCAGTGCTCATCTGTGCTCCAACCGCAGGTGTGTTTCCTCCACCGAACTGCATCCTGGGAGACGGAGACCCTGACTTATTTATGTCCTCGGCACATGGCAGAGTACCTGATCCATACTAAATACTCAGTACCTATTTATTGAAGTAATTAGTTAATGTAGGTGGCTGGCGGGGAGCTGACTCCGGTAACACATCCAGACGGGAGAATACGGGGCGAGGCATGGCGTTCCCTTAAAAGGCAGCTGAGTTCATTTATGAGTTTCTATCAGCACCGTCACTAATGCAGTTCACTGTGTGTCAGGGGAGGCAGCTTCCCACAGCTGTCTGGATGATTTGCTGAGTGCCTGCATGGAACTGAAGACCACACGAGCGCCACAGAGGCTCCAAAGTGACTAAGACATGAGCCCGGCTCTCCATGTCCCCATTGTGGATCTTGTGTCCCTGCAGGTCCCCGGCAACACTGTACGCAGAAGGCTGGAGTGATGTTATTCATGGGGAGTTACAATGAAGCAAACCCCAGCTGGGAGATCTGAGCCTCTGCTGGCGGGTGTCTTAGTCATCGCACAGATCTTTCTCTTCATGCCTCCAGCGGGCTGTGTTGTCTCCCATTAAATTACACCGAAGTTCTTAACCACAGGATCTGTCCTCCCCCCGCCCCGCTTGCCTCCTGAGCCACGGGGGACCCGTCTGCCCTTTCATGGAAGACTTTGCTGTCGCTGCTTTCACAAGTGTCCCACGGGCTTCTGCTTCGTGCCACCCCCAGGTCCAAGCTTGGTTTCCTCTTCTTCCCCACAGAGCGAGCTACTACAGGAAGGGAGGCTGTGCAATGCTGCCAGTTAAGTGGATGCCCCCGGAGGCCTTCATGGAGGGAATATTTACCTCCAAAACAGACACGTGGTAAGGCCCTCTGCTGCCCTCCTCAGGCAGCTCTGTGGACTTGACTGCTTCTGAGCCAGGTGACCCACACTCGCTGCAGGGAGAGCCTGGGCTGGGAGGGAGGGAGACGCGAAGAATCAGATCCCTCCCCATGGCGGTTCTCAAGCGTTGGCGAGCAGCGGAATGGTCAGCAAGGCTTCTTAAAACACAGATCGTCAGACCCCGCCCGAGGGTCCATGATCCAGAGGCCCCAGGGTCCAGCCGAGAAGTCGCATTTCTGCAAGGTTCCCCAGTAATGCTGACATTGCTGTGTGGGGGACCACACACTGAGAGGCACGTATCAGCACGTGTCATTTTAAACAGCAGATTGAATGTATGCTCCCTTACATGCACGCACACACGCGTGCACACATGTCAATATAGGCATCCTTCATTGCATTCAACTCCACAAGGACAAAGAGACAGCACTGGCAAAGTCTGGGAGATGAGAAGGTGTGTGGCTAAGTGGCCCCTTAGGGGGAGAGAAGGTTGCTGTCTGCATCAACAGCCGAGGCCCAGGAGCAGGCTGTTCCCTCTGCCTGAGAGCCCAAGGCCCAGGAGGTGCAGGCGTCATCGGTGCAGCCAGCTGGGCTCAGCTGAAGATCTCAGGAAGTCACAGAGTAGTCCCACCCTGGGCCTGGCCCCACGGAACTGTCGGCTGTCTCTCCGCCGGGGTCTAGACCGGGGTCTCCTCTCTAAAGACACCCAACTAAAGCCACTCTGGTCTTGGGGACAGAGACCCCACCAAGCGTGAGCTGCTGTGCTACAAGCAGGGGTTATTTTTTAAAGCCTACCTCCTTAAGACTGTATGGGGGATCAGCACTGTGGTGCACCGGGTTAGAGCCCTGGCTTGCAGTCCCAGCATCCCATGGGGACGCCAGTTCAAGTCCTGGCTGCTCCACTTCCAATCTACCTCTCTGCTGTGGCCTGGGAAAGCAGTAGAAGATGGTGCCAGTCCTTGGGCCCCTGTACCCACATGGGAGACCCAGAAGAAGCTCCTAGCCCCTGGCTTTGGATCAGCTCAGCTCTGACCATTGTGGTCATTTGGAGAGTGAACCAGCAGATGGAAGACCTCTCTCTCTCTCTGGCTCTACTTCTCTCTGTAACTCTTGTCTTTCAAATAAATAAAATAAATCTTAAAAAAAAAAAAAAAAGACTGCATGGTCCCCCTGTCCCTCCAGCACCAAGAACCCTGGCAGTCAGGCAAGAGATTTGAGAATCCCTCTCCTGGAGGAACTGATCAATGAAGAATAAAACAGAACATGTGGGATTTCCCAGGATATGGGCTAGATAATGCCTCCCCCCCAAAATAAAACTACTAGATCTAAACCCAGAAGCTGATAAGTGTTATCTTATAAGAAAAAAGTAAAAAGGTCTTTGCAGGTGTAGTTAAGTTGAGGATGTGAAGGTAGGGGGCCATCCTGGATTCTCTGGGTGGGCCTTGAATGCCATCACACGTGTGCCTGCAAGGGGGAGGGAGCAGGAGATTTCCCATGAAGAGGAGGCAGAGATCGGAGCGATACAGCCACCAGCCAAGGGATTCCAGCAGCCACTAGAAGCTGGAAGCAGCAAGGAAAAAAACTCTCACCTCCAGAATCTTTTAAGCCCCCAGGTGTGTGGTAATTTGTCACAGCAGCCATGGAAAATGCGTGCAATGAAACAATCAGGTTAGCTGACCACCAGCCAGCAAAGCTCACTTACGCTGAGCTTCCTGTGGCTTTTTCATGTCCCAGTCCTAATGTGTGAACAAACCACCAAGAAGCAACACACATTTGAGAAGAGATTCTGAGCTGAAGAAAACAAACATACGGAAAAGAACTTGGAAGAAGAAAAATGTGGATCGCTTATGAAAACTTTTTTCTAACTGTGATAACGGAGCAGGTGTTTGGCACAGCACTGATTGTGGGTTGAGTCCCGGCTCCCCCTGTCTGACCTGGCTTCCTGCTAATGTGCAGCATGGAAGGCGACAGGTGAGGGCTCAAGTGCTCGGATCCCCATCACCCGCGTGAGACCCAGGCTGAGTCCAGCCTCCTGGCTCTGACCCGGCCCAGCACTAGCTTTTGTGGGCTTTGGGAAGTGAACCAGCAGATGAAATTCGCAGCCTCTCTCTCTCTCTTTCATCTTTCTTCCTTTCAAATAAAAGTAAGCCAATAAAAATTAAAAGAAAAATTAAAGACTAGACTATCCCCAGAAAGGTAAGAAAATCTATTGCAACCATAATGAAGAACAATGGGTTATTTAAACAAAAGGCTTTTAGCTGGGAAAAAAAAGGCTCACAGAAATAAAAATATGATAGCAGCCCTCAAGGAGACAGAGCGTAACCCCCAAAGCACACGTGGGCTCATGTGGCAACTCCCTTCCAAAGAGCCAAACATGGGGAGACGAGGAAAGAGAAACTTGACAATGGAGAAAGCTGACAAGCAAGACCTCAGCCAGGGGACCAAGGTCAACTCAGGCTGACAGCCTGCACCCTTTCGATGCTGTGATTAAAGAGCACTTTGCCTCCCAGAGCTCCACAACCCCAACCTAACCATGAGAGGAATGGACACATCCCAACCCAGGAATATTCTGTAAAATCCCTGACCGGCCCTCCTCACACCCGCCAGGGTCATCAAAAACGGGAGAAGTCTGAGCAGTTGTCACAGACAGGAGGAGTCTCAGGAAACAGGACAAGTCAGTACGTTGGGAGATTCTAATGGGATTATGGAATAGAAAAGAAAAATCAGTAAAAACTAAGGATGTCTGAGTAAAGAATGGCTTTCTAGCTAATAATGCCTAGTGTTGGGGCATTAATTGTAGCAAATGCACCATAGCAATGTGATGCTAAAAATAGCAGGAACCGAGTGTGGGGTGTACGGGAACTCCTCCTGCCCAGTTCCTCCAATTTTTTTTTTGTTATATGTGATGACAGAAATGTAAAAGGAATAGAAAGGCTTGAGTATAGGGGTAAATAAATCTTCAAGAACATAAAGCAACTCTAAGGAGATGGGCTATATGGGAAAGGTGGGAAAATTAAGGTGATTAGACCAATAGATCTAATTAGGTGACAAAATACGAGTCCTTGGAGGAAAGAAGAGAGGAGATGAAGAGGATGCAAGTCTGAAAATTTCAGGATTTCCCAGAACAGGACATAAATCTGCAGGATGAAAGCCTCCAAGTGCCAAGCACCAAGGACAAAAAGAGCCACGCAGGAGCACATCACCAGGAAATTTCACACCACTGGCAACGTTCCTCAAGCTTCCAAGGAGGAAACGCAAATAATAAATAGTAAGAAAATAAAATAATCAATCTCCAAAAGTGGTCAGAGAGAAAAGACAGGGAATCCAGACCACACGGAATATGTTATTTTTTAAAAAGATTTATTCATTTGAAAGGCAGAGTTAGAGAGAGGCAGAGAGAGAGTCTTCTACCCACTGGTTCACTCCCCAAATGGCCGCAACAGCAGGAGCTGAGCTGATCTGAAGCCAGGTGCCAGGAGCCTCCTCAGATCTCCCATGTGGGTGCAGGGGCCCAAGGACTTGGACCATCTTCTGCTTTCCCAGGCAGGCACATTAGCTGAGAGCTGGATTGGAAGTGGAGCAGCCAGGACTTGAACCGGCACCCATAGGGGATGCCGGAACTGCAGGCTTTACCCACTACGCCACAGCGCCAGCCCTGGAATGTGTTAACAGCAACACAGGAGACACAAGGAGATGACAGGTGCCTGTGCTCTAAGCAGAAAGCCTGAGGATTGCGTCCTGAGCAGCACAGCCACCTGCTGGAGCCTCTTTCTGGGCCCCATCCATGTGAGCAAGAGCCACTGTTGCTGGCGAGCCAATGAGACGTGGCTTAATCCAGCCCAGTGGATCATAAGTGTGATCTGTGGGCAGCAGCTGCAGCCACTCTGCAGTTCTCAGCCCCACCTCGGGCCTGAACAGACACCACAGTGGTTTGCTGTAATCCGCCCTCCAGATGGCTCAGGGCTGCGCCAGCACCCTAACCCAGCAGGCGGGGAGCAGTGGAACAATGGCGTCATTGTTCTAAACACACCTGGAGCCATCAGCTCTGCTTTGAAGGATCTACACTAGAGAGAGGCTGATGCAGACCCAGGTGGGCAAGGATGTTCATCGGCAACACCTTACAGTCGAGAAAAAGCGAAACCAGCCTATCCTGCAAGTAAGGGATGAGAAAACATACTTTGATTTAGTTTTAGCATAGGAAACAAACAGTGTAAAAATACACTAGGCCTACATGTATCAACTTGGATAAATCTCAAAAAAAAATATTAAGGGGCAGGTGCTGTGGCATAGTGGGTAAAGCTGCCAACTGCAGTGCTGGCATCCCATGGAGTGCCCATTCAAGTCCTAGCTGCTACTCTTCCGATCCAGCTCTTTGCTTTGGCCTGGGAAAGCAGTAGAGGATGGTCCAAGCCCTTGGGCTCCTGCATCTACATGGAAGACTTGGAGGAAGCTTCTGGCTCGTGGCTTCAGATCAGCTCATGTCTGGCCATTGAGGCCATTTGTGGAGTAAACCGTGGATGGAAGACTTTCTCTCTCTCTCTCTCTTTCTCTCTTTCTGCCTCTGCCTCTCTAACTCTGACTTTCAAATAAAATAAAATAAATCTAAAAAAATTTAAGTGGGAAAAAAGCAAGTTACAGAAAGGAGTATGGTATCATTTATGTATAATTTTACATTATCAAAAATAAGTATATATAGATTCATTATTGCTTTTTATGCTTTCATGTATTATCTTAAAATGTGAAAACACACGAACAAAAACATATTCTAATTTCAATGGAGAGGAGAAGAGGAGGGAGGCGTGGCGGTAGAGCTCATGCATCTATTTTATTTCCTCAAAAACAAAGGGAGGGGCTGGTGCTGTGTGGCACAGCAGGTTAAGCTGCTGCTTGTGATGCCAGCACCCCTGGGAATCCTGGTTTGAGTCCCAGCTGCTCTGGGATTGGGCTTCCAATCCAGCTTCCAGCTCATGCCCCTGGGAGAGCAGTGGATGATAGCCCAAATACATGGGCCCTTGCCGCCCACGTGAGAAATCCAGATGGAGTTCTAGGCTCCTGGCTTCAGCCTGGCTGTTGTGGTCACGGGGTTAGTAAGCCAGAAGAGGAGGATGGCTTTCTGCTGGCCCTCCCTCTCTGTTAACTTGCCTTTCAAATAAATAAAATAAATCGTTTTTTTTTTTTTTTTAAGTTGGGGAGGGGGCAGTTCTGATTAAATGAAGCAAGGTAGTAACACCTGGATTCTCTCCAAAGACAGGGACGGTATGTGCCAGGCAATTTATAGGTAGCAAAATCGGCTGTGTTCCGGCCTGTGTTGGGTTAGTTAGGTAATCGCCATGTCTTCAGCCTCGTCACTGAGAAGTATGGAAAATGCCTGTGCCCAGTTCCCCTCACAAGATGCTCAGCATGAAAGTCCTCGTGTTCTAGAAGATGGGGAAGCTGCAAGTCCTCTGCGAGTTGTGTCGTGGCTTCTGCCAACATGGGACAACCACAGCCAGGCACCAAAACAAAGACGGTCGCCTCTGGTGAAAAACGAACCAGTACACTAAGGGTTCAGCATTCAGGTTTCCTTCACATGCCAAGGGAGATTGTTTGGGTACATGATGAAAATCATCCTGAAGTTCAGTTACAGCAAACTGAATGGCAGGTTAAGCTGCCGCTTGGGACGTCCACATGTCACAAGGAACCTGGGTTTGGGTCCCAGCTCTGCTTCTGATCCAGCTTCCTGCTAAGGCACACCTTGGGAGACAGAAGGTGATGACTCGAGTACTTGGGTCCCTGCCACCCATGTGGGGGACCCAGACTGAGGTCTGGGCCCCTGACTTCCACCTGAACCAGCCCTGGCTATTGCAGACATTTGTGGAGTAAACCAACAATTGGAGATGTTTCTCTCTCTCTCTCTCTCTCTCTCTCTCTCTCTCTCTCTCTCCTGTTCTCTGTCTTCTAAATAAATAATAAAAATTTTAAAAAGCAAATAAAAGTGAGAAATCAAATTTATTTTTAAAAGAAGAATAAGAGAAAATATACTACCAGATATTAAGACAAATTTTAAACAGAATGGTATGAGTTTAAGAGGCAGACAGAAAATAGACCCATTTTGAATCATAAATCAATAGGTAAGTGGAAAACTATTCTATGAATAATGTTGCAAGAAGAATTGTTCAAAAAATCAAGTCAGTTTAGATCCTTACCTCACACTATATACAAAATTAAATTCCAAGTGAATTTGAGAGATGAGAAAAACATAACTAGAAGAAATAGCAAATATTTGTCTAATCTTTGGTTAAGGCAAGATGGCATAGCTATAAAATAAATGGAGGAAATCATAATTTTTAAAAAAATAGATTTCACTTTAAAATTTTTTAAAGATTTATTATTCGAAAGTCAGAGCTACACAGAGAGGAGAGGCAGAGAGAGAGAGAGAGAGAGGTCTTCCATCTGCTGGTTCACTCCCCAGATGGCTGCAACAGCCGGAGCTGCGCTGATCCGAAGCCAGGAGCCAGGAGCTTCTTTTCCAGGTCTCCCTGGCAGGTGCAGGGACCCAAGCACTTGGACCATCTTCTACTGCTTTCCCAGGCCATAGCAGAGAGCTGGATCAGAAGAGGAACAGCCAGGACTAGAACCGGTGCCCATATGGGATGGCGGTGCTTCAGGCCAGGGCGTTAACCTGCTGCACCACAGCGCTGGCCCCACGTATGCAGTTGTTTTTTTGTTTGTTTGTTTTTGTTTTTGTTTTTTTTGACAGGCAGAGTGGACAGTGAGAGAGACAGAGAGAAAGGTCTTCCTTTGCCGTTGGTTCACCCTCCAATGGCCACCGCGGCTGATGCACCGCGCTGATCCGATGGCAGGAGCCAGGTGCTTCTCCTGGTCTCCCACGGGGTGCAGGGCCCAAGTACTTGGGCCATCCTCCACTGCCTTCCCGGGCCACAGCAGAGAGCTGGCCTGGAAGAGGGGCAACCGGGACAGAATCCGGCGCCCCGACCGGGACTAGAACCTGGTGTGCCGGCGCCGCTAGGTGGAGGATTAGCCTAGTGAGCCGCGGCGCTGGCTACATATGTAGTTTTGTTTTTTTTTTTTTTTTTTTTTTTTGACAGGCAGAGTGGACAGTGAGAGAGAGAGACAGAGAGAAAGGTCTTCCTTTTTGCCGTTGGTTCACCCTCCAATGGCCGCCGCGGCCGGCGCGTTGCGGCCGGCACACCGCGCTGATCCGATGGCAGGAGCCAGGAGCCAGGTGCTTTTCCTGGTCTCCCATGGGGTGCAGGGCCCAAGCACCTGGGCCATCCTCCACTGCACTCCCTGGCCACAGCAGAGGGCTGGCCTGGAAGAGGGGCAACCGGGACAGAATCCGGCGCCCTGACCGGGACTAGAATCCGGTGTGCCAGCGCCGCTAGGCGGAGGATTAGCCTAGTGAGCCGCGGCGCCGGCCTACATATGTAGTTTTAAGAGCACCATACTTCCCGCCTCACTCAAGTCCTTGGGCTCCTGCACCCGCATGGGAGACCGGGAAGAAGCTCCTGGCTCCTGGCTTCGGATCCGCGCAGTTCTGGCCGTTGTGGCCAACTGGGCAACTGGGGAGTGAGCCAGTGGATGGAAGACCTCTTTCTCTCTCTGCCTTTCCTCTCTCTCTGTGTTAACTCTGACTTTCAAATAAATAAATAAATCATTAAAAAATGCATACGTGAAATTTGTTTCCTTTATATAAAATTTTAAAAATAATAAGAGATGTGAACAGGCAGTTTATAGGAAGAAAAGAACTGAAGGGGCGCAGGCAGATTGGGCCTGGTGGTTAGGAGGTCCCCATGCAGTATCAGAGCAGCTGGAATTGAGACGCCGCGCTGGCTCTGGCTCCAGTTTCCTGCCAGTGTGGATCCTGGGGGCAATGATGATAGCGCAAGCAACTGGGTTCCTGCCACCCACACAAGAGACCTGGACTGAATTCCCAGCTCCCGCTCCTGGCTTCAGCCTGGTGCAGCCACAGGCACTCCAGGCATCTGGGCAGTGAACCAGTGTATGGAGGCTTCCTCTCTCTCTCCTCTCTCTCTCTCTCCTCTCTCTCTCTCCCTCTCTCTCTCTCTGTGTGTGTGTGTCTCTTCCTCCCTCCCTCCCTCCCTCTTAAATAAATAATAGTTTTTAAATGAAGTGCACTAAAAAACAGGAAAACATTCAACCTTGTTAATTATCAACTCAACAAACATAAGTACTCCACCATTTTTTGTTTTAAAATCAGCAAAAGTTTTAATTATTTTTAAAAAAAGAGAGAGTGTGTCTACTCTTGCACATGCTGCCTGATTAACAGAGTGATATATTTGGAAATCAAACCAATAATATATACCAAGAATTTTTCAGTGTCCATATTCTGTTCATTTAAAGGCTTATTTATTTGAAAGCCAGAGTTACAGAGGGGGAGAGGGAGAGGGAGAGAGAGAGAGAGAGAGGTCTTCCATCTGCTGGTTCACTCCCCAGATGGTTGCAATGGCTGGAGCTTTGCTGATCTGAAACCAGGAGCCAGGAGCTTCTTCCAGGTCTCCCACATGAGTACAGGAGCCCAAGGACTTGGGCCATCTTTCACTGCTTTCCCAGGCCGTAGCAGAGAGCTGGATCAGAAGTGGAGCAGCCAAGACTCGAACCGACGTCCATATGGGATGCCAGCACTGCAAGTAGTGGCTTTACTCGCTATGCAACAACGCCACCCCCCCTCAATGTCCATATTCTTTTGATCTAGTTATACTACTAAAACTATCCTAGATTTTACTGGATTATCCTAATCTAGTAATCCAGAGAACCTAGCTAAAGGAAATCTTCCTTTGAAAAAAATGCACAAAAAATGTTCATCATAGTACTTGAAATATTTGGAAAATTGAAAATACATGGAAATGATAAGGCAAATTATCACACAACTGCTCCATGGAATGGTTTGTAGCCAATTCAAATTCTCCTCATAACACGTGTTAAATGGGAAGTTTTACTCCATAATGGAATGTGTCAAAAAATTCCAGATTCAAAACCACCTAGTGACTACACATTTGATTATGGTAAAAATTAAGCTCAGAAACTTGCCTGAAACAAAAACTAACACGCTAACTGTGGTTATCTCCTCATGGGTACCACATCAGTACTTTCTCATTCTTGCTCTGCGTGTTAAGAGCTCTCTCTTATGGAAAAAGGTATGGGGGGGGATGAAAATTGCGTGTGTGTGCACGCACGTGTGTGTCCCCACCCCAATCCGTGTCTTCTGTGCGCAGGTCCTTCGGAGTGCTGCTCTGGGAAATATTCTCTCTCGGATACATGCCGTACCCCAGCAAAAGCAACCAGGAGGTCCTGGAGTTCGTCACCAGCGGAGGCCGGATGGACCCGCCCAAGAACTGCCCGGGGCCTGTGTATGACGCGTTCAGGATCATGGCCACTAGTTACCACCCGCAGAGTCTCTTGTCATAAAGTGTCTGGAGCCACGAGTGCTCTTGGCAATGCAGGGGCAGATGGCTGCCCTCAGCCAGTACCCCCCCCCCCCCCCCGAGACAGGGTGTGGTCTGTCATTTGCATAGGTGGGCTAGTCGCCCCGCCCCAGAAAAGGACCCACTGCCTGGCTCAAAGTTGGGTTCTCACCAGTCCATAATCTTCAAGCCCCTCCTGGGAGCTGGTGTTCCCGACTGCCCCCGCTACCAGATGCCAGATGCCTGAGTCTCCCTTATATGTGTCCATTCCCTGAGTTTTCTGCTGTGTGGTCTGGCAGCTCACTCCCTTCTCTCCAGCAAGGCAGATGGGAGGTATAATAAGTGTATACACTGGCAGCAGTGGCTTTAATTTGGGAATGGATCGAGGAGAGCAATATTTAACATGAACACCAGGATGTCAGTGAGCTTTTGTAAGCCTCTCACAATACCTTCAGTCCTTGGAGCGCTATTCCCAGCTCCATCAACAGGGGGCAGCATCTGCCAACCAGGATGCCTAATGGCCCACACAGATGGGTGCCACCCCGGGGCCCATGTGGAATGCTGGGGAGATATGGATTATTCACCTGTGTACTTCTGATTTTAATCCATGTGCTTACTCTTTTAGATACCGGATAATGACTCAGTGCTGGCAACATCAACCAGAAGACAGGCCCAACTTCGCCATAATATTGGAGAGGATTGAATATTGCACCCAGGTATAAACATTGTCTCCCCTTGACATGTACTCATTCTGTCTGGAAAAGTCTTCAAGGTGGCAAAAACCAGACCATGAAACAAAGTTAAACTGGTCGGAGAATAAGATACATGAACTTGTCACTGTGTATACAATGAAATGGTGGCGTCCTGGTTTACCCATTCATAAAATCCATACTGGTAAACTTCTACCTTCTTCACCAGCTTGTGACTCGTGGCCACGCAGGACAGCTGGGCGTCAGTTCAGTTCACAGCTGTTGACGCAGTCTCTCCTGGGTGCCTGATTAAACAGAAGTGGAGCTTCGGAGCGGGATGGAGCACAGCGGCTCCCGTAGTTTATAACTAGTTAACAGTATACAGGATAAGGTGCATGCCCAAGCGTATACGGCAGAGGCATTGAGGGACCACAGAGTGAGATAATCTGGAGAAACACTAACGTCACCCGCAGCATTTGCATAGCATTTTCACAACATGAATCACTTTTCATATAACTCAGTTCGTCCTCATTGGGCTATATAAAATATTCCCAGCTCACAGGTGAGGAGTGAGGGCTCGGAGAGCGGCCACCGAGTGGCAGCGCCCGGCGACCCTGCAGGCCCCTGGGCGGACCCCTCGCCAGCCCCTGCCGTGGCCACGTGGCTTTCCCTGCTCCGTCACCTGCGGCAGGCTGTGCCTCCTACCGCATCGGGTGTAGAATCCCACTTCCTGCCCAGACAGGCCTCCGCCTCTTGCTCCCCAAGGCCACCTCCTCTTCAGGGCTGGCCCCCACCCACAGCCCTCGGGGGGCTTTATTTGTCCTCCCTGCTGTGCTGTCTCTCCTCCTGCCCCGCTCTGCTTCTGCCAGGCTCTCTCACTCCCAGAGTCACCACCTCCCTGCCCTCCCTCTTAACTCCTGTTACCATGGACATGGCTCCATCTGGACTCATTATCGAGATTTTGGGGTCCTTTCAGAGAACCCTGCTTGGTGACATTTTAGGTTGCTGTGTTGTCATGTGGACGGGATATACAGGGAACTTCCAAAAGTTCGTGGAAAATGGAAGTGAAGTTTTCTCTGGTGCCTGAAACTGAAACCCATGCAATACAGTTGTCCTTAATATGAATTTTCCATAAGTCTTTTGAAGACCCCTCAGATGCCTTTTTTGGGTGGTTTTCCTACAGAATATAATATCCAGAGCAGACAGTTTTACATAACCATGTTTTAAATGGCTCACTGTGGGAAATGACGGATAAACAGGGAAGATATTTATTAAAAAAAAAAAAAGTAGTATCAGAAAGCAGTTACTTTTTTTCTAAGGTTTATGTGATTTTTTTAAAGAGTTGCAGAGAGAGAAGAGAGACAGAGAGGTCTTCCATCTGCTAGTTTACTCCCCAGAAGGCCACAACAGCAGGGGCTGAGCCAGGCCGAAGCCAGGAGCCAGGAGCTTCCTCCGTGTCTCCCACGTGGGTGCAGGAGCCCAAGGACCTGGGCCATTCTCTGCCGCTTTCTCAGGCCATTAGCAGGGAGCTGGGTCGGAAGTGGAGCAGCAGGACAGGCACTGGTGCCCACATGGGATGCCGGTGTCACAGGTGGCGACTTTTACCTGCTGTGCCACAGCACCGGCCCCTATTAAACTCTTACTGATGAGTACAGGACCAGTGTGCTATTCCTCTTAAACTCAAGCAATGGGAGTCTTTCCCCAGTTTGCATAAAATACAACTCAACTTCCCACATTCAAGTTTCTTTCCTTCAATCTGCGGTAACTGCTCCTGCTTCTCTGTTCACAGTCGGTCGTGTAAAAGCGAGTGAGTGCACGGTGGCACCAGCCCGCCAGTAGTTCCCTCCCCTCCGAACAGGAGAGCCCGACCCTGTGCCTTATGTCACGTGTGGGGGTGTAGTGTGACGGGACTGCACACGTGTGGAAGCCACCCACACACGGGGCACATGAGGGCAGCCAGGAAGGCTCTGTGCCCACGCCTGCCTTCCCCTCCACCTGCACCCCCTACCCACCCCACCTCCACACTGAACATCAAACACCCACAGACTTTATTTCTTTTAATTGATTTGGGGAATACACTGGAATAAAAATGGATTTTTATTGTTTCTGTTTCATCCATTAATCTATAAAACGTAGCCAGCGGTCTTCTGCCCTGTTCCAGGCAGCTGGGTGCACCCCAGCCCCGGACGCCAGTGCCCTGGGCACGCGCCCATGCACGGCCCCTCCTCCGAGGTCCTGTCCATGGGGACGCCGTCCCTTTGGGTTCCTGATCCCCAGGGCCTGTGTTAATGTAGTCTTCATGAACACTGGGTTGGCCCTCTGCAGGATGCATTCAAATGAGATTATGTGAGACAGGCATCTTGATCCAACTCTGAGTCAAACCTGTCATCAACTCCTTTCTCCCACCGCAGGACCCAGACGTCATCAACACTGCCCTGCCCATAGAATATGGGCCCCTGGTGGAAGAGGAGGAAAAGGTGCCCATGCGGCCCAAGGACCCCGAGGGGGTCCCTCCGCTGCTGGTGGCTCCAGCGCAGGCCAAGCGGGAGGAGGCGCCCGTCGCAGCCGCGCCCGCCGCCCTGCCCGCCGCTTCGTCTGGCAAAGCCGTGAAGAAGCCCGAAGCCGCCGCCCAGGCCCCCGCGCGCGCCCGCCGAGGCCCCGCCGTGGGAGGGGGACACGTGAACGTGGCCTTTGCGCAGTCCAACCCGCCATCGGAGATGCACAAGGGCCAGGGGTCCAGAAACAAGCCGACCAGCCTATGGAACCCGACGTACGGCTCGTGGTTCACGGAGAAACCCGCCAGAAAGAACAATGCCCCGGCCAAGAAGGAGCCCCTCGACACCAGGGGGCACGTGGGGCGCGCGGCCGGCTGTACTGTCCCGCCCGGGGTGGCGCCCGGCCGCCTGGCGGGGGCCTCGCTGCTGCTCGAGCCGTCGGCGCTCACCGCCGGCATGAAGGAG
Source organism: Oryctolagus cuniculus (assembly GCF_964237555.1). Lineage (NCBI taxonomy): Eukaryota > Metazoa > Chordata > Mammalia > Lagomorpha > Leporidae > Oryctolagus > Oryctolagus cuniculus. Next base: position 173,809,813 of record NC_091433.1, read on the forward strand.
GTGCCGCTGTTCCGGCTGCGCCACTTCCCCTGTGGGAACGTCAACTACGGTTACCAGCAGCAGGGCCTGCCCCTGGAGGCCACGGCGGCCCCTGGCGCCGGCCATTACGAGGACACCATCCTGAAAACCAAGGGCAGCGGCAAGCAGCCCGGGCCCTGAGCGCGCCGCGCGCCCCTGCGCGCTCTCCCTCCCTCGGGCGCCCCCACGCCCGTGGAGCGGCGAGGGGGGCGCGCAGCTCCTCCACCCAAAGACCGGACGTCACTTTTCATCTCGTGCCAACTTGTTCTGAAGTGCCACATCAAAAGCTGTACTTTCCAAATGCTTAAGAAAGGTTTTTGCGCATGGGCCCGTCTCCTATCCATTCCGAAGAAGAAAACAGAAACACGAGGCCCCGGATTGGGTTGCCTGAGGCTTCCATGCATGGTTGTTGTACACTCCCTTCCGCCTCTTCCAAACTGTGTGTGCTCAGCTTCACTGTAGTCCCACTTAGCTCTTCTGTGTCCCATAGTTGGAGTCCTAGATGTTTCCTTCCCTGGGTGATGCGGACGTGAGCCATTGGAGGGGAGAGGGAACAGAAATAAAGGAGTTATTCCGAATGGTTCAGCATGGGGAAAGACATTCTTTACTTGGGAAAGGAAAAACCGTAGGCAGCGGAGCGCCCCCTGCTGGTGACGGTTAGATGCTGCCCTTGGCGCAGGTTCTAACGTCGTCGTAAATAGTCCCGGTCGTGGTAGACAGAACATATAGGTGTGTATATTCCATGCCCAGTGCTGTGGCTACAAAACATCAGTGTAGATCCAGATTCCAGCATCTTAATAATATACCTCATGCCTTAAGAGAATCCTCCTGCTAAAAGTGAAAAGCTCAGTGTGAGGTTGAATCTCAATTCAGGTAAGGCCTGATCTTAAAACTTGCCACTGATGGTACTAAACTCAATCCATTTCAAAACAACAAAACTTTTAAGCAGCAGTGCTGAGGTCAGGTAGACAGCACAGAACACTCTCTGTTTGTGGACATAAGCGGTGGCTCGTCCTAAGCCAGAACCTTGCCAACAGCGTCAGTCCTGGAGCCTACAGAACTGGAGCAACCATCTGAAAGGTCTCTGGGGACCACAGACTCCAGTGCTCCTCAGGCGAGGCTCAAGTGCAGGCTCCTCCTTCCACCGTTCACCTGAGGTTTCGCTCCCTTGATCCTGGGATCCCGCCATGCCCCGGGGGGGGGGGACAGATCTGCTGAAACGGTCACAGCATCACTGGTAGGCTATGGCACACACACAATGAAGAGGTTTTCCTCTAGGTGGCAATGCAGCGGGAAACCCAGGACAGCGTGGAGAGTCCAGGTGGACTGATGTGTCACAGTGGGAGTGCCGAGCTCGGTTTTCCCCGATGAAATGTCTTCCACCTAACAAAGTCAGGAATCGGTCAGATTTCACACACGCATGTTTAGGCAATGCTGTTCTGCTGGCACGTTTCCACTTGGTTCTCTCTTTCTGCGTCTCCACTGTTCTCATGGCCCGTTTCTTTCCTGGTGGTCGCCGTGCCAAGGTGTCTTTCTCTTTAGGAGAAAGCATTTCTAGCGCTCACTAGGTATTAAGCGTTCCCAAACGAAAGGGCTGTGTGCACATGCGACACGTGTGTGTGTCTGCCCAACTTCTCAGTTCCACCTCGGTCCACAGCATCACTTTGAAGGAAGGAGAGCCACTACGTTGTAAGCCGGCTCTAGACAGTGGTTCATTTCTCCGAGGCGGTTGCCTTATGCTAGAGTTGGAAGTTCTGTGCACCTGTAGATGGCCTGGTACCCTGGGGACTGCGTTTCTTTATGTCCTTGATGGCCAGCAGTGCTCTCATCAGACACATAGGCAGAGATGTTTCTTCAGTGAACTGATCTCTGAATAGCCATCCCAGTATTGCCCTAGTTACACAAGCACTATTCCAACTCCCGAACCACCAAGGGACTCGAGTCTCCCTGTGGGACGCACTCCCCTAAAGGATGCAGACAGAGGAGCTGTGACGACACTCTCATCTTTGTCACATTGGTAACCAGTTAAGCAGGGAGCATGGAACACGGTTAAATGGCCAACTCTTTATTGTCATTCACAGAGAGAAATCTAACCCCTTTCCATTAAAAAAAAAAAAAAAAACTACAAATCCATTACATTTTCAGGTTGTGCCTTACTATCACTAAGATTGGTTTGTCGATATTCTCCAATTGTCTTTACTGGTATCAATTTTCATGTAAATGATAGTCAAATCATAAAAGCCTGTATCCATGGATAAGTAAATAAACAACTCCACACTGAGATATGATGACCTCAAGGTGTTTTCATTTCAGTCGGCATAGCACTCAGGGGTCTGTGTATCAAACTCGGCTGATGTCCACTCTACTGCTGCTCCAGCCGTGTGGCTCCAGCAGTTCACATAGATGCTGTGGACCCCAATGAATTCACCGACTCTGCCAGAAGCTCCCGCCGAGAAGGTGAGTGGGCACAGGTAAAGTGTGCAGAAGGGCTGTGAATGAAGCCGCGCTACTATGATCATTTCTATCCCGTGTCTATAAAAAGCCTATCAAAGGCGTACAGGGATTCCACTGGGAAAGCGTCCATTTGTGGGAAACAATCAGTTAACATGTGGCAGCGCACCATCCCAGTGAATCCAAACAGCAGGCATAAGCTTGGTAGTTCTAGGAGTACGCTCTACTCAGTAGTTAAAAGGCTGGGTTGTCTGACTTGCTGGTACCTCGATGAGGGGACAACAGCTCTTTCCTGTGCTTTCACCCTCTGGGCGAGCACAGGCTGAAGGAATGCCCACGGAGCCCGCCAACCCTCGTTCACCTCAGTGGCCCGAGGGAAGGTGCGCTGGGTGTGGACATCGGTGCCTAGGCTCAGCTGTGTGTGGCTCCTGTGTCACCCTCTTAGGTCTCCCATGGCCTCATTTTACTTCATCTGTCACTGCCTTAATGACAGTAGCAAAAGTCCTCCTGGGACCCAGTCCTTTCCAGCTCAAAACAATACTCCAGCAAAACTAAATTCTAAGTGTTAAAAAGCACCAGAAACAAAAAGCTATTTACTCAGTGTATTTTTTTTTTTTTTTTACATTTTGTTATCTCCATCCAGTGCTTGGTAAACCCTGTGGCTGTATTATATAACCACAGATCGACGTCCTGCTGTAAAATGCGGACCTTCAATTCCAAGTTCACAGGGCACATCACAAGGAACTGTCATGACTTAGTTATCCTAATGCATTTTCTCCGGAAACAGCAGCATTAAAACTCATAATGAGCTTTGCAGACCTAAAATAAGATGCCTGTGAATTCAGACTCCTCCAAACATGATGAGATTCATCAAAGTGGGTGCAGTGTGTTGTCAGTCTATTTACACTGATTTTTTTTTCCCAGTTGGTCCCAAGAGGACACACAATTTGACTCCTAAATTCACTGCAGCAGATGGCTCCCTGCGGCTGTGTGAACACGCAAAACAAAACTTGCGTTCCAGTACCCTACTATAGGCGATAATTACTGAGCACAGACAGTAAGGTCTCTACCAGGATTGTATTTTCCTTCCGTATCTTGAGTAGGTGTGCTACAGTTTTTAATGCACTGTTCAAGTACAACTCTATTTTTTAGCTCTAGCTCAGCAACTTGAAAACACTGGGAAGGTTTAAGAACAATTACATCCCTTGGGACCCATGCTATGGCGCAGTGGGTAAAGCCACCACCTGCAGTGCTGCATTGCTGGCATCCCATATGAGCGCTGGTTTGAGTCCCAGTTGCTCCACTTCCGATCCAGCTCTCTGCTGTGGCCTGGGAAATCAGTAGAAGATGGCCCAAGTCCTTGGGCCCTTGAACCCATGTGGGAGACCAAGAAGAAGCTCCTGGCTCCTGGCTTTGGATTGGCACAGCTCCGGCGGTTGCCGCCATCTGGGGAGCGAACCAATGGATGGAAGACCTCTCTCTCTACCACTCTGCCTCTGCCTCTCTGTAACTCTGCCTTTCAAATGAATAAATAAATCTTAAAAAAAAAAAAAAAAAGAACAGTTACATCCCACTAGTGGAGGGTAAGGGCAGGAAGTTAAATGAACTCCAACCACAAAATTAATGGACAACTTCCCTCTCCCCAGCATTTGGCCAATGGGAAACAAACGGGCTACCCTTCCCACGGCCAGATGGCACCACCGGTCTAACCCCAGTTGGACTGCAAGTACCGACGTTTGACACACCCTCAAGCCTCCCTTCCCTGCGCTCTGCAGCGAGTACCACCACGGTTACCCTCCCCACCGCCGTCACTCACGTGGCAGGCTCACGGCAGCCACTGCTAATGGAAAGCTGGTCTTACTACACTAACCCACACTAAGCCTCGAAGCCTCGGCAAGCAGGGAGTTAACTCTCCCTCCAATACTCGCGTGTATGTTTTGAGAGAGGTCCTTTGCCAACACGGATAAGTAGCAGCTGGCAGGATTTCCGACGACATCAGCCGGCGTGGTTCCGCGCTCTTCACTTCCTTGGGAAACAGCAAGCAGCCTGGGCGGGAGCTGAGACCAGGACCAGGCTGCGGGTACCGCGGAAGTGGCTCAGGCAAGTTACGGAGACTCTCATGTCCTCACTTTAGAAAATGAAGGCTTTGGTCTCCAAGTCCCCTTCCACCTCGGAAGTGTGTGGCTCTGAATGAAGTCACCGAGAAGAACACGACCAGGGTGCGGGGGGTCGGGGGGAGTGAGTGTTTCCTTGACCCCGGCTCTTAATTTAGAGCCAAAGCCAATTAATCCAGTGCACAATCCCAGTGAGCCAAATTACATGTAGTCGGTATGCAGAAGTACACTAGAGAGTCTAGCATCAGCTCAGTTTAACCCTTTCTATTCGAAAAGCTCCTCAGCGAATCATAAAACCATGACCATGACAAGTGATGGCCTTAACCCACAGTCATTCCCACAGCAAAGTGGGATTAGTAAGCGATGGCTTCCTGCCAACAGGACAGGGTCAGGTCCATTTAGCACCCTCCATGCCTCCACTCACATCAGGGCAGGTTCACGGCACAGGAGAACCACGAAGCCTCTCTCCCCACCTCATTCCGGGTGATGTAGCTGATGCGCTCTCTCTTTGTCGTCAGTTTGCACCTCTCGGAGTCCACTGCTGAAGCAAGGTAGCAAGGCTGAGAACGGGCCCGACGCTGGGGACCAGGAAGTGTGTGTGGATTCTGGCCCTCCTCCACAAGTGTGTCCAGGTGCCATTACCAGGGAGAATTCATAGTCTCCTCTACCAATCCCCATAGAACTGGAGACTCCCCCGTTTCAGGACCAGGGAGCTAGCCACTGCCGCTGGTTGGCAATTTGGCGAAGCCTGTTGTGAACAATATAGCTTTTCGGCTTATCTAGGAACAGGGAATCCAAAGGACAGCAAATGCAGGCATCCCGCAAAGATAACACTGTGAGAACTGCAGGTGATCTTCCTGTATCTGATAGCTGTGGGGAGGAGTTGATTCCGCATTATTTCTCAGTCCTCAGAAATAAAGTAATTGTACAGACAGAAACGCTCCCCCACCCCTGCATGTACCAGTGAGCAGCTGGTGCTGCTTCATTAACAAGTAAGAAACCAAAGCAGAACACAGCCCGGGGTTCCCCTTTGTCACACCTAAGGACACCGTGAGCTGGGGCCGCAGGAGCCTGCAGCTGCTTCTCAACCCCAAACTCGGCTCCCTTCCCCAGAGAGAGAAGAGCATTTGAGGAAATGACAGTGTTGTTAACGGATGTGTATAATCCACCGGAATTCTTATTAGAAACCCATTTTTATTAGCAGGTTCAATAAAAGTGACCGTAACTTCTCCCTTTACTCTTTGATGACGCTCTTACCTGGGCATTGCCTACAGTGCAAAACCCACTTCCCCACCACCAATCTGAGACGTTCTATTAAAACTCACTTTTGGCCGGTGCCGCGGCTCAATAGGCTAATCCTCCACCTAGCGGCACCAGCACACCGGGTTCTAGTCCCGGTCGGGGCGCCAGATTCTTTCCCAGTTGCCCCTCTTCCAGGCCAGCTCTCTGCTGTGGCCCAGGAAGGCAGTGGAGGATGGCCCAAGTGCTTGGGCCCTGCACCCCATGGGAGACCAGGAGAAGCACCTGGCTCCTGCCTTCAGATCAGCGCAGGGCGCTGGCCGCTGGCCGCTGGCCGCTGGCCGCAGTGTGCCAGCCGTGGCGGCCAGTGGAGGGTGAACCAACGGCAAAAGGAAGACCTTTCTCTCTGTCTCTCTCACTATCCACTCTGTCAAAAAAAAAAAAACAACTCACTTTTAAATCCACCATATGATGTTTCCCCCAGAGACACTGGACGGTCACCTATACCCTTAGAGTTGGCAGGGGCAGCCAGTGTCGTACACAGCCAGCTGCGTTTGCAGTGGAATCTCAGAAGTTCTCTTAGAGAAAGAATGAAAAAGGACTTGAGTCTGTGCCTATGACTTTACCACGACTCATTGCCACGCCAGTCTGATCTGTCATGTGCAAAACAATCACAAGTCCAGTCTTCAGTCGGTGAGCTCTGCTGAGAGCAAACCTAGAAAAGGCAGCTGGGCTGCAGCCGAGAGCACCTATGCTCTGTGCGACTGACACAGGCTAGGGAGGACACGGACACTGGGGAGGACACGGCATTCGGAGAGGTAAACTGTCTGTGCTCTAGAAACGCCTCCTCCGTCCGGTTCAGGAGGGCGAAGGTAGACTTCTGAGGCTCCCCTGTTTGATTTCTCTCAGCCACTAGGACTAGAAAAACAGCCCTAAGATCAAACTCCTCCAGGCGAGGAGCTGCTGGGGTGTGTGTGCGTGCCAGTGTCTACGGGAGTAACACGCTCGTGCATGTGGGATCACTCAGGATTCCCAGAGCTGACTTAAATAAGACACCAGTGATCCTTGGGAACCGGTTGTATTTTTAGCAAACAGCATCACTTAGAACACTTCAAATACCCATCCCTGGTCCTCTTCAGCGCCGCCCGGCTGCCACAGTTGCTACTGGACAGAGCTGATGCCAAGGCTGGTCATTAGAAGACCCTGTGGAAAAGAGAGAGGAAGCAGGGCTCTCCCCGACCCGTGGGCGAGGGCTGGGGATCCCAGCAGCGGCATTTGCATCAGGCACAAGGGGACTGGATCCGTCAGCAAGGTGTGCCACTGCTCCCTTCTGCCACAGACGCCCTCCCTCCTGGGAAAGGGTCAGCAGCGAAACTTGAGCCGGGAGAACGCTGCCTGCCCGTGCGAAGGCATCACCTCTCGCCTGTGACGCCATCGCGACACGCCCGCAAGCTGAGACTTGTCCAGCCTGTACCCAACCCTCATCAGGAGCCAGTGTGGTTTCTCCTGGCCGCTGTGTGACAGCATTTGTACATAAGGGCCTCTGTGCCCAGGGAGACCGGCAAACTGCTGCTAAAAATAGATGTGCCGGTGCGAGTTTTCTATCTGCCGCTGTATTTGTAATTAAAAATAAACATAGGGGCTGATGCTGTGGGTAAAGCCACTGCCTGCAGTGCCGGCATCCCATATGGGTGCTGGTTTGAGTCCCGGCTGCTCCACTTCCGATACAGCTCTCTGCTATGGCCTGGGAAAGCAGTGGAAGATGGCCCAAGTCCTTGGGCCCCTGCACACGTGTGGAAGACCCAGAAGAGGCTCCTGGCTCCTGGCTTCAGATCAGTGCAGCTCCGGCTGTTGCAGCCATCTGGGCAGTGAACCAGCAGATGGAAGTCAGTCTCTCTTTCTTTCTCTCTCTCTCTCTCTCTGCCTGTCCTCATTCTGTAACTCTTTCAAATAAATAAATAAATCTTAAAAAAAAAAACATACCTTCACTTGTTGAGACAACGCATGAACCTTTTTTAGATTCTACAGGGACAGGATGAGACAAATCCAAGCCAGTACTCTGAGGACAAACAAAATGCAAAGCTTAGGCCCTCTGAGTCTCTGAGGAGGGGAGTTGCAGGTGAGGTAAATAACAAGATTCCAAAACCAGACAGCTTCCCTTTTTATTAATGCGCAAGTGAATTCTGAATGACACTCAGTAAGCAAAACACAAGTAAAAACACCCAATTTGTATGTAACCTGTAAGCTTAACATGTTGTATGGGTTTAAAAGACACAATTCTTCAACTTCAAAAATAAATCCAGTGTTGGCATGACTGTCTAACTTAGAGTGTTTTATAATTAACAATGAATTATAGACACCCAAGTTCAGCGTGGTAATGGATTTCATGTTAAGATATAAACAGATTTTGGAGAAATAATCTATATAATAAAATAAGTTTACTTTTTGAATTGCAGTACAATCATTTTCTTCAATCAATAAAAATATTCCTTGATTATAAAGCAGCCTTATTTTGCAAACGTCTTTCAGGAAAATAGCTCTAGCAATATTTTAAATACCATACTTTTTTTAAAGGCAGCAAAGTGACAGAAGTTAGATTTAAAATAGTACATTGCAAAATAGTTCAATATTATTTCTAAGCACAAAGCAAGCCCCATTCTAAAGGATACCTTTAATCTTAGGAAGCAAACCGTTCCAGTATTTCTGCAGTAGTTTAAATACTTACAATAAATGATACACCTTTACAGCTGTAGGACATCAATTTCAATGTGTGCCCACAATACAAACATTTTCCAGGTTGCCTCGGATGCTTATGAAGCTGTTTGTTAACATGGGCCACAGAAGGGAAATAAAAACATACAATTCTGCAGCTTTGTAAATACAACAACTGGAAATATGCAAACTGTAACCATAGCAAACGCAACACCAGCTCTGGGGAGTAAAAGAAAACAAACGAACAAACAAAAACCCACAAGTCGGAAACATGTAAGTGAGTCACACACTTCTAACACATCTTGACTTGCTCTCTTCGGTTAAACGCATTCTCATAATCTTTCACATCCCAGGAGGAAAAGACGGCAAACCGTCCACAAACATGAAAGTGCTTTGTGTTTTAAAAGTGCTTTGTGTGTGTGGCGGGGGGCGGGGGCGGGGGGGTACATATATACCCAAAAACAGAGGCTAAGCAGGGATGTGCAAAAAATTCCAATGATAACTAAAATTCATAAACCTTAATCATGGGCCGTATTTCAGCTCATCCCTACAAGGCAGCCGAGCTGCAGGAGCAAAATCTGACAGCACATGCTTTGCAGAGAGGAGAGGGCACTGGGGCACAGGTCAGGAGACCCAGGTTCCACTCCTGCCCCTGCTGGCCTTGCGTGGGAGAAGCTGCTGGTTCCGCGCATGGCCCTGGCACCTGTCCAGCCGCAGAGCGCTGCCATAGCTCCAGAGGAGGCGTTGCCCAAAAGGCAAAGAGCTTTGCCCCAAAATATAAGAAATACACTAGTCATCTAGCTATGCTTCTCTTGCTGTGCCTAGAAGTGACAAAGCACAGGAAGAAAGGGAAACTCCCACGCTGCTCACAATCACGGCGCCGTGGGAAATCCGCTGGGGACAGAACAGGACGAGCCAAGCCACGCAGCCGCTGCTCACCTAAGGACACACTCTCCGCTCAGTCCCGCAGCTCCTCGGAACCGAGAGCTTCCCAAAGGACTTATTTTGACCACGATCCCCAGCGTTCGCGCCCATGGCTTTTTAAAGAAGTCTCTTGAATGGCTCTAATGGACTGTATGGAGGTCACTACAGCATATCGTCAAGATTTCAAGAATGGCTACGTAAAGTAAACCATTTGCCGTGGACGCTTTATTGTATGCCGTAGATGTGCGCAGTGTGTCTAGGAGCTCACCGAGGGCTCGAGGAGCTTCGTTCAACAGTTTTCACCCACAAGCTTTGAGCCGTTTATGCCCCGGTAGGTCACTCTGCTGGGCCTCACCAGGACGCCGTGGTTCGGCTTACAGGTGAAGTAGCGCCTGTCACCCACCGCTCCGTCATTCTTGCCCCTGGCGCTTCGGAGCTCCAGGCCGAGCCACATGCCGGAAGCAAAGTCCGTGGGGCCCACGTACCTGACCGTACACATCTCGTTGGAGCTTGTGAGCAGGACCTGGGACCCCTCGTGCAGCCTCACGCTCCCTTCCAGGCCACCCCCAGAGGTGGACGTGCTCCAGCTGCGGCGCAGAGCCGTCTTGGACCTGTTCGGGGGCGGGGGAGAAACGAAGAAAAAGCCTCAGGCGTGAGGGCCACACAGCACGAGGTCTCATGCTCAACCCCACGGCCGCGCTCAGAAGGCATCATCTTCATCGGCGAAAGGGAACCATTTAGATACTTCGCACATGTAAAGGTGGTGTTTGCTTTCGGCTATCGCAGTGCTGTCTGATATGGATTTAAGACTTCCCTGGCGATTTATGAAGATGTATGTGTTGCAATGCACACACATGCACCCACACGGGTGCTTCCAGTAAAATAACACTGACAGAACATGGCGGTGAGGGGCCAGCGTTGTGGCACAGTGGGCTGCACTGGCGTCCCGTATCACTGCGCCAGTTCAAACCCCAGCTACTCTGCTTCTGATCCAGCTCCCTGCTAATGTGCAAAGCAAGGGGAGATGGCCAAGTGCTTGGGCCCCTGCCACCAACAGGGAGACCTGGATACAGTTCTAGGCTCCTGGCCTTAGGCCTGGCCCAGCCCGGCTGCTGCAGCCACCTGGGGAGTGAACCAGCAGATGGAAGATCTCTTTCTGTGTCTTTCTCTCTCTCTCTCTCCTTATTAAATAAACAAATCTTTTTTAACATGATAGAAGTGGGGTGTCTGCTGTGTGGTCGAGATGCTGCACCCTGGGAGGCAGCAGACCACACTGAGTCCCAGGGACCTGGCTTTGCCTGGCCCAGCCCTAGGTGTTGCAAGCATTTGGGGAGTGAACCAGCAGATGGAAGGTCGAGTGGAAGCTTTTCAGAAGAGCAGACGAGTCTACCGCTCAAGCACTCTGACCCACGCACTCGCAAGAAACCGGAAACGCAAACACCAGGGGTGCACACAGTGATCACTTCACCTGGTGACGGAAATGCACACCTTTATCTGCATTTAATTTTTCTTCATTATTAAAATATATATTACACAATCAGTTTTCAGGATGAACGCTGTTAAGGAAGAAATGAGTACTAAATGAATTCAATATCTACACCAAAATTAATAATTTAAGGGCAGGCATTTGGTGCATCCAAGACACCTGTATCCCATATTGGGGTGCCTGGGTTTGAATCCTGGCTCTGCTCCGAATTCCAGTTTCCTGCTAACGCATAACCTGGGGAGGCAGCAGGTGATAGCTCAGGTGCTTGGGTCCCTGCCACCCATGTGGGAAACCTGCTTTGGGTTCCTGGCTCCTGGCTTCTACCTGGCCCAGCCCTACCCATCACAGCCATTCAGGGAATGAACCAGAAGATGGTTCTCTTTCTCTGCCTCTCAGACAAAATTACTTTATAAAATTTTACTTTAAAAGATTAATGGTTTAAGTAAACATTCTAGTTAAGAATGATCTGATTCGGGGCTGGCACTGTGGCACAGTGGGTTAAAGCCCTGGCCTGAAGCGCCGGCATCCCATATGGCCACCGGTTCAAGAGCCGGCTGCTCCACTTCCAATCCTGCTATCTGCTATGGCCTGGGAAAGCAGTGGAAGATGGCCCAAGTCCTTGGGCCCCTGCACCCACGTGGGAGACCCAGAGGAAGCTCCTGGCTCCTGGCTTCAGATCGGCGCAGCTCCAACCATTGTATCCACTTGGGGAGTGAACCATCAGATGAAAGACCTCTCTCTCTCTCTCTCTGCCTCTCCTCTCTCTCTGTAACTCTGACTTCCAAGTAAATAAATAAATCTTTATGAAAAAAAAAAAGAATAATGATCTGATTCAAGTTATGTTACAGCTTAAAAGCCCAGGGAAAGTTGCAGTATGAGCGACAGCTGTTCACTCTTCCATGTCTTAGCCACCTAGGAAATGGCAGGAGTGGGGCTGGGCCCTGGGAACCTGCACATCACAGAGAGTACGATGTGGTAAATACTGCAATAGAGTCTGTGTACGGTGCAGGAAAGCTCTGGGGTCTCAGGGGAGCCACTGCAGTGTGGAAGTAACCCTCGAGCTAACCCAAGGGATCAGCACACAGAAGCGTGCAGGCACAGGTCCTTCTGGGAGCAAAGGGCATTTATTACTTATTGTTTTGAAAGACACAGAGAGAGGCCGGTACTGTGGTGTAGCAGGTAAAGCCACCGCCTGCAGTGCTGGCATCCCATATGGGCGTCAGTTCGAGTCCCGGCTGCTCCCCTTCTGATCCAGCTCCCAGCTATGGCCTGGGAAAGCAGTAGAAGATGGCCCAAGTCCTTGGGCCCCTGCACCGGGCATGGGAGACCCAGAAGAAGCCCCAGGTTCCTGGCTTCAAATTGGCACAGCTCAGGCTGTTGTGGCTATCTGGGGAGTGAAGCAGCCCACAGCACGGGTTCCACAGATGGGCCCAAGGGAGACTCAGGCTGTCGTGGGGGGAAGCTGTGCTAAGCTCCTTACGATGGGGCCAGAGGCAGCCCCCAGGTCGGCTGGGCAGGGAGGATGGGCTCCCTGCTCCTGTCAGCTCTCGGTCACAGCTGGGTAGAAACCTCAAGTTCATTTTCTTCATCACTCCCATTCCAGGCATTAGACAGAGACCAAGCTGGAAGACGCAGCGATCGCTGCTTTTCTTTCTGCGACCTTTCTTTCTGAATGAAATGCACTCATCACCACCATCCCCATGCCTGACCTGGAAAAACAGATCCTGTTCTGCAACAATGCCACAGCGGGTGGCTGCCACCCTGCCCCACGCTTGCACACTCACGAGAGCCAATGTGGCCCCTGCCCTGGGTCCTTCCGGTTTCTCACCCAAGACTGCACCACCTCCACTTTCCACGCCCTTCTGGAAGTCTGTTTCCATATAAACAAGCCCGGTGTGTCTCAGCGCCCTGTCTCTCCTCACGTTCTCCAGCACACCCTGCTCCTGGACCAGCAGCAGCCGCCACGCCACCAGCCCGCCCCTGGGCACGCAGTGGCCCAGGCACTGCACTCTCTCTGCAACCCCTGAGTTCAGGGCCTGCTTTCCCAGCACCTGCAAGCACCTCAAAGTCTGATTTTTTCCAAAAAAAAAAAAAAAAAAAAAAAAAAAAAACCAGCAATCGCCAAATATTTCGCTTGTGTATTCTGTAAGTAAAGCTAAATCAGCGGTATAAAACACAGATTACATATTTGCTATAAAAGTTCATTTCTTTTCTTTTCTTTTTTTTTTTTTTTTTTTTGACAGGCAGAGTGGACAGTGAAAGAGAGAGCCCTCCAATGGCCGCTGCGGCGGTGCGCTGCGACCAGCACATCGCGCTGATCTGAAGGCAGGAGCCAGGTGCTTCTCCTGGTCTCCCATGGGGTGTAGGGCCCAAGCACTTGGGCCATCCTCCACTGCACTCTCGGGCCACAGCAGAGAGCTGGCCTGGAAGAGGGGCAACCGGGACAGAATCTGGTGCCCCAACTGGGACTAGAACCCGGTGTGCCGCAAGGCAGAGGATTAGCCTAGAGAGCCGCGGCGCCAGCCAAAAGTTCATTTCTTTTAAGCAGGTCCTGCCTATGTGGGTCCCTCAAGTATCAGTAAGATTCCTGTCTCGCCGAGCGTGACCACACCTCCTGTGTCACTCCCAGGGCCGGCTCTTACTCCTTCCCTGGCTGTCTGGGTCCTGTTCTTCCACTCAGCGCCACACTGAGCCTGACCCCTTGCCCCCGTCCCTCTGTTTCCTGGTGGTCTCTGGTGACTTCCTCCAGTCTGTCTAAGGCGGCTCCAACAGCTTCAGGACGTCGGAGCATAAACTGACTGCCCTCGAACTCTTTCAGCTCTGCAAGCAAGGAGACCGATTTCAAAATGCTCAAAATTGGTGATGATTTGGAGGAAGAAAAATGAAAAAAAGAAAGAAAACCACAAAACCTCAGCCAGCTCTGTAAACGGCACCTCGTGGGCTCTCAAGGCAAGTCGGAGCACTCAGGGGAACCTCCACCCGTGCACAGCGCTGTGCGGATTCCCTGCGCCCATGCTCAGCTGAGCACCAAGCGCAGTGCTGGGCTCCCGCTGCCGGGAGTCCAGGGCCTGGCTGCCCGTCGCTGCTTGGCCAGCTCTCCTTCCCAGGGCCTGGGGCACAGCCTAACCGGCAGACTTCTACAAAGGAATCACCTCTTCACTCAGTCTCGGAGAGCCTCACACTCCTCCAAAGGTGCAAGAGCTTCGGGAACTTTCTGAGAACTGTTAGCAGCAGTGAGACGCACGTGGAGAAATAAATGCAAGTGAAAGCAGACAAGGGCATTCTCTCTACAAAGACTCAACAAGCGGATGCGAGACCACAATCAAAATAACTGCCTATGGGGACTGCATTGTGGGCAGCAGGTAAAGCTGCCCTTGCAACACCAGCATCCCATACAGCACTGGCTCAAGCCCTGGCTGCTCCACTTCCCATCCAGCTTCCTGCTAATGTGCATGGGAAGGCAGCAGAAGATGGCCCAAGAGCTTGGGCCCCTGCACTCACATGCGAGACCCAGAAGCTCCTGGCTTCAGATCGGCTCAGCTCTGGCGGTTGAGGCCATTTGGGGAGTGAACCAGAAAATGGAAGACCTCTCTCTGTCTCTGTCTCTCCCTCTCTCTGTAACTCTGCCTCTCAAATAAATCTTACCAAAAAAAATCTCTAAATAAGGAGAATTTAAAATCAACCCACCCTACTCAAATGAAAACACAAAAATGTGAATTCCTCCAACTTTTATTAACAGCACTAACCTCTTTGAAGAGAAAATATATGCAGCGCGCTATTTCTCGCCACTGATGACATTTTTCATTGAGCTTGCAAAGGAGGGAGAAAAAAACTCCAGGCACCCAGCCACGCCTTCCCTCTTAAGTGCTACGATTCTACCAAGCGGGGCATAAGATACAAAACTCCACTGCTCCTCCTTCACAGAGTCCCCGGCACGTTCATCCTGAACGGGGTTTTTCTAAATCTTCTTAATACTCACTTGGCGAAAGCATTTCTTCTGCTGACCTCCTTCTGGGAAGAAGCGGAAGTTGTGCTGAAGCTTCTCCGGAAACCTGAATGGGGAGGTGAAGATCAGAGGAGGGAGTCAACCACACACTTCCAGTCCTCGCTACACCTTCTCTTCCGCCGCTTCTGCTACAAACGTCTACTGTAGCAAACAAAGCAAACGTAAATAAATTCAGAATACAGGGGCCAGCACTATGGCGTGGTAGGTTAAGCTGCTGCCTGCGATGCCAGCATCTCATACGGGTCCGAGTCCCAGCTGTTCCATATCTGATCCAGCTCCCTGCTAATGCACCTGGGGAGGCAGTGGAGGGTGGCCCAAGTGCTTGGGGCCCTGGACCCACATGGGAGACCTGGAAGAAGCTCCTGGCTTTGGCCTAGCCCCGCCCTGGCCATTGCAGCCATCTGGGGAGTGAAGCAGCAGATGAAGCTCGCTCTCTCTCTCTCTCTCTCCCTCCCTCCCTCCCTCCCTCTCTGTAACTCTGCCTTTCAAATACATATTTAAATATATATGTGTATATATATTCAGAATATGATCATAGTTTAGAATTCACTAATTGTTATCTTTATTTTCCTGCTCAAACCATGAACAAGTACAAGTAAGGTAAGACTGTGACCTTTCTTCTGGAGGTTTTTATTACAAGACTCCTTAAAAAAAAAAAAACACACAAAAATTACACATTGATAAGATTGACTCTTTTTACTATCAAGTGTTATCATCTGGATAATACTAAAAAATGGTTCAAAATCTTATTATTAAAGATATTCCATTTATAAACATTGAAAAATGCTTTAGACCTTATGATTATCAGCACCTCCAATTAACAGAGTAAAAAAACAAAACACTAAGACTTCATAAAGACATAAAAAATATGCTTTCGAAAAGAATAGGATTTCCAGTTCTGGTCATTTTGCCAAATCAGATGTGCTGAATCAATCTCTTGACTACAGCAACTCTAGTTTAAAACAACTGGAATTTTCTTATAAATTTTTTTACCTACTTGAAAGTCAGAGCAACTAAGACAGAGAGAGAGAGATTGATCTGCCTTCCATCCGCTGGCTCACTCCCCAAATGCCCACGATGGCCAGGGCCAAACCAGGCCAAAGCTGGAAGCCCAGAGCTCCATCTGGGTCTCTCACATGGGTGCAGGGGTCCAAGCACTTGGGCCACACTCCGCTGCTGTCCCAGGCCGTCAGCAGGGAGCTGGACCGGAAGTGGCCCAGCCGGGCCTCTACATGTGCTCTGTATGGACGCAGGTGTCCCAGGCAGCAGCTTACCCCGTGGTGCCATCGCACCTGTCCTATAACTTATTATTAAAATACTGTCGATCTCACAAAAAGAGGAACTACAAGAGGTTACTAATCACCCCAAGAATCCACCACCTTGTCTCATAAGGGTCTCCACAGACTCCCAGAGAACAGGGGCTCCCACCAGACTGGCTGTAAGGAGATGCGAAGGAGACGGCCCGGGAGTGGCCGAACGAGGGTTCCCCTGGCCAAAAGGAGGAGCCTGCACAGCCCACACTCAGGGCGAGGTTCACCCAGAGCGGAAGGGGACGCCGTCGGGGCGCAGGGCAACGCGGCCTGTGGGACCGCCAGGAGTCGCCCTCATTTTGTCCCCAAGGCACAGGAAGACATGGCAGGGATTACAAGGTAAAAGCAGTCCCCAGGCGGCAGCACCTGCAAGCACCTGGCAGAACTAAACAGAATCGTCCCCAAGGCCGCAACCCAGGATTCGAAGAGGAAACGACCCAGGACTCATCCGAGTAAAATAAGCATCTCGCAAGTTACGAAACTCACAAGGAAGGAGGCACCACCACGCAGGCTCGACAAAAATCAGACTCACAGAAGCGAGCTGCTCGGCCATTTAACACAGGATTTCAAACAGTGAAAGATGTCAGGGGAAAACTTGAAAACCCAGGGACGGTATGAGCACCGTGAGTGACCACCATGCAGATTTGAACAGAGCTGGGTAAAGCGCCAGGCTCGAGAGAGCTGGAGAGAGAACCGGGAAACTTGCAGGCAGAGTGGACGGCGCCCAGGGACAACAGTGAGGGGCTCAGCCGTGCGAGGGAAAGCCAGAGAGCAGCCAGCCGAGCCAAAGAGCTGAAGGTAGAGTGTCACAGAGCCCACCGAACGCATCGGTCCCCGAACCCCTGGGGACCGCGGACCGCAGCCACACAGGGGCATCTCCACCCAGACAAGAAAGGAAGCGGCGCCTTCGCCTGAAACCTTGGGCTCAGGAAGGAGACAAAGGACGCGGAGGGTGTTCGCCACCCACAGCCTCCTTCACAGACAGCGGAAAGGCTGTGCACAGGTAAGAAGGAAACAGCCCAAGTGCAGGTCCTGGGGATCCGTGAGTAAACACGTGAGGGGCCCACCCTGCAGAGGCGAACACAGACGCCGGCGCCTCAGCCTCCAAGAACTTTCTGGTAAAAACTTTAGGCTTTTCTAAGCATGTAATTTAAGTAATTTCAAAACAGCAATTTAAGACGTGTATTCACGGAGCGTATCTTCCATACAAACAGGGGGCAAGTCGAATGGAAAAAAAGAGGATCTAAGGAGAGAACTAGGGGTCGGCGTTGTGGCGAAGTGGGTAACGCCACTGCCTGCAACAGCACCATCCCACGGGGTGCCAGTGCACATCCCGGCTGCTCCACTTCTGATCCAGCTGACAGCCCCGGAAAAGCAGCAGAAGGTGGCCCAAGTGCTTGGGGCCCTGCACCCACATGAGAGACCCAGAAGAAGCTCCTGGCTCCTAGCTTTGGATAAGCCCAGCTACAACCATTGTAGCCATTTGGGAATGAACCAGCGGATGTAAGATTCTCTCTCTCCACCCAACTACCCTTGTAACTGCCGTTCAAATAGGTAAATAAATCTTTAAAAAACAACAAAAAAAAGTTATGCCATTTACCTTAACACCAAAAATGTAAGTATATAGTTATAAATCTTACAAAACACATACAAAATATCTGAGGAAACCTACAAACTTCTGATGAAAGAGATAAAAAAAGAAAGTCTCCCCTTATCTGTAAGGGATGCGTTCCTGATGGCTGCCCAAAACGAGGACAGTACCCTACCATATCCCATACTTGTCTGCTCTGATCATACACTGTTACAGTTTCACCTTTCCACTTAGAGGAGGCATTTTGCAACTTCTCTTTGGTGCATCTGAGTTGTCAGCATCACTACTCTGTGCTTAGGGGCCATTGCTAAGTAAAATAAGGGTTACTTGACCACAAGCAATACCACGACAGTCAACCTGATAACCCAGACAGCTCCTGGAGACAAGCACACATGTGCAGTGTGGAAATGCTGGGAACAGGATTTCATCCCTCAAGAGATGCGGCAGAACCACGAGCAAACTCATCATACTACTCAGGACGGCAGGCAATCTAAAACCTATGAATTATTTCTGGAATTTTCCATTTAATATTTTTTGGACCCACAGTTCACTGCAGACAATTGAAATTAAAAAAAAAAACAGAAATGGGGGAAGTACTGTAAATAAATGGAGAGACAGTCCAAGTTCATTAACGGAGAGACTCAGTGTGAAGATATCAGTTCCCCCCAAACTCGACCTGTACATTCTGGGCAATCCCAATCAAACTCCCAGCTGGTTATTTTGCGGATAGCAACAAACAGTAGAGCGTACATGGAAAGGAAACAGGCCTAGAATAACCAGCGCTATGGCAAAGGAGAGGCTCTAAGTCAGAGGCTGGACGTTACTCAACTGGAAGAGCTACGGAAGAACCACAATGATCCAGACACTGTGATGCTGGCAAAGGAACAAGCAGATGAAAGGAACAGAACAGAACCCTGAAAGAGACCCACAGATGCGGTCGACTGACCTCTGATGAAGGAGCAAAGGTGGTTCAATGGGGCAGGGGTGGTCCTTCCAACAGGGAACAACCGGACACGCACAATCAAACAACACATCCGGACACAGACCTTCCATCTTTCACAAAAAGTAACTCAAAACAGAACACAGACCTGCTTGTAAAGTACAAAATTACACAACTCCTAGAAGATAACCTGGGGGCCAAAACTCAGGGTGACCTTGGGGTTGGTAATGAGTTTTTTAGATACAACACCAACAGCATGATCCATGAAAGAAAAACACTGATTAACGTGGGACTTCATTAAAATTAAAAACTTCTGGTCTGTGAAAGGCACTGTGAAGAGAACAAAAAGACAAGTCACAGACTGAGAAAAAAATATTTTCAAAACACATATCTGGGAGCTAGCGCTTTTTGGCATAGTTTAACCTCTTCCTGGAGTGCTGGCATCCCATATGGACACTGGTTCAAGTCCTGACTGCTCCATTTCTGTTCCAGCTCCCTGCTAACAGCCTGGGAAGGCAGTGGAAGATGGCCCCAGTGCTTGGGCCCTCGCACCTGCATGGAAGACCTGGAAGAAGCTCCTGGCTCCTGATGGACCCAGCTCTAGATGTTGTGGTCATTTGGGGAGTGAACCAGTGGATAGAAGATATCTCTCTCCCTCCCTCCCTCCATTTGTAATTCTGCCTCTCAAATAAATAAATAAATCTTTAAAAAAAAAACCACACATATCTGAAAAGGTCTGGGAATCAAATATATTAAGAACTCAATAATAAGAAAGCAACAAATACAATATTAAATGGGTAAAAGATGAAACATGCCAGGGGACAGGACAGAAATAGGACTCATCAATCAAGCCCCTCCAGACCTGACATCATCCAGCTCCAGCTCCAAAACCATCAGGAGCAAGGAGCTCCCAGACCCCAGCAGGGACTTCCCCAAGCGGCATGCATGCTCCCTCAGAGCAGCCCAGTGTGACTGCACGTGACCTTCCCTGGCTGGCGGAGGTGGGCAAGGCCACCATAGAAAGAACCTCACTGGCACCTTGGCGGAACACCAAGCCAGTGCAAACCAAAGTGCCACGTGCCCAGGGGAAACCACTCCCCTCCACCTGATGGAGTCTGGGGCTCCTGGCTTCAGCCTGGCCCAGCCCCAACTGTCTGCAGGCATGTGGGAGTGAACTAGCAGATGGAAGATCAATCAATCTCTCTCTCTCTCTCTCTCTCTCAAGTAGATTAAAATAAACAAACATTTTTTGAAAAAAAAAATCACAGATTGCAAATAAACACAAGAAAGGGTGCTCCACATCTGTTATGAGCTGAATTGTGTTCCCACAAAAGTCACACACTGAAGTCCTAACCCCTCAGAATGTGACTGGGTTTGGAAACAGGGTCTCCAGAGAGGTCACTAAGGGAGGTCATATGAGTGCCCAATCCAATGGGACTCTAAGAGGAGACTGAGATGAAGACACACACAGCGGGAAAGACCCACAAAGACAACAGAGGGGGCCGCAACCTGCAGGCCAAGGACAGGGCCTGTGGAACTGCAAGACAGTAACTTTCTATTGCTTCAACTCCCCAGACTTAGCAAATGAACACAGCATCATACATCATCACTAGGGAGGTCCTAATTAGAACAGTACCCTATCAGAATGTCAGAAATCCGTAGGTCATAAAGTTAACCTCAACAAACATCTAATGACAGGCATTATGGAAATCAGTCTTTCACGGATGGCCATCCACATGGCAATGAAAATGAGAGCCTTACAGGACATGAAATTACCTCCAGGTAAACAGACACACAGCAAACTCAAGAATAGAAACCTTTCTGAAAGCAATACAGGAAGATATCCTTATGATTCCTATTTGAGGAGAAGATTTCTTAAGATAAACAATACCAACTCTGGTTTGCTATTTTGACTACATAAAACTTGTGTTCATCGACAGATACCCACAAAAATCAGGGGAAGTGGAACAAGTGACAAACTGAGCAAGATATCTTAACACACACATAAAGACAAGCCACCCAAAAGAGAAATGGGCAAGAAACTTGAATAGGCACTTCACACAAGAGGAAAGGTACAGAGCCCATGGGCACCAAGAGATATCATTTAAGTCAAACGGGACTAGCTTTGAGGTGTACTCTGTAGATGGGAATGTGCATTGCAAGGGGCTGGTGTTACAGGAAGGGGAAGAGGTGCACATCCCACTGCAGAAACAGCTGCACTTGGGTGCACCAGTAGAGTCTGTAATAGGAAAAAATGGGACAGGATGCAAAGAACCATTAACTGTACACAAATCATGTGTTCAATGGAATGCTAAATAAGAACTAAACATATATTATTTATGGGTGTATCTATATATGGGTGACAAAAATATAAAGACAATCAAGGAATAATTAATATAAAACTCAAAACTCATAATCTTTGAATGAGGTGTATGAAGAGGGAGGCAGATGATGGCGAGTGGGGATCAGGGCTTTCCATGGCACAGTAAGTTATACTCTTCAGATGAGGGCAGGTGACAGGTGTTTGCTCTGTAAGTCCTCAAACTATACAAATACTTTTTTATGAGAAGCCTTCAGAAAATTGATACTATGAAAACTATGCATGGATTTCAATTTTTTTGCATCAAAATAAATGTTATCTTTAATTCATTTTTCCCACATGCTTTCTTACATACCCAAGTCTACTCTTTAATACACACACATGCTCCATAATAAAAAATTTTTTCAGTAAGTGGAAAGCAAAGGAATAATTATTAAAAAAGCAAAATTGTATGATCTTACCAGGATAAGAATGATTCTGTTTATTTGAAGAAATTTCTGAAAGAGTATCCAGGGAATCTGTTATTCTGTGAATAAAACAAACAAAGTGTACCTCATTAGACACAGCTGGTCTTCAGACCTAAGACTTGCTCTCAGCTAAGCTTTCACAACTGTTATTTGTCATTCATTCAACATTTACTTAGCACCTATGAGCCAGGCATGAGCTTTAATCTAGCATGGGAAATAGGCAATAATCAAATAAAAGAATTACTCACTATCTAAGGAACACTAGCATGGAAAAATTCAACTTAAAGTGAATTCACTTAAAATAGGACATGGGGTGGGTCTTTTACAGCAGTAAAACTGCTTGGAACACCTGTACCCCGTATCAGAATGCTTGGTTAAGAGTCCCTGTCCCTCCATTTCCCACCTAGCTTCCTACTGATGCACACCCAGGGAGCCAGCACATGATGGCTCCAGTATTTGGATCCCTGACACCAACGTGGGGAACCCAGCTGGAATTCTGGGCTCCCGAATTTGGCCTGGTCCAGCCCTGGTTGCTGTAGGCATTTGGGGAGTGAAGCAGCTGATGGAAGAGTTATGCCTGTGTCTCTGTCTCCTGTCTGTCAACAGGAGTGAAAAATAAATTTAAAAAGTAAAAGGGATCTTTAACTTAACTTCAAGGTGTGGAATTAAAAATTATGAAAATAGGGGCCAGCGCCGTGGCTCACTTGATTAATCCTGCACCTGCGGTGCCGGCATCCCATATGGGTGCTGGGTTCTAGTCCCGGCTGCTCCTCTTCCAGTCTAGCTCTCTACTGTGGCCCGGGAGTGCAGTGGAGGATGGCCCAAGGGCTTGGGCCCCTGCACCCGCATGGGAGACCAGGAGGAGGCACCTGACTCCTGGCTTCGGATCGGCGCAGTGCCGGCCGTGGCGGCCATTTGGGGAGTGAACCAATGGAAGGAAGACCTTTCTCTCTGTCTCTCTCCCACTGTCTATAACTCTACCTGTCAAAAAATAAATTTAAAAAATTATGAAAATAAGCTTGTTTATATTAAATTCAATAAATGTTAGGCTAAAGTTGTAAAACTATCACTAATTCTTAGGTCGGGAACAGTGTTTATTGGTTGTGTAATGTGTAACTTTTCTGATAAAACTGCATGGTTGATACAATTCAACGTCCCTTACTCGACACAGTCACAAAGGCCCGGTTCCTGATGGGTTTCTCTTTATTTTTTGATACTCAAATCATTACTTTTAAAAAGCTAATTCTGACAGCCTCATTTTCTTGCACCTGTTTACTGACCTAAATCTGCAAGGCCTTCGTCTGTCAATCACTTCGTTACCAGCAAGGAATCCTGCAGCTCCTGCAACACTTGCAGTTTCATCTCCCGAATCCTATGCCTCATTTCCCATGGTGTGCAACACACAGCAATCAATGAGAGACTGATGGACACAGGCAATACGGCTCAGTGAACAGGACAGAGGTGAATGAAGTGCTGACGGACAGCTCAGGGGAACTGGATTCTAGATGTGATCAGCTCATGAGTAATAAGTACCTGGCGGTGAGAACTCAGCAAACAAATACGATGCCAATAACCCTCACGGGCACAGGCATGTGAGATTAGGTTCGATTTCACCACTGAGTTGTCTTGGAGTTTGCTACAGAAACACTGATCGACTTATACACTAACTGCAGAAATTAGCTAAGTGGAAACGGAGTGGCAGCAGGCAGGTCTGCACAGCCATCCAAGCAGAGTGATACCATATGCAAAGATGGGAGGTGACATTTTCAAAATGGGAAGAGTGGGACAGGTGCTGTGGTGTATCTGGTAAAGCCTCCACCTACAGTGCCGGCATCCCATATGGGTGCCAGTTCGAGTCCCGGCTGCTCTGCTTCCTATCCGGCTCTCTGCTGTGGCCTGGGAAAGCAGTGGAAAACGGCCCAAGTGCCTGGGCCCCTGCACCTACATGCGAGATCCAGAGGAAGCTCCTGGTTCCTGGCTCCTGGCTTCAGATTGGTGCAGCTCTGGCTGTTGCAGCCAGCTGGGAAATGAACCAGCAGATATGAAAGGCCTCTAGATAGATAGATAGATAGATAGATCTGCCTCTGCCTTTCTATAACTCTTCCTTTCAAATAAATGGATAAGTCTTTAAAAAAAAAAAATGGAAAGAGGGCCGCGGAGGCCAGCTCTGGTCCCTAGGCCATGCGAGCTGGGGTTGGGACAGGTCGCCACCTGGTTCAGGTGGTTCACAAGTCGCCCTGAGCACAAAATGCCCCACATGAAGAACAGTGGGTCTGCAGAGAGCTCCAAGCTGGCTTAGATTAGGAGCGCCTGCGAATCAGGGACTACGTCTGTTTTACTTGCTTACAGAATGCCTAGCACAGCACAAAGCGCTAAAAGACACTTAATAGTATTTATGGTGGTGAATGAGACAATCAGAGGAAGACAGGAAGACAGCTGGATGGAGGCAGCAGTTCATTCACACAGAGCCCTGGTTCTTTTAAGAGAAGGGGGCTGCTTTTAAACACACCACCTTACAGAAGACCAAACCGAAGGCAAGCAGAAAAACAAAGCACAAGCCCCACGCTCCATCAACAAAGCGAGGAAAACACAGAAGCTGTAAGGAAGTGGCTGCACCCTGGTAAGCAGAGGGAACAGCCGTAGCAGCGTGAAAAGCAACGAACCCAGGAATCAGATGTGATCAATATTCACTGTGCCTGGCCGGCGCTGCGGCTCACTAGGCTAATCCTCCGCCTGCAGCGCTGGCACCCCAGGTTCTAGCCCTGGTTGGGGTGCCAGTTCTGTCCCAGTCACTCCTCTTCCAGGCCAGCTCTCTGCTGTGGCCCAGGAAGGCAGTGGAGGATGGCCCAAGTGCTTGGGCCCTGCACCCGCAAGGGAGACCAGGAGGAAGCACCTGGCTCCTGGCTTTAGATCTACGCAGCGCGCCAGCATTTGGGGGGTGAACCAATGGAAAAAAGAAGACCTGCCTTTCAAGTAAATAAATAAATCTAAAAAAAAAAAGAGAGAGAGAGAGAGACAGCAGCAGTGGGTCAGTGAAGACACTAGGAGGACAGGGACTGCAACGGCGACTCAGCACAGATCGGTCATTTGTGAGACAGAGGTCCTGTCCTGAGGACAGTCGCTGGGGCTCCTGTCGCCGGTGCCCAGGTTCTGGTGCCAGATGGCCTGGGCTCAGCTCCCCACGTGACCTCTCTGTGAAACAGGGACACCCACAGAGCTGCTGTAGAGGCGGAACGGGGAGCACTCCGGGAGCACTGCAGACAGAGCCCAGCACGCCCAGGTGCCAGTCATGGCTATCCAGTGTTCTCTGTTCACAGGGTGGCTACACAAAAGAGCAAACTGCCCAGCAGGAGCTCAGGAAAAACAACAACAACAAAATAACACAGCAGGCGGCGTTGGGCTCTGCTGTGAACTAACCAGCTCTGTGACTGTGCCTAAACCTAAATCTCTTGATACTTACTTCACCTGCCAAACAGGAAAGATCCTAAGAGCCTGCAGCAACGTGGGCTCAGGGGACTAAGGGGAGAGGCGCCACGGAGCCCACCACTCACTCAGTGCTCAACACGTGTCTGCAGCCACGGCTGCTGCTGCCCGGCTTCCGTGGCCACGTACTGACCAGGATGAAACAGAATAACATCTACGTGAAGATGCTGCATAAACTGCCAGGGAATGTGTGCTAAATGCTATATGATCGTAAATAGAAAGGGCAGAATTATATCAAGTATGGCCAGCGCCGTGGCTCACTAGGCTAATCCTCCGCCTTGCGGCGCCGGCACACCGGGTTCTAGTCCCAGTCGGGGCACTGGATTCTGTCCCGGTTGCCCCTCTTCCAGGCCAGCTCTCTGCTGTGGCCCAGGAGTGCAGTGGAGGATGGCCCAAGTGCTTGGGCCCTGCACCCATGGGAGACCAGGAGAAGCACCTGGCTCCTGCCTTCGGATCAGCGTGGTGCGCCAGCTGCAGCGCACCGGCTGCAGCAGCCATTGGAGGGTGAACCAACAGCAAAGGAAGACCTTTCTCTCTGTCTCTCTCTCTCACTGTCCACTCTGCCTATCAAAAAAAAAAAAAGAATTATATCAAGTACATCAGAGAAGGAGATCGACACAAAAATCATAATGGAACTATAGAGTAAGAAAAATACCCGGCGGAAGAAAGTGGATATAAAAAGCTCAGTTTGCCAAAAGGCAGGCGCAGACTCAGGCTAGCTGTCGGGGAACCAGACGGCAGCTCCGCTCACAAATGTGGTTACACCGTACACGTTCTCTCTCATCTGAGGAGCACCGTCTCGTGTCCTGTCCACTGAGAGGCAGACCGCGCCAGCGTGCTCAGCACACAAGAGAAGCCCTTCCGCTTGGAACTGCACGAGGATGTGCTTCTGCTCGAGTGAGTCTGGGAAGGCAGAGCGAGGTGGGACACAAGTGTGCTGTGTTGGGGAAGCACAGCCAGGAGGTGTGTTGCAAATAAAATCCTGGAGGCTCCGCGTTCCTCCAACGTCGGCTGCCTATCTATTTTTGAAAACTAAAGAAATCAGAGGGAAAAAGCCATTTTGGTTGCATTAGGTTTGCAGGAGAATGAATGGGGTGCCTGCTGGCAGGAAATTTAATGTAGTTAGGATGTGACTGAGGCAATCAGAGAGCATTTTTACTTTTGTTTGCACGACAGATTAAGCTCGCAGCTCTCGCTGTTCTTCGCGGCAAGCGCCACCGCTAATAGCCTCCACATACTCATAGGGTTTGCAAATGAGGGATACAGGAGGTTTATAAAATTGCAAATCCTCAGCAAAGCAAATTTAGCTTTCCACAAGCCTTCGCGCTGAAGAAGGTGGCCGGTTAACCCCTTGAAAGGAGACAGGAGCTGCAGCCGACACGCGTCTCCAGTGTTAAATGAGATTCACCGTGTATCACGGCAAATCACAACAGGTTCCTGGCAATAAATGCACATTTCCTTTGTCTCACCTTTGCACCCTGGATGGGGGAGCAAATATTCCATATCTTGGAGAACAACTAAAATACTGCACACCTCCGACGGAGCCGTCATTCTTGCCGTGAGGTTTTTCCAGCTCTATTCCGTACCAATATCCTGGAACATGAACACTGCATTTTAGAAGCATCCGCACTTTGTTCAAAATCATTATGCTACATTATATTATAGGAGCCCAAAGTCTGGATGGCTTAACATTTTCACAAATGACCGAAATGATGGTATATCATTTCGGATGATAAAATTACAAAATTGGAAAAGTGGGGAGAATCGTCACACAAGCCTAATTGCACAGCAGTGCGTTAAGGGAGGAAAATGAAATAAAATAAACAGAAACTTGGCGAGGATTGGGTATTATGCAAGAAGTAGATGCCCAAAATACATTCAAAATTACAATGAGTAATAAAGTGTCCTTGACTCAGTGGCAGAGTGTGTCCCGGTGACAGAAACACAGCACAATAGTGAGATGTATAAATCAGAAAAGGGGCATGCGAGCCTCTCATCTCACTCTCCCAACACTAGAACATCAGAGCAGCTCTTGAATAATTAAAGGAGGACAGAAAGAACACAGGGACTGCCACCAGACTCCACGGTGACTCTGCTTTCTCTTCTTTCAACCCGAGATGAAAAGAAAAATTACTTTTAACCTAGATGAAGACTTAGGCTGACTGATGAGAATTTTCTCAAATGCTTTCAGTTTTAAAAGGGCCCTTTCTGAGGGAAATAATGGGATTTCCTCAACTGTAGAGCCTAAAATTAAAGTCGGGAAATTGATTTTTTTTTTTTTTTTTTTTTACAGGCAGAGTGGACAGTGAGAGAGAGAGACAGAGAGAAAGGTCTTCCTTTGCCGTTGGTTCACCCTCCAATGGCCACCGTGGCCGGCACACCGCGCTGATCCGATGGCAGGAGCCAGGTGCTTCTCCTGGTCTCCCATGGGGTGCAGGGCCCAAGCACTTGGGCCATCCTGCACTGCACTCCCTGGCCACAGCAGAGAGCTGGCCTGGAAGAGGGGCAACCGGGACAGAATCCGGCACCCCGACTGGGACTAGAACCCGGTGTGCCAGCGCCGCAAGGCGGAGGATTAGCCTAGTGATCCACAGCGCCGGCCGGGAAATTGATTTTAATACGTCCCCACCTATATAAGGAAAAAGGACACACAACCCTGGAGCGAGGACTGTCCCTCTCTGAGGGTGCTGAGAGACCACTCCTCTATGATTTAAAAGGGGGGAACGGCAGGAATGGTATTTGATCTCGCACCATCAGTTATCAGGTGCAAAACAAACACGTATACATCAAGACGCACATGGCAAATCACAAAACACAAAAGCACTGTTCTTCCAGCTTCCGAGTGCAGAGCTGACTGCTAAGTCAGCCTACAAGTGCTTGATGCTTGCTCCTCGCTCACGCTCACAGAGATGGCGCACGCGCGTCTACCTGCAGAGACCAGGGTCCGAGCTGTTGAAAAGGTCCCTGTGTGACCAGAACCTCTGACACTCACAGGGCCCTGCGACACAACGTGAGGACTGGCTAGGGGTGGGCCTGGGGCACGGCAGTTAAGACGCCACTTGTGCTGCCTGGGGTTCCAGTGCCAGTTCAGCTTCCTGCTCATGTGTACTGGGAGGTAACGGGCGACGGCTCAAGTATTCAGGTCCCTGTCACCCATGTAGGAGATCCAGGTGGAGTTCTGGGTTCCTGGCTTCAGCCTGGTCCAGCCAGAGATATTGCAGGCACCTGGGGAGTGAACCAGCAGACGGGAGGTCTCTTTCTCTTTCTCAAATAAAGCAAATAAATTAAAATGCAAAATAATTTAGAATTTTTTAAAGGGGGAAGTGAGTGGGCAGGCATGGTGGTGCAGTGAGTTAATAAGCTGCATCCCACATCCGAGTGCCCGGTTCGAGTCCCAGCTACGCCACTTCCAATCCAGCTTCCTGCAGATAAGATCCTGGGAGGCAGCAGGTGATGGCTCAGGTGACGGGGTCCCTGCCACCCGTGTGGGAGATCCAGATGAAGTTCTGGGCTCCTGGTTTCAGCCTGACCCAGCCCCAGCTGTTGCAGATGGGGGAGTGAACCAGCAGATGGAAGCTCGCTCTCTTTATCTCTCTCTTCCTCCCTATCATTTTCCCTCCCTTCCTCTCTCTAGGCCTGTCTTTCAAATAAAAAGAAAGGAAAAGAAATGCCTACACACGTGACGTCTGGCCACACGAAGGCTCAGAACCGGGCCGGCACGCTTCTGAGCGTCCTGAGCCAAGTCAGCCAGGCCGCCACTACTACTTCCCTGAACCCCACACTAGGAATTTGCCAGATTTTACTCCTTCTGCCTCCTGTGCTTTCCTCCTTAGCTTTTGCATTTCCCACTTTAATTTGCCACGTGACTGCTGCATGCTTACATATAACTGGAAAACGTGTTATAGCAGAAATACATTGAGACAAGCCTCGGCAGCAGGGACTGCGCGCTCTCTAGAAGCAGTGCATGTGGAGAGCTTCCCATTTAAATGTCAATTCTCTTTGCGAGGGTGGCACAGATAAAAATCCTGAAGAGGCTAAAAATGGGCTCGCTCTCAGCTCCAGGCCTTAGAAAAGTCTGCTGCTGTTTTGCCAAAAGCACTGATCCGACCTAAACTTTTGACGCCACAAGAAATACAGGGCACCCCCCCCCCCAACTCCCTGATAGGCAGGATGACTTTAACAACAAAGTTTCCAAGATTTTTAATACTGGCTTTTACTACCCGAATTTCAAATTGCTTCACATTAAGAATTTTAAAAATTAAAAGTCTACCCAAAACAATGAACTGCATCCAAAGAATCGAAGTAACATAATCAAGGAGAACTCGGAGACACAGGTAACGGTGAAAAACAACCTGCCGTGGAATTCCTAAGCTTTTATTGGGTGACTGCATTGGGCACAACGTAACTAATTTCTATTACTCCCTGGAGACCTAACGGAGCCAGGCATGATGAAGACATAGAACCCATCTCAAATCGGCTAGTTGGCCGACCACGAAGAGCGGCATTCGTGAGCAGCCGGCACCATGGGACAGCAGGTGAGGCCACTGCACACAATGCTAACTGCCCAGATCAGAGCTCTGCTCTGAGTCCCGGCTGCTCCACTTCTGACTCAACTCCCTGTGAATGTGCCCGGGACAGCAGTGGAGGATGGCCCGAACGCTCGGGCCCTGCTGCCCATGTGGGAGATCTGGAGGCACCTCCTGGGTCCTGGTTTCAATCTGGCTCAGCCCCAGCTATTGCAGCCATTTGAGGAGTGAACCAGTAAATGGAAATGGAAGACATTCATTCTCTCTCTCTCTCTCTCTCTCTGCCTTTCAAATAAGTAAATAAAATCTTTAAAAAAAAAAAAAAAAAAAGTGGTGGCCGGCGCTGCGGCTCAGTGGGCTAATCCTCCACCTTGCAGCGCCGGCACACCGGGTTCTAGTCCCGGTCGGGGCGCCGGATTCTGTCCCGGTTGTCCCTCTTCCAGGCCAGCTCTCTGCTGTGGCCAGGGAGGGCAGTGGAGAATGGCCCAAGTGCTTGGGCCCTGCGCCCCATGGGAGACCAGGAGAAGCACCTGGCTCCTGCCTTCGGATCAGCGCAGTGCACCGGCCGCAGTGCGCCGGCCACAGCGGCCATTGGGGGGTGAACCAATGGAAAAAGGAAGACCTTTCTCTCTGTCTCTCTCTCTCTCATTGTCTAACTCTGCCTGTCAAAAAAAAAAGTGGTAGTAATGAAACAAGCATGTGTTGGGAGTGAGTGCCCCTCAGCGCCCTGCTTCTGCCCATCTGGTGAGCAGAGGCACTGGCTGCCTTGGTTCCAGACTCTGCACAGACATTGTGTAGGGGGACAGCCTCGGGGGAGAGAGTCTCCCCCAGGAGCAAATGCTCAGTGTGCTGGTGCAGACTCCTTCCCCAGGCTCCTCTCCAGAAACAACAATGGGAGTGTGGGTATCACCCGGCCCTGGCAGCCTCAGCCTGGGAACTGGGGCTCAGGGAACAGTGCGGGGACTCTGGTCCCTGCTGTTACTGGGAGTTGTGGAGCCCTTCATCTCTGCCCCAGGATTCTCACAGTCTTCCACCAACACCTAGGAAGCTGGCTGGCTACCTTGTTGGCTTGAAAATCAGTAAAGTCAAACCTTGGTGTAGTTCTCAGCAGATTAACACAAACTTTTCTTTAAAAAAAAAAAAATCAATGTTCTAGCTAATCTTCCTATAACGCTGCAATGCCACCAAGTGTTAAAGCAGGATATTGCTTTCAGAAACACACAAGCGAGATTCCATTCAACTGGCTTCTACTGAAAATTACAGGGGCTGGGAGTCCAGGCCACTCGGAACTCCTGCATCCCAGCCGGCTTGGCGCCCTAGCTCCGTCTCCGATTCCAGCTTCCTGGGAGGCAGCAGGTGACGGCTCAAGTGCTTGGGTCCCTGCCACCCACAAGGGAGAGCCAGACCGAGTGCCAGGCTCCTAGAGCTGTTGTGAGCGTGTGGCAAGTGAGCGAGTGAGCAGAAGAGACTGCTTTCTGTTTCTGTTCTTTCATCTTGAAAATAAATTTTTAAATAATTTTTTAAAAATAATGTAAATGAAAAGCGCCGAAAATGCAAAAGTTAATAATCTTTTTACTTCAGGGAACACAGCACTGACTGCTGATTGGACATGAAGACGTAAGCACAAAGATGTACTTTCAAGGCTCCAGGGCACACAGAAGCTTTCTCGCCGTCCTCTGAACCCTTTTGCTTTTTCTTCTCTATACCGGTCTGATGAAATCTAAAGAGTTCACTCATTATCGGCTCGTCTTAAAGATTATCCTTGGCAAAACTCCAGTCCTGAGACGTCCTCTGTCACTGAGCTCACCGGCGCTGAGTGAGAGGAGACGCGCAGTGTGACAGCTCGCGCTAACACGGGACAACTTACAGCGGGCGGCACAGGAGCAGCAGGAGTCACCCTGAGGGGACACAGCTGCATTCCACCATCCTTTCACAGCGCCTGGGCCACGGCCACTGTGCACAGGAGCTCTCTACAATTGGGTTTCCTTTACACGTAAAGCTGTCAACCCCGCTGTATTCTGAAGCATCGAATGCAGCAAAGAACGGACAGCTGAGTTACCTGGAGCAAAGTTCGTTGTTCCGAAGAACCGGACGGTACCGACTCTCTGGCCTACGACCAACACTCTGTCCCCAAGCTGGAGCTCCCCCTCTCGGCAGGAACTATTTGCTACAGATGTTGCTGAGGAGTTCAAACCTGCAGAGGTGGGGGCCGGGGGGTGGGGGGTGGGGGGCAGGGAGAGAGGAAAGAAAAGAAAGGGGAAAAGACTCAAAAAGCACATTAGCCCAAAAAAAAATTCACTGCATATTCTAACTAGTGTAGTTAGTTGGAGGTAGGTTTTGGTATTTGGCGACTTATTTTATATGCACCTGCAGTTGTTTCTCTCACGTGAGGTCCAGATGGTGACAAGGAAGGTGAAGGACCCCGAGAAATGATTGCCATGGGACATCGACTCTTCCAGGACTTCCTGGTACTTAGGACGGGCCAGCAGGCCTCTTTGTAAAGGGCTAGGAAGTACTTTAGACTTTGCAAATCACGCCATAACGATCACAGCTACTCTGCTCTGCTGTCACCAGCATGAAGCGGACACAGACAATACATTAAAAAATGTGCACAACCATGTGCCAATAAAACTTTATTGACAAAAGTGGGTGGGTAGGTCAGCTATGGCCCATGGGTCATAGCCTCCCAATTCCTTTTCTTGTAAAATTCTACAAAGCTATAGTTCCCCTGGACTTAGTGTATATGATACATACAGGACTGTGATTTCAAGGTGAAATTGCTGTAAGGTGCCAATAACCCCAAAATGACTTCCTCATTAAACAGGATTACTGCCCACTCAGCTTGATCCAAACTAAACTGTGGAATGCCCAACAGTAAACATCACAAGTCCCAGAGAAACCCTATTGAGACAGCTGTTAGGCGAGCACACCTGCAGGAAAAGAGGTGGCCCAGAGTCCTGGCCCATCGGGACCCCCGTGGGATTGACAGAACTGTCTGCCGAGGTCTACACAGCCAAGAGTGAAGGGGTCCCAGCCCACAGCGGAGGGATGTCTGGGTCGAGGGTGCCACTCGCCAAGTCCTCGGCCCCCAGAGTCACTAATACTGGTATTCCCAGCATTTCACACCCCACAAAGTGCTTTTCATAAAAATTAGACTCATAAATAATAACTCGGGAATTCCTATGGTGCTGCGCTCACAGCTAGCAGGTGGCAAACCAAGACTGAAACCCACAACCTGTGGCCAGAAATTCCCTGTCTGTTCCCATGCTGCCAGCTGACAGTGGCCCACGCACGGACAGCAAGTTCACCCGGGGGGATCCGAGCGGGCCGAGGCCCTGAACGTAGGTGTGCTCCCCATCTCTCCCATTCTCCTGAGACTGACTTTCTTCCTCTGTCTCTAATTCTTTAACCCGATGCTCAGCCACCGTCCACAGCGTCCTCAAACGCATCATCTACGGGGAAGGTTGGGTGTCTACTCACTCCAGGACAACGTCCCGGGGAAACGTCTCTAGCGCTGCAGACAAGGTCTCCCTCCTGAATGCCTCCCATCCTCCGCCCTCCCTGTTCCCAGAACCCTCGTCACCCGAACTAGTATGGCTACGCAGCCCTCACGTTTACGAAAAGGAAAACAGGGGATGTATGTAGCCACACATAACTCTTTCTCATAAAAATTTTTAAAAAAGATAATCCCATGCCAACCTATAAACTTTTTTAAATCAAGTCAATGTCAAAAGTCCAAATGTTAAACACAGCAGCCCTTAAAACATAAATAAAATGAGGATAAAAAGGACTGCTGCATCCCAAAAAGACAGATATCAGGGGGCAGCACAGTGGCATAGCAGGGTAGAGCTGCCACCTGCAGTGCCGGCATCCCATATGGGCGCCAGTTTGAGTCCCAGCTGTTCCACTTCAGATCTAGCTCTACAATGGCCTGGGATAGCTGTGGAAGATGGCCCAAGTTCTTGGGCCCCTACACCTGCATGAAAGACCTGGAGGAAGCTCTTGGCTCCTGGCTTCAGATCAGCTCAGCTCCGGCCATTGTGGCCATTTGGGGAGTGAACCAGCGGATAGAAGACCAACCTCCCTCCCTCCCTCCCTCCCTCCCTCTTTTTGCCTCTCTGCCTTTCTACCTCTCTGTAACTCTGCCTTTCCAATAAATAAATAACAATATTTTTAGAAAAACCAGCTATCATGTTTCCCCTGATCCAAGGCAACTAACATAGTACCTGAAATGTAATGTATTGGAATGAAATGGACATTTTGAGATTCAATGATTATTTACAGCCCTTGTCTCTTCCATTGAGGAACAGTGTGTTCTTCCTCTTCATACTATTTATTGAACTCTTATACTGGGAGTAGCGCTCACTATATGATCATTAAGTATACTGAAAACAGATCTTTGTAAAAATTAAGAGTGGGAATCTGAGAGGGAGGGGAAGGAAGGATTGGACTGTGGGCAGGGGTTGGGGGGAGTGCTACTATGTTCCTAAAATCTGTATATATGAAACTTGTATACCTTCAATACAATTTTTAAAAATGTAAAAAAAAAAAGGCTTGCTGCCTCACTACACCTGCCCAACACATGTTCCTCACTGCATTAAGGAGAACTGGGGTGTGTGGGGGGGGGGGGGTCGTTCAGAGACTAAATACCCCAGGTCAACCATTTCAGGCATGATTTCCAGGTCTCCTACTTTTAGGTTCCCAAAGTTTACACTGATTACATCATTGTTGTGGCTGAGGGCATGGGTTTCCCTCACGCCTTCTGGAAGAGTATTTTGACAAAGGAAAAACTCCTGCCCTGAACATTTTCTATGGTAAAATATTGGTTCATATAATTATTAGAAACGTGAGTAAGAGAACCTGGCAGTTAATATGAGGTTTATTCTGAACCATTTCTGCCTGCATGCCTTCATTCCTTCCTGGGTCAGTTCACCCCACAGATAACTCAGCGAGCACGTGTGGATTCGGCAGAAGCCTGGGAGTGTTTGGTGCACCCTCCCATGGAACCACAGACGTGGGGGCCACAGCGGGCAGGCCACCAGCGACCACCTGGAACTGGTCGCCCTCCTATGTGGCCTTAAACAATGACTCGAGTGAAAGCAAACTGCTTTTTAAATATGGAGATGACACAAAGGCATGGGAAGAAGTTTGTGTGCAGGAGATGGAGTTAAGATGGGCTTAAACCACCGAGAGTGAGCCTGGGGACAATCAGTGGCGAGCCTTGCACCCGAGAGCGACAGGCAGAGCCCTGGCTCCCGGCTCGCGGCCCGGGGAGGTGGGGACGAGAGCACACAGCTCAGTCTGACTGCAGTAAAGGGTTCCTTCTACACATTTAAAAACAGCAAATCTACTTACAAAGAAACCAAGATAAAAAACACCAAGAAAGCCAGGTTGAAAAAGCCATAGATACCAGCACTGGCTCGCGAGGACAGAGAGGGGCTTTTGCTCATTGTCTTCTTGGTGCTGCCGCTGGCACTCAGTTTCTTGGCGTTGCTCTGTTTGTGCTCCAGAGAAGAAGTGGAGGAGGAGCTGCTGGCGGATCCGAGCGTGGGACCTGCCACGGGCGAGGAGAAAGGACGCATCAGAGCACGGAAAAGAGCCGGTGCACAGTACGGGGCGGTTCCAGGCAAGCCCTCCCGGAACGCTCCACTCGGCTTCCGTGGCTGTGGATTATCTTCGTGCCAGGTTAAATGCCTGAGCTCGCCCAAATGCAACGTAGCTTCCACGTGCACGATTTTACAACACAGGCAATGGCACTCCAAGGTCGGGATCTCATACAGGAGGTGCTGCCACGGCAAACCACGTAAGCTGACTTCTAATCTCACCACCAATCACTCACCTCCCACTGCAGATGGGACAGTAGAGTCCCATCTGATTCAGACAGAAACCAAAACACTTGCTATTGCTAGGTCCTAAGGTAACAAAACTTTAGTATTAAAATGCTTGCGGGATACGTGCCATGGCACAGTAGGTTAATCCTCCACCTGTGGTGCCGGCATCCCATATGGGAATCAGTTCTAGTCCCGGCTGCTCCTCTTCCAATCCAGCTCTCTGCTGTGGCCTGGGAAAGCAGTAGAGGATGGCCCAAGTGCTTGGACCCCTGCACCCGCATAGGAGATCGGGAAAAAGCACCTGGCTCCTGGCTTCGGATCGGCGCAGCTCCGGCAGTTGCGGCCATCTGGGGAGTGAACCAGTGGGAGGAAGACCTCTCTCTGTCTCTCCCTCTCACTGTCTGTAACTCTACCTCTCAAATAAATAAATAAAATCTTTAAAAAAAATGCTTGTGGATAAACTTAAGGCAAACAAGAACAGTCATGTTTGGTTCACCTAACAACCTGACAGCTAAAGGCAGCCTGCATATTTTCGCCAAGGCATCTGGACTACAGAATTTTCTTTTATTCCTTCTTTTCATCTAGCCCAGTAGTTCTGACATGTACTTAAGAATCAAAGTAGGGGCAAGGGCTAGCGCTGTGGTGTGGCGGGTGGAGCCGCCACCTGCAGTGCTGGCATCCCACACGGGCACCAGTTTGAGACCTGGCTGGTCCACTTCCGATCCAGCTCTCTGCTATGGCCTGGGAAAGCAGTAGAAGATGGCCAAGCCCTTGGGCCCCTGCACCCACGTGGGAGACCCGGAGGAAGCTCCTGGCTCCTGGCTTCAGATGGGTGCAGCTTCGGCTGTTGTAGCCAGCTGGGAATTGAACCAGCAGATGGAAGACTTCTTTCTCTCTCTCTCTCTCTCTACTTCTCTGTAATTCTGCCTTTCAAATAAATAAATAAAAATCTTTAAAAAAAAAAAAAGCAAAGTAGAAGATTTTTTTAAAGAATGTATACATGCTATTACCAGCTTCTTAGGGGATTTCCAAAGGTAATCGCTACTAGAATGAGTTTCTCCTACCAATTTAACCTCCAAGTAAGCTGCTTTTCTACTGTTCATTTTAAAGTCCTAGCAGTGAATCGTATTTTGAGAAACAGATGTTATAAACTGTATTACCATCTTTCTCTATTACGGTTTTCAATTCTTCACCAGGAGGCAATGAAAGTGTGGATTCAGAAGTAATATCTTTCTTTGATGTCATCAGTCCTAGGACACAGAAGCAAAAACACTTTTTCCAAGAGCCAATTTCGTTTGACATTAAACATAAAAAAATGTTTAAGTGCATGCATCCCTCATTATCAAAATCTTACCCACTTCTGAAAACATGCTGGATAGTAAATTCACAGCAGGGGTCAACATTTTACTTAAAGGAAAAAAAAAAGGAATGCGCTCCCATCTGAAAATCTCCATTTCTCCAAACATCACCACATTTTTAACTTACGTAACAGTCCACCAAGGATTTCTAAATAATATGAGACTTTTAAAGCACCTTGCCTAATTGTTTGACACTCGCTAATTGCACTCATTAGTGAGTGTGTTTGCACCATCCCAGCAGGTAAGGCAAACCCTATTACAGCTGAGATAGAGCTGCCGCACACTCGCCAGGAACTGTGAATAATTTACATTATTGCACTGGTGTGTGCACGCCAACTCATTTCAGCAAATTTTCTATGTAGACAATGAATGCGCAGCAAAACTGTTTGCCTACTGGCACAGCTACTGTTCATTTTAAGGGAAAGTTCAGGCAGTGAGAGGTCCTGCAGGGTCTGCCAGGGGGACAGCCAGTGGTGGGACCACCCCTCTGGGCATTCCCAACTCCCACAAAAATCACAAGGAAAAGAAAAAAAAGAAAAAGGTTTTGAACCATTGTCAGCCTTCCTAAGACTTCTACTTTCGGTTGTACAAAACTACATTAGCTATGTGAGAACTGTAGTGGACTACAGCCACTTATAAACCCCACTGGCCACCCATTCCAATCCCACTCACTTACAAAGCATTTTGGGTAAAGAATTGTGCGTGACGCACTGAGCATGAACAAGACTTAACGTGTGCCCCAGCGGCAGGCCTTTTCAGTTTAGAATCACAGGCACACAGGGAGCTCAAGCATAGTAGGACAAGGTGGCAATGGCGACAAGACAGATCAAGATGGCACTCTGGGCTGGATCCTCAGGGTGGCGCACGGGTCTTCCAGGGAACAGGAGAGGGTGGGGATTCTGGGTGGATCAAAGAGAGCCCTAAACGGGGATGCAGAGAACAGCGAGGAGTGGCTTCCCTGGAACAGGGTCCCTGGGAATGGGGGGGGGGGGGTGTCAAATGACACACAGGTGATGGTGACACCACAGGGCCACAGAGCCAGATTAGAGCCCTCTGCTGTGCTGAGGGGGCGGAGTGGGACCGACAGTTCCGGTTCAGCACACTCCTGCGACAGCATGGTCTGGAAGTACATGGCCAGGGGGTCCCTTTCTTGAGCCCCCTCCCTGCTTGGTGATCTGCTGAGACATTCATCAGGGAGAAGACGCCCCTTCTCGGAGTTCCAAGTAGAACCTGGGGGCTTTAGCTTCCCTGCTCTGGCACTCAACCCCCGGGGGCCGCGCAGTGAGAACACAGAAGGAAATCTACCAGGGACTCCACCCATGTGCCCATACTCTCTGCCCAGGGACAAGAGTTCCCCAAACTCAGGGTTTGAGGTGCCTGCCCCCCTCTGCTGCTGTTGCAGCAACAGGACTGCCTAGCAGCTGGGGGTGGGGAGGGGGCAGGCAAGACAGAAACCATGGTTCCCTCCTGGTGGTCTCTCATGAGAGGCCCTTCTCCCACTCCTCAGACCAGAAACAGAGAGCTTCTTGGGGGAGCTTTCTGTCCAAACCCACTGTGCACACCCAGGCTCCAGGTTAAAAGGATCAAAGCAACACTGCACCTGGAGAGAGACCTAACCACACAGGCACTGCTGTAAATACCTCTAGAAAAAATCACGCTGTCTTGAGACATTTTTGAAGGATCGAATTAAACGAAAGCTATGTAAAGTTCATAATTAAAAGACTGACTATGATAAAGATGTCAGTTCTTTCCAGAATGATTTAAGGTTTAAACGCAGTGCCAATTAAAACCTCGACAAAGTTTTTAGAAAGACACTTAACAGCTTATTCTAAAATTTATATGGGAGTGTGATTTATCCAGGCTGAGGAGCAGGCAAGACAATTTTCATGAATGAGGCAGGAAGTTTTCCTTGATAGCAAGATTTATTTTTTTTTAATCTGTAGAAATTATGGACTGCAAAGTTGATACATGGATATTCAAGCAGCCCACAGGAACAGAAGAGAAACGCCAACCAACTTTTGGACATGATCCTTTCATTGTGCCAGAGGCCTGTCTGCTTCAATTATTGATGAGTTAATGAGTATTTGTTGAGAATCTGTTTTGTGCTATGTGCTAGAGTTCCAAAGCAGAAAACATTCTCACGGCCCATGTAAAGTTTAAAAGTTTGCTGAGAGAATGAAAGATTTGCACAAGTAAAGCCGAGGACAAAGCCCAAGATAACAACTGAGTGGCATGGATTTTTTTTTAAAAAAATGTACAGAGAGTTAGAGAGTGAAGAAATTAAAATGAGCCGGGATAATCAGGGGCGCGTTCGGGAAGAGACAGGATCCCAGCACAGAGTGGCAGCGCCACCAGAGGCACAAGTCGAATTCTGCGCCCAGAGAAAGGCCACGAGACAAAGTGTGGAGGGAGGAGAGAGAACAGCGGAGGCAAACACGGGGCGCCACACTCAGACCCACAGTTTAGTGGTGGAGGCAGGAGGTGACTGCATCAAAGGAAGGCCTGTGACTGCCGGTGATGGCAGGCAGGACTTCGTCTGATTAGAAAAGGAAAAGTCACCAAACGTCCTCGAATGAAGGAAGCTGGCTGCACTTCACAAGATTTACTGGAGACACAGAACCAGCTGTAAGGTCGGACTGTGGGGTGATAAAGACGCAGAGACAGGAGGGGAGAACGGGAAGGGACAAGTTCCCTGAAACGACCCTTGTCACAGACAGGCCGGTCACCAACACAGAAGTTTAGAACACGAGACGCAAGCGCCTGCGTACACTCAGGTCTCACACAGGTCAGGGGAAGGAAGAATAAGGCAATCCCTGTGTTGGAAATGCCACCAAAGCAAGCAGAGACCCCAAAGAAGACGGGGAACCCTGGGGGGTGACCCACCAGTATTCACTTTGGACGTGATGTGAGCGACTTCAATCTTCTGGGACCGGATGAGAGGGATGGCTTTGGTGGAAGGACCATGTACTACATTCTTCCTTCGATCTTTCGCTTTACTTATCTTTGAAAGAGGTGCAAAGATACCTAAGGGGGAACACAGAATTTAAGTTAGTGCTGGACAACGAAAGCATTTCAAATAAAAGGGCAAGTACAGTCGCTTTGTGATATATAAATCTTCAAGTTCTTTTGTTCTAGTGTCTCCTGTGCTTGCCTTCACAGAGCTTACAATCTAGCTGTCAATGTAACAACACAGGTAATAGTCCAAGAACCACAGGAAAGATACAAGGTAACAGTTCTCTATTCTTTCCAAGCTACTGGCAAACAGCAATGTCCCACACAGTTAAAAGCCCAGTCTTCTGCATCACTTTATGTCTCCTTCAGGACTTGGATTTTCCCCCATGCTATAGCTTTCTATATCGTGTCTTCTCTCTCCCTTCCAGACCGCATGCCTTTCAGAGGCAGAATGCAAGCACCACCATCACTGTCCTCTGCCACTCTAACACAGCACCTTATACGACACAGAGACACAGCAAGCTCTGTGACCACAAAATCTAACACTTCCAAAGGGCCTCACCCTCAGTGCCCGAGGATTAGAAGCAACACAGTGCATGCTGGGAGGAGAGGCTGGGACAGAGGGAGGTGGTCGCCCACGGCAGCTGGGAGGACACGGTTCCACAGAAAAAGAACTTATCCAGGCGGCAGAACATGCAATATCCATTAGGACAGACAGACATTACAGAGAGTAAGTGTGCACTGTAAACACCAAGTCTGTCTGGCTAAGACATCTAAAAACAGAAAATGAAGCGCTAATAAGCAAACAAGGAGTCTCCCAAAAACTGATGGAAAATGTACACTCTCTGTTCATTCCATTTTTCCACGGATGTCTTGAAGTGCCCTGCTACCACACTCCTGCACTGAGTGTATACAAACAGCACGCACACGTCACGGCCAAAGCTTAACATGTTAAAAACAGCTTGCTTCAGAGCAGGCTCCATCAAAAGGGAGCGCTTCGTTAAAGCTGAAACATACTGGCTACAGCATCTTCCTGCTCATCCAGGGGTGCTTCCCTCCCGACTTTGGCCCCATTCTCCTCCCTCTGCTATCTGACTTATTTGCAATGTTCTTTTCTCTCCTGGCTCCTCCCTAGGAGGCTCTCCTTGACTTTCTATTGTTTTCCCTAAATTCTTTGGACATTCTCAGTCTCTGTCTGTCTCTGTCTGTCTCTGTCTCTCTCTCTCTCTCTCTCCAGCGTGATGGCAGTGCTGGTGAGGTGACAGCGATGATGCCTGCTATTGCAGGTTTGAAGAGAGAGATTAT
This sequence comes from Oryctolagus cuniculus, assembly GCF_964237555.1. Classification (NCBI taxonomy): domain Eukaryota; kingdom Metazoa; phylum Chordata; class Mammalia; order Lagomorpha; family Leporidae; genus Oryctolagus; species Oryctolagus cuniculus. The sequence goes on from NC_091433.1 coordinate 173,850,846, forward strand.
TTTATATTCTGGGAACATAAATTTGCATAGCCTTTCTGCAACACGGAACTCCTCACCCAATCCCCTTTATGCAATCAATTAATTATAAGGAAAGAATTATGCCGAGAGGTACACACAAAGCTTGTAAGTTTCCAATTGATTTTAAGATAGATTTCAAGAGCCAAAGCAATTTCTGATTTATCAGAATGTCCCCATTTCTATCTCACTACTATGCCACTGTCATACTTCTGGAAACAAATGATCAGAAAACGATCCAAGCGGAAGGAGAAGGTGGCACACCTGAACGTGGCACCAGTGCCACCCTGCTCCTACGTGTGAAGAAAACATCAGAGCGCAGCAGCGGATGGGTGAGTTATCGGCATCTATGAACTACTGTACCACTATTGATGAGCAAAGCAATAAAGGTTACAGAGCAATATAGAAAGGCGTGGAAAGTCAATCTAGAAAATAAAACTTCAGTTAGACATGGGAGGGCATTGTTACATCTGTGGAAAATGGTACGTGTGACATATGGAGACATGCTCAAAAACTGAAAACCACATTTTCTGAGGATGGCCAGACTATGATTTTGCTTGACTTTGGTCATTAATGAACAATGATGTTCAACAATATATTTTTTTCCTAATCTGAGGGGGAGGGTGGTATTTATTGCAAGATCTATCCAGAAAATTCCCCCGTGACCCAATGTATCGGCTGTATCTGTTTAAGACTGGGTGGTGCGCAGGGCACCTGGCTGCTCCATTATTTGTGCTAATCCAAGAGCTGACAGCACTTTTCTCAGATCCTAACAAACACCTGTATGCCTTAACTAAAAATAAATACACAAAGATGAATTACTTTTAAGAGAGCAATGACTTTCCAGATAAACAGGGCCCATTTTAACATACGGGTTCCACTCCAATTCTCCCCAGAATGTCACTGAAAGAAGCAATAAAAATGGTATATGCTCTAAAGAAAAAAAAAAACAGTAATAAAAAAGAAGAAAAATGCTAAAAGCTTTCAAGGAGGGGAAAAGACGGAAGCTCTGAGTTAGCAACGCTGGGAAGACCAACAAGGTGGCAGTGCCGAGAGACGCTTCCCACCGCTCGCACGCACACGCCCTGTGGCTGCTCAGCACCACTGCGCCCAGTGGGGTGGGCACCGCACAGACTCAGAGCTCCCCAAGCCTAACACGGTCCCTCTCAGGCCCTTCCCAGGGCAGCTTCGCCAAACTCTGGGGCAGGCAACAGCCTGTCAGCCTGTCACCTTCAGAGCACTGGGCGAGGGGTGGGCACAGTTTGGGGCACCTGCATCCCACATCCAAGTGCCTGGGTTCGAGTCCCAGCTCCATTCCCAATGCCAGCTTCTTCCTAACACGCACCCTGGGAGGCAGCAGCTGATGGCTCGCGTGGCTGGGTCCCTGCCACCCATGCGGGAATCCTGGATGGGGTTCCTGGCCCCCAGCTTTTTAAAAGTGTGGGTCCCATAGCTGGGGGTTGGCAAGGTGCTTCTGCCCGAGCAGTCAGAGCAAGGCTCACACCCTTCCCCTCACTGCTGCCCTCCAGGCTGGAAGATGTGCAACCAGGGAAAGGATGGCTCCAGGAGACTTTTCATCCCCCGGGAACACAGCAGAGTAAGGGACAAAGGCAGCCTGGATGCATATATCAGGGTGTGCTGCGTGCAGCACGCGCACGCACGTGTGAGAATGAGTTCCACTAGACAGGCGTCTGCGAGAAAGTGAAAGCATTGCCCCAGTCACGAAGGTGGCCTCACTCAGGATTTGTCAACTTCTGTGCAACGTCCAGAGCTCAGCGTTTCTGTGGAGGCAAAGTCTCTGCCTCTGGAGCTACCGTGGCTGAGGGCGGCGGACAGACACCTTCTCCCAGTCACCATCCTGCTCACGGCAAGGACCTCGGGCAGCCCACAGCGAGGGAGGGCTTCACTGACCAGACATCCGTCCCCGCTGTCGTCATCACTGGCCCCTCTCCCACCGCCTTCTGAGCTGGCCATGTTCTGTTCACACTGCCCTCACAGAGCACCTCACACCTGCTTTCTCCCCAAACCCCCAACCACCCTTCCCTCCCCTAATGTCGGCTGGCATCCTCAGGACCTCACTTTTAGCTGCTGAGAAAATACAAACCATCAAAAGGAAATTGCACACCTCCCCATCAAGTCTCTCCTTATGGTGGGGTGAGCCCTAACCAAGGCTAGCCTGGACGCAGAGTTCCATGCCCGCCCGCCCTCACTCCCTCTCTCCCTCCCTCTCTCTCTCCCTCTCTCTCCCTCTCCTCTCTCCCTCTCTCATCACTCTCAGCAGCACAGAGAAACACGCCATAACACTTCCTGTCTGTAAAACGCCCTCCCTAAATCCATATACCCTCATTGATCACATAAGCAACCAGGAGAAAAGTTTTATTTTAAGAACCATAAACAGAGTACAATGTGGTTATTTTCAATGAATTCTTGTTAAGTCAAAAAGTAGCCGCCTTACCATATTTGGGGGCACATTTAAAGTACTGGACTTTTCCAACACTTCCATTGTTTTTTCCTTCTGGTTCATCCAATTCAATGCCTGCCCACTGCCCACTTGCAAACTCAGTTTTTCCACAAAATCTTAATGTCCCAACCTAAAGAAAACATATCAGAATAGCTTTTTAGATTATTAGTAATTCCAAGTGTCCTATTCTTACAACTTTACCATAGAAGTTTAAAAAAAAAAAAAAAAACTATTCTCCCAAAGTAGACATCAGAAGGAGGAACATTAGCAAGAATAAAAAGGGACGTTAGATAATGATAAAGGAACAATTCATCAAGAAGACAAAAGGATCCTAAATGTGTATGCACTCAACAAGTGAGCCTCAAAACACATGGAGGAAAACCCATAGAAGTGAAAGGAGAATAAACAAATCCATAGATTACAGTGGAGATTTAAATACAGCTTCTCTCAGTAACTGACAGACCAAGGAGACAGAAAATCAGTGAGGATATAGAAAAACTGAAACCATCAGAAACCCACTTGACCTGCCATTAATAGAGTGTTAGCCATTCTACAACTGGTGACACTCCACCCAACACAGAATAAAAGCGTCAAACAATAAAAATCATACTAAACTAAAATCATACTAAAATTAAACTAGAAGTTATTAACAGAAATATATGGAAAGCTCCCAAATATTGGAAATTAAACAATACAATTCTAAATAACCCATGGGTGAAAGAGAAAAAAAATCATAAGGGAAATTAGAAAATATTTTCAACTGAGTGAGAATGGTAACGTGTCAAAATCTGTGGGATGCAGAAAAAGAAATGTTTAGAGACAAATTTATAGCATTATATGTTTGTATTAGAAAAGATCTCAAATCAATGACCTAAATGTCTACCTTAAGAAACTAGAAAGTTGGGCCGGACCTATGGAACAGTGGGTAAAGCTGTTGCCTGCAGTGCCAGCATCTCACGTGTGTGCCAGTTCAAGTCCCGGCTGCTCCACTTCTGATCCAGCTCTCTGCTATGGCCCGAGAAAGCAGTGGAAGATGGCCCAAGTCCTTGGGCCTCTGCGCCCTTGTGGGAGACCAAGAAGAAGCTCCTGGCTCCTGGCTTTGGATCGGCCCAGCTCCTGCCATTGCAACCATCTGAAGAGTGAACCAGTGGATGGAAGACTGTCTGTCTGTCTGTCTCTCTCTCTCTCTCTCTCTGCCTCTCTGTAACTCTGCCTTTTAAATAAGTAAATAAATCTTTTAAAAAAAAAAAAGGAATAGAAACTAGAAAGTGAAGCAAAAGGAGATAAATAATAAAGAAGTTGTAACAGAAAAACAGGAAGAGTGGAGAAAAAGCAATGAAACCAAAAAGAGATTCTTTCGCCAGAATAAAGATACATACACTTGCAGCTGGAGACCACAGAGGAAATTAAAGGAAGGAAGACACAAATCTAACGTCCATGAATGAAAGGGGGCCATTACTGTAGACTTCAGTCATTTCAAAAGTCAGTAAGAAAACACTATGAATGGGAGTGGGCATTTAGCCTAGGGGCTAAAACATCCATCTCCAACATCAGAATGCCTGGGTTCAATTCCCAGCTCTGACTCTTCACTCCAGCTTCCTGCCAAGGCAGATTCTGGGAGGTATCAGTGATGGCTCAAGTCACTGGGCTCCTGCCACCCACAAAGGAGACCTGGACTGTGCTCCCAGCTGCCGGCTTCAGCCCCATCCCAGCACCAACTGTTGCAGGCATTTGGGAAGTGATCCAGTAGACAGGAACACTCACGTGCTTCCCTCTTCTCTCTCTCTCTCTCTCCCCCTCTCACCCTCACCCTCACCCTCGCTCCCTCTCAAATATTTTTAAAATAAAATACTATGAAAAATTCTCTGCATAAATTTGACAAATGGGATGAAGTATTCCAATTCCTTCAAAGATCAAACTGTCAAAGCTCACAGCTGAATTGAATATTAAAAAATCTCAAAAACTAAAACTCCAGGCCCAGATGCCTTCACCAGTGAAGTCTATCAAGGAATTTAAGGGAAAAATTGTATCAATTCTATACAAACTCCTCTAGAACATAAAAGCGGAGAGACTGATTCCCAACTTATTTTATGAAATCAGTATCACCTTGATACCAACACCAAAGACATTATAAAAAAAAAGAAAGCTAAAGACCAGTTATCACTCACGAATACAGACACAAGTCTTCACAAAACACAGCAAGTCAAAGCCAGCAACACATAGAAAGGATAACACAACACGTCCAAGTGAGGTTTAAAATGGGACTGCGAGGCTAGATGCGATTTGCCCTATCAACAGACTGAAGGGGGGAAGGACTCACTAAAGTCTCTAGCAATTCTAACATTCTTTCTTTTTTTGCATAAATACATCTTGTATTTATTTCATCTGAAAGGCAGAGTTACAGAGAGAGAGGGAGACACAGAGCTGCAGTGATGGATCCCACGATAATTTTTTAAATTACTCTCAGCAAACCAGAACTAGTTGGGGGGCCGGCACTGTGGCGCAGTGGGTTAAACCTCTGGTCTGAAGCACCGGCATCCCATATGGGCACCAGTTTGAGTCCCGGCTGCCCTACATCCCATCCAGCTCTCTGCTATGGCCTGGGGAAGCAGTAGAAGATGGTCCTGGTCCTTGGGCCCCAGCACCCGCATGGGAGACCAGGAGGAAGCTCCTGGCCCCTGGCTTCAGATTGGCACAGCTCTGTCCATTGTGGCCAATTGAGGAGTGAACCAGCGGATAGAAGACCTTTCTCTCTTTCTTTCTCTCTTTCTCTCTCTCTTTCTCTCTCTCTCTCTCTCTCTCTCTCTGCCTCTCCTCTCTCTGTGTAACTCTGACTTTCGAATAAATAAATAAATCTTTAAAAAATAAGAAGAACTAGTTGGGGACGTCCTCGACTTGATCGAGGACATCTGTACAAAACCTACAGCTCACAAATATCAGTCATGAGGATGGGTACCAGGCCAGCACTTCAGCTCTTGGGTCTCATATTCAGTGTCATGCTGAAGATAATGAAATAAGGCAAGAAAAATGCATAAAGCACATAGAGATTGAAAAGAAAGATTTAAAACTGCCTCACTTCACAGACCATGAGAGTTTACACAGGATACCCCAGTGAGTGCACAAAAGAAAAAAGCCAACAGACTAATAAATCTATCAAGGTTTCAGGGCACATGATCAATATAAAAAGATCAGCCATATTTCTATATACTAGCAATGAACAACTGGAAATTGACATATCAACATCACCATTTACTCGGACCCCCAAAAGTCGTGAGAATTGTAGGTGTAAATCTAACATAGCATGTGCAATATCTGTATGTGTAAAACCACAAGATCCTGGTGAAATAAGCCGAAGAAGTGTAGAGACATACTATGTTTGTGATTCAAAACACCTGGTACTTTTAGGACAGCAATTCTCCCCAACCTGTCCACAGATTCAACCCAGCACAAGTCAGAATCCCAGTAGGGTTTTGTATGAAAATATACAGACTGATTTTTAAACACGCAAGGAAAGGCAAAGGAACTAGAATAGTCAAAACAATTTTTGAAAAAGAAAACTACAGGCCTAACGCTCTTTAAGACTTAACTACAAAGCAACAGAAATTATGGCAGTGCTGAAGAAATGATAGTCATAAAATCAATGGAGCAAGACAGAATACAGAAATAGACTGACACACACCTGGCTTACTGAATTTTGAAAAAGGTACAAGGGCCATTCAATGGAAAACAAATAGTCTTTTCAAAGAATGGTGTTGAAAAATAGAGGACCACATGCAAAATAAAAACCCTCAATCTCCATCTAATACTCTATGCATAAACTACTCAAAAGTAAGTGGGAATTAAATGTAAATCTAAACATTAAACAAGGATATTTCTTAGATATGAACTAAATACATAATCCATAGAAGAAAAATGTTGATAAATTGGACTTCACCAAAATTTAAAATTTATACACTTTAAAAAAATACTTTTAAGAGAATTATGGCCGGCGCTGCGGCTCACTAGGCTAACCCTCTGCCTACGGCGCTGACACCCCGGGTTCTAGTCCCAGTTGGGGCGCCAGATTCTGTCCCGGTTGCTCCTCTTCCAGTCCAGCTCTCCGCTGTGGCCCGGGAAGGCAGTGGAGGATGGCCCAAGTGCTTGGGCCCTGTACCTGCATGGGAGACCAGGAGGAAGCACCTGGCTCCTGGCTTTGGATCGGCACAGCGCGCCGGCCCTAGCAGCCATTTGAGGGGTGCACCAATGGAAGGAAGACCTTTCTCTTTGTCTCCCTCTCTCTCTCTGCCCGTCCAAAAAAAAAAAGAGAGAGAGAGAGAGAGAGAATTAAAAGACAAGCAACAGACTGAGAGCAAATACAAAGGAAACAAGATTGGTTGTAAATTGATAAAGTTAAACCTAGTTGATTCGTTTATGCATATTCATTATATATGTTTCTACTACTTGTATTTAGCTAAAATTACTCAAAATACAAAATAAAATAAAAACAACAAAATAACTCTTAAAAGTCCTATCTTAGACACAGTACAGGAAAACTACAGAAGTCAACTGCTAATCCTAAATTTAAAGAAAAGGGTTGGGGGGAACATTTATAATTTCTTGGTATTTTAACTCCACAGACAGAGAATGGAGAACTCACAAACGTCCTAGGAATGCATTGTGAGCACGCTTGCTTTTAGCTCTGTTTCCTTTAGGAAGCCATTTTCTCAGTCAATCGCTGCTCTAGATCTCAGTGTTTCCTGACAAATCTCATCAACTTCCCCACAAACTCACCCAACTATCGAGACACAACCACACAGGGAAATTCAACATCCAAGCAAGAGCCCCCTGCTCTGCTCCGGGCCGCCTGTTACCCTCGGCAGTAAGAACAGAGACAAAAGCCCACATGAGGCGTTAAGAGGAGCAAAGTGGCTGCAAGGGAACCGCACGTGGAAACTGAAGCCTTGCACGAGGTGTGTGTGGCAGGGTGGGACACAGGGGGCGTGCCAGGAGCCCCCTCCTCCACCCACATCTCCAACACCCGGTCTCTACACTACCCGAGGCTCTCGAAGCCACGACCCCACGACCGTGTCCAGCCCTGGCCATGTGGGGGCCCTGCCCTGGGGGAACCCCCCAGCCTGGCCACGTTCTCAGCCCCATGCCAGGAACTCGCGCCACCTGCTCCTCTCCTCCACGTTCAGAGTTTATACTCTCAAACTGTACTTTATAATAAACTCACGTCAAAACGTCACGTTTCCTGTTGAGCAACTTTCCACCTGCTTGTTAAGCTTTTAAGATAAAGAAAGAAAAAAGCACTCAAGACTCTGACCGTGCTTCCAGTACCCCTCGGACATAGGCCGTGGCTACTCCAGTACCTTCTGTCCTGCGATGACCACACGATCCCCCAACTTCAGGCCGAGTGACGTGAGCATCGCCTTGCCAGGGGCGGCGGCACCATTGGGAAGCAGGGCCTTGGGGACGCTACAGGACAGCGGCGCCGCCGCCAAGAGCATCTGCCGGATCTCCTTGGCAGTGGCCGCCGCATCGGCCATCTCCAGGGGCATGTCCACTGGGTCCGGGACAACATCGGCGGCCATCTGTCCTTTGTCATTCTGCGAATGAAGAGGAAACATGGGGCAGGGACACAAAAATCACTGGTGAAAGTCACCCAGCATCCAGCCACTTGAAAACAGTTACTCGACGCGTCCTCCACGCCAGACGCGTGCTGCGTGCCGAAGCTTTCACAGGAAGAAAGCGGAAAGCCCGGGCACAGGGAGGGCTCCTGACAACACGGCTCACGCACTGACAGGAGGGCAGCCTTGAGGCAGGAAGGGCCGGGCCGGGCACTGGCTGGGAGCCACCTGGCTACACCGGTGCAGAGCAGAAACAGAAGACGAGGGGCCGACTCGCTTCCCCACCCCAGACCCAAGCACCCCACAGCTGCCGCCTCGGTTGCCGGGGCCTCGGCCCCTCTGGCCACTCCGGGAGTGGCTCCGATTTCTGAAACACAAACTCGAATTCCACTACGTCCGCCTCTGGGGCTGCGGTTAGGAAGTCAGCCCTGCGTCACCGTGATGGAGACAGAGCCTGCTGCAACTCATCCCGTGACAAGGCAACATGGTAGGAAGACAAGTAATCAGGTTTCGGGAGTGATGGTGGACTATTTTAATTCCATATTTCAAAGAAAAAATGCAAAATATAATAAACAAACATACAGCACTAATGCATATTCTCTAGAGAATAGAGATAAGGGAAACATTTTCTTAAAAAATTCTTTTAAACCTGCTCGGATAAGCTGCAAGCTGTATCTGCAAATGGTATTTGACTTCAGGCTCGTGTTATGTCCTCAGGTTTTAGAGCCAGTTTCTGTTAATCTCCTAAAATTCAGAAACCAAAACTTCTATTAAGGAACCTAAAAAAGAGTAATCATAATAAAAACAACAACAACGATGAAAACATAAGCAGGCTTTTCGTGATTAGCTGTGGCATTCCATTTTCTTTTGAAGTAGGGGCTATCAAAGCGTGGTCCAACGGCTACCGCTGCTGACCCGACGTGGCAACAATATCCAAGGCCAGCTCTCTACCAGGAGAAAGACTTTTCAATATTTTGCAGTCTTAATGAAACCTCTTACCCTAAATGCGGGATTTGCTCCGTGCTCCAATAAGCATCTTACAGCACCTGCACACAAATTATATGCGGCAATATGCAGAGCCGTTCCAAAATCAAAGTCACTGCAAGTGGCATCCACATCTGCAATAAACATCACAAGAATGTCAACTAAAAGTTTAAATTTAACCCTTATAATTTAAAAGGAGACAAGGGGTTTTTTGGGAGGGAGAGAAGGGATTTATTTTTAGCCATGGGTAAGACATAAATCAACCCACCAGCAGCACTATTTCACAGTAAGACAAAATCCTTAGATTTTTAACCCTGTTAAAAAGAATCAATCTATATTCATAATACAACAAAATTCTTTGTAAAATGGAGTGATACCATGGCTTTTCCACTATCACAAACAAAGCCACACGAAATGCAAGTGATGGCAATAATTTATATTTGCAATAACCGGCTCACCAGAACCTCGTTGAATCTCTTGCATATGTGACACACTTGCCATGCCATCTATGGTGAGCAGTGGGGTTGAGGCCAGAGATCAGCACACTGTGACCCAGTCTGTTTCTGGAAAGTGTTCTCAGGACACAGGCACAGCCATTCACTGACACCCTCTATGGCTAGTTAATGCTACCTTGAGGGGACTGAGAAGTTACAAAATTGATCAATAGTCAAAACCTCTAAATATCTACTATCTGGTCTTGTGCAGAGAAAGGCTGACAGTCTCTGGTTGGTAAATCAGAACATCCAAACCAGATGAAGATTAATTAGACATATAAACACTATCTATCAACAGACAGATAAAGAGATTCTACTCAACGAATCTGGACTCCACGGTGAGAAAAGGGATCTTTTGCAATTTTCTAAGGATACTTTAATAACTTTCAATAAGTCATTATCATGTCATACTTAAACACAGGAAATCCCCCAGATCTGGAAATCCCATTTTGAATGTTTTCTGTAACAAGTGTTTACTATTCCTCTGATTTCACAAACCTGACTTTTCCCTAAAGGACACCATACACACATACATACACCACACACACATACCACACTCACACCCACACACACCACACTCATACCCACACACACACCACATTCACACACACATTCATACACATACCACACACACACATTCACGCACACACACCACATTCACACACACATTCATACACATACCACACACACACATTCACGCACACACACCACATTCACACACACATACCACACTCACACACATTCACACACACCACACTCCCCCACACACACCACTCACACACACACCATTCACACATACAACACTCACACACACACCACACTCACACACTACACCACACACACACACTACACCACACATACACCACACTAACACACATTTACACACACCACACACACACTCACACATACCCCACATTCACACACATACCACACTCACACACACACATACCACACTCACACACACCACACACACGTTCACACACGCATACCATCTCACACACACACCACACTCACACACACCACACTCACACACATACCACACTCACACACATTCATACACATACCACACTCACACACACCATACACATACACACTCACACACACACTTACACCACATTCACACACACACACCACACTCACACACACCACAAACATTCACACACACATACCACACTCACACACCCCACATTCACATACATATACCACACTCACACATTCACACACATACCACACACACACATTCACACACACCGTTCTCACCTACCACACATACACACCACACACACACCACACTCACACACACACCACACTCACACACCACATTCACACACACATACCACACTCACACACACATTCATATACATACCACACTCACACACACACCACATACACACATATACACCACAATCATACACACACACACACACCACACTTACACCACATTCACACACACACATACCACACTCACATACACACCACATTCACACACATACCATCACACACACCACACTCACACACACACATACCACACTCACACACCCCACATTCACACACATATACCACACTCACACACACCACACACACACCATACTCATACACACATTCATACACACACATACCACACTCACACACCACACTCACACACACTCACACACCACATTCACACACACACACCACACTCACACACACACATTCACACACACACACCACACTCACACACACATTCACACACACACACCACACTCATACACATTCACACACACACACCCTACTCACACCTACACACCACACACACACACCATACCGAGAACTGGAAACAACCCAGACACACTCAGAGCAAACTGTCTTGAATTATTAAAAACCTGGTACCATCAACAGAAGCTTCCTTCCCAACATCACTCAGAAAGGGAAAAGGTGGGATTTAAAGGAGCAAGTGGACAAACAAGAAAATCAGAGGTTAGGAGTGAGCACTCTGGGAAATTATCCACTGACTCTACAACGTGTCTCCCACAGTGGAGGAAACACCACACCATCTTAACTGAAAGCAGTACTACTCCCTTGTTCTCACATTTTTCTCAAAAGAAAACCGACCCTCAAGAAAGGAACTACAGAGAAAGTCCAAACACCAGGCTGGCGCTTCCGACGTTTTGAGCTTCACCTTTAGGCTGCCCCCGTTGAGATGGGGGAAAACCACCCCACCTCCACCTGCCAGCTCATCCTGCAAGTGGAACCGCGGAATTCCAGAAACAAAGTCCTCTGCGGCGCTTCCCCGCCCAGCTCTCGAGGCTGCACCGCCCTGCTCCTGGCTACCCAGCAAGCCCAGAGAACTACGACGCTCCCACAATCAGGGACACGTAAGAGCCGTGTGAATGCCGGAGGACTGCAGAGACCTGCGAACTCCGAGAACCCTTTCGTCTTTTTGTTATCTTTGTACTAAGCCTTTTGGGAAAGGACAGTAATTCCTCTCCAATAAAGAAAAGTTTAAACTGTCTCAGACGTAAAACGGGGCGGGAAGACACACGAAACAAGATGGACCGGAAGGAAGAGCCCCCTGGGACCTGGGTTTGCACGCGGCGGCCGGCGCGGCTGAGGCCTGGCCTGGCACGGCGTTCTGAGAAGTACTTGCCTTTCGGGCCCGACGCCTTCAGCACCACTCTGATCAGCTCGGGGACGTCAAAATACGCAGCGTAGTGCAAGGCGTTCATGTCGGTCCAGCGGCTCCGCAAGCTGACATCCGCCCCCAGCTCCAGAAGCCGTCCGGCAAACTTCACGGCTGTCTCAACGTCACCTGAAGGAGAGTCCCTGAATCAGGCTTCTTGCTGCACCCTGAGTTTACACCTGTGCCTCAAAAATTCCCCGCTGAGGAGCCGACTCCCAGAAAATGATCCCTCTCGGGGATGCAGACACTGAGCCGGAAAGTTGTTCATCATCCATGGTTTGCTGTGAATAAAATCCTCAAGCAGCCTGAAAGCACACTGCTCACGGCTGGTGGAACACAGTGACGCCCTCTCAGGGCCCACTACGAGCCAGGGAGGCTCCAGGCGTGTCAGCGTCAGCCCCAACCTGCCGTCTGGACTGCTCTTTTTCCCCTATCTAACGTTTCTTCTTGTTATGCTAATTTAAATGTCATTTTATGCCTTTTGAAAAAATCTGGGGCTTATATTTTATGTCTTTGTTTCATTTTTGTCTTACAAATTTATTTTTGCTTACTTTATAAGACTACTGGTCCTTGATGGATTGTGAAGACATAACAACAGGGGCCGGCATTACAGCACAGCAGGTTATGCCTCCGCCCGTGATGCCAGCATCCCATATGGGTGCCGGTTCAAGTCCCGCCTGCTCCACTCCTGATGCAGCTCCCTGCTGATGTGCCTGGGCAAGCAGTGGAGGACGGCCTGAGTGTTTGGGCCCCTGCATCCACATAAGAGACCCGGAAGAAGCTCCTGACTCCTGGCTTCAGCCTGGCCCAGCCCTGGCCATTGTAGCCATCTGGGGAGTAAACCAGCAGATGGAAGATTTCTCTCTCTGTCTCTCTGTTTGTGTGTCTCTCTCTCTGCCTCTCCTTCTCCCTAACTCTGACTTTAAAATTAAAAAAAAGAAAAAGAAACAACAAAAGGAAAAACAGGGCGCCATCACCATCAATAGTTTAAGAAGCACTGTATCAGATGATGGAAACGGAGAGAAAATCAGAACACAGAAACGCATGAGAGGAGGGCTTCTCAGATGGCAGAACTCAGGAGGAACCCCACGTACAAGACACACGTGCACCACAAGGGCCTCCAGTCTGCTGGGAACAGTGTGCCAGGAACACTGAACCTGGGCTGCCAAGCCCGCTGTCCACCTCAGGATGTTTCTGGGGTGCCGTCTGTCAATCACTCTCACCCAGTGAGCAATCTGGCATGGAGCCTGCTCTGGGAAACTTGAGGGGGACCAGGAGGGTACAAATCCCTCCCTGAGAAAGGGAACAGGTCTTAGAAGGCTCTGAATCCTCACTTGCTGGGACACTGTTCTCATAGGCAGCTGGGTGCCCTCCCAGGGACTTGGACTGGCACACAGGGAGACCATACAAGCACAGACGTAGGGGAGCTAAGCTGCGCACAGACTCGCCCCACACTTACCAATGCCGTGAGCTCCAGATTTGCAGGTATAGTGCAGAAGAGTCATATCTGTCAACCCATCTCTATCATTCACGTTGCAACCTCTCTTAAGAATCTGAGGAAGCGAGGGAAAACAGAATCACAATGTGGACCACCTAAGCACCAATTACCTTCAATGCAGCGCTGAGAATCAAGCCAGTCTACTTATCTGAATTGTTTTACTCTCAGCAGTCGCCACAGACAGGACTGACTTCCCTTTAGGGTGAATTTTAAATCTGCACTCAGCAACGGTAATGAAAATTGTACTTGTCACCGCACTGGAGGAAACTCTTAAAGATTACTCCAAGGTAATCTGGCAATCCAAATTGTACGCTTGTCCCAAACGCAAGCCCGGTATTCTTTCTCCTGAGTACCATGCTATTAGGGAGAAGGGCTTAGTGCTCTCTTTACACAGTTTGATAGCACCCTCGTCAGGGAAGCTTCCCTCTCAAAAACCAAATATTGTTTTAAAATTATACTGATGCCTCGATCTTTATGAAGCCACCCCGAAGTGTGGATATAATGTGATGGCAATCAAATCCCTTCACCAAGTGCACAGATGTTTAGCAAATGAATTGCCACAGAGCAGGAAGCAGGGCAGGTGTCGCTGCCTCAGATTTGAGAACGCTGAGGGCTCTCTGCTCTGAGGCACACGACCCAAGGGGAGTGTTCTCTCTCCCCATTTCACAGGGACAAACAGCTCGCCCTGAACCTAGCAAGCCTGCAAGGTCAGAACTCCAGGTGCAAGAACGCGCGGAGCAAGAGGAAACAGCAAGCAGAACGCACAGCCTGGACTCCCAGCCCCACGAAAAGCCGGGACGCACAGATGCCAACAGCAGACGCTCTGCTCCACCGCGCTCTGACAGCGCAGAACCCAAGCTGCCGTGACTCCTCACCTCATTTCCGATAACGTCAATGTTTTGCTGGACTTGAGGGACCCACTGTCTTAAAATGGCAAACAATTCTGAGACCGACGTCTTGGGATCGAAGAGGATCTCCTGGCACGAGGCATCGTTAGGATCAAAGAAAGAAAACTCTGTTGGAGATTTAAAAAAAAAATGTGAATTAAAGCTTTGGGTTTTTTTAAGATTTATTTATTTGAAAGAGCTACACAGAGCGAGGAGAGGCAGAGAGAAAGAGAGAGAGAGAGAGAGAGAGAGAGAGAGAGGTCTTCCATCCGCTAGTTCACTCCCAAATTGACCACAACAGCTGGAGCTGCGCTGATCTGAAGCCAGGAGCCAGGAACTTCCTCCAGGTCTCTCCCGCGGGTGCAGGGGCCCAAGGACTTGGGTCATCAACCGCAGCTTTCCCAGGCCACAGCAGAGAGCTGGATTGGAAGTGGAGCAGCCGGGACTCAAACCGGCACCCATATGGGATGCCGGTGCTTCAGGCCAGGGTATTAATCCGCTGCGCCACAGCACCAGCCCCGTGAATTAAAGCTTTAAAAATATATATGCTGAAAATAATCAGCACTAAGATCAAGGCTCAAAGGCTGGTGCTGCGGCTCACTAGGCTAATCCTCCACCTGCAGCACTGGCACACCAGGTTCTAGTCCCGGTTGGGGCGCCGGATTCTGTCCCGGTTGCCCCTCTTCCAGTCCAGCTCTCTGCTGTGGCCAGGGAGTGCAGTGGAGGATGGCCCAAGTGCTTGGGCCCTGCACCCCATGGGAGACCAGGAGAAGCACCTGGCTCCTGCCTTTGGATAAGCGTGGTGCGCTGGCTGCAGCACACCGGCCACGGTGGCCATTGGAGGGTGAACCAACAGCAAAGGAAGACCTTTCTCTCTGTCTCTCTCTCACTGCCCACTCTGCCTGTAAAAAAAAAAAAAATCAAGGCTCAAGGGGTGCAAATACTTTTAGGTGCTGGAAAAAGTAGGTTCACCTTAAGCAATTCTCAAACCAAAGCCAGGACCCTCAGAAATGAGGTGTGTCTCAATGACTGTGACCATGAGATTTCCACGCATTGGATTACATTTCATTTTAGAGGAAAACAAATGCAAGTACACAGATCTCAGATCCTAAATCTTTCCAGCATTACTTCTAAGGCACAGAAAGCTGTTGTCAAGTTTTACTGACATTCCTGCCTCTCAAAACACACATCTTCAATAGCAGATTCACACATATGAGTAACAGAACATTAAAACAGAAATATGCCCAAGTAGCAAGAGTACCAGAGAAAGAGAGAAACAGATGAACAGAGAGCGTTCCCAATCACTGGTTCTCTCCCCGAGAGGGGCTGGGCTGGGCTGAAGCCAGGAGCCAGGACCTCACTCCAGGTCTCCCATGTGGGTGGCACCGACCCAGTCCTCGGCAGCCAGCACCACCACCTCCCAGAGTCTTGATTATCGAGAAGCAAGACGGAGGCGGTGCGGCCAGTTACGGAACCCAGGCACTCCGGTGTGGGATGTGGGCAGCTGCACCAGCATCTGAGCCACCAGGCAAGCGTCCACCCCACACTGTGGACATTAAATGTCCTTGCTACTGCTGTGCAGTTTCCCAAAGTTCCACGAGAAACGAGCGAGGAACCTGAGGGGAAATGCTACTCCAACAATAAACACCTAAATAAAAGAAGTAACATCTCACAACATGCAAGTCAAAGAAGCCCACGGAGAACACGTCTGGGTTACTGTGGAAGCTGTATTAGTAAGGACACTGAACATGTGAGCTAAATAGTTCTTAAAACGTCTTCCTTGCGATTTAAAGAAAAAATAGATATTGTTCTATGATTAGAGGGAAAAAAAGAGAATGACTTGTGAAGGAAATAAAACAAAGAAAAGAAAACAAGATTCTGTTGTCTTGAACAATCAAAACAGGCAGGGAATAGAGACAAGAAGGACCTAAAAATAGAAACACTAGGGAGCTAACATTTGCTGAGCACTCCCAATGCAGCAAACACTCTGAGAGCCCTCACCCACACCTTAGATGGCAGGGGTTCGTCTCCCTTTGCCTAAGAGGAAATCAAAGCTCAGACAAAATGATACAAAGTCACATAACTAGGTGCCAAAAGTGGGGCAGACGCCCAGTTGGTCTCTAAAGTGTCTCTGTTAGACCACTTCACTAAGATAACTCACTACTGAGCTCAGATTGGAATGACATACTTATGCAGTAAGATGCATGGGGCCGGCGCTATGGCATAGGTTAATCTCTGCCTGCAGGGCTGGCCTCTCATATGGGCTCCTGTTCGAGTCCTGGCTGTTCCACTTCCAATCCAGCTCCCTGCTAATGTGCCTGGGAAAGCAGCAGAAGATGGCCCAAGTGCTTGGGCCCCTGCACCCAGGTTCCTGGCTTTGGCTTGGCCCAGCCCTGGCTGTTGCAGCCATTTGGGGAGTGAATCAGTGGATGGAAGCTCTATTTATCTCTCTCCATCTATCTCCTCCCTCCCTCCATCCCTCTCTCTCTCTCTCCCCTTCTTGCTAATAAATACATTATTTATTATATCTCTCAAATCTTTTTTTAAAAAAAGTAGTAAGATTCATGTGGTTTTTTGTAATTTTTTATTTGAGAGACAGGCATCTGCTGGATCACTCCTAAAATGCTCACAAAGGCCAGGACGGGGTCAGGCTACCACCCAGAACAGGAAACTCAACCCAGGTTTCTCACATGGATGGAAAGGACCCAATCACTGGAGCTACCACCGCTGCCTCCCAAGGTCTGCACTGGGACCAGGGTTTGCTGGGAGCTGGAGCCAGGAGCCGGAGCCGGGAACTGAACCCAGGCACTCTGATGTGGGACAGAGGCATCTCAGCCACTTGGCCAAATGCCCACTCAGTGGCATTTTCTTCTTCTCTGTATTTTTACATATTTCTCAGAATTAGGCTATGCACATATAACGCTTACTTTCAGAGCTGGGAACAACTAAAAGATAGAGGGGAGGCACCGCGCCGAGGACGCGGATCAAAGCAGAGCAGCAGTGTGTTGAGGAGAAGTGGCTCTCGGGCTCTGCTGAGCGGCCTCTGTCGAAGCATCTCTGTGGTCACCCTCTTCTGTTCAAAAGGGAAGCAGGAGAAACCTGGGACTTCCTGCGTCTGAGAGCAGCTGATGAAAAGTCCCCTCAAAGTCGAGGTCGCTCAGAGAATAGAATACGCAGATCCAGCAGCATTGGATGGTTGGCTCCATCGCTCTGGCCCCTGGCTGCGGCCTCCTGCCAGTGCAGGCCCTGGAAGGCAGTGGTGCTGGCCCAGGTGGCTGAGTGTCGTGCCACCCACGTGACAGACTTGGCCAACCGGGGTGACCTCCACTGGCTCCATCTGCAAGGCTCTGCTTGGACTCGGCTTCCCTTGTAAACTACTAAGCTTTGTATTATTGTACCTGACACACGGCTGAACTTGGAAAGAAAGCTGCAAGCTTTCTCTTGGTGTCTGCCTGTATGTTTCTGTATATTTATATGTTAAATAGATGTAAGGAAAAACAAGTATTTATATAAGAATTTCTAAAACTCTCAGAAAAATACTATTAACATAAATCCTTTTCAAGTTCCTGTGCCTTGGGTAAACTTATGTAAATATTGTCGGTTTAGTTAAAAATAAAAGGCCATGCCTTCAGACTTGTCAGCAGAAATTATAATGCAGACACACCACTTTCATTTTGCCTAGGCTTATCAGTCAAGTAAGCTCACGCTATCTCCATGGTACAAAATTTCTCAGCAAGAAAAGCAACATAAGGTGATGGTTAACTTAGTGTCTCGTAGAATTTTCATGAATAGTCCAAGCATAATTGTTACAAACAAGTGAATTAAACTGAGTTAATAATTTGCTTTCTTTTGTTTACATACACACACACACACACACACACAAACTGCCTTGTATTAGCTACCTAACACTGTAAGAGACCCACCATACATGGAAGTTTACAGATAACATTGCCTCCAGAAAGGATATGGGCTCATGCTTATCTTGGTCTAAGTAATCCTGGCGTGGATCAATACTTAGGCACTAATGCAGCATGCGAGATATATTTCCACCAGGTCTAAGAAGCCTTCCCCAATCTGCTTCCAGAGGACAGCAAAGCCCCCATACGTTAGAACCTGGAGACTTAGGTTACTGAGAAAGACACTAATGAAAGATTGCACTTGAGCCTCCACGGAAGGCACCTTAGCTACTGCAAAACCTCTACAATTACAGCAAGAATTGATAAACTCATTAGCCAGAGTCGTAGTAGACCATCACACAGCCTTGCACTATGTATGTACTGGCTGATCAAGGAGGAATCTGTGTTATTACTTAAAACAGCTGCTGCAGCCGTGTAAATAACTCGGGAACACTGAAACCCAATTACAGGTTACCCAGAAAAACCATACAGATCGAACTGGAAAAGAAGACCTGGACCTGAAAAGACCACTGGGTCTTTTCAGCTGGCTGAGTCTGGCCGGGCGGCCACAGTGCCTTTGGGCATCGCCTTGCACCCTCGGCATAAGCTTCCTGACAGTGGTGCTCTCCATCTCTCTTGTGTGTTTTATCCTCTTGGGTCTGAAATGTTTTCAAGCAGCCACTGACTTGGCGATGACCTCCATGATAATCAAACAACAAAAACAGCATGAACAAGGATCAGAAGAACCTACGGGGGTTCTAGTTTGCTGGCCTTCGGATGTCAACGGGAGAAGGGACAGCATGTGGTGAGCAAGAATGACACTCTCAATTCAACTGAGAACAACAAAAAAAATCAGAACCCAACGTGGAGAAGCACCTGAAACGGTATCTTGAACACAGATGAGGATGTGTTTCTTTAAAAAAAAAAAATGATTGATTGATTGATTTATTTGAAAGGCAGAGTTACAGAGAGGCAGAGACAGAGAGAGAGAGAGGTCTTCCATCCACTGGTTCACTCCCCAGATGGCTGCAACAGCCAGAGCCAGGAGCCAGGAGCTTCTTCTGGGTCTCCCACATGGGTGCAGAGGCCTAAGTGCTTGGGCCATATTCCATTGCTTTCCTCGGGCTGTAGGAGAGAGCTGGATCAGAAGTGAGCAGCCAGGACTCAAACCGGCACCCACATGCGATGCCGGCGCTGCAGGCCACAGCCTGAACCCGCTACAGCACAGCGCCGGCCCCGAGGGTGTGTTTCTTATAAACAGAGTTAACGGTTTTCCTTTTGTCCTAATCCATTCACCCATCCACTATTTCATCACTTCTCTAGGCACTGGGAATTTCTAGTGAAGAGATGTATCCCAACAGACTTTTCTGTAGGTGTCCATGAGGAGGCCCTACAAGAAAGCACTTATCCTAGCCTTGGTTATAATAGGGGAAGTGGAAAACTGAAGGGTCTCTCCGTAGGACAGACAGAAGGTAGCACACTCATCAAGTGAGCCGATGCTTATTGACTACACGTGGGCTCAGCATCTAAGCTGCACATCAGTGAGAACAGGCTTCACGCCCTGGTTGCCACATCTACTGCGAGAACAAAGAACTTCTCTGCACTCGGACTGCCCGTGCTCCAAAGAAGCGAAGGGGTGCGCAGTTACAGTGAGGGTCCCCAGAGGAACCTACACAGAAGGCAGGACTCAGCCTCCCTGGAAAGAAAAGGAAGGGGCTCGGGCTGAAAAGCAGTGGGGAACTGGGAAGGACCTGGTGACCACGTGCCCTGTCTGGGGGCACACGGACAGGACCGAGGGGTTACGCCGGCTTCCCTTAGCTGAGGTCTGTGCTGGTCACTTCCCCACCCACCTGGTTAGGTGGGAGAACAGGTCCCTTGTTGAAATCCAAAGTTTCTTGGGCGAAAAGTGTATCTGCCGGGTTCACATGGCCCAGGAGTTGCCTGTTCAGCACCCCAAAGCCCAGAGAGATGAATTAGTCCTTGAAGGAACTGACCTTGAATTTGTTTCAAATTCAGCAGCTTTGGCCGGCGCCGCGGCTCACTAGGCTAATCCGCCGCCTAGCGGCGCCGGCACACCGGGTTCTAGTCCCGGTCGGGGCGCCGGATTCTGTCCCGGTTGCCCCTCTTCCAGGCCAGCCCTCTGCTGTGGCCAGGGAGTGCAGTGGAGGATGGCCCAAGTGCTTGGGCCCTGCACCCCATGGGAGACCAGGAAAAGCACCTGGCTCCTGGCTCCTGCCATCGGATCAGCGCGGTGCGCCGGCCGCAGCGCGCCGGCCGCGGCGGCCATTGGAGGGTGAACCAACGGCAAAGGAAGACCTTTCTCTCTGTCTCTCTCTCTCACTGTCCACTCTGCCTGTCAAAAAAAAAAAAATTAAAAAAAAATTAAAAAATTAAAAAAAATCAAATTCAGCAGCTTTGAGTCAGCAGGCGACAACAGTCAGAAACAACGATGTCAGAAAGACCTGTGGATGGCATCCACGTCTCTGAAAAAGGAAGAGTTCAGGCTGGTGCTGCGGCCCGGAGGGTTGAGCCAGCATTAGGGCACCAGTTCCAGTCCTGGCTGTTCCACTTCCAATCCAGCTCCCTGCTAATGCACCACCTGGGAAAGATCCAGCTCCCTGCTAATGTGCCTGGGAAAGGATGAGCCAAGTGCTTGAGTCCCTGCCATCCATATGGGAGACCCAGGTGAAGCTCCTGGCTCCTGGCTCCAGCCTGACCCAGCCCTGGCCATGGCGACCAACTAGGGAATGAACCAGAGGGTGGAAGATCTCTCTCTTCTCTTCTCTCTCTCTCTCTCTCTCTCTTCTCTCTCTCTCTCTGTCCTTTTCTCTCTGTAATTCTACCTTTCAAATAAATAAATAAACAAATAAATAAATCTTTAAGAGAGAGAGAGAATGGTTCAGCAGGCTAATGAGTAAGATTTGTGAGTTGTCCAGCTACAGAAACAAGAACCTGGATTATAAGTCTAATTGCAGTATTTTAATAATGCAATAAAAGATCTGATATAAAAAACAGATTTCAAGAAATATTTGAGTGCAAAAACAAAAGTTGCAGGGTGACATATACAATATCTATCATTTACATAAAAATGGAAATACATAAACACTGTATACGACTGACAGACCCTCCTATGAGGAATACTCACATAGATGTCAGAAGCAGTTACCTCTGAGAAGCAAAGGCAGTGACTAGGAAGGAAAACGGAGGAGAAACTGGTGCATGGCACAGTGCCCCAGCCCCGGCCGCTGCAGGCATCTGGGGAGTGAATCAGCGGATGGATACCTCTTTCTCTCTTTCTCTCCCCCCCCCCCGCCCCAGAATCTGTACCTCTGCCTTTCTGGTAAATGAATGAATCTTAATTAAAAAATGAAAATGGAGGAAACGTCAACTCTAAGGCTTTATTTCATTGCACTAGAAAAGCTAAACATGCTGAAATGCCACTACTGGTTCACGCTGCTGGTGAATATGTTTGATGTATGTGTTGTGATTGCTGTTTTTCCTGCGTTTTAAATGTTTTTTTCTTATTTAAGAAAAAAAATAGGCAACGTGAGAAAAAAGATCCCGCACACAATAACAACAACATTTCAATCAATGCGTGAGGCTCATTGAACAGGAAACTGGAGGAGTGGAGCAGGAAGCAGATGAAAAGAGACACATTATGTTCCTCGATTGGAAGCGATAACATGAAGCTGCCAATTCTCCTAAGATTAATCAATTCAGTTAAATAATTTCAGCTGAATCAAAGCTTCATTAGGAGTTTTTTTGTGAGAGGAAGTCAGAGAAAATTATCCTCTTGTTCATCCGTACCAGGGCTCCTCACTCATGAATGTGAACGGGGAGCCCCTAGGGGGCTGTTACAATGTGGATTCTGACCCAGTCTCAGTGAACCTCAGGTTGCATTTCCAACAAGATCCATGACGCCAGCACTGCGACACCATGCCACACTCTGGCAAAGATCTAGAAGAGAAATAAGAATTCCAGAGCAGAAGAAAAATGCCCAGGGAAGGACGTCTGCCCAGCAAATAATAAAATATGTGACAATGCTTTAGTAACTAAATGCTGACACAATGGCAAAACAGCAGACGGTGCATCTAAATATTAATGACAAAGAGGCAGTGCTTAGATGCTTACTAGGTGCCACGGACTGTTCTAGAAACTTTGTTAACTCATTTAAACCCCACAACAACCCTATGAGGTAGGTAGATACTGTTACCATCCTGGTTTTATTAAAGAAGGAACAAAGGGGTAGAGGAAATAGGCAATTTGCTCAAGACCACACGGCTGACAAGCGGGTGAGCAGGGGTCAGAGCCAGAACGACCCATGACTTCACGTCCATGCTGTCGTGCAGCAATGCACACACCTAACTGCATGCAAATCTGAAGCTCCCACCAAAAAAAGAATGGTTTGCGATCAAGAGAAAAGGGGGTACAGACAGAAGACGTGGAAGATGCCTGCTTTAAGCCAAGCTGGAGCAATGGCAGCCATGTTTACCCTCCCCCTGAAATAACCACAGAGGAATAAACAATGGTTTTCAAGACTCTGGACTTTGGACAAGGAAACACCACCATCGTGGGGGACGGGATGCAACAAGGGCCTTGGGAGTCTCTCACAAGTGCCCACAGTGCAATGAGGGGGGACCAAGAAAAAGCCAGGAGACTCCTTGAGCTGAGTCAGGGCTGAGAGTCCAGGGAAATCAAGGTGACTGTGGGTCACAGGCAGAGCCCCAGAGAGGACAGGGATGCACTGAGAGAGGACCCCACCCCAGGTCTGCACGTGGTGATGAGATACGCGAGAACCAATAACACAGAAAGAAAGGATTTCAGTGATTGGAAGAAACAGTCCTCCTAAGTCACTCAACAGTGGGACAAGGAGCCCAGACCCACCTAACAAGCCAGAAAAACAAGACCTCAGAAGGCCAAACCACTGCATCACAGAACAAAGCTCACAAACATCAACAAGAATACACAAATACCCAGCCCCCATGGTAAAACTCACAATGTCTGGCATCCAGTGAAAATTACCAGGAATGCAAAGGCAGGGGAAAACAGGACCCACAGTCAAGGGAATAATAAATCGAGACAGACCTAGGGCTGACAGACACACAACTAACTGATAGAAAAGCACATGAAAACAGCCATTACAACTGTGTTCTAAATGTTCAAAGGCTAAGAAGAGACATCTATATCATTCTTAAAAAAAAAAAAAAAAAAAGACCCAGTTCAACTTTAAGATGAACACTCCATCGGAAATGAGAATTGCACAGGATTAATTAGACACTGTAAAAGAGAAGACTTATGAAAGTGAAGACACTGCAATAGAAGCTGCCCACAATGAACACAGCAGGGAAAGGACTCTTTTAAATGAGAAACAAGCATCAGTGAGCTGGGAGACAACTTCAAGTCGTCCGACACCTGTGTAACTGCAGGCTTTGAGAAGGAGGAAAAGCAGAAAAAATATTTGAAATAACCATTTCCCGAACTTGAAAACTGGCATCCCCCAGATCCAAGCAGTTCCACAGGCCCCCAAGCACAAAAACACAGAGAAAATTATACTCAGATACGTCGCAGTAAAATTGCTCAAAAACAATAATAAAATCTTAAAAGCAGCCGGGGGAAAAAGTAAAAACACTTTATGTACAGAGGAAAGAAACACGACAGTAAATTTCCCATCAGAAACAACACACATGGGAAGACAGGCAACATTTTTGAAGTACTAAAAGAAAATGACTATCAGAGCTGGTACTGTGGCACAGTAGGTTAAGCCACAGCTTACAATGCTCACATCCCATATCAGACTGCCAGTCCAAGTCCCAGCTGCACTGCTTCTGGTCTAACTTCCTGCTGATGCACCCAGGAATGCAGTGGAAGATGGCCCAAGTACTTGGACCCCTGCCACCCACATGGGAGACCCAGATGGAGTTCCTGGTTCCAGGTTCCAACCTGGCACAAGCAGGTATTTGGAAAGGAAATCAGCAGACAGGAGACATATGTCTTTTTCTTCTCCCTTCTTCCCAATAAAATAAATTTAAAATTTTTTAAAAACAACTATCAATCCAGAATTCCATAGCCAGAAAGTACATTTTTCCAAAAGAGCTGAAATAAAGATGTTTTCAGACATAAAGTGGCTGAAAGGATTCATCACTGGCAGAGTTTCTGTATAAGAAACTTTATAGACAGCCCTTCAGGCTGAAGGACGATGATGTGCATGGAATTCCACATCCAAATGAGTGAAGAGCACTAGCAACGGAAACAAATCTCAAGTGTCTATTATTATGTAAACTTCTTCAAAAATTCACTCCTTAGGCAAAAACAATGATAAGGTACTATGGAGTTTATAACTTATATGTAACATGCTTGTATGTGCCCTGTATGAATGGGCTTCAAGGCATTTCAATGCAGAAGCCATATACATACATATGTACACACACACACACACACACACACACACTATCCTGAAGAGCTACAGTCTAGGAAAGGAAATAAAGCCACTGTAACTCAAGATAAAGTGAGTGTCACAAGCAAGGTATAATGTGCTTTGATCCAAGGTTTCCCTTGCATAACTGATCTTGTTATATATGAAAATAAACCCAGAAAATTTTTGGAAAAGCTGCAAATAACTCCTAGGATCAAGGTACAGGTTTTAAGTGAAACTTCAGATGATTGCTACAGGTGAGCAACTACAGAATCTCAACACCGAAACACAGACACTGACACATGAAGATTTATGAGAGTGGAAATGACTAAGATAAATTCCCAATTCAACAACTTTGTACTTACTAATGTTTTAAAACCATATTACCTCTACCTCCAAAGACAATTTAAATGATGGCCCAATATTTTATTTGAAAAACTCTAATTACATTGGAAATATAACAATTCTATCAAATTTATCTCCTGGTTTTCTTTTATTCATTTACCAACTATCTGATAAAATATCATCCTGAGGAAAAAATTTACATAAATAAAAACTAGAATGCTTCTGACTTAACATTTTACAGAAGAGATTTAAATCACCCAATTTAAACATGAACCAATTTCACTCCACATCTCAGAGGTAGGCTTCCTTCCCTCACTGCCGAAGTACATGACATTCTAGCAAGTCAGTACGCTTAGCCAAAATAAAAGCATAATAGCAGAATAATCTGAAATGTCTAACCACCATTTCATTCCAAAAATAAAATCTTCTCAATCCATCATCATGCTTAAAATGAACATTTTTACATAATAAAAATGCTGACAGCAGAAATAAGGCATTTAGCTTAAGAGGCAGAAAAAAAGCATTAAGCAATTGTATTTTTAAAAAGGAAAACTTTGACAATTTTGTAAAAATCATAACTAATAGTTTTAGGAAAAATTACAACTGCAAAAAGGGCAAAAGACAGAAGTCGCCGGTTCAGGGCCCAGCATGGTGGTGTGGGAGTTAAGCCGTCACTTGCAGCACTAGCATCCACATCAGAGCGCCGGTTCACCCCATCCACTCTGCTCTGGATCCGGCTCCCTGCTCATGTGCCTGCGAGGGCAGCAGAAGACGGCCCCCCAGTGCCTGGGCTGCTGCCACTCATGTGGGAGACACCAGGATGGAGTTTCTGGTTCTTGCCTTCGGCCTGGCCCAGCCCTGGCTGCTGGGTGTGAACAGCAGATGGAAAATCTTTTCTTTCTCTGCCAACCCCCATTCCGCCTTTACAATAAGTAAATAAAATCTAAAACACACACACACAGAAGTCACCAGGTGAGGACAGAAGCAGAGGGAGTCGACATACCACAGTCGGAAGGCATTGGTGCTGCAGAGATGGAGAAGATAACCGGCGCTTCGGAGCCTGGAAACAGAAACGGGTATCTTCCGATCAGAGGGTTTCCTTCTAGTGGGAACTCTGGGAGGTCCTCTATGGTCATCTTCTAGACAGCCACCTAGGGTGAGGAAGGGGAAAGAGGCGTTTCTTCTTTGTACGCAGGCAACTCAGAGGACAGCCCTGCCTCCATCACAAAGACGTCCAACCCACTGACATTTCCAACTTCAAGCTTCAAGAGTCTCTTTTTTCTTTTTATTTGGCAGGTAGAGATACAGACAGTGAGAGAGAGAGAGACAGAGAGAAAGGTCTTCCTTCCATTGGCACTGTGCCAATCTGAATCCAGGAGCCAGGTGCTTCTTCCTGGTCTCCCATGTGGGTGCAGGGGCCCAAGTACTTGGGCCATCCTCTACTGTCTTTCCCGGCCACAGCAGAGAGCTGGACTGGAAGAGGTGCAACCGGGACAAGAACCGGCACCCATATGGGATGCTGGCGCCGCAGGCAGAGGATTAGCCAAGTGAGCCACACCACTGGCCCCTCAAGAGTCTCTTTTATGGGAGGAATAAAGTTCCTTTTAGCAAACTATTATCAAGAAATACACATTGCTGGGGCTGTTGTTGTGGCACAGAGGTTAAGCCTCCACCTGCAGTGCCATCATCCCATATGGATGCCAGTTCAAGTCCAGCTCCCTACTAATGTGCCTGGGAAAGCAGCGGTTGATGGCCCAAGTGCTTGGGCCCCTGCACCCATGTGGGAAACCCCAAAGAAGCTCCTGGCTTCTGGCTTCAGCCTGGCCCAGCCCTGGCCGTTGTGGCCATATGGGGAGTGAACCAGCTGATGGACGATTTTTCTCTCTCTTCTTCTATTTCTTTCAAATAAATAAATAAAACCTTGAGAGAGAGAGAAAGAAATACACATTGCTTCACACAATCTCTTCACAGTGAGCAGAGCATAGAATCTTCCCAAAGTTCAGGGTTAATAAATCTTAACAAACGTTTATTTCCCAATAATAGGTGAGAATGGGGCTTGAGTTGTGGCATAGTGGGTAAAGCTGCCACCTGCAATGCTAGCATCCCATTTGGGCACCAATTCCTGTCCCAGCTGCTCCACTTCCCATTTAGCTCCCCGCTAACAGACTGGGAAGGCAATGGAGGATGGCCCAAGAGCTTGGGCCCCTCCATGCATGATGGAGATCTGGAAAACATTCCTGGCTCCTGGCTTCAGAATGACCTGGCTGTTGTGGCCATATGGGGAGTGAACAAGAGGACGGAAGGTCCTGCGCATGCAATCTCTCTCTTTCTCTCTCTCTCTCTCCCCACCCCCATGTAACTCTTTCAAGTAAATAGATCTCTTAAAATTTTTAAAAATAAATAAGTGAGGACATTTTCAAATGCTGAGCGGATCTAAATGGGTGGCATCTGCTTACTCACAGTCACAAACCAGGACAGGCACACGACCCCAGTGGATGGGTCCTGAACATCTCATAATGCTAACACTGGTGACATCATCTGTCATTCAGTAGCTTAGGCCATGTACTCATCACATGAAAATAATCTAGCTGAAAACACCTCCATTATTTTCTGACACTCCAGTAAACGTGACTGCAAATTAATCATGCCACTCTCATAAATCTAAGAGTTTACTGGGACAGTTCCACTTAATGCACAAGCTCTGTTTGTCCTCTCCCAGCAGATATGGAAGGCCAGGCCTTTCAAAGCATATCATTCCTATTTACCTCTTTCCCAGAAAGCGTGAACACCTACCATAAATCTGCACTAAATTAGACTTACGCTGCTGCATCCTCACATCTCAGAAAAGACAAAGACGGCGAAGAAAATGCTAGGTAAAACACTAAGTTATGATGCTAAAAACCTTCCAGTTTCTTGAAAGCCTGTAGGATTATGAATCCTTATGTCTGTTTCTAGACATAAATCAGAATATATTATATAACCAAATACAATTTATTTTAGACTTTTCAGTAGAAAGAATAAGTAACAAGTGGTTAACTGATAGCTTGTAACCAGTTGCCAGTAGATGAGGTCATGCAGATGTTACTCAATGCGTGTTCTGTTACATTTCTTTAACTTGCCGGTTCTGTTACACTTGTTTAACTTACCCTGTGCCAGCCTAACTATCTTGACCTTGCCACTGCACTCCAAGGAGAGTCACCCCTCTGAACGAATTCCTTTCTTCCCAACTCAATTCACGTGTTTTAAATTCTATCAGAAACTGGGTAAACAGTCACATGCTTGCTTCTCAAAAAGTGTGCATTCATGTGGCATGGATATTCTAGACCAGATACCGAATCCAGTTGTTACTATCTTGAAAACATTCAAATTTTCTCAGATGCTAAAACTACTGCCACCCAACACTCTGCATCCTCTTCTCATTAACCTTGTCACATAGAGAGAACTGGCAAGGTCAAGCAATGGGCATTACCTAGCAGTGGCAATCTTCCTCAAATGATCTCCATTTCAATCAGCCAGGCCCGCCACAGAGACAGCAATCCTGCAACACTGGAGCGCCTCCCCCCCTCACAAGTCCTGCCTCTTGGCCCTTACTTGCTGGGCAGTAAATCTGGGCAGATAGCCTATATAGGGGGTGAGGCTGCCTGCAGAGCCAGAGAAGAGAAATAAAATGTTGGGGGCATGTGGTGTTTCAAGCAAACCCACCACTTGGGACCACAGTATTCCTTATCACAGTGCAGAATTCTAGTCCCAGCTCCTTGGTGTTTCCAATCCAGCTTCCTGCCAGTGCACACCCTGGGAGGCAGCAAATGATGGCTCAAGTACTTGAGTGCCCACCTGGAAAACCCAGAAGACATTCTAGTCTCCTGGCTTTGGCCTGACCAAGCCCTGGTTGTTGTGGGCATTTGGGGAATGAACCAGTGGATGGAAGGTACATCTGTCTTTCAAAACTCTTTCTTTCGAGGCCAGCACTGTGGTGTAGCTGGTGAAGTCGCCGCCTGCAGTGTCAGCATCCCATATGGGTGCCAATTCATTTCCTGGCTGCTCCACTTCCAATCCAGCTCTCTGCTATGGCCTGGGAAAACAGCGGAGGATGGCCAAAGTGCTTTGGCCCCTGCTCCCACATGGGAGATCCAGAAGAAGCTCCTGGCTCCTGGCTTTGGATTGGTGCAGCCCTGGCCATTGCAGCCATCTAGCGAGTAAACCAGCAGATGGAAGATCCCTCTCTCTCTCTCTCTCTCTCTCTCTCTTTCTCTCTCACTGCCTCTGCCCCTCTGTAACTCTGCCTTTCAAATACATAAAATAAATCTTAAAAAAAACACACACTCTTTCTTTCAAAAGCTTTCAAAAACTCTCTGCCTTTCAAAATAAAATGAAATTTTAAAAAATATATTTAAAGAAAACTTAGTATCTATTAAGGAACCACCACACACAAAGCACTATTCCAGCTGCTTCTGAGAATACGAAAGTGAGTAACTGATGGCCCGTGTTTGCTAGGCAGCTATAGACTACGCTACAGAACGGGATCTGTTCTATCACAAAGGACCAGGGACAGCTGCCGGGAGCTTCTAAGAGTCTGAAGCAGTGCAGTAAAGAAAGCAGCACCTGACACAGGTCCTGAAAGACAGGCAGACACTGGGGTAGAAATGTCAAAGGGACAGAGTGCTGGGAAAGCAGGAAGCAGCAGGGCTGTCAGTCACGGGCTTCCAGGGCTATGCCAAGAAGTACTGAAACACCTGGCCAAAGACCAGACCTCTGGGTTCCAGGGACACTGGGAAATCGTGCTCCTGAAGCTGTGTTTTGGGAGGCCGGTGCTGTGGCATAGCAGGTTAAGCAGCTGCCTGCAGTAACGGCATCCCACATGGGCACCAGTTCACATCCCAGCTGCTCCACTTCCAATCCAGCTCCCTGCTAAGGAGCCTGGGAAGACAGATGAAGATGGCCCAAGTGATGGGGCCCCTGCACCCACACAGGAGACTGGGAAGAAGCTCCTGGCTCTGGATCAACTCAACTTCTGCCATTGCAGCCACTTGGGGACTGAACTAATACATGAAAGAATCAATCTCTCTCTCTCTCTCTCTCTCTCTCTCTCTCTCTCTCTTTCAAATTAATGTCTTTAAAAAGAAAGAAAGAAAGAAGTCCTAATTAATTGTGTCTGGAATAGAAGCCATCATGGTTACATCAAATTCCCCCAAGACTGACTTCTCCAGGAATTGTATCCGTCT
This sequence comes from Oryctolagus cuniculus, assembly GCF_964237555.1. Taxonomy (NCBI): domain Eukaryota; kingdom Metazoa; phylum Chordata; class Mammalia; order Lagomorpha; family Leporidae; genus Oryctolagus; species Oryctolagus cuniculus. Next base: position 173,881,328 of record NC_091433.1, read on the forward strand.
CCAGCACCCCAAGCTAGCTCTGAGCAGGAGCATCCTGTAACACGGTTCTAACATCTTGTGAGTTTCCAAGGACTCCTGGTCCCCGCATTAACACAGAGCAGTGAGAAGCGGAGACGACCACTTCTTCACAGCAGCTCAGCACCCCCCAAACGAGCCTCCCTGAACCCAGAGCAGTGCCCTGGAGCTGCTCAACCACCAGAATCCCCTGCCATGTCCCCTCACCACACCCATGGGGCCCCTCCTTCCGCCTCCTATTCTACCACGTCATGGGTCTCAATTTTCAGGAGATTCCAAAACAAGTTTTACCTTTTATCTGCTACCAACATAGTATCTGTTCAGTCACCAAACAAGTACAAATACCTATAAACAGTACTGGACATGAGTCAGCCCGAGCCCCTAGAGCGAATGTCAAGGGGAAGGCACCTGTCCTCAAGGATGGAGTTTCAGGCTCCTGACTTCAGCCCAGCCCAGCCCTAGCTGATGTGGGCACTTGGAGAGTGAACCAGTGGATGAGGCTCTCTCTTTCTCTCTCTCTCTCTCTCTCTCTCTCTCTCTCTCTCTCTCTTTCCTCTCTCTCTCTCCCTCCCTCTCCCTCTCTCTCTTTTGTGTGTGTGTGTGTCATTCTGCCTTTAAAACAGATGAACATAAACATTTTTTAAAAGAAGTTCATTTATGCATTCAACAAGTATTTATTGAATGTTCATTACTAAGTCTGAAGCTGGGCATAAGCAAAGGGGAAAAAAAATGACAGGGGTCAGCACTGTGGCCCAGCGGGTTACGCCAACACCTGCAATGCCAGCATCTCATATGGGGACCGGTTTGAGTCCCAGCTCCTCCACTTCCAACCCAGCTCCCTGCTGATGCACCTGGGAAAGCAGCAGAAGATGGCCCAAGTGCTTGGGCCCCTGCAGTCACATGGGAGAGCCAGATGAAGTTGCTGGCTCCTGGCTTCCACCTGGCCCAGCCCTGGCTGTTGGGACTATTTGGGGATTGAACTATCAGAGGGAAGATCTCTCTGTCTCTCCCTCTCTCTGTGTAACTCTGCCTTTCAAATAAATAAATAAATGTATTAAAAAAGAAAAAAGGCATGCCCTAGTCCTCATATAGATTGTAGTCAAGTGTTGCATCCCTACAAGCAAGCTGCAGTTAATGTATAACAGCATTAAGTGTATTAAGTGCTGTAACTGACAGCTGGGTACCAGGAGAGGCCAGATTGAAGACAGTGTGGAGCTGGTATTTAGCTCAGTGGTTAAGACACCCACATCCCATATTGGAGTAGTACTTGAGTTCAACACCCAGCTCTGGATCCCAACTCCAGCTTCCTGCTAATGCACACCCTGGGAGGCAGGGATGACTCGAGTGGCTGGGATCCTGCCACCCATGTGGGAAAAACTTGGAGAGTTCCTGGCTCCTGACTTCTGCCCAGCCTAACACAGTCCCAGCCACTGCAGGTGTCTGGGGGAGTGAATCAGCACATGCGGGAGCACTCTCCTCTTCTTCTTCCTCCCCCAACCTTTGTCTTTGTCTTCGTTCTCTCTCTCTCTCTCACCCCTCCACTTCTCAAATATAAATTTTACAAATATATATACAACTCAGTGAAGGCTTCCCCAGGAGCCAATAATTTAACACTGTGATGCCCCATTGGGTAGCTACACACCACATATGACTATTCCAATTTAAAATCCATTTCTTGCATTGCTTTGGCCCCATTCAAGCGCTCAGGAGCTGTCTGGGGCTGTGTCTGCACAACACAGAAGGAATACTCCCTGGCCACAAAAAGCTGTGCTGAACAGCACCGACGGAGAACAGGACAGCCCATTCTCTGGATAAGCAAACAGCACGCCGACGCCTGGAACAACAAGTACTGACACAGGCCCAGTCGATAAGCAAGCCTGTGCAAGCAGCTCACTATAAACGACTCACAAAGGAACAGCAGCTTTAAAGTAGCCAGCTGTGTGTCTGTCAGTCTGAACAGGGAGAGGGCAGGAAGCTGTCTTCCAGACATCATCAGTCTCTGTTTCCAAATGGGAATCGTTACAAGTAATGAGACCATATAAAGAGACCGTATAAAGACCATATAAGAGGCTGGCGCCACGGCTCACTAGGCTAATCCTCCACCTTGTGGCGCCGACACACCGGGTTCTAGTCCCGGTTGGGGCACCGGATTCTGTCCCGGTTGCCCCTCTTCCAGGCCAGCCCTCTGCTGTGGCCAGGGAGTGCAGTGGAGGATGGCCCAAGTGCTTGGGCCCTGCACCCCATGGGAGACCAGGATAAGTACCTGGCTCCTGCCATCGGATCAGCGCGGTGCGCTGGCTGGCCGCAGTGCGCCGGCTGCAGCAGCCATTGGAGGGTGAACCAACGGAAAAGGAAGACCTTTCTCTCTGTCTCTCTCTCCCACTGTCCACTCTGCCTGTCAAAAAAAAATAATAAATAAATAAAAAAGACCATATAGGAGACCATATAAACATCACTTTTTGAAAAGATCTCATTGTAGGGCCATATCTGGTACACCGGAAATCAATCCTACACGTTGCAGGCATGAGCTAAGGCTCCCACACAGCAACAAGCGTGACACTCATTGCGTTTCAGGGCTCACTCTTACAGCGCAGAGAGCCGGAACAAACATGACTCTGTGTGGAAGAGTCTCGGTGACAAATGTCAGCGCAAATGTAAAGTACAGTTAAAGTACCTGGAGGTGTTACTTTATCGACATAGTTCAAAGGCAGTCTTTTATCCCGTGATGTTGCTACACTGCGAACCACAGGAGTGGGCACCTGACACCTAACTCAACCCGAGCGCCAGCACTGCGCGCCCGTCCTGCGACCCGCAGGGGTGCGCGGCAGGGCGCGTCTCTGTGTAGGGCGGGTCCCGGCGCTGCGCCCCCGACCGCCCTGCCCCCAGCAGACGGTGCAGAGTTCAGGAGTCTCGGGGTGGTGAAGGGCAGGTCGTTCGCTGTGGCTCTGAGCACAACTTAATCGGCAAGGGGAGGCGTGGGAGGTATCTGAAGCGGGCCGCGTCTGCAAACCCCCGGCGCGCAGTGCGCAGCACAGCTCTGCGCAGGGGACGCCCGGGATGTCCGCGGCGGTCACCGCGGGCGCGGGCCAGAACCAGCCGCGCGCACCTCGCCGCACCTGCTCCTAAAGGGAACCGCGCGCCAGCAACGGAAACGACAAACCCACGTCCCCACCCCGCAGACCGCGCCACCCCTGGGAGGCCTTCCCACGGCCGGCCGGCCGGCCAGCGATACTGGCGCCCGGGGGAAGGTGGCCGCCGGGCTTCCGGAGCCGCCAGCGCCTCCACGCTGCCCTCCCCGAACCGCCAACGACCTCCGGGCCCTCGCCCCGCCGCCCGCCACTGCCCAGAGCCCGCCCGCCCGCCTGCAGCGGCCCGGGAGGCCCGTGCGCCCGCGCCCCACCTGCCTCCTCCGGGTCCTGTCGGAGCGGCCGGCTGGGGACGCGGGGCGCGGAGGAAAGGCGGAGGCGCGCTACCCGCCAGGCGCCGGTCTCCCGTGCCCGCCGCCGAGCCTCCCGCCGCGCCGAGGCCGACCTCGTCCGGGCCCCTCCCGCCCGCCGCCTCCGCACCGCGCGCCGGAGCCGGGCCCCACGCGGGGTCGGCGCGCGCGCAGTGCAGGCGCCCGGGCTGCGCGCAGGCCTCGGCCTCGGCCTCGCGCACGCGCTGGGGAGTGGGGCCCGGAGACCCGCAGCGCGCGCCTGCCCTTGCTCGCCTGCAGCCGGCACCCCTGCGCCCCGCAGGCAGTGGAAGATCAGCCGCCTCCAGCGCTGCAGCGCCCGGCTGGGCTTTGCGGATTGCCCTTGTTGGGGGGTGGCGCCGTGCAGATGTTTGCAGCGCGGCGGGGCAGGCAGTGGAGAAACCCTCCTCGCGCGGACTGGAACGTGGGACAGCTGCCCAAGGCCCGCCGCGCGTAGGGTCCCCCTGGAAACCCCAGGCCAGCTTGCCCTTGTCTCACGACCTGCGCTGGAGGCGCTGCTGGCCATGCGTGGCTCCAGTGGGCTCCTCAGCCCGGTGCCTGTTTGCAGACTGCCGTGAGAAGCCTGGGCGATGCCGTGCCCAAGCTGCCAAGTGTCAGGTGGAGGCAGAAGGGAGAAGTGAGCGGTTGTCGCAGGGGTCCCCTCCTCACGCACCCTCCCTCCTGAGCCCCTGCCCCATCTCCTAACAACAGGAAGGAGATGACACCGTGGCCCCTACCATATCGGCACTGACATCCTGGTCCTCCGTCCTCTAGCGAGAAGGGTGTTTGACGCCTAATGCGGCCACTAGACTCAGAGTCGTGAGCTCTGAGCTTTGCAACCCTGAGTCAGTCCTGTGCTCCCCTAACAGCTATCCGCCAGGCGGGCCCAGACCATGTGCTGAACTTCCCTGCTCACGCAGTACAGTGCCTGGCAGCTGCAGACACGAACGAACGAACGAATGAATGAACGAACGAACGACTGTGCAAGAGCAGAGTGATTGCTCCCCCCACACCAGAGCATTCTTTCCCGTTAGAAACATTGGTTCCAGGCACTAGAAAAAGACCCCTTCCAGTTGCTTCACTCCCTCTTACAAGGCCCTCTCACCACGTGGCCACGTTTGAACCTCTCCAGCGACAAGGAACTCACCGCCTCTTAAGGTAGCCCCTTTGCCTTTGATCAGGCTTTTGAAAAAATGTCTCCCCTACATCTCCTCCTCATTGAGTTCTCTTTCTACCCCCGGAGGATTCTCAAATGAAATCGGACTCCAAGGAATCCGGACAAGCTTTCTCTGTCCCGTGGGCCGCTCCTTAGAGGCCAAGGTTACAGCCCCACTCACCAGCATGTTGAGGGATTGGAGGATGCCTCCTGGAGAGCTCTCAAGTCTGATCTCAGGAGGGAATGAGTGGCCTCTCGGGTGCACCTCTCCAAGCCCTATGCTTCTGGGAACTTGGCTCAAGATACCAACATAGTTGTCTGTTGCAGTCACATCATGTTGTTGAGTCGGGTGGGGCACGCTGTCAACTCAAACCCACAGTGCTTATGCAATATTTAAATACCGTGACCATCCCACGTCCCTGGTTGGCTGCCAGTTTCTGTCCCTGCAGCTTTGGCGTCTTCACGCACTCTCGGAGGTGATACTATGATGCAATGCTTCTTCCTCCCTATGGGAACTTCACCTCTCTTTCCCTGCTTTCCTCACACCCTGTTCATGCCCACTCCTTTCTCTGGTCAACAGAAGGAAGGCGATCTGCCTTTGGTTAGAGGCGAGCACCTGGAAATGAGATCCAGTGCCACAGAGCCACAGAAACTCAGGAAGATCTGTGTGTAGCAGAAGGAGCCACTGGTGAAGTGTCCACAGGTACACGGTTCAGTTTTGTTGCTGATTTAAATTTTCCCTCGACAACTACTAGGAGGTGCCAGGGTGTGACTAGCTGAGTAATGTTCTTGGCTAAAATAAAGGTCTCTGTGGGAACCAGCCAGGCCACTGGCTTTTTCTGCTACACCCAAACACCATACAGTAAATGGGCAAATTCTCAGGATGTCGAGCCACCAGGGAACCCTAACTGCCTCAGAAAACAGAGGTTACCCCCTCAGCCACTGTCAAGAATGCCAGCACTCACTCACGAGAGCCAGGCTTCCTGGAACACCAGCCTCCGCACCAGGTATTTCCCAGTTAACAAGGGTGGGACTGGATAGTGACATGGGACCAGCACTTGGAACTTGAACACTCCATTGGCACAGAAAGGCATATGGGATGTGGTACAGCTGTAGATGCTGAGATTCAGTTGTATCTGAAGGCACGAGGTTCTGGAACAATGCAGCAAGAAACCGCACTGCCAGAAAGTGAACAGCACAGGTGGCCAGTGTCACAGTATGGAAATGGGAGGTACTGAGTGGCCCCTGTGTGGGGACCTAAGGATCTCACTTCACTTCATTTAACAAATGAAGAAGCAGAATCCTGGAGGCTGTATCTTGGGTGCAGAAATAAGACTTGAACAGCAGCCACCTGGTCTGAAGACCTGTGTTGATCCATTCATTTGCATCACTTACATGGGAAGTTCCTTGGGGAAATCAAGGACCAAGAACAGGCTGCACAGGGCAGCAGGGACAGAGATCCAGGTGATCAGTCAGCATCTGGAAGGTCTATCAGTAGTTACCAGGACTCCAAATCATGAACAAATAGTACTGGGCAGGGTATCAATCCCAGGGGAGGAAGACAAGGACTTGGTCTCTGCAGTGTGTGTGCATAGAGAAATTAAGACTTTAGGCCCACAAGAGACACTCAGCGACCAGCACTGGGGCACCAGATTGAAACTCCACTAGCAGCCACAGTTAAGGGCAGAGTATCAGAGCACTGGGCAGAGCCCCTCACGTCTTCCTGGCTCTCATGTTTGCTGACAATATGCTCATCAGCATAGAAAACCCAGCAGAATCAATAAACTATTCGAAGTCATATTAGTTCTGCAAGATAGCCAACTACAAGATCAGTTTCTAAAAATCAACAGCCTCCCCTACATTAGCAGCAAGCAACCAGGAAATGGAATGGACAGTAGGAGGCTATTCACTGTAGCAATAAAACTCTGAAGCATGATCTCCAGGAGTTAACCTAACAACTTACAAGAACTCTATGGAGAAAATTTTGGGATATAAAATAAGACTGACTAAATGAAGAGATATGCCCAGGATAAGATGACTTTACATTATAAAAATGCCAGTGTGAGCTCTAAATTCAAGATTATGCCAAGCAAAATTCCAACAGGGACCAACATTTTAAGGGACTCAATAAACATATAAAATATATCAAGGAAAATAAAATTTGTAACCATGAAATCTATTTTGAAAAGCAATAGCAAAGAGAGGAGACTATGTTATTAGCACATAGTGAAAGGTGTAGTTTGGTGCCACCAATGGAAGGGAAAAGAGCAGTGTCACAGAAGGAGGACTCAGAAGAGGATTCACATATGAATGGGACCTCCATACACATAAGAGTGGTACCACAAGCCAGTGAGAAAGTGTGAGTTATTTGGAAGATGGTGTTGGGGGAAACTGGAGTAGTTTATAAAGAAAAATGAAGTCAAGTGACCGGCATCCACCAGAGACAAAAATGAAGTCCAGATAAATAGGAGGCCTGCATAACAAAGCTAGACAAGAATGTGTAGAAGATGAGCTCTACAGATAAGGGGTCAGAATTTACGTCAGGGCCAATGTGGTGGTGGAGTAGGTAACACCATTGTCTACAATGCCTCCATGCCATATGGGCACCAGTTCATGTCCCAGCTGCTCCACTTCTGACCCAGAACCCTGCTAATGGCCTGGGAAAACAGCAGAAGATGGCCCAAATGTTTGGGTCCCCGTCACCCAGGTGGGAGACCCAGAAGTTGTTCCTGGCTCCTGGCTTCCACGTGACCCAACCCTGGCCATTGCAGCCACGTGGGGAGTGAACCAACGGCTGGAAGATCTCTCTATATAGTCTCTCCCCTTCTCTCTCTCTCTGTAGATCTTTCAAAATAAATAAAAAAGTCTTTAAAACAAGACTGTATAAGCACAAACCATAAAGGGAAGATTGCAGATTTAACTACTTCACAATTAAGTTTCTCTTCAATTAAGAATATCAGAGGGTGGGCGGTGCGGCATAGAGGGTTAAGCCACCACTTGGGACTTCCCCATCCCATATCAGGATGGAGGTTCAAGCACAGCTGGCTCTGCTCTGCTCCAACCTAGCTCCTTGCTGATGCCTGGGAAAGTAGCAGATGATGGCCCACGTACTTGAGTCCTGCCACCCATGTGGGAGACCAAGATGGAGTTTCTGGCCCCTGGCTTCAGCCTGGCCCAGCCTGGATGTTGCAGTCATCTGGGGGAGTGAACCAGCAGATGGAAGATTCCTCTCTCTCTCTCTCTCTCGCTCGCTCGCTCCCTCTCTCCTTTCATCCCCTCCCCATAACTCTGTTTTTCAAATAAATAAATATGGGCTGGTGCTGTGGTGTAGTAGGTTAAGCCTCCACCTGCAGTGCTGGCAACCCATATGGGTGCTGGTTCAAGTCCTGGTTGCTCCATTTCCAATCTAGCTCCCTGATAATGGAAACAGTGGAAGACGGCCCAAGTGCTTGGGCCCCTACACCTGCGTGAGAGACCCAGAAGACGCTCTTGGCTCCTGATTTCAGTTCAGCCCAGCTGCACAGTTGCGGCCACTTAGAGAGTGGACCAGCAGATGGAAAACCTTTCTCTCTGTCTCTCCCTTTCTCTATCTATAACTCTGCCTCTCAAATGAATAAATCTTAAAAAGTAAATAAAATAAAACAAATAATCTTTCTAAAAAGCAACTAGGGGTTGCTATCTAAAATATGTAAGAAACATTTTGCGAATCAACAAAACAAAGTCAGAAAACCAATTCTAAAAATGAGAAAGGGCTGGGAATAGACAATTTGTAGAGGGAAAAGCCAGAATGGTCAGCAAACACGGGGCAGACACTCAGACTGGTTAGGAATCAGGGAATGGAAGTGCAAACAGCGTGATGCTACTCACAGCCACTGTACACCGGGCTACATTTTAGAATCAGCCCTCCAGAAGGAGGTGGGAATCCTAACGGGTGCCATTTGGTGATTGCCAAGGTGCAAATACTGTCACCACCGCAGATTTCAAGCCACCTGTGTGCCATCATTGAATAAAACACCTCCATGAGCCAGCTCCAATACACCATGGCTTTCCCCACCAGCACAACAAAAATCAGGAAAATAATCCCAAATACGGGCAAAAAATAGGGAAATGGGGAACTTCGGACACTGCTGGGGGAGCTTAGGCAGGCAAATACTTTCTGGGGAGCAGCCTGGAGTATTTGGGGGGTGGGGAATCATCCGTACGCTTCACTACTCCAGTCCTGCTCTAGGGATACCTCAAAAGCCCCCGGCAGCATTAGTGGATGCCACTTCCTCCTGTGCTTCACAGAGGTCACTCTGCTGGCTGGTCACTCAGTCACCAGTGCCTTGCCCAGTTCCTGGCCTTAAATGCCACCTCTATTTTCATGATTTTCATAATTCCCAAATCTGTATCTCCAGCCCTAAACTTCAAACATACAAGGGTACTTCAGAAACTTCATGGAATATGGATGTTTATTTTGGAGAAAAACAAAAACATTGAAATCCATGCATGCAAGGAGTCTTCAAAATGTTCGTGGAAATGCCCTTTATGAAAATTCTCAGCATGGATTACAAAAAGCATTGTCCCCAGAGTTACTTATCTTTTTTAAAAAAGATTTTATTCATTTATTTGAGAGGTAGAGTTACAGACAGTGAGAGGGAGAAACAGAGAGAAAGGTTTTCCATCCGCTGGTTCACTCCCCAAATGGCCGCAACGGCCAGAGCTACGCCAATCCAAAGCCAGGAGCCAGGTGCTTCTTCCGGGTCTCTCATGCAGGTGCAGGGGCCCAAGCACTTGGGCCATCCTCTACTGCTTTCCCAGGCCACAGCAGAGAGCTGGATGGGAAGAAGAGCAGCCGGGACTAGAACCGGCATCCATATGGGATGCTGGCGCCGCAGGCGGAGGATTAACTTACTGCGCCACAGCGCCGGCCCCAAGTAATTTATCTTTTAATTCCACTCTACCCCAAGATTTCTGAGTTACCCCCAAATATCCAGCTGCCTACTCACTACCTACTTCACAGCAAACAACACACATCTCCAATGTAACACATTTGAATCAGAACCCTTCCCCATAACCTTTCTCATCTCAATAAACTAAATGGCAACTCTGTGTGCTCAGTGGGGTCATCCCTCCTTCTCTCACATTTCTGGATTCCCCCAACCAAAGTGCTTGTCCTTAATCTTTAAAAGGTTTATGACAGAGACAGCTGTACTCCTATGTTCATTTCAGCACCATTCTCAATAGCTAAGATATGGAACCAACCTAGGTATCCATCCAGGGATGAATGCATAGAGAAAATGTGGTGTATTTACACAATGGAAAATTAGTCAACCAGAAAAAGAAGGAAATCCTGTCATTTGCAGCTACATGGATGGACCTGGAGGATGCCATGTTAAGTGAAATAAGACAGGCACAGAAAGACAAAGATAGCATGTTCTCACTTATATGTGGAAGCTAAGCAAGTTGATTTTATAGAAATAGGAAGTAAAATAGTAGTTATCAGAGGCCAGGAAGTTAGGACAGAGAGAGGAGAGTGAGAGACTGGTTATTGGGAACAAACATGAAGTTAGACAGGAAAGTAAGCTCTAGTGTCCTATAGCACAGTGGGGTGATTATAGTTGACAATAACTTATTGTGTAATTCAAAGTAGCTAGAAGAAACAATTCTGAATGTTCCCAACATGCTTTCAGTGAGAGCAATGCTAATTGCCTTGGCTGAACATCGTGCATTGTATACATGTATTGAAACACCACATTGTTCTCCACATATGTAATATTATTATGTGCCAATTAAAAATAAAAAGCTCGAGGCAGGCATTTGACCTATCAGGTAAGATGTGCTCATCCTACACTGCAGTGCCTGGGTTCAGCTCCCTACTTTGGTTGCGATTCCAGCTTCCTGCTAATGCACACCCTGGGAGGCAGCAGGTGATGGCCACTCATAGGGGAGACCTGGATTGAGTTCTCAGCTCCTGGCTCTGGCATTTGGGAGTGAACCAGTGGATGGGAGTGTGTACTCTCTCCCTATCTCTTGAATAAACAAATTTTTTGAAGATATTATCTTTTTTGGAAAAAAAATGTGACATCATCTATGGAGGAAATTCATTAGTGCTACAGGTATTCTTAGAAACTGACAGCCCCCAAGCCGGCGCCGCGGCTCACTAGGCTAATCCTCCGCCTAGCGGCGCCGGCACACCGGGTTCTAGTCCCGGTTGGGGCGCCGGATTCTGTCCCGGTTGCCCTCTTCCAGGCCAGCCCTCTGCTGTGGCCAGGGAGTGCAGTGGAGGATGGCCCAGGTGCTTGGGCCCTGCACCCCATGGGAGACCAGGAAAAGCACCTGGCTCCTGGCTCCTGCCATCGGATCAGCGCGGTGTGCCGGCCGCAGCGCGCCAGCCGCGGCGGCCATTGGAGGGTGAACCAACGGCAAAGGAAGACCTTTGTCTCTCTCTCTCACTGTCCACTCTGCCTGTCAAAAAAAAAAAAAAAAAAAAAAAAAAAAAAAAAAAAAACTGACAGCCCCTGGAGCCAGGAACTCTGTACTGTTTCTTTTTGGGTTTGCCTTCTGTGGACCTGTCTCCACTCTGTCTCAAGGCTGCAAGTGTTGCCCACCAGCTGAAGGGGACAAAAAGCTGAAGAGGACTCAGCTGAACTGCACAAGCCTCATCACCAAGTGGGTGCTTCTCATTCCTGGTTGCACATTCAAATCACCTGTATATATGTTACAAACTAAGTCCTGCAGACACCATCACATATCCTAATGCAGTGGTCTAACCTAGAATCATGCTAGCCTCTAACTGTTCTTTCTTTGGCAGACCAAGTTCCCAAGAAAACACCAACAATTGAATTTTCAAATCCAGCTGGTTCCCAGGCGCTCCAGTGGGGCCACTCCCAAGCAGCACATGACACAGCCCCTTGCAAACATCTTTGTAGGCCAACAGAAAGGAAAAAGAAACAAAGGGAGTGTTTCATGACATCAAAATCAAAACTGCCACTGTGGCCCAAGAGCCGAGGGTTCCACATTGACCACCCAAGTACGTGGCCACCAAACACCTCCAGAAGCATCTCTGGAATACAAAGTTTCATCCACTCAATTCCCATGCAGATGTCATTCCAGTAATTCCCCTCCCATTGATCAAGCTCCTCAATGGAACTATCATTTTATAAAAAACGTGCAGCATAAAGGATTGGCATTAAAAGCTACCAGGAGGATACAGTCAGCCGCATCCAAACAGTAGGACCCCTGCAGGACAAAGAACCTGACTCTGACAAGCACAGAAACTAGCCCAGGGGAAACGTTACAGGTCAGAGGCACACAGCGCGCTATCCAGAGCCCATACCTTGCTTGGATCTGGACTCACACAAAGAAATGTTTAAAAATTCTTGGGTAAATTTTCACCAGGGGGGCCGCCACTGTGGCGTAACGGGTAAAGTCACTGCCTTCAGTGCTGGCATCCCATATGGGTGTTGGTTCGAGTCCCGGCTGCTCCACTTCTGATCCAGCTCCATACTATGGCCTGGGAAAGCAGTAGAAGATGGCCCAAGTCCTTGGGCTCCTGAACCCGCACGGGAGACCCGGAAGAAGCTCCTGGCTCCTGGCTTCGGATTGGCGCATCTCCAGCCATTGTGGCCAACTGTGGAGTGAACCAGCGGATGGAAGACCTCTCTCTCTCTCTCTCTCTCTCTCTCTATCTGACTCTCCTTCTCTATGTAACTCTGACTTTCAAGTAAATAAATAAACCTTTTAAAAAATTGTTAACCAGGAGTAGATATTAAGTGAAATTAAGAAATGTTTGTTCATTGTGTTAGGTATGATAATAATATTAATTATGTCTTTATTAAAAATTCTCACCAGAGATTCATATGGAAGTATGCTTCATGAGATTTTTTTAATCACTTATTTATTTGAAAGAGAGAGAGTGTGAGAGAGAGAGATCTCCATCTGCTCATTTACTCCCCAAATACCAGCTTAAAATCAGGAGTCAGAAACTCAATCCAAGTCTCCCACATGGGTGGCAGGGACACAACTCCCTACGTCATCCGCCACTCCCTCCCAGAGTGTGCACGGTCAGGAGGCTGGAATGAAGAGCGCAGCCAGGACTCTGTCCCGGGCACTCAGCTACGGAGCGCAGGTATCCCAACAGGCGGCTTAACTGCTGTGCAAACACCCACCCCTGCTCAAAGATCTGAAATCTGAGATTGCTTTAAAGTGCCCCATTAAAAATAAGTATATGATGGGGGCATAAATGAAAAAAAAAAACAAAAATATTGATAACTTCTGAAAGCAGATGGATATGTTACTGTTCCTTCTTTTGCATAAGTTTGAAATGTTTTCCAAGATAAAAAAAAATTGGTCTAAAAAAAGAAGCCCCAAAAAGATGGGAATTTTAGCCTATTTTTATCACTGCTAGATCCCAAGTACATAGAAGAGCATCCAAAGGGTAGTAAAAGATTCAACAAATACATTGTGAGCGAGCGGGTCAGGCTCTCGGGATTTCAGTCTGGGTAAGGTAGAATGTTACGTCCAAGGAACTGGGAAACCACAGAAGCTGACTTTGTATCACACGCCTGCACACAGTGGAAATGCAAAGCTTCCACATCGCCTAAGCCCCATCGAGTCACCTCACAGAACCCGTGTGGTTCTGACCCGGTTCACTGTGAACCATCAGCAGCTTTAACAACGTCTTGATTAAGGGGTTGAGAGAATGTCAGACCCACTGGAGCTGCCAGCAACTGGGCAGAAAGCAGCTGGCACCTTGTCAACCAGGGATCACATGACTCACCTAACCAAAGAGAACCCTGGACAGCCCAATTAGCCGCTACCGAATCCCAAGGAACTCTCCTTTGTGGCAAAAGCAGCATTGATAATAAGATCGGTTCTGACATTCCTCATCTAAACCGTATTTGAAACAGCAGGGAACAGTCGAGGCGAAAATCAATGCAAGTTGCTTAAGAGCCACCTGGGGTCCAACCAAGAAGAGTAAGTTATAGATTATCTGTTTAAGGCCCATCCGAATGTATCATGCAATATGGTTATTATCCTCAAGATAATCACAGCCACAAGACACCGAATGGCACTAGTCGGACAACAAAATTGCACACTGGTCCATCAGATCACCAGAAACGCGCTCAGTGCCTCCTACGTGAAGGGCAGCGTGGAAGCTGTAACCGGGCGTGAGCCTATGCCTCGTTTGCGGGGAGAGGAAGCAGAGGGTCGTGCCGGCAGCGGTGGGAAGCCCTGAGTCATCCCTCACTGGCTCTGCAGCCCTATGACTGAATTTCGAGCCTCAGTGGCTCTGCGGTAAAATGAGCCGAAGGACACCTGCGTCAGGGTGTTGTACACCCAGAACAGGCCTGCCTCCACGCAGGTGCTCAACAAACAGCCGTGGTCCCAAATCACTGGAGAAAAGGAACCAACCACCGGCAGAAGAAACGGCCCGTACCCAGGATTTCCCGGGGCGAGGTGGCTGGGAAAGGCCTCAAGGAAGAGACGTGTTTTGAGCTGCACTGAGACAGAAGATCTAGTACGCAAGGAGATGGCGTCCACTGGGTGCTTACTACGTGCTGTCCATGTATGCCTCTGCAAGATAAACATCATGCTGCTTTCACTTTTCCAGTCAGAGAACCAAGGCTCAGAGCAGAGAGATGGCTGGCCCAAGACCGCACAGTAACTCACAGAACTGGGATTTGAACCTGGGCCGTCTGGTTCCAGAGATAAACTCATGAGCATGATGATTTGCAAGAGAAAAGGCTTGGCAGCGTGCGTAGTGGCTGGTCGGGCAGAGCCTCTCAGGCCATCCGGCCGCTCTAACAGAATGCGGTAGACCAGCTGGCGCATACGCTGCAGAAATCCACTCCTGCAGGCGGAAGTCCCAGACCCAGGAGCTGGCTGAGCCCCCTTCCTGTTCCTGGGGAAGCCAAGGAGCGCTCCTTGGGAAAGGAGGGAAAGGAGCCGGCCAGCCCCTAAGCCTCGCACCCCACGCCTGTGGCTCCACGTAGGGGCCCATAAAAGACTTCGAGCGTTTTGGGGTGGAATTTATCAGCTGAAAAAGTCGCCTTGAGATCCTGCCCTTACCAATTCAACCTAGAGCTTCTCAAGATAGACAGTGATTTGTACAAGTGATTTCCCCACAAACACCGTAGCTTCTGTCTTCAACGCGCGCTCAGCAAGAGTCTGCATCCAAAATGAAGTTGGGAGGAGTTCCAGAGGCGTTGGGGGTGGGGGGACACTCTTGCTTCTGCCTATACCATCACACCTCATTAACTGCTTTATCACATAGCAATAACACCCACCTGTCAACACGTTAGCTTCTTGGTTACTACATAATCCTGTAATGATACATCGTCTTTGGGAAGTGTGCCCATTGACAGAGGCAGGTCCCAGCAAAGAAACAATGGCCATGCAGCCTGCTGGGATGCTGTCCTACCCAGCTTGCCACTCTTGCTCAGCTTCTCTGGGCACCTTAGCTTCTAAAATGTTTTGTTGTTGTTCATTTTTGTTTGTTTTGAGAGGCAGAGAGAAAGAGAGAGAGAGAGCGAGCGAGTGAGCTCCCATTTCTTGGTTCACTCCCCAAATGCTCACAACAGCTGGGACTAGGCCCAGCAAAAGCCAGGAGCCAGAAATTCAATCCAGGCCTCCCACTGAGTGGTAGGAACCCAAGAACTTGAGCTATCCCCGCTACCCCCCAAAGTCTGCATGGGTAGGAAACTAAAATCGGGATCTGAAGCCAGGTTTCAAACCAGGTACTGGGGTGTGGGATGCGGGCGTCTGAACCACCAGGCCTCACCCCGCCTTCTGTTTCTCTAGCGTCAGCAGTGCCCGAATTCCGACTCCACAGCAGGGAGTCACTCAAGTCCAGTTGGTCGAGTGAGACACCACACACCTACTCGGGAGCTGGTTTTCACCAATTCAGGGGCACTGTTGCTGGGAGCAAGAGCCTGGCACCTTTGCAAACAGTACCCAGGGCCTCTATTGCAAAGGCCTGTGTGGGTCTCAGCTGAGATGGGCCACCCTCAGCATGCTGGCCACATAGTCCTCAGCTTCTGCAACCCAAAGAGACCCAGGAAAAAAAGGTATGGGAATGACTGGCATTGTGGCATAGCAGGTTAAGCCACTGCCTATGACACTGGCATCCCATAGGGGTGCCCGTTTGAGGCCTGGCTGCTCCACTTCCGATCCAGCTCTCAGCTGATGTGCCTGCCTGGGAAAGCAGTAGAAGATGGCCCAATCACTTGGGCCCCTGCACCCTTGTGGGAGACCAGGAGGAAGCTCCTGGTTCCTGCTTTGGTCTGGCCCAGCCCTGGCCTTTGTGGCTATTTGGGGAGTGAATCCGTAGATGGAAGATATTTCCCTCTCCCTCTCCCTCTCTCTCCTTCTAACTCTGCCTTTCAAATAAATAAGAATAAATCTTAAAAAAAGAGAAAAAGAGAGATGTGGGTGGTGAGGGAGGCTCTGACTCCTGTTTGTGAAACACGTACTAAGTAATTTTCAGTGTTAGTAAGTACCATTAGCTACATCCCTCTCCTTAAGGACTCTATAACCTTTGTAAATTTTATTATATTTTAGTTTTGTAAACATTTATTTATTTAAAAGAGTTATGAGAGAGAGGGAGACAGAGAGAGAGAGAGAGACATCCTCCATCTGTTGATTCACTCCCCAGATGGCCACAACAGCCAGGGTGGGGACAGGCTGAAGCCAGGAGCTTCTTCCAGGTCTCCCACGCAGGTGCAAGGGCCCAATCACTTGGACTCATCCTCCACTGCTTTTCCCAGGCCATCAGCAGGGAGCTAGATGGGAAGTAGAGCAGCTAGAACGTGAACCAGCACCCATATGGGATGCTGGTGCCGCAGGTGGCAGCTTCACCCACTACATCACAGCTCTAGCCCCAAGAACCTGAGGTTTTAAAGTCAGGACTGAGAGATTTCCTGGAAGGGGGTCTAAGCTTTAAAAACAGAACAGTAGGGGCCGGCGCTGTGGCGCAATGGGTTAACACCCTGGTCTGAAGTGCTGGCATCCCATATTGGCGCCTGTTCTAGTCCCGGCTGCTCCACTTCCGATCCAGCTCTCTGCTATGGCCTGGGAAAGCAGTAGAAGATAGCTCAAGTCCTTGGGGCCCTGCACCTGCATGGGAGACCCAGAAGAAGCTCCTGGTTCTGGCCATTGAGGCCAATTGGGGAGTGAACCATTGGATGGAAGACCTCTCTCTCTCTCTCTCTCTCTCTCTCTCTCTCTCTGCCTCTCCTCTCTCTGTGTAACTCTGACTCTCAAGTAAAAAATAAATAAATCTTAAAAAAAAAAAAAAAAGAACAGTGCCAGGCAAACTGGATCTAATTGGTCGCCTTACAGGCAGACTGAAGTTCAAGTTCATAATTAGCTTTGGGGCATAAATAAATAAAATTAAATAACCTGGCCTCTCAGAAACTCAGCTCCTGTATTATAAAATGGGTATCATAGTAGTTTATCTCATGTTTCTTGTAAGAATTCAATGAGATGGTATGTGAAAATAACTTAGCACAGGGCCTGATACTAATTGCTCAAAAAGAGTAATTAACACATGCACATAATTGCTAAATACAAGACATATCATTTAGGGGCCAGTGCTGTGGTGCAGCAGGTTAAGCAGCCACCTGCAATGCCAGCATCCCATATGAGCACAAGTTCAAGTCCCAGCTGCTGCACCTCCAGTCTAGCTCCCTGCTAATTCCTGGGAGGTTGGCCCAAGTGCTTGGGCCCCTGCACCCATGTGGGAAACCCAGATGGAGCTCCAGGCTCCTGGCTTCAGACTAGCCATTGCAGCCATCTGGGGAATGAACCAGCAGATAGAAGATCTTTCTCTCTCTCTCTCTCTCTCTCTCTCTCTGTCTCTCTCTCTCTCTCTCTGTTTCTCATTCTCTCTGTGTCACTCTGCCTTTCAAATACATAATTTTATTTTTTTAAAGATTTATTTTATTTATTTGAAAGACAGAGTTACAGCGAGAGGTAGAGACAGAGAGGGAGGTCTTCCATCCGCTGGTTCACTCCCCAGGTGGCCCCAACAGCCAGAGCTGCGCCGATCTGAAGCCAGGAGCCAGGAGCTTCCTCCAGGTCTCCCACGCGGGTGCAGGGGCCCAAGGACCTGAGCCATCTTCTACTGCTTTCCCAGGCCATAGCAGAGAGCTGTATTGGAAGAGGAGCAGCTGGGACTAGAACCAGTGCCCATATGGGATGCCAGCGTTTCAGGCCAGGGCTTTAACCCGCTGTGCCACAGCGCCAGTTCCTCAAATACATAATTTAAAAAAAAAGTTTCCATAGAAGTAGAATTGACAGATAAATATATGTTGCCAAATAAACTTAAAATTCATACAAACAAGTAATTTTTGTACCAGTATGTCCCATATTTTTAAAATTTTCATCTCACATTAAAATTTAACCAGGTAGCTGATATTTTTGTTCCCCAAAAGTGTCAGCCTATGTAGAAAAGGTAGAACTTACATTAGAGGAAACAAAAAATGCTGCAAAGATAGCTATGAAAGCGTTGTAACGTTTGAGAAGGAACACCTGAGATCCAGCCCAGCGCATCCAGGTGTGATGCAGAGTACACGGGAGGGGGCGGCGCTGTGGTGAAGCAGGTAAAGCCGCTGCCTGCAATGCCGGCGTCCAATACAGGCACTCTCCTGGCTGCTCTCCTTTCCATCCAGCTCCCTACTAATGGCCTGGAAAAAGCAGCGAAAATGGCCCAAGTGTTTGGGCCCCTGCCGCTCACTTGGGAGGCCTGGAGGAAGCTCCTGGCTTTGGCCTGGCCAAGCCCTGGCCATTGGGGCCATTTGGGGAGGGAACCAGCCAATGGAAGATCTCTCTCCCTCTCTCTCTCTCCCTCTCCCTCTCTCTCTCTCTCTCTGTCTCTCTCTCTCTCTCCCTCCCTGCCTCTCTCCCCCTCTCTTTGTGTAACTCTGACTTTCAAATAAATAAATATTTTTTAAAAAGAAGGATATGCCGGAGAGTCAGAAACAAGGTGCTGAGTTCCTGGGGTAAGGCAGGAATCAAAGGCAGAGACGCTTGGAGAAAAGGAAGAGCCTGGATCTACACCTCCACCGGGCCCCGTCCCTGTGAGAGGGATGACAGCCAGGGAGATCCGTGTGCAGCTGCCGCCAGAGGGTGGGGGCCAGAGCCGTGGAGAAGGAAGGTGTGTTGTGGGGAAGGCGTGGCCACGGTTCTGAAGGGGAGCTGTCCGTCACATCAGGACGTCCCCAGGTCCCTGCAGCCTCCTCAGTGATGACCAGAGTGAGCAAGTGGTATGGATCTGCAGAGGCCTCTTGATGGGGCTTAGCTAAGTCCACAGGGAAAGGTGGGCACTTAAGGCCCGCCCGCCCTCCTCCAGCAGTGAGAAGACACTGAAGTCACGGGATTCCTTCAGTCCCCCCAGCGCTTTCCCCACTCCTGAGGGTCCCCACAGGGTCCTTCCGCCCTCCAGAAACAACAAAGCTCTTGAAAGACAGCGATTCCAGTGCACACAGAGGGCTTGGGACCTCAGGGCAACTTCCCTGTGGGGTCTGTGTTGCTGTTTTTGACCTCCCACACTCATTGCTTTCTTCCTCGTGTGTGTGCACAAAACCTTACTCGTGTGACAGATGAAAAAGCCAGGGCCCCGCGTGGCAGCTCTCCCCCAGCAGGGCAGCTCCTCTCTAGAAACACTCCCCAGCAGGAATCTTCCAGTTTGATCCAAAACAGCAACTGGTGCAGAACATCTGCTAATCCAAAAAAATGAAAATAAAAATTCCAAATTCTTTGGACTTTGGTATTTTCAGTTGGGCTCCTGGAAATATCAAAGGATATATGTCTCTCAACTTGTAGGGATACCAACTAATCAGGCTTTTTGGATTATATTACATTGTATTACATTATATTATATTGTCAAGATGTGAAGTGGTACTAAAGTTTAAGTTATGAAAATGTAAAATGCTACTGATACAAATGTCCAAAAGTTAAAGTCTAATGATCTTATGTTACCAGGCATGATGGTTATTTAATGAGAAGGCCCAGAGGCCTAAAAGGGATAAGTGCTTTTTTAAATCTTACCATAGGGGCCGGCGCTGTGGTATAGTGGGTAAAGCCGCTGCCTACAGTGCAGGCATCCCATATGGGTGCTGGTTCAAGACCCAGCTGCTCCACTTCTGATCCAGCTCTCCTATGGCCTGGGAAAGCAGTGGAAGATGGCCCAAGTCCTTGGGTCCCTGCATCTGCATGGGAGAACTGGAGGACACTCCTGGCTCCTGGCTTTGAATCTGCACAGCTCTGGCCGTTGCGGCCGTGTGGGGAGTGAACCATTGGATGGAAGACCTCTCTCTCTCTCTCTCTCTCTCTCTCTCTCTTTCTCTCTGCCTCTCCTTCTCTCTCTGTGTAACTCTGCCTTTCAAATAAATAAATAAATCTTTTAAAAAAAATCCTTCCAGGCCGGTGCCGCAGCTCACTTAGCTAATACTCCGCCTGCAGCGCCGGCACCCCGGGTTCTAGTCCCAGTTGAGGCTCCGGATTCTGTCCTGGTTGCCCCTCTTCCAGTCCAGCTCTCTGCTGTGGCCCGGGAAGGCAGTGGAGGATGGCCCAAGTGCTTGGGCCCTGCACCCGCATGGGAGACCAGGAGGAAGCACCTGGCTCCTGCCTTTGGATCGGCACAGCACGCCGGCCGCAACGCGCGGGCCGTAGCGGCCACTTCGGGGGTGAACCAATGGAAAAAGGAAGACTTTTCTCTCTGTCTCTCTCTCTCTCTCTCTCTCTCTCTCTCACTGTCTAACTCTGCCTGCCCAAAAAAAAAATCCTTCCATAGACTTCTAGTTTAGACCATCAAAGATCAGAGATGGGACTCGAGCACCCCTTGACTTGCATCCTCTTAAAAGTTTCCTCTTAAACCTCCTGACGTGAAATGGACACTATGGGAAACGGTGACTTGATCAGCATAGCCCTGACTGTTAACAAACAACTTAATACATTATCCCTCTTAGTAGTTTTTTTTTTTTTTGTCTGTTCTACTTAATATGACTGGTTTAATTCTGTAATTAATACACAGTTATTCTTAAGTGTTGAAAATTAACTGAAATGTGATCCCTGTTAAACATAAGAGTGGGAATAAGAGAGGGAAGAGATGTATAATTTGGGACATGCTCAAGCTGACTTGCCCCAAATGGTAGAGTTAGAAACATACCAGGGGATTCCAATTCAATCCCATCAAGGTGGCATGTACCAATGCCATCTCACTATTCCAAGTGATCAATTTCAGTTCACAATTGATCATAATGAAAGGACTAAGAGTCAAAGGGAGCACATAAACATGTCTAGTACCTGCTAACACTAACCAATAGAATAAATAAAGGGGAGAGTGATCCAACATGGGAAGTGAGATACTCAGCAGACTCATAGAATGGCGGATGTCCTAAATAGCACTCTGGCCTCAGAATCAGCCCTAAAGGCATTCGGATCTGGCTGAAAAGCCCATGAGAGTATTTCAGGCATGGAAAGCCAAGACACTCTGGCAAAAGATCTCTGTGAGTGAGATCCCAGTGGAAAGAACAGGTCTTCAAAGAAGGAGGTACCTTTCTCTGAAGGGAGGAGAGAACCTCCACTTTGACTATGACCTTGTCTAAACAAGATAAGAATCGGAGAACTCAGAGGGCTTCCATAGCCTTGGAAACTCATGACTGGAGCATAGGGAGATTACTGATGCCATAGACAGGAGTGTCAATTGGTAAAGTCAACAACAGGAGTCACTGTGCACTTACTCCTCATGTAGGATCTCTGTCCTTAATGTGCTGTGCATTGAGATTTAATGCTATAACGAGTACTCAAACAATATATTTCACTTTGTGTTTCTATGGGGGTGCAAACTGTTGAAATCTTTACTTAATGCATACTAAACTGATCCTCTGTTAAAAAAAAAAAAAAAAGAAAGAAAGAAAGAAATTATCAACTCCCAACTTGACTCTCACTGGGATTAAACATGACAATAGGTCTGATCTGATTTCATCATCATTTTAAAAAAATCATCTATTATTTTTCACTTTATGTTTCTGTGTGGGAGCAAACTGTTGAAATCCTTACTTAATGTATAGTAAGCTGATCTTCTGTATATTAAGATAATCGAAAATGAATCTTGATGTGAATGGAAGGGGAGAGGGAGTGGGAAAGGGGAGGGTTGCGGGTGGGAGGGACGGTATGGGGGGGAAGCCATTGTAATCCATAAATCGTACTTTGGAAATTTATATTCATTAAATAAAAGTTAAAAAAATAAAATAAAATAAAAAAATAATAGATGTGTCACACTTATGCACAATATCAATAGTAGAGCAAACTGTGAAGAGGGACTTACAGGGACTGTCTATACCATCTACATTTTCCTATAGGCCTGACAAATAAGTCTACGGACTTTAAAAATGTCTAACATCTATTCCTGAGTTCCTCTCTTTTGAGAGACAGAAGGTAACAAAGTGAGAAAAAGGCAAAGAAGGCCTTCTGTAAGTGGACGGGTCTACAAGAATCCATTGCTTTCAACAGACAGCAACAAACAGTTTAAAACTAAAAACATAATACATTTATATTAGCACCAAAAAGAGGAAGACATGTATAAGTCTAACAATATATGTACATATTTACATGAGGAAAACTATAAAATATTGATGAAAGACCCAAAGCTCTAAATGAATGGAGATATTATACAATGTATGCATATATCATATAGTATCCTGTAAATATGTACAATTTTATATGTCTGTTAGAAAGCGGTTCTTTTTGAGATTTATTTCATATATTTGAAAGGCAGAGTAACGGGGGGTGGGGGGAGATACAGAGAGAGAGAGAGAAGGAGAAGGGGGAATGGGGCGAGAGAGATCTTTCATCTACTTGTTCACTCCCCAAATGGCCACAGTGGCCAGAGCTCTGGGCCAAACCAAAGCCAGGATCTGTGGGGAGTGTGAGCCTAAGGACTTAGGCCATCTTCTGCTGCCTCCCCAGGTGCATTAGCAGGGAGCTAGACAGAAGTGGAACAGCTGGGAGTCAAACTGGCACTCTCAGGCAGTGGCTTAACCCACTGGGTCACAATGCCAGTCCCTGTTAAAAAGTTTTAAGGTGAAAATTCTAATGAAAATAATCAATAAATGGAGAGATCTTCCATGTTTGTAGACAGGAAGACTCAATATTGGTAAGATGTTAGCTATTCCCAACTCTGTAGATTCAATGCAATCCCACTCAAAATCCCAGGCAACTGTTTAGTAGAGATTGACAAGCCAATTCTGAAGTTTATGTGGAAAGACAGAAAGTAGCCAACACAATTTTAAAGGAGAGGAACCAGTTCAGAGGATTGACACCACTGGGCATAAAGATATCAAGACAGTGTGGCCCTGGCAAAAAAGAGACAAAGAAACCAAAGGAACAGAACAGAGAGCCCAGACACAGACCCACAGGAGCACAGCCAGTGGATGTCTAACAAAGGGCCAAAGGCAACTCAGTGGGGAAAGGGGGGACGATGAGACAGCCACAGCAAAGAGATGAGTCCAGATAGAGACCTCACACCTTCCACAAAAGTAAACTCAAAACGAATCACAGACATAAATGCAAAAGCCAAAGCTGTAAAACTTCTGGGAGATAACATAAGGTAAAATTTAGGTGACTGGGTATAGTGGTGACTTTTTAGATAGGATGGACACCAAAGGCATAATCCATGAAAGACTGAACTGATAAATTATACTTCATTAGAATTAAAAACTTCCACTCTGTAAAAGACCCTGTGAAGGTAATGAAAAGGTAAGACAAAGAGGAAAATTCTTATAAAACACACATCTGATGAAGGACTGTTATCCAAAATTATACAAAGAACTCCTAAAATTCAAAACTTTTTGCTCAGTTTTTAAAAATGAACAAAAGACCTAAAAAGACACTTGGTCAGAGAAGATTTACAGTTAGTAAATAAGCAAATGAAAAAGTATTCACATCATATGTCATTAAGGAATTGCAAATTTAAAAAAACAATGAGATATTACTGCATACCATTAAAATGGCTCAAATCCTAAACACTGACAACACCAAACACTTGTAAGGATGTGACCCAATAGGCGCTCTCATTCGTTGATGATAGGAATGCAAAATGGCACAGTCACTCTGGGACAGTTGTGCAGTTTCTTATAAGGCTAAACACAGTGGTACCAAATGATCCAATAATCACTCCTTGGCATTTAACCAAGTGAATTGGAAATTTAGGTCCACACAAAAGTCTACAGATGAATAGCATCTTTATTCATAATTTCCCCAAGCTGGAAGTAACCAAGACCTCCCTTAACGGGTAGATAACTGGTACATATATACAATGGGATAATATGCAGTGACAAGAAGTACTGTGCTCTCAAGCCATGAAGAGACATGGAGAAACCTTAAATGCTTAAATGTTAAGTGAAAGAAACCTGTCTGAAAAGGCTACATACCATATGATTCCAATTATACAGCATTCTAGAAAGAGCAAAGCTATGGTGACCGTTAAATAATCAGTGGCTGCAGGGACTGGAGAAAGGAGGGAAGGGGGAGTAGATGACGCACAAGAGGTTTCTCAGGGCAGTGAAACGGTTCTGCACAATCCTATAGTGGTGGATTCGTGGCCCCAGGCACATCATTTGTCAAAACCCACAGAGCGAACACCACCAAGAGTGAATCCTAACATAGGCTATGGGTTTTAGTTAGTAAGAACCTATCAGATGGATCCATTGATTATCACAAGGAAAACATGTGGACTGTGGAACATTTTTAACAGCTTTGTAGCACTGACCTGACTCTCTGGTCAGGCTATTATCTATAAAAGGACGAATTTCTGTAAAACACAAACAAAATGAACATGGCTGAGACTCACGTTCATTTGCCTAAGACCACACAGCGCTTCATGAGGATACTCGGCACTGCCCTAGCAGGAGTGAGTTCCACCAGGGGGCTGGGTGGGCAGGTTTTATAGTGAGACTTACCCAAATCTCGCGACTGTCTCCTCAGTGTCGTCAAGGAAAAGGATGTTCAATCCCTCATTCGGTGAGAGTACTAGTTGTTTAGAGTGTTGTCTGGTGTACGGGAGTGTGTGGTGTTTACATCACGGGCTCCCTGGGGCCCCTGTGCAGATTCCAATCACAAAAGGCCAGGGTGGTGATGGCAACTTTGGCTGGCTCCCTCTGGTGGAGTTCTCCTTCCAAGTGCACCAGCCAGTGTTCCTACAGACACCAAATACATAATAATGACGCGAGCTCTGGCGCTATGGATACCGGATTTAAAGGGCCAGAGACTGTTCATTATAACCCTACTCTACCTTGTAGAGCGCCAGTAGCAATGGCAAAAGAAGAGGAATCATCAATGGGGTCTGGCCTCTTCCCTCTACAGTAAGGAAGAAGCCCAGAAAGCTCTAAAAGATGTCTCCAAGTCACTAGCAAGCCGTTAGGGACCTTGGTCAACCTGAATCCCAATCCAGGGCTCTTTCCATGTCAGCTTTCCTGAAGCTTTGCCAACTTCTTCTTCAAGTGGGAGAAGCAAAGATTGGTTCCAAAGTTGGAAGCACCATTAAGACATAAGCTCCAATCATGTGCTGGAGCCTATAGGACACAGATTGCATCTCATGTCATGACATCCGGGAAGGTAATAACTGAGGGAGTGACGGCCCACCAGAGATATGAAGGCACTTCAAAAACGGGGGTGGGGGGGCTGTGTTGTGGTGCACTGGGTTAAGCTACCACCTACGATGTCAGCATCTGTGTGAGTGACAGTTTGAGTCCCAGTTGCTCCACTTCCAATCCAGCTCCCTGATAACATGCCTGGGAAAGCAACTGAAGAGGGCCCAAACTTGGGTCCCTGCCACCCACATAGAAGACCCAGGTAGAGTTCCAAGCTCCTGGCTTTGGACTGGCCCAATCCTGGCCATTTGGGGAGTGAACCAGGGGATGGAAGATCTCTGTGTGTGTGTGTGTGTGTGTCTCTCCCTCTCTCTCTGCAATCTGTCTTTCAAATAAATAAATAAATAAGACAACTATTTTTAAAAAGTCCATGGAAACGTAAAATTAAAAGATATGTTTATGAGGCCAGCACTGTGGCATAAAAGGTTAACTCTCCACCTGTAGTTCCGGCATCCCATATAGGCCCTGGTTCGAGTCCTGGCTGCTCCACTTCCTATCTAATGTGCCTGGGAAAGCAATGGAAAATGGCCCAAGTCTTTGGGCCCCTGTTTCCACACGGGAGATCCAGAAGAAGCTCCTGGCTCCTGGCTTCAGATCAGCCCATCTCTGGCCATTACAGCATTTGGGGAGTGAACCAGTAGATGGAAGATTCTCTCTCTCCCCTCTCTCTGTCTCTTTCTGTATCTCTGCCTTTCAAATAATTAAATATACCTTTTTAAAACAAAGATATTTATTTTGGTGCAAAAAGTTTTTGAAACCCATGCATGGTTGTCTCTTAGTATGAATTTTCCATGTACATTTTGAAGACCCCACATACGCATGGATCTCAAAATGTTTTGTGTCGCTCCCCCTCTTCGTGGAGGAACGACACAGGACCCTGCGCTGTTCTTTTGTCTGCTCGGCCCTCCCCGGGTTTGCTGCTGGTTCTTCCCGGGTTGGCTACCGTCCCTTCCACCTCCGTGGAAGGGCGGTTCCCCCTGCCACATTCCCCACTTCTGCGGGGGAGCGGCACACCGCCGGCCGGCTCTCTCGGGGGCTGCACAGGTGTTCCTCAGGTATTCCCCTTAGATGTTCCTGGTGCATGTTGTCTCTCTCCTCCTTTATAGTCCTCCTCCGCCAATCCTAACTCGGCTGCCCACACGCCGAGTATGCTGCTCTCCTCCAATCAGGAGCAGGATCAGCTCCTGGAGGTCATCACTCAAGTTGGCAAGAGGCAGCTGCGTAGAAGCTGTTTTCTCCTCTCCCAGCGCCATATTGTGGGAGAGCAGATGCATAGAATAAGTCTTAATTCCAGTAACTCAGTCCAGTCCGGGTTGCTCCCCACAGTTTTGCACCAAAAACAAATGTCTCCAGGCCAGCGCTGTGGCATAGGTATACAGCTGCGGCCTGCAGTGCTGGCATCCCACATGAGCACTGGTTTGAGAGCTGGCTGTTCCACTTCTGATCCCGCTCTCTGCTATGGCCAGAGAAAGCAGTGAAAAATGGCCCAAGTCCTTGGGCTCCTGTACCCACGTGGGAGACCTGGAAGAAGCTCCTGGCTCCTGGCTTCAGATCGGCCCAGCTCTGGCCATTGTGGCCATTTGGGTAGTGAACCAGTGGGTGGAAGATCTCTCTCTCTGTGTCTCTCTCTGCCTCTCTATAACTCTGCCTTTCAAATAAATACATAAATAATTTTTTAAATGTCTTTTAATGCTATTTTCTGTGAACTCTTTGAAGAACCCTCATAACTAAGTGGTTTTGGCTATTGGAATTGTCACTACCAAGGCTCCATTTTGGAGGCCAAGTTGCCACATGAGCCAGGACAACACTGCAGGAATTCTCTGGCTAACGAGAGACATGTGGCCCCGTGTGCTTTCAAACTGCTCTCTGTTCCTACACCCTTAGGAACAGAGGGCAGCCGCAGAAATGCTGAGTCACTCTTTAGTTTCTCTTCTGCAAATACACCAGCCGTCACTTCATGCCCAAAGAAAGAACAGCTTTGTGATGCCAAGGCCTGGAGCACCTCGGTTTGCGGTGAGTCTCTGGAAAGAGAAAGTCCAACTGCCTTCATTTTAGCTAAGGGTAACCTGCAGTAGCATTTTTCTAGTCTCCATACTATAAAAGTAAGACAGAACCACTTAGCTCAGTGCATGGCTCCAGCTCTTCATAAACTGCAAGTCTTTTTGACCCCCAGCTGTTTCTGCCCAGTTTCCAGGAGGAAGCTCCAGTTGTCAGAATCACATATTTGTTTAAAAATAAAAAGTGCCGTGTTAACGGCGTAAGGCACATTGAAGCAGCTGAGCTGTGTCACTGTGTCGGGCATAGGTGAGGGAGGCTGGAGCTGCAGGGAGCCCAAACCCGATACCATTGGCTGGGAGCTTGGAGAGGATCACTGTTCCTACCGAAATAACACGGCTGGCTGTGACAGAATAGGAGCTGCAGGTGCCAAGGGCTTCTCCCTCCCCCGTTGCAACCTGATCTTGAATTCTGAGCCTTTGTCTCTATAATAAAAATCCTTAATATAGAAGAGTAACACTCACTCTTAAAAAAATTAGCCAACCTATAGTCTCTAGGATTCTCAGTTATGCTTTTTTATACAGATAGCAATAATTTCTATTTGTAATGAAGACCCTAAAGAGTTCATCTCAAAGTATATTCACAATTATGCACACACACACACACACACACACACACACACGAATGCTGGAGCGTGTACTAGACCAGGATGTCGCATAAGAACTCCTGAGTCCTCTCACTCAGGGCTGCTGACTCAACTGGGAGAAGGAGATAGATTCTCTGCTCTACAGATGACTCACTTCTCCATATCCATGCACGCAGCACAGATCTTTCTAGAATGGTCCCCAGTACATCAGTCAAGAACATCAAAGCAGACTCAGCAGGCAGTTAGAGAAGAGTTCAACAAAGGCATGACTTTCAAGGGTGTGGGCAGAGCTCAAGGAGACCCCAAGGGCAAGGGCAGTGCTCCTTGGCAGTGTTAACAGCACGTTACCACCCCAGCCTGCGAGTGAGAGGAGAGAGCTATGTCAGAGCGTGGGGAGGGTGGGTATGTGCAGAGGGGTCCCTGGCGGGAGCTGTGGTCATCCACGAGGCCAGGGTAGAGAGGATGTGGGAATCAACATCCTAATCACTCCCGCCCACCTGGTGATGCCCTCTGCTTACCACAATGAAATACCTGGCACAGCGACTTACAAAGAGAAGAGAGGCGTACTTGGTTCCCAGTTTGGGAGGTTTAGGAGCATGGGAGTGACGTCAGCTCAGAGCTGGCGAGGACCTCACAACATATGATGGGCGGTGGGGAGCCGTGGGGGGGGAGCCCATGTCAGGGCAGCAGGTCACGTCTCACACCAGGAGCCAGACTCGCTCCTTCGATGACAGCCCTCTCTCCAGAACGGCCAAGGGCTGCACAGGAAACAGCTTCACGTCTCCAAAGACCGAAGGATCTGCCACTTGGCCCCATCTCCCAAAGTTCCCACTACTACTCAGTGTGGCCAGCTGGGGACTAAACCTGGGCACTCTTGAAGGATGCGAAACGTATTTGATGTACAGCTCCACCCACACGGATCTGCTCCCAGGACACAGATACGCGTGGGGACATGGGTGTGGAGGGCAGGGCTACAGGGGCAGAGAAGAAATCCCACGTCCAGAGTCATCACGATGTTCCCCCTTCTGGTCCTAGGGTTAGGACCTGGGTCAGATCTCTCAGAGCACGGACAAATGTGCTCTCTCCTTCTCCCAAGGCTGGACCTTGCTCTCTGACACAAGAGAACATTTTCAGCAAGAATGTGAATGGTCTCATCATGATTTCTGATGATAAGACATTATGTTGACCTCTTGAGCCCCCGCCACCGATCAGGTAATAGCTTGGAAGAACAGCACATAATAACTCCTGGGTCTAGAATGAGGTTTTACTGACACCTGGCTGCCTATAATTATTGGAGCCGGTTATAAATTTCACAGTCACCGACTTGAGTGTGCAAAAATGTAATTTTCTCCATTCTCCTGTAATTGAGTGTAATTTCCGCCTTGAGCCTCCATTCTGCCTCAAAGCAGAGAAAATTTAATCGAGTCACTTTCAGATAAACTCATTCAAATTCAGTCTTTTCTTAGTCAATTCCAGTTTATAATTCAGCCACAATTGAGTTTAAAACTCTCTTTTTCTGTCCCCTTATCCCTTTTTTCTCCCCTGAAATTCAATCTAAGCTCTCCAGGGCCTAGCCAAGAGGTCCGTCCACTTCTCAGTCCTAATTTGTCCTCTCTGGCTCTGAGTACCATGGATGTCAGGTGCTCCACTAAAAGTGGGTGGCCCGTGGCATACAAAGGGGTTCTCAACTTCTCTCTAGTGAGAGTGCAGCGCTGTCCTTCTCTGCTTCGCACACCTCACCCTGGGCCAGCCCACCGGCTCTCCCGCGCCTCACCTTGGGCCAGCTCACCGGCTCTCCCGCGCCTCGTCCTGGGCCAGCTCACTGGCTCTCCTGCGCTGTCTGCTGAGGTCTATGCTACGTGGCAGCCTTCAGGACACTGCAAGTACCCTCTTGTGCCACCATGCCCTGTGGGGTCTGCAGCAGGCACTCTCACTCCACCATACCCAGATGATGTGGGAAACAGGGCAGGCAGCTTGGCTCACTCACACTGGGCTTTGGAATGCCTGGGTTCAAGTCCACATCCAGCTCCTGCAGGTGCACAGGCCTGCAAGGCAGCAGGTGATCATGGCCCAAGCACTTGGGTCCCTGCTGCTCACACGGGAGACCTGAATTGAGTTCTTGGCCCAGCCCTTGCCTTTGTGAACGTTTGGGGAGTGAACCCACAGGTGGAAGATCTTTCTGTGTGTGTGTGTGTGTGTGTCTGCCTTTTCTATTAAATTAAACTTATTTTTTTTAAAAAGAAGACATGAGGGGCTGGCACTGTGATGCAGCGGGTTAACAGCCTGGCCTCAAGCACCGGCATCCCATATGGGCGCCGGTTCAAGACTTGGTTGCTCCACTTCCAATCCAGCTCTCTGCTGTGGCCCGGGGAAGCAGTAGAAGATGGCCCAAGTCCTTGGGCCCCTGCACCCGCATGGGAGACCTGGAAGAAGCTCCTGGCTCCTGGCTTTGGATCAGTGCAGCTCCAGCCATTGCGGCCAACTGGGGAGTAAACCATTGGATGGAAGACCTCTCTCCCTCTCTCTCTGCCTCTCTTCTTCACACCCAGGTAGGAGCCTCCAGCTGCTCTCCTCTTTCCCCTCTCCCAGGGTTCTGCCTGCTCCTGTCCCCTTGCACCTCCACCCGGTCTCATACTAAGGGCAGCCCTCGGCTGTGGAAGCCGGTGATTCTTTGAGTGGCTTCTGCCGACAACGGTGGCCGCCATGGCTGTGAGGAAAGGCCCTAGAGGCACACGGAAGACATCTGAGGAGTCCGATGAGAAGGAAAACAGGTCCACCAACCTTCCCCACCCTGCCTCGGGGTGGGGCATCCGCTCATCCCCATTTCCTGTGTCACCTTGTGAGCTACAACTAAGAACCAGCCTCGTATGGTTTCACCACTGAAACCAGCTCACACCGGCTTGGTGACATGAGTGCTCACTGCCACCCCTGCTGCCCTCCCTCCTCACCTCCCGCTGGGCACGTGGATGGCAAGACGCTGGGCAAAGGCGGCAAAGTTTCAGTCAGGCTGAGCGCCCACACACAGCATGGTGAGTGGAGCTAACGTGCTGCGTCCGCGAAAATCCCTGAGATCAGATCGTAAATGTTCTCACCCCAAAGAACAATAAGTACATGAGAAGATGAGTATGCTAATTAGGCTGATGTGGTCATTTCACAAGGTATGCATGTACCAAAGCATCACACCGAGGGTGGGCATTGTGGCATAGCTCATCAAGCCCGCACGTAGGACAGCAAAATCCCATACCTAAATGTCAAGGCCGGGCTGCTCTGCTTCCCCTCCCTGGGAAAGCAGCAGCAGATGGCCCAAGTGCACCCATGTGGGAGACCCAGGTGGAGTTCCAGGCTCCTGGCTTTGGCCGTGAGTGGTGTGGCCATTTGGGCAGTGAACCAGCAGATAGAAGATTGATTTCTCTCCCTCTCTCTGTGACTCTGCCTTTCAAATATATACTTAAATAAATCTTTAAAAAAAATAAGTACTAGTACACATTGGCCAAAATGTTAATATTCTGAAAATTAATAAACATCCCAATTTTTAAAAATGTATTGGAAATCCTTCAGAGAAAAATGCAAATGATCAACAAAACATCTATCTATATGATCAAATATATTTAAGATGTATTTATTTGTTTATTTGAAAGGCAGAGCGACAGTGAAAGGAAAAGACAGAGAGAGAGCAATCTTCCATCTCCTGGTTCACTCCCCAAATGACTAAAACAGCCAGGTCCGGGGGCCAGGCCACAGCCAGGGGCCAGGCATTGCATCTGGGTCTTCCACGTGGGTGGCAGGGGCCCAAGTACCTGAGCCATCATCCACTGCCTTCCCAGGTACGTTAGCTAGAAGCTGGCTCAGAAGTGGAGCAGCTGGGACTTGAATCTGAACTCCAGTCTGGGAGTGCAGAAAGCAATGGCTTAACTGGCTGTTGGCATCAAAACATACTTATACATCACAACATATACATTTTTTAAATATACAAACTCAAATAAACCAGTGGTTGCAAATTTTAATGAGATGTCATTTTCCTTTTTCAAATCAGCAGGGAAGTTTTTAAAGGACAGCGTCCAATACTCATAAGCCTGCCATCAAGTGGGTATGTTTTCACACGGCTGCTTTGAGCAAAAACTCATCTAATCTTTCTGGAAAACAATGACACAATTTGCAGCAAAAGCATCAAAAATGGTTGTGTTCAGGGGAGCATAACTCGCACTCCTCATGTGTGGCTGCACACACAGTGGCGTACAGTCTGAGGAGGGGCGGAGCCTCTCCACGGCTGGGCACCCTGACGAGCAGCAGGTGACCAAGGCCAACAGCAACAGTCGTCAATCACTCAGACTGTGGGCACCCTTGAGATCAGCTTCTGGAGATGGCACGTGACCCCTCCCAGGCCCGTTACCCAGTCTAGTTGTGAGAGAATGTCCCAGTGGAGGACATGCTATAAGACACCTGACCACTATTCCTCAAAATACCCAAGATAAAAACTAAGGACATCTGAATAAAGCAGGGACTTCAGTTAATAATTGTGTTCAACACTGGCTCATGAGTGGTGACAAATGCCCTGTCATAATGGAAGCTGTGAATAATAGAGGCATCGGGCAGGGGTGGCGGGGGTGGGAGGTGTTGGGAACTCTGCTCAATTTTTCTGTTCATAAAATATAAAATGTTAGCAATTTTTCATATGTTTACAGTTTTTCACTAAGCAATTCTGCATCCCAGAATTTGTCCTGAGAAAACAATGACAATAGTGAGCAAAGATTTACCTACAAGAATATTGTAGTATATTTATAGTAGCTATAACCTTAATGTTCACTAATAAGTGTCTTGCCAAAGAAACTTATCTTTCCTTAAGAAATGGAATATTGTGGCCATTAAGAATGTTGTAAAGAATGCTTGATGATATGAATATAAATTACAATACATTGAGAGAAAAATCAGGTTACAAATTATGTGTCCAGCATTGAGGCAGAAACAGATTCATTTTTATTTTCCTTTGAGCTTATTTTGATTTATATTTCTTACATAGTATATTTTGCTTTTCATTGTGATCAAGTGCACACAAGGAAAATTTACCATTTTAACCATTTTCTTTCTTTCTTTCTTTCTTTTTTTTTTTTTTTGGACAGGCAGAGTTAGACAGTGAGAGAGAGAAATATGGAGAAAGGTCTTCCTTCCATTGGTTCACCCCCAAAATGGCCATTACGTTGGCATACTGCGCTGATCCAAAGCCAGGAGCCAGGAGCTTTTTCCAGGTCCCCCATGCAGGTGCAGGCACCCAAGCACTTGGGCCATCCTCCACTGCCTTCCCGGGCCACAGCAAAGAGCTGGCCTGGAAGAGGGGCAACCAGGACAGAATCTGGCGCCCCAACCAGGATTAGAACCCAGGTACCGGCTCCACAGGCGGAGGATTAGCCTAGTGAGCTGCAGCGCTGACCCATTCTAACCATTTTCAAGTATACATTTCTACGGCATTTAGTATATTCATGATGTTTAACAGCCAAAACCTCTGTTGGGTTCTGGAACGTTCTCAGTACCACAAAAGGAAACCTCATACCCATCACAGGGACTCTCCCACCGGCCCAGTCGCTGACAAGCCCAGATCTGCCTCCACCTCCATTCTGGGCGTTGCATAGAAATTAAAGTTTGTGGTGGTGACATTTTGTGTCCGGCTTCTTTCCTTTAACGTTGTATTTTCGAGGTTCATCCATGTCGGAGCTCTGTCCCGTTAAGGCTGCGTTATCCGCCACTGTATTGCACATCTGGTAATCCGCGCATCAGTGAACGTTTGGGGTGTTTCCATCGTTATCTGTTGTGAACTGTGCAGCTATGAGCATTCATATACAAGTTTCTATTTGAATATAATGCCTCTCCAATTTAAAGAGAAACACTGTTCCTAAAAGATGATATCTAAATAAGTTATCCTCACTTAATTCTCCTGTCTGTATCCGTACTCACTCCCTCAGAAATCTCCGAAATGTATTTACTTGTGTTCAAGGACCCAATCTTGAAGGCGCCAGGTGTCCAGCATCTGATGTCTTCTGGTACCAAAGGTGTGGGGAGCAAACCGGACTAGACTGAGTTACTGAATTAAGACTTATTCTATGCATCTGCTCTCCCACAATATGGCGCTGGGAGAGGAGAAAACAGCTTCTACGCAGCTGCCTCCAGTTCAACCAATAAACTGTAGGACCTACTCCTGATTAGAGGAGAGCAGCGTACTCGGCGTGTGGGCAGCCGAGTTAGGATTGGCGGAGGAGGACTATAAAGGAGGAGAGAGACGGCATTCACCAGGAACATCTAAGGGGAACATCTAGCTGAAGGAACACCTGTGCAGCCCCCGAGAAGAGCCGGCCGGCGGTGTGCCGCTCCCCTGCGGAAGTGGGGAATGTGGCCAGGGGGAACTGCCCTTCCACGGAGGTGGAAGGGATAGTAGCCAACCCGGGAAGAACCAGCAGCAAACCCGGGGAGGGCCGAGCAGACGAAAGAACAGCGCAGGGTTTAGTGTTGCTCCTCCACGAAGAGGGGGAGCGACAAAAGGTTTCCTTAACGTTCAATCAACACAACCCACACGTCTTTACGTTACTTTTACTGCTTGAGGTTTTACATTTTTAGAACACCCCCCGTGTCACAGTGGGAGACCGAGATGGAGTTCCTGGCTCCTGGCTTCAGCTTGGCCCGGTCCCAGCTATCACAGCAATTTGGGAAGTGAACAAGCAGATGGAAGATTCTCTCTCTCTCTCTCTCTAACTCTGCCTTTCAAATAAGTAAATAAATATTTTAAAAAATATTTTTTTAAAAAGTAAAAGAAATGAGATTTGAATGATATCTTTTCCATTCACAACCATACAAAGTGACTTAGATAAGGTTTTGCAAGATTTGGTACAATACGGGGATGGCGCTGTGGCATAGTGGTGAAGTCACCGCCTGTAGTGCCAGCATCCCATACGTGTGCCGATTCTAGTCCCGGCTGCTCTACTCCTGATCCAGCTCTCTGCTGTGGCCTGGGAAAGCAGTAGAAGATGGCCCTGGTCCTTGGGCCCCTGCACCCGTGTGGGAGACCCGGAGAAAGCTCCTAGTTCCTGGCTTCAGATTGGCCCAGCTTCAGCCATTGCAGCCATTTGGGGAGTGAGCCAGCAGATGGAAGACTTCTCTCTCTCTGCTTCTCCTTCTTTCTCTGTGTAACTCTGACTTTCAAATAAATAAATAAAAATCTTTTAAAAAAGATTTGGTACAATAATATTTGATATTAGCTAACGTTTTGCACTTCCCTTTGGCTAGTTTGGAGGGGAAAGGTGATTTTTATAATTTCACCCACTATTACTGAAGTTCTACATAACATTTTGTGTCATGTTGGCAGTGACAAAGAACAGAAAATTTGCATCTAACTCTCTCTTGTTAACAGGGCTGTATTCAAAGCTGGTGGGCGGTGCTAGAGGTAGGCTGGCTCATTCTTTACTCTAGATTGCCTGGAAGTGGGACAAAGCCTCTTAGAAGTGTCAAGCTGTTAATCTAAGGCTAATCAGGGGTGGGTGAGCCTAGTGGTAAGGATGCCAGTTAAGAAACCTGCATCCCATATTGGAGTACCTGGGCTTGAGTCCCAGCCCCAGCTCTTGATTCCAGCTTCCTGCTAGTGTAGACCCTGGAAGGCAGCAGGGGGTGGCTGAAGCTGGCCCAGCTCCAACAATAGTTGGCATTTGGGGAGTGAGCCAGTTAATGAAAGTGTTCTTTCTCTTTCCCTCTTAATAATAAAAGATTTTAAATGCTAATCATGAGAGAATACTACTCGACAATAATAAAGTATGAACTATCAATCCACAAAACATGAATAACTCAGTACAACCATGTTGAAAGAAAGAAGCTAAACTAAAAATTAAGTACTATATGATCTATGTAAACTTCTATGTAAAATTCTAGACAATGCTTACATGACTCCCAGTATTGGATCAGAATTGATAATGCACTGTAACCACCTTTTGGGAATCATTTAGTTCAGGGCTACATGAAACAAAGTGGAAAAGGATTTATTTAACCCACTGAAGGGCAAGAAGTGACAAACCAGTGTTTGCTAACATTTCTATGTTTTGGGTGTCATGCTTTGACCGTTGATGTGTCCATATTGGATTGACTTTGGTGACTTTTTGAAGGTGGAGTCTCACCCTGTCTCCCTGAGAGTGACCATCCCTAGTGACTGGCTTCCAAAGAACGGAATGTGGAGACAGTAAAGAAAAGTGTGGGGTTTCTCAGATGAGCTCATGTGTGATGTTTCCCTTGGGCTATTTGCAAGGAAAGGATGATTTTTATAATTTTGCCCATTATTACTGCTGTTCTGCATAGTATTTGCATCATATAGACGATGATAAAGAAGATAAGAATTGCATTTAACTCTCTGATAACAGGGCTGCATGCATAGCTGGCGGTGAGCACTAGGAGCGGAGCAGGTCCTCCCTTAGAGTGGTGGGAGCTGGACAAATCCTCTTAGCAGAGTCGTACTTCCTTGCTGTCTCTCGGAGCCTCACTCTGGGGGAAGCCAGCTGTCAGGTAGGAAGGACGTTCAAGCAGTGCTACGGTGACGGGGAGAGGCCCACATGGGGAGGAGCTGGGGCCTTCCAGAGACAAGCACGGGAAAGGCATACCTGGGAGCCGCTCAGCCAGCCCCTGGCAACCCCGGCAGCTCTCGACTGCACCCCCAAGCTCCTGGGCACAGACCCTGCGAGGCGATGCTTGCTACGTCTGCTGCTGACTTCTGCGCTGATCTCTGCAACCGCACACAGCAGCACGGACGCCCTTTCCCAAGACCGACAGCAGTGTGGTTGGGACTCTGTCGGGCACAAAGCAAAGAATAAAATGCTCCACCTTTGTTAGGCTCTGTGTGTGTGTGTGTGTTGTATTTAACATATATAAAATGCACAACCTAATTTTGTAGCTCAAGGAATTTATCCATAAATACATAAGCTTTGCATGCACAACCAGCACACAAGTGTACATACCTTCACACACACACATGGATAAAGACAACCAGCACACAAGTCAAATATTAAACTTTCCAGTGACCTCAGAAATTCTTTCACATCAAAAACCTGTCAATAACTCTTCCCAACTCACTTTCATGAGTTCTGCAACTATAGATTATTTTTGCCTGTTCTTGGACTTCGTATAAATGGAATCTTTCAGTATATACCCTGGATGTCCAGCTTCTTTCACTTATCATAATAATTTTTACACTTATTCCTGTTGTTATGTAGTTTGCTAGTTTGTTCCTTTTATTGCTGGGTAGTAGTCCACGATATGATTACATTGAATTTATTTCCCAATTGATAGACATTTAGATCATTTCTAATTTAAAACTATTATGAAGAGAGTTCCTATGAAACTATTCTTGGAACACTTTCTTTGCAGATGTCTGTATTTAATTCTCTTGGGCATTTGATTCTCTGTTATGTATTTAATTCTCTCAAGAGTAGGATGGATGGCTCATAGGGGAAATGTTTGAATAGTAGTTTTCCAAAGCAATTGTACCATTTCATGTCCCCATGCAAAATAGTGTTTGTTTGAAAAAACCCCAGTCTAAAAAAGAAAGCAAAACAAAAGTTGACTTCAATGAAAAATGAATGGCAGGGACTAAGCAACCTGAGGTTATTGGGAATAGTCCAGAAAGCCAGTCTCCGAGGCCCAGAGCTGTCTGACCGTGGGGGCTCCACGCTACTATTTTAATTGTGATCATTGGTTCGGAAATAATTTCAGCCACTTAGATCAAAGGTTTACCCAAAGATGAGCCAAGCAGGGGCCCAAATCCTGGAGGGAGAAACATTTACATAAATCATCCTGCAGACGAGCGTCTCGCTCTGACCGAAGGGGAAAGAAGTCTTCCCAGGCAGTGCCTTGTTCGTGGGCCAGCCCAGGGCTGTGACAAACGGAACAGCACCGAGCTGCCTGGCCCAGCTCGCCCCCAGGCCCTGAGTCAGCCTGTGTCTCCCCTGGGTTCTGCTTCAAATAAACAGAGCGGGAGCTCTGTATTAATAACGCACTCGGGGGCGTCAGGGGCGGGGGCATCAGCTCTGCACGCAGCCCCAGCAGCGCAGGAGGCAGCTCGAGTCCTCTCGTGTCTGACACATCCTGAGCCCCCAGGGTCATTCCCACTTGTGCTGAAGGAACAAATGAAGACTCTGAAAACAGACCATCAACTCCAAACTCGGCAACTTCAGGAGATGCCCAGAGACGCTCAGTGCAATGTTTGTCTCTATTTGGAACTCTAAATTGGCACCAACCAGGACGTCCAAAAATGAGAAATGATGACATGAAAGCCCCTCTTCCTCCTTCAAACAGCAGGAATCTCTCTGTTTAATGAAATTTCTTATTTTATTATTTGACAGATAGAGTTCGACAGTGAGAGAGAGAGACAGAGAAAAGGTCTTCCCTCCGTTGGTTCACCCCCCAAATGGCTGCTGCGGATGACATGCTGCACCGATCCGAAGCCAGGAGCCAGGCGCCTCCTCCTGGTCTCCCATGCAGGTGCAGGGCCCAAGCACTTGGGCCATCCTCCACTGCCCTCCTGGGCCACAGCAGAGAGCTGGACTGGAAGAGGGGCAACCAGGACTAGAACTGGGTGCCCATATGGCATGCCGGCGCCGCAGGCCGAGGATTAACCTAGTGTGCCACAGCGCCGGCCTTAATGAAATTTCACAATGAGGCCTTGGAGTTCCTACTGAGTGCCAGGCACCAGACTAAGCAGTTCCAACGGTTCATCGACTTCATCCCCTCGACATCTTGGTGAGCCAGGGGCCACCGTCTGCATGTCAGAGGAGACCTCTGCCTCAGTGGAGTCAAAAAGGCGTTCAAAGTTTCTCCCACTAAAAGGAGCAGGAGCCAGCATCTGAACTCCATTCTCCCTGCTCCGGGCCCTTGCTCTAGATGTTGCTGACAGCAAAGGGCGTATAAAGGGAGCGTGTGTATGGGTGGCTGCTACTCATGCAAGAGAGTGCTGCTTCAGTGCTGTCTGGGGAGCCCTGGGGTCCTTTGGACAACATCCAAGCCCATACACCCTCTGCAGGTTTGCCCTTGCTAGACCAGGGAGGGCGCTTCCCTCCTGGGGTCTGTAACTGGCCAGCCCAAGCCTCTCCCCTACAAATGCATCTCTTCGGGAGCCTTTGCAATCGCGGCTTATTTCTCTAGGTTTCCCATGGCAGGCGTCTGAACAGAATTAAAAGCATGAGCACGTGCAGACATAATCCGCTTCCCAAGATAGTAAATGCTGAGAAGTTCTGTATTAGAACACACTGTGGGTGCTGACTGGCTGGGGTGTGATTAACCTAATAGGCTTAAACTCCACTCGCCGTCCGCATCTGTCAGGACACAGGCAAAACACAGGCCTGTACCTGCTCACTAACAGCAGAGGCTTCGAAACTCAGAAAGACAACAGGATGCCAGGCCCCGGCCCCTCTGCACAGAGGGTCACAGGAGTAAAGAAGCCTGGCTCCAAGCGCACGACGCTGCACGGGAACTGCAAAGGACTCCAGTCTGGACCGGCCCAGGTGGACTAGCTACCCACTTCCTTTTGCTCCTGCTTCAAATAGGACCCTGAAGCCCGTGAAGGTTGGGGGTGGAGGATGATTTCAAGCTGAAACCATGGGCTGCACACCTTCACACACACACATTGTAAACAGCGTGGCAAAGAGTGGCATCCAGTTTTTGAAAAAGCCCAAAGGCATTTTGCCAGGACGCCAGGGAGACAGTGAAAGAGGCTCCATCCCTTTGCTGGTGAGAAGTTCCACCTGCTATGACTCTGGGGGGGACCTGTCCTGCCGAACAACGCTGGCAGAGGCGCAGCCGAAACACAGGACACAAACCACAGCTCAAGGTCAGTTCATGAGAGACCCTGCTTCAGGCAACAGGAAAGATAAGGCAGAACTGATCCCAGGCAGCCAAAGCTCCCCAGCCCAGCTGAACAAAGCCCAAAGCCACGTGGCTAGAGACGGCTCATTCCAGACACCAGCCTGCCACGGGATGCAAGGGGGGGACAATGAGAGAAGTGCTACTCAGGAGACCACCGAATGGGAAAAGAAGCTAAAATGCCACGGGTCCAGCAAACAGGGCCCTGGCTGCCAACCCATCCCGCCTGCTCCTGGGTGGGCAGGCAAAGTGGACTTCCCCGAGCCCCTGGTGAAGGCCCACCAGCAAGCCTACGCCTACCTGCACCACAGCCTCTCCAAGTACGAGGCCGTTGTGTGCCTGGTGCAGCGGGCCACCCAGACCCGGGAGCTGCTGCAGCCCCTGCTCGGCTTCCTGCTGCAGTGCTTCGAAGAGGTCAGCCAGCTCCTGGGGGAGATCGCCAAGGGCGGAGAGGAGCTCCTCCAGGAAGTCCGGGAGGATCTGGCGTGGCCGCTGGGAAAGGGAGAGCCCCAGGAGCAGCCAGATCTCCTGCAGCAGCTGCTGCAGTACACGGTGGGCCGGCTGCAGGCGCTCCACGGCACGGTGGCCTCGCTCACCGGCAGCTCCCTGGAGGGCTGCCACCGCTCCCTCCACTCCACGGCAAGCCACCTGGAAACCAAGCTGAGCACCAAGAGGGGGGTGGAGGAACGCCTGCTGAGGGCTCTGGGGCAACTGGAGAGCCTGGCCGGTGGCCGTGGAGACCCTGGGCTGCAGGGTCTACCCCTGTGCTCCGAGGACAGCGGCATCGGCGGCGACAGTGAGTCAGTGCATTCCGTGGACAAGCTGGGCAGGCAAGGCAGCTGGGACTTGACGCCAGAGCCTGCAGAATGGAAGTCCAGGATCTTACCCCAGACGGAGGCCAGGCTGCCGGGACAAGCCTGGCAGCAAAACCCCTGCTGGGTGGGCTCAGACAGACCCCAGGACTGCCCACTCTCAACACCAACTAAGGCAAAGATTCAGCCAGCCGCCCAGCGAGAAGCAAGCAGCCCTGCGCCCTGCAGCACAAGCCTGGGAAAGAGCAGCCCCAGGCATCTGGAGCCAGGCAAGAGCAGGCTGGGCGAGCCCCCCGGGGGTGGGGGCCCAGCAGAAGCACATCCGTCCAAGGGCTGGGAGTGGACAGCTCCAGCCCTTAGCGAGCCTGAGGACAGCAGCCCAGAGGAGGAGGAGGAAGTGAGCGGCACGATTCCGTGCACGTGGCAGGAAAAGGCTCCACCGTCAAGGCCACGGTCATCACCTGCTAGCCCGAAAAGCCCCTTTCAGCCACACTGCAGGAGGCTTAGGAGCCCCCAGGCCCAGGAAATGATTCTGAAGATGAAGGAAGCCATCAGTGAGAGGATCAAGTTTGTCCCTGTGCCTTCTGCCCACCAGGACTGGGCTGAGGAGGAAGACGAGGCGACAGTGGTCCCACCAAGGCCTAACACGGTCAGTGGCGGCAGGAGGGCCCCCGAGAGGCAGCGGAGGTCCCAGTCGGATGCTTGTCTCAAGAATCCCATGGAGGACCCCACCCTCCAGGAGCTGCGCAGGATCCAGTGGGACCTCAGCCAGAGGCTGGAGGCCTTTTATGCCTTGGGCGCCGAGCGGCAGGGTCACAGCAAGGGGCGGGTTCTGCCACCCAGAGCAGCAGTGCTGCGGCCCGGCGACAGCTGCAGGGTCAGCCCCAGCACCACCAGCAGCAAGCTCAAGGCCTCCCTCACCAAGAACTTCAGCATCCTGCCGAGCCAGGACAAGGGCATTGTGCAGAGGTGCAGCCCCCACCCCGAGGCGGACCAGCCGTGGCAGAGGAAAGCCGAGAAGCTTCCAAACGCCACCGGGTCCAGCGAGAGGGACCACGAGGCCCCGGGGCCCAGGGACTGGAATGCCAGGGGCTGTGCCTCCAGGACATCGGTCAAGAAACTCATTGAGACTTTCAGTGCCACCGAGAGTCTGAGGCCCCCGGGGGACAGCAAGAGCCCTGGGTCTAGCCCCTTCCTCAGGAAGTGGGGGGTCCCCATCATGCCTCCTAGATTTCCCATCTACAGGGGTCTTGCCCCTTTGTATCCTAAACCTCAAATTTCTCCAGCAGCAGGCA
Source organism: Oryctolagus cuniculus (assembly GCF_964237555.1). Classification (NCBI taxonomy): domain Eukaryota; kingdom Metazoa; phylum Chordata; class Mammalia; order Lagomorpha; family Leporidae; genus Oryctolagus; species Oryctolagus cuniculus. The sequence goes on from NC_091433.1 coordinate 173,923,214, forward strand.
GAGACTCTCTTGGAGTGGGCATGGCCTGGAGGCCCCTCGCACCTGCCCTTCCCCCTCTGCCTCCAGCGGAAGAACCCAACAGCGAGGACGTGAGCTGGGAGGGCGAGGGGGACCCAGGGCCTCTCCCCCCACCACCCCTGGAAATCCTGATGGACACATCATTCGCTTCTCTGGAGCCCCCAGGGAGCACTGTGCCTGCAGGCAGCTCCCCCACAGAGCCCCGGGGAGCAGGGCTAGGAAGGGCCTGCCCTCCAGGAGGGACGTGCACTTCCCCGAAGCTAAGAGCCTCCATGGGCCCCAGGGACGTGCTGCCTAGCAAGAGCACGGTCAGCCCCTCCAGGCCCCGCAGCACGGGGCCAGCAGGCAGCAAGGTGAGCTGCAGTCCCAGAAGGCCCGCCTTGGACCTGCACCACCCGCCAGCACCCAAGCCAAACCCAGAGGGAGCCAGCGGGGCCCAGAGTCACGCACAAGCAGAGAAGGCTGCAAGCCTCGCCAAGCACCCCCAGAAGGCCAGCGCCTGGCACCGCTCCAGCCCCACGTCTGGGCAAAACAGGACCTCAGAACCCAGCCTGGCCAGACCACCACGAGGACCACGATCTGCTGAGGCCCCAAGGCCGGGCCGAGAGAGAAGCCCCGCGGTGGTCAGGAAGACCTCTCCCCCCAGGGCCCACTGGGCACCCCAAGCAGACAAGAAGCACCGGAGCCTGCCTGCCTCTCACAGGCCTGCCCAGAGTCCCCCCGCGGCGCACAGCTCCCCCAGCCCACCACTCAGCCCTGCAGCTCCCAGCCCTCCGGTGAGCCCCAGGGTGCTGAGCCCACCCCCAACAAAGAGGCGAACCTCCCCCCTACCCCCACACAAGCTGCCCAGCCCTCCCCCAGCGAGCCCCCCCACGCAGCACCCAGAAGCCAACTCCCCGTCCTCGGCCCCCTCCCCGTCGCCCCCAGGGTCCCCCTCTCAGGGGCACAAGGAAAGGGGAGACTCTGAAGGCAGTCAAGCAGCCACGGCCGAAGCACCAGGCAACGCACGTTCCATCTTCTGCCCGGCCACCTCCTCCCTGTTTGAAGCTAGATCGCCTCTCTCAACAGCCCACCTGCTCACCCCACCATCACTGCCACCAGGATGCTCGGGGTCCCAGAGGAGAATGGCTCTGTGTGCCCTCAATCCCCAGCCTTTCATCAGAAGGCCCGCTGCCCACCGCCAGCCAGGGCTCCAGCTCCAGCTGCCTGGCTCCGGCCCCACCGGCACCCCCTGGGATTCCCAGCTCAGCCAGAGCAGGTAAGGAGCAGCCTGGGTCCCTGCCCTTCAGGTCCTTGGAACGGAGCAGAGCAAATGGGTCCTGAGCAGCTGGGGGGCCAGCAGTTTCCAAGAGAGGAGGTGATGGGGGTGGGGGAGAGGTGTGGGGGAGGGAGGGGATCCCAGTGCCCTCCCTCACTCCGAGCCACTGAGCTCTCTGCCACCCACGCGGGCGCCTGAAGATGAGCTCCATGGGAAGGAAGCCCTGCTCTGTGCAGAAACAAAGTTTGCAATGATCCAGGCCCCTTAACTGGCAAGTGGGGAGCCCTGGGGGGAGGACTTGCCCCGCCCTGCCCCGTCTGGAGCCCGCAGGCTGCTGGGTCACTGCCGAGGGCCAGCCCCCCCCCCGGGGGGGGGTTCTCAAACTCTGGTCCTTAAAGAGTGCTGAGAACCCAAAAAAACCTCTGTGTGGGCTCTATCTACCAATTTTTGCATAGGAGAAATTAAAACTGAGAAATGTGTAGAAATATTTATTTTTTTAAAAAATATGCCCATTCTACGCTGACACGCACTACACTCCCAGGAAAAGCGTATTTCCACATCAGCGATTTTGTGACGAGTGGCCCTGGTGCAAGTCCGGGTTACTAGAAAGATCATTCTCAGCTCTCCTCTGTCACCAGGCCGAGGCGGCCTCGGGCATCAGCCAGACGTGGGAAGCCACCCCACAGCCACAGAGAATAATGAAAGGGCGAGAAACATCTTAGCCTTGTGGGGGAAGGGCTGTGAGCTCAGGGGGCCCCTGAAAGGGGCTCGCAGACACCCAGGGGTCCGCAGAGCAGGCCTTGGGGGCGGCTGGTCCTGGACGTGTGGCACGTGAGCGAGGCGCTGCCTCCACTCCACCTCCACGCAAACACTGAGCGCCGAGCCTGCCGTGTGTGCCTTGCCGTGAGCGGCGAGCCACTGGCCTCAGCAGGGCCTGGACACACAGGTGCCGGGGCGCTGAAAGAAGCACTCGTCCCCGCCAGCGTGTATCTTACAGAACACACAGGGACATGGGCCTGTTCTAGAACGCTGACATGGGAGAAAATGTAAACCTGGTGCCTAACAGAGACGAACTCTTATCAACGTGTCTTGATATCAGAGCAGACAAAGCTCAGCCAACCCGGGCCCTGCTCCTCAGCGTTGCCGGCTGAGAGTTCTCATTTCTGCCAGGCTGACACGTGACTGCAGGCTTCAAAATCTGTCCAGGCGTACGGGGCACTTTTTTTTTTTTTTTACAAAGTACGCAGCAGTCAATTTTAAATAAAGATACTATCTCAGGAAAGCTGCGCCTTCTAATAGTTATATAAACTTCCCCGGCCAATTGAAAGAAATGAAATATTGATTATTTTTTGCAAGAATCTTAATGTAGCACTGCTCTTTTCTTAAATCTAAAATGAGCTTCCTACAGCACGGTGGCTTCCGTGTAAGAACCTCTATAAATGTTAATGCATTATTCCTCACACTAGCCACTTATTCGGTTATTAGATTTCTAAAACTGTGCCCTTCAGGAGAAGAGCGTGCGAGAACAGGGACAATAAAATGGCATTAATTAAAAGCACTAACATTTTAAAACAGCAGGAACAATAATAAAGTAACATAAAATTGTTCAAGAAGAAAATAATGCCCTTTCTTCAGGCTTCTCCTCGGAACACAGCAGCCTAAAAGGTTGTTTTATGTCCTAAATTACAATACTTGGGGGCGGGGGGCTCGTGGCTTGAAAGAAAGAGGAGGATTCATAAGCAGGAGCCCTCCCAAGGTCGCGTGCAAGGTCATCTAATGACTCACCCCCATTCCCCTGCCGTTGGCACTACCACATCTCTAAGCCATTCCGAACTGTGAGCGAGTAATGGGAAATGTTCAGGCGTAAAGTGGGCGTCCGAGAGCAGGAGCGCCCCAGCCACAGGGGCACGAGCCCCTGCACAGGGCCCACTGCTTTGTCTGCCAGCCTGCTCCCCAGGAAACAGCACTAGGGAGCTGTGCCTGGGAGCCAGAGGCTGCCCAGAATGGGCCGTTTCCCAAGTAGGGACTTGCAGGGACACGGCCACACCCACCGCGTCTTGCAGCCACGGCAGCCTTGCAGGTGAACTGGCCTGCACGCAGCCTTGACTTCCTTCTGGTCACCCCACCCTCGGCCCAAGGCCCCTTTGTAGAAAAGAGCCTGATGCTTGTTTTTGTTTTTAAGATTCGTTTATTTATTTGAAAGACAGAGTTAGAGAGAGAGGTAGAGACAGAGAGAGAGGTCTTCCATCCGCTGGTTCACTCCCCAGATGTCCGCAATGGCCGGAGCTGTGCCGATCTGAAGCCAAGAGCTTCTTCCGGGTCTCCCATGCGGGTACAGGGGCCCAAGCACTTGGGCCATTGTCTACTGCTTTCCCAGGCCACAGCAGAGAGCTGGATAGGAAGAGGAGCAGGCGGGACTAGGACTGGCACCCATATGGGATGCTGGTGTTTCAGGCCAGGGCTTCAACCTGCTGTGCCACAGTGGTGGCCCCCTGATGTTTGTTTATACCCTCCTGATCTCAGGGCCCTGGGGATGGAGAATGGTCCCCAGGAAGCTCAGCTGCAAGCTCCAACAGTGGTGCGTGCACTGGATCCCTGAGTACAGATGCCAGTCTCGAGGTTCCGAATGCTGTGTGTAGTCAAGGAGGGCCCAGACCCAAGCCCCAAACGCAGAGCGTCTGGTCTTTGCCTGGCCTGCACTGCAGTCCTCGCTCTGTCGCCTGGGCCAGGCTGCCCAGTGACCAGCAGGGCAGCAGAAGGGCAGCCTGCCTCCCCAGCTGTGCCAGCAAGAGGTGGAAACATAGCCATGTGCTGACAACTGGGGCTCTCAGCCTGCTGGGCCAAGCTGCACACAGATGCAATCCCTGACAGGGGTTGGGGGAGCTGCAGTTCTAGGCTGCGGGTATGCACCTCTGCTTCCCGCAAGCCGCTCCAGCTGGGGAGAAGCAAAGAGCCAGGTCACGGAAAAAATGCTTTTCCCTGCTCCACAGGGGCTCCAGGAGAAATAAGTACGGTGGGGTCTGTGGCCCACAAGTCGCTGTGGCCCTCGAACACCTTCAGGGATCTGGGATGGGGCCAGAAGCTGATGTGGATGAGACTGGTCCTCCCTGGACAGCCGTGACATGTGCTGGTCCCAGATCTTGTTCAGATCCAAATGCAAATTTGCCCTCCTGCTGGGGCGGCGCCCCAGGTAAGCCCACCTGTGCAGAGCTGGGCCCACTGGCTGTAAAGCTCATGCCATGGGCAAGACCGTGCTGTCAGAGGAGAGAGACAGGCCTTCTGGTCCAGGATGGGGGGAGCGAGGCTCCTGGCCTGGGCCTGAGGCAAGCAAGCTCTGTAATGGAGGCCCAGCTCTCCAAGCCCCGGTGCCCACCTGTGGTGCAATGGAGGGGTCCCAGTTCATCCTGCAAAGCAGCACCAGGGTTCAGTTGGCTGCTTCCTGGCACGCTGCAGCCAGTATGGATGCCTGTGAGCGCCCCACGAGATGGGTGCCACGATTATTTCCGTGCTACAAAGAAGGGCACTGAGACTCAGAGGGATTCTGACAAGCTGCAGGGCACACAACTGGCCTTTGGAAAGGCCATAGGCAGCTAGACTCAGGCAGTTAGACTCCAGCCTCCACCCAGGAACCAAGGCTGCCTGCAAAGCTTACAGCCAGCATGGTCCCCCTTCTAGCCGGCTTAACCTGTGCTTGTGACAACCCTCCTTGCTGAGCTCCCAAAGCATGCGTGGTCACACTGACGACCACACGGGGGCCCCTCCGCACTCACAGCCCCCCTTGCCCGCGGCCACCCAGCAGCTGGGGCGTTTCACTCCAGCCAAATACTGGGCTGAGGCTGGGCCAAGCGGCTTCTATTTGGCTGTGTGCAGGAAAAGCGTGGCAGCTGGCAGAGCTGGCTTGGTCTTCGCCATTTCTCGTTGTTGTTTTTCATCCAACCAGCTAAGCTCAGCCCTTTATTAAACAAGAAGCGCTTTAGAGACAGAACCAAAGTAAGAGCCCGGCTCCGGAGCTCCTGAGCAAGTTGCTTTATTCAGGGCAGCAGGGTTCAGGACTCCACCTGTCAGCCCGAGCACCAGAGCCCACAGCCCGGTTCCCACGGTGCCCAACCACTCCCGGCCTGATAGGACAGGTGCCTGGGAGGGTGGGGGAGGGAGGGGGAGGAGCCAGGAGGACCAGCAGAGCAGCGTCTGATCGGTCCTCGTCCTTTCTCTCTGCAGCAGCGGTGAGGAGAGCCCCAAGCAGGACGCAGAGCCTTGGGGCGGCCCCTGTGGCCCAGAACTGCAGGGCGGTGGCAGCAGGCGTGCATCTCCCCCAGAGCTCTGTGTGCTGGGCCACGGGCTGCAGCCGGAGACCCGCACCGGCCGTGTCCAGGACAAACCCCAGCCGGAGCCACAACCCCAGGCAGAAGGAGGTGTCCCGACGGGCTGGCCAGTGGGGTCACACTGATGCCAGTCACCCCAGGCGGCAGAGATGGTGGGTGGACAGCTCCCCCTGAGGGGTCCTGGCATGGCCTCGCAGGGGCGCTGCCCGGTTTTAAACAATCGCCATCTTCAGACTGAGATCCCGGCCTGCCTTGGGGTGCAGAAGTCCAGCAGAACTTTGGACCCTGCCGCGAAAACTCTTTAATGCCTCAAGTGCCAGCCTTCCTTTGGGGGGAGGGGTCATTTATTGCACACTTAATCGGCACACTTGATTGGGGGTTGGGCTAGCTCCATGGAATTATTAAATCCTCACAACGCTGAATGAGCTAGACCACATTCCCCAGTTTTGCAGATAAGGAAGCTGAAGATTCTTGGGGGTGGGGCTCCCCCGAGAGTCCTGCCTGAGGTCATACGGCTGAGAAGACGTGGAGCAAAACCATGCGTGGGTGTATCTGGAATCGATGCTCTTTTCAGTACGTTTCATTGCCCATGGTTATCCCATCACTCCATCTGCCAAAGCACACCCAGTTGCACAAATGGCTGGAAGGTTTTGTGTTTTTAAGGTTAAATCACGGCACAGCATGACAGGCTCGTTAAGATCTTGGTTTAGAAGCTAATTGGAGGCCGGCGCCGTGGCTCAATAGGCTAATCCTCCGCCTTGCGGCACCGGCACACCAGGTTCTAGTCCCGGTCGGGGCACCGGATTCTTTCCCGGTTGCTCCTCTTCCAGGCCAGCTCTCTGCTGTGGCCCGGGAGTGCAGTGGAGGATGGCCCACGTGCTTGGGCCCTGCACCCCATGGGAGACCAGGAGAAGCACCTGGCTCCTGCCATCGGATCAGTGCAACGTGCAGGCCACAGCAGCCATTGGAGGGTGAACCAATGGCAAAAGGAAGACCTTTCTCTCTGTCTCTCTCTCTCACTGTCCACTAGCTAATTGGCTAGTAGCTCCGGACACGAGAGACTGGGTGGCGATGAGAACACTGGGACTCCCCCTTCTTCCCCTCTTGCTTCCCAAGGCCGGCCCCGCTGTTAACGACAGAAAGCTTCCAGCCCACGGGAGGCTGCAGCCTGCAGCCCCAGCGCCGTCCTACACACCCACATGTTTCTCTGCTGAGTGGGTAAAGTAAGCCTCCCAGACAGGCTGGCCTGGTCCCCGCACCCTGTAGGCGCCGGAGCCCACAGGAACTCGCTTGGCTGCCTCCCCGCTCCCCGCCCCCGGGGCTTCTTGGCCAAGCGTGCTCCCAGGTCATCGGCAGAACTTCTGCTAGAGTTGATTTTAAAGCGAAGAAGGGTCGTGCATGCCAAAAACCTGCTTCCGCCAAAGAGCTCGTCATTCACTGCAGCTCTTGCAATGTTTCCATGGGAGGCTGTGGAGTGCTTTCTGTTTGGGAAAGAATTTGCACTAATTGGGTGATTCAGTGCCTGCTCAGTGGGTTGTCAAAAGACGAGAATTCTCACCCACCGGCATGGAGTAGGACCTCCAGATCTGCTGCAAAGCAGACTTCTTGAACTTGGGAAATGACAGGCCTCAAATCCTTTCTTTTCAAATACATCATGGGCTCAAGAACATGGAACCTTGGGTCCCAGGCACTCAGGCTCCCTCCCCCAGGAGGGAGTAAATGAATCCTACCCTGGCTTGTCCAGTTATCAAAATGGGGGTGAAGGCACCCAAAGTATAGCTGGTTAAACAACCAAGAGGGGTCACAACCCACGGCTCCTAGGGGAAACATCTATATATACCCAGCCACATGCTCACGTTCACTTCCGGGGCTGCCCTGACTTCAGCCAGGCCAGCAGGTGCAGCAGCTGGGGACCACTGGGCTGCGGCCACCAAGGTGGGACGGGGGTAAGGCAAGTGTGTGGCAGTAAGCCAGGCTCAGGAAGCTTGCTTGATGGCTGTCTGGTGCTCTCCCTAAATGGGGGATTTGACGGCGCGGGTAGCACAGGGAGGACCCTGGGGGAGCCAGCAGGAGGCAAGCAGCATGGGTAGTTTTGAGCTCCAGCTCACAGGTAGCCGGCTCTGCGGCAGACTGGAAGCGGACCCTGACCTGTGCTACGGTTTAGGAGCATAATCCTTGGTGGCCCAAAGCAGCACGGTAGCCCTCAGCTGCAGGGAAACAGGACAAAGGGGATGAAAGTGGGGGTGCCTGGGGGGTGTCACCATGGGGGTGACCAGGCTATGAGGCAGAGCAGATGAGCCCTGGGTGGAGGCGAGCCGAGTCACCAAGGAGGCCTCCCTCCTTAGAGGGCCTCGTGCACAGGGCGGGGCTGGGTTGAGGGGGCTGAGTGCCCCCTGCGGGGGCAATGGAAGCTAGAGGTGGCACCTGGAAACCAGTAGCTGTTCCCACATAGAGGGGTCAGAGACAACTCCTGGAAGAGTCTGGATGGACCGCTGCTGCCCCCAAGGACTCTGCGTGGCAGGAGGCCCCCGGTACTAGAAGTCACCTGTCCTGCAGGCTAGGCCGGGAAGCAGCAGCACACATGCCCCCGGCCATGGTGCAGGTGACAGGAGGGGACAGCAGCACCCTGGGCGACTGCCCTCAGCTTGGGGCAGCCCAGGAGGCCTCCTTACCCCTCTACATCCACCGAGAGCGTCCCTGCACGTGACGTCATGAGAGGCCCAGGCCGCAATCAGCCAATGTGGCCATTGTGTGGCCCAGTGACCCAAGAGCTGTGGGAATCTCTCGTCAGCTTCCAGGACCAGGGCAGATGGGGTGGGGTCACGCAGGCCAAGGAGCTGGGGGCAACGAAAGGCAAAGGGAAGGCAGCGCTGAGCTGGCACGGGAGCGGTGGGTCAAGGGTGTGCTTTGTGACTGCTGCACTAGCCACCAGGCTTAGCTGAAGTCCCATGGGACTTGGACTACGTGCAAAAGAAATGAAACCACCAAACGGACAGTTTGTGGCACCTGGCGATGGCTCTGCCTTGGAAGGCGCGTGGCTGGTGGCCACGTGCTCGAGCTCCGTTCCACAGCCTCTCAGGTGGCCCCTCCTGCCCACTGTCCCCCCGTCCACCCAAGAACCTGATCCTTGCTGGCCACTCCACTCCCTCAGCTCAGGGGCGAAGGGAGGACAGCTCTTGTCTTTATGGCTGCTGCTATCGTTAATTAAGGCAACACCATGGAGCCATGAAGGACGTGGGGCTGTACATTGTGTTCACAGAGTTAGAAACCCAGAAGGAGTGTGGGGCGTAAGACGAGGTGGAGATCCCACAGCTCAGTCCGAGGGGTGCCGTGACTCCCACTTGGTGTTTGGACCAAAGCCTTCCCGGGAGTGTGGAGCCTTCCATTCACCCTCCGTATCCACGTGGACCCCAGGGCTATGGGGGGAAGGGGGATAGGAGCCCAGCCTCCCCCCACCCCAGCACATCAGTAACGTAGCAAACAGATCGGCCCCATGAGGAAAACACAATTTTCTGGTTCCATCAAAAGGATCCATGGAGAAAAAAAAAATCTAATATTGTGGCAGAACAGTGATAGTTTTTTGCAAGTATAAATACAGTCTCCCAGATGAAATGCAGCCTGGGTCGGTGCCATTGTTTATGCTGAGCGGAGTCTCTTGTCCTTCCTTGCATCACCTGCCCGGTTTAGAACCTAGAAAAATCCACGCTGATAGAACACACAGGGCAGACAGACCAAAGAGGCTTTCCTTTCGTTGTGAAGGGCTAACGTTTGATGAGACTTGGTTCATAAATCCTGCAATGTGGATGAAGGGGATTTGGAGAAATATTACTTTTCTAAAATAAACCAGTGTTTTGCATATATCGTGGGAGTGAATTTTATGTGTTGTGGTGTTTGTCGGTTGAGTGTTTACAGACTGCCAAGCACCCACTCCACCTTCCAAAGAAATCTTTTTAAAGGTAATATATTTTTAAGCAGCCCCACATCAAGGATGCTATGGAATTGCCATAAAGGAAATGCGCCCTCAGCCTGTATTAACAGAACATGTTACGCTGCACTATCATCCACTCCCTGTGCCTACCTAAAGTTTAAATAAAGTTCCATCAATCCATCCAGACGTTTTTATGAAAGGTAATTAAAGATGCATTGCACACCAAGAGGAGTAAACAGTTAATCCGCTCAGCACTCTAATTCAATTTTATGGAGGGCTCTGGGTGCTTCGGCTTGATTAAACCCGTGGACTTCAGAAAGTAACTTCACCGATAGTCGGTGGGCCCTGCATGGGATGGCTGTGGCGTGCTGCTGGTCTAGCCCCGCCCCAGGTTCTGAATGATGTCATCCCAGACACGCTGGAAGCCTAGCTCACCAGCCAGCCACCTGTTCCGGCTGCAGGAGTAGCGTGGACAGGACTCAGCCCTATCCTCAGACAAAACCGAATGTTGGAGGAAAAAGAACAAAAGACAGGAAGAGAAAGAAAGGAGGCCTGGGTGAAGGTGCCACTGCCCACTGGCTGTCAGAGGCAGCCACACCCCTGGTGGGCGGAACCGGGGAACGGGAGCCTGAGTCCTGACACCTGTGCCACCTGTAAGGCGGTGCCAGTCATGCCGGCCTGCTTACCTGTCATCCACAAGACAATGCACACCTGTCCCTCCCCAGCCATCCCTGCGGGCCCTCGTGGAGAGCTGAACTCACTACCTCGTTAAACGTTCATCTCTGCACTTTAAGATTCTGATAAAGAGAGGAGTCGGTAGTGTTTCCCCTCATTTCAGAGCTGGGCCTTGATCCGTAGCGGAAGCTGAAAGCAGCTGTCAGAGTCACCACGGAATCGACTTCCTGCTTTGAAGGTTTCTGTGTCTTCCGAAGTGAAAAGAAAAGACTTCAAACATTTTGCTTGCAATCACAAGTACAGATGCCAAGTGCACTGAATGGGAAAAACACACATAAAGCCGGAGTCTCACCCGTTCCCACACTGAGTCAGAGGCCATCTGTCAGTGGGACAGGTGCTCAGCGCCGACTCTCAGTGGCTCCTGAAAACTCAGGCCATGGCCAGGGTCAAGGGCGATGCCGCCTTTTCTCTCTAGGTAACCCTCTACTCTTTCAGAACAGAATTATCTACATTGTTTCATTGAATATTCAAGGGGGAAATCCAGTGATATTATGAACAAAGCAAGTATTACTGTAGTACTGTTTACAAAGGAAAAATGAGGCTGGGAGATGGTAAATGCATTTCTCCGAAGCATCGCCAGCTAATGCCAGCACAGACCTGCGAGCCCTCGGCCATCCTTAGTGCCAACACCTGCTGCAAGCAGTCTCTGAATGACTCCAGAGAGACCGCCCTACACGGAGACACCACAGTCCTCTTTGGGAAAGCTTCCCCCATTTTCTCCAGCATTTACAAATAGGAGGTTCTTTTTCATGTCCAAACAAAGACTAGCTGCAATTTTCTCCACTCCTCCTAAACAAGTTTGGAAAGAAACTCAGAATGCCCAAAGTAACCTTTAAAAACAATAATCCTGGGGCCAGTGTCGGAACACCAGCATTCCACATGGGCACCAGTTGTGTCCTAGCTGCTCCACTTCCAATCCAGCTTCCTGTTATTTCGCCTGGGATGGGAAAGCAGCAGAGGATGGCCCAAGTCCTTGGCTCCCTGCCATCCACATGGGAGTCCTGGAAGAAGTCCCTGGTTTCATTCTGGCCCAGGCCTGGCCATTGTAGACATTTGGGGAGTGAACCAGTGTATGGATGATCTCTCTTTGTCTCTCCCTCTCTCTCTCACTGTCCACTCTGCCTGTCAAAAATAAAAAATAAAAAAATAAAAAAATAAAAAAATCCTTAAAAATAAATTAAAAATAATAATAATCCTCTCCATAAAATTCAACTACTCCTCCACCACACACCACACACATACTGCTATTTCTAACACTAAGACGAGAGGCCAGCAGTGTGGCACAGTAGGTGAAGCTGCTGCCTGTGACAGCAGCGTCCCCTGTCAGATTACCGGTTCGAGTCCCAGCTGCTCTGCCTCCAATTCCACTCCCTGCTAACGAGCCTGGGCAAAGCAGCAGAAGGTGGCCTTGCCATCCATGTGAGAGACCCTGATGGAGTTCCTGTTTTCTGGTTTCGGCCTGGCCCATCCCCAACCATTGTAGCTATTTGGGGAGTGAACCAGCAGATGGAAGATCTTTCTCTCTCCCTCTCTCTTTGTAACTCCGCCGTTCAAATAAAGATAAATCTTTAAAACGTTTTAAAAAATAAACACTTTGCAAAAAACTCTTTGCTCCTCATTGCCACCAACCTTTGAAGTGGGCTTCCAGGCGCGGGTGCCGCTGGAGCAGGCACAGCTCTTTCGGGAAACAGCTCCTCATTTCAGAGCCCCCAAGCGTGAACCCCCATGGCTGAGACAGAAATGACACAGTCCCGGGGAGCGAACTGCCTGGACGAGAATTATTTAGCTGGCACTTGTTTTCTGCTTTGCAAAAGGACAGGATCGGCTGTGTTGATGAAGCCTGGTAGCTTTTTAAAGCTATTGTTTAGTTCTTAGCTTCCGACACAGATCACTCTCTGGATGTAAAAACTGTCAAGGAGAACCCAAGGTAATGCTAATAGCAGCTGTCAACCCACAGAGAGGTAATTACCAAGCCGTGGTTAAAACAAAACAAACCTTCAAACATTACAGCTTTCTGGTCCAAAACACCAGGCGACCGCCCACAGCCACGCCGGAACAGTCCCTGAAATAACCCCAGAGGCCAGCTCCAAACAGGAGCCCAGCTGGGAACACTTCTCCTCCCACCTGCTGCAGCTTAGCAGTCATGGGGCTGTGTGATGACTGACAGATGTCCTGGCCCCCGTCTCCCCAGGCAAATGCACTGGTGAGACCAGAAAGCTGAGGTTTTAACAAGCGCCTGTCCCTGTCTCCCTGTGCCCCCACCACCACTTTCCCCAAGCAAGTCTTCTCACCGACAACATGGGTGATGCCGATTCCCAGGCATGAGCCAGACAGGGCCCCTCACAACCACTGAGACTGCGGCACAGGGTCTCAGTGGTGGCTGCTAAGAGCGGCTGAGGTTCTGACTTGGAAACCCGGTAGCTGGTGCTGCTGTCAGTGGCCCCAGTCCACGCTTTGTGCCTGCACCTTCCCCGCAGCCTCCAATCCCGCATACCTGACGCCATTTTAACCACCTACGCGGCAGTACTCCCCTCTCTGCCTGCCTTTGGGTCTCTGTCGAAACACACGCTGCTAGGCTGCTGCCTCGCTGCAGCAGCCGTGGGAGGTCTGCGCTTTTCTCCTGCGGCTGTGCCCACAGCAGGTCGTGATGGTCACACCCCACCAAACACACCCTCTGTGCCTTGGGACCAGCCTGCGGCCGGGGAGCTGTGGGATTCAGGCTGGTCCTCTCACAGGGGCAGAGTGCCCCAGGGGAGTAACCATCTGGGAGCCATAGAGCATCCCAGGTAGGAAGGTCAGGGTTTTGAGGTCTAACAGACCTGAGCCCCCAGCCCCAGCCCTCTTCCAGCTGTGTCTTAGGTCTGACTTCCAGGATGTGCGCCCTGCAACAGCGACATCACCTGGAGCTTTCTGGAAATGCAGGCCCACCTGCTCACCCAGGACTCCAGGTGACCCTGCCCACTGGCCAGGGCCACTCACCACACCCCTCCGAGGCCAGGTTTCCCCCATCAGGAAATAGAAGAAACACTGCTTTCCCTATAAGACGTCGAGAAGAATGACAGACCAGGAACTGCGTAGACACTGACCTTGGAGACTGCCTCCCCTCCATCTTCTCTTCCTGGGCCTCCATCTCTCCACCCAGGAGGACGATTCGCCCTCACCATCGCCCCCTTCCCTTCCTGTGGCAGCACTGAGCCGCAGTGCAGGGGAAAGGCCCCCGGCAGAAGGCAGCTCTGCTCCCCGATAGTCACCCTGCCTCCTGCAGGGCAAGTGGAAGCAGGAGGGGAGAGGAGCAGGCAGCATGGAGTAGCCTTGCAGGGAGAGGAGCATCCGGGTTTTTTCCTGCGGTGGGACAGGCACCTGCTCCAAAGGGGAGACCCCAGCCCTCAGGTCCCAGAGGAGAGCAGCCAGCACAGGCTGAGCCAGGCTCTGCTCCAAGAACCCCAGCTTGTTCCCTCCCTTCCCGACTCCGGAGGCGGCAGAGCCCACACAAGCCCCGCTGCTAACAGCTCCTAAAGCGATGGCCACAAAACCTTGCGGCCAGCACTGACCTGGGGCTCCCTGCGCCCTTGGCCTTGTGCTAGGGACTTCCCAAGAGTTCTCTCAGCCTTCACGGCAGCCAGGCTGAGGCGCAGCGAGGCCCCGCCCCACACAGGCTCCATAAGCATGGTGAGAATCAGGCAGGTGCACAGAGGATCCAAAGCCAACACCACCTGCCAGGCCTTCCTTAACTCGGTGCTGGGTTTGTGCCCCAGGCCCTGTCCTAACCCAGGACAGCCCGGAGCTGCGGGGAGGGGAGCTGGTGGGCCAGGAGCCCCGTTTTCCTGTGGTTTCTGAATCTAGCCACCTGTTGGAATCACCCACAGGCTTTTTTTTTTTTTAAGTTTTTAAGAAAGAAATAGCTGCCTATGCCCACCCTCAACCAATTGAATTAAAATCCCTTGGGAGAATGGCCTGATAAGAGTACTTTTTTTTTTTAAAATCTTGCCAGCTGATTCCAAAGCGCAGAGAATGGAAGAACTGTTATTATCTTGGAAGGAAGGAAATGAAAAACAGAAAATCAGATAAGAGGCAGGGCCCGCAGGCAGAGTTTGCTGAAATCTCAGAAACTCGGCTCCATGCTTTCCAGGATTCTGGCTGGGGGGTGGGGGTGGGGAATCGCAGGGGAGGCCGAACTCCTACCCCAAACCCCAGCTTCCAGAGAGCAGGTCCTGGTACACACACACAGCCAAGGACAGGACGGGGTGGCCCAGCCGCAGCGCAGCCTGGCTCTGGGAACAAGCTTCCCCAGCAGGCCCAGACAAGGTCACTCCTGCGCCCCCCCCCCCTTTTTTTTTTTTTTTGACAGGCAGAGTGGACAGTGAGAGAGAGACAGAGAAAGGTCTTCATTTTTCGTTGGTTCACTCCACAGTGGCCGCTGCGGTTGGTGCACCGCGCTGATCTGAAGCCAGGAGCCAGGTGCTTCTCCTGGTCTCCCATGCAGGTGCAGGGCCCAAGTACTTGGGCCATCCTCCACTGCACTCCTGGGCCACAGCAGAGAGCTGGCCTGGAAGAGGGGCAACCGGGACAGAATCCAGCGCCCGGACCGGGACTAGAACCTGGTGTGCCGGCACCGCAGGGGAGGATTAGCCAAGTGAGCCAAGGCGCCGGCCCTCTCCCCTTTTCTGAGCCTGGCGCTCCCAAGGTGCAGCAGGACCACCCACGACCTCCCCAGCCACATAGCGCCGGGTGTGTGTGTGTGTGTGTGTGTGGCCGGCAAAGCCCTCAGCTGCCCTGCCCTAGAGGAAAACTTGAAATAAGGAGAAAGGGACAATGCAAAGATTCATCCTCTGCTTTTCCATCCTCAACCCCTCCACCCGTGAAGCTGGCCACAGATGCCACGGGCCGGGAAGCTCTGGGCTTCAGGCTGGGCATGGAAGGCAGGAACTGGGCGTGGAAGACCACAGAACTGAGCTTAAGGTGCACTTGCAAAATCCCTGCCAAACTCTAGGTCCCAGGGTCCCTGAGGTTCTAAAAAGAACCGTGAAATATTCTGATCCATTCTAGCATCTTAACAAGCACAGAATGTAAGCCTCCCAACCAAGCCAGTTTGCCAGGAGAGAAAACACAACCAGTTAAACAGTGTAAAACTTTATCAACTTTTAATAGCCGTCTCCCGGGCATCTTTGGATGAGTCCCTGTCTCGAAGGCCTTTAACCGGCTTCAGTCAAATCAACAAGGAGCAGGTGACCGTGGGGCAGCCCCTGCCGGGGTCACAGTCAGGTGAGAAGCAGCTCACACCGGGCTGGAATTACTCAAAATCACACTTAAGCCACCTATTAAAAGCCCAGGCTCCAGGATGACTCGGCAGGGCTGGGTGTCACACCAGGGCACAGGGAGGGGCCTGGCCTGGCTTCACAGGCCACACAGACAGTGGGCAGTGGCTTCCTCAGATGTGGGCACTCACAAGGAGTAAATGAGGGTCTCCAAAAAGTTCATGGAAAATGCGTTTTATGAAAAAAACCACACAGATCTCAAAAGGGTTTGCACCAACATAAACTTATCTCTTCTAAAAATGCTTATTTATGGGGCCGGCACTGTGGCCTAGTAGGTTAACCCTTTGCCTGCAGCACCGGCATCCCATATGGGAGCCAGTTCAAGTCCCAGCTGCCCCACTTCTGATCCAGCTCCCTGCTAATGGCCTGGGAAATCAGTAGAGGATGGCCCAGGTGCCTGGGCCCCTGCACCTGTATGGGAGACCTGGAAGAAGCTCCTGGCTCCTGGCTTTGGATCAGCCCAGCTCCAGCCTTTGTGGCCATTTGAAGAGTGAATGGAAGACCTCTTTCTGTCTCTCCCTCTCTCTTTCTGTAATTCTGTCTCTCAAGTGCAAAAGATAAATCTTTTTTAAGAAATCTTATTTATTTTAATCTGCTTGAAAGGCAGAAACAGAGTGAGAGCAAGAGCGAAAGATATCTTCCATTGCTATTCACTGACCAAATGGCCGCAATGGCCAGGGTTGGGCCAGAGACCTTTATCCAGGTCTCCCACATGGGTGTCAGGCACCCAAGTACTTGAGCCATCGTCTGCTCCCCCAGAATGCATTAGCAGGAAGCTGGATCAGAAGCAGAGCAGCCAGGACTCAAACTGACACTAATATGGGATGCTGGCGTCGCAAACGGCCGCAGCTTAACACGCTGCACTATAACAACTGCCCCTAAACTTAACTGAACTCCATTTTCCCACAGACCTTTTGTAGTGCCTTTATAGTTGGACTTCCTCAGGGGAGGCTCAGAACAGTGACGTAGAGCTGATGTCACAGCTCAGGGACGAGTGACCACGGAGCAGGGGTGGAGACGGCCAGAGAACTCACTGTGTCTGTCACCAAATGGAGCAGTTTCCTTGGCAAGGACAAGGCGCTGTCCTGGGAGCCGTCGTCTTACCAGGCCTGCCTGTGTGTCTGCAGAACCGCTGAGTTCCAATCATCTCTGGTCACATGGCTGTTAACCCATCACTGGCCCCCGCCCAGGCAAAGCCACCCCTACTGTGTCCATACCTGAGCCCCAGACCTCCAGTGCCCCGCAAGGCCCCATCCCACTGGCTGCTCCCCCAGCAGCCAGCACCTCCTCCCTGCTTCCCCACACTGTACCCCCTCTCCTCCAGTGTTGCATCACGGCCGACTTAAGCAGCCCATGCAAATGCAGGGTCCGTGTGATGTCTGTATACCGCCTAGCAGCTCAAGAGCCACTGAGTGCCTCCACTTAGGGTGTTCCAAGGGTGAAGCGACCTCTGGTCCTTTCAGAACCAGCCAGAATGGCAACTTCCAGAGTCAGGAGGCGGCATTCAGCCAGACAGCATCAACGGCCCTGTGTCTCCGGCTGAGCCCGCAGCTCCCTACAGGCGGCTGCCACAGCACCAGGCTGCTGCACTGCGGAGTTGGCAAGGCACAAGCACGGTGTCCCCAGGGATGTCTGGTGCGCTCACTTCTGATCAGGCACTGACTTGATGACAGCTCAGAAGCCTGGGGCCCCCAGAGAGCCATCCCATGCCCACAGACGGGGGACTCGGCCCCAAAATGCAGTGCAATGGGTGGATCTACGCAACCCTTTTCTTCCACAGCTCTCATCTCCATCTCCCCCATAACCAGCGTTGCCGTTTTTGTATTTCATTATGTTGGCGCCCAACCCAGCTACTGGAAATTTCTCTGAGGTTAAAAAGGTACAAGATAGGGGCCGGCGCCCTGGCTCACTTGGTTAATCCTCCACCTGCGGCGCCAGCATCCCATACGGGTGCCAGTTCTAGTCCCGGTTGCTCCTCTTCCAGTCCAGCTCTCTGCTGTGGCATGGGAGGGCAGTGGAGGATGGCCCAAGTGCTTGGGCCCCTGCACCCGCATAGGATACCGGGAGGAAGCACCTGGCTCCTGGCTTCGGATCTGCCCAGCTCCGGCTGTTGTGGCCACCTGGGGAGTGAACCAATGGAGGGAAGACCTTTCTCTCTGTCTCTCTCTAACTCTATCTGCCAAAAAAAAAAAAAAAAAAGGTACAAGAGAAGAGTGGCTATTTCCCTAGCAGTTAAGATGCCCAGACTACCTGGCTTTGATTCCTGCCTCTGGCTCCTGAATCCAGTTTCCTGCTCTGCAGACCCTGGGAGGCAGCGGTGACTGTTCAAGTAACTGGGTTCACCCTTGTGGGAGACCTGGATGGGTGCCTGGCTCCCAGCATTGCAGTTCCCAGACCCAGCCACTACAGGCATTTGAGGACTGAACCAACAGATGGAAGGAAGGGTCCTCTCCCTCCCCTCTCCCTCCCCTCTCCCTCTCTCTCCCCCTCCCTCTCCCTCTCTTACTCTTGCTGGAGGGTGAACCAGTGATGCAAACACTGTGTGAGAGAAAGACAGAGATTCTGTGTCTCCAATATGTGAATAAATATTGTTTCCAGTGCAAGATAATAAAACCTTAGAAAAATAGCATTTCTTTTATTTCTACTTCAAAATATACTGTATACATCTGGAACTCTAAGGGGGAAGGTAGGCCGGGAGATGATGACATCAGAAAAATAAAATAAGATAAAAATATTAATCGCCCGTTTCAGACCCATCTCTCCCGCAGCTGGAAGGGCCGTCAGCTGCCCGTTGCCTTGCCGCCGAGTGGCAGCTCTCTGCTGGCGACCCTGCCGCTGCCCGCCGTGGGGGTCGCGTCCAGGAGGTGCTGCAGCATTTTGACGACGTGCTCTGGCTGCCCGGCGGCCGAGTCCTGCAGGCGGGAGCCCATCTGCTCCCGCAGGCTCCCAGTGAGCCGGCACACCACCGCGCCAACGCTGCCGCCGTGCCTGGGCAGGACGCTGCTCCCCGGCACACTGTTCAAGAAGTGCCAGAGGACAGGAAGCACGTGCCGCTCCACAGCCTGCGGCTTCCGAGGGTAAACCGAGGCCACCAGCGCTGTCAGACAGAAGAGAGGGATGGTCACTTGAGCAGGGCGCACTCCTCTCCCACTGCCGTCTCCCCAGCCGCCAGCTCTGCCTCTGGGAGCCCGAGGAGGAAGGTGTGCACGCACTGCCCAGGTGTGGTGGAATGAGAAGGCCATGCCAAGGTGGCCACTGGCAAGAAAGCATCAGTTACTCAGGAATGGCTTTGAAACCCACCTGGCAATGGAGCCTGCCTGGCAACAGGCTGCGATTGGTTGGGGCATAGACCACCCCTTGACCAGATTGGCTGGTCTTGGCTATATAAGATGTTGTTCCAACTGTAATAAATGAGTCTGCGGGTTGCTCGCCTCAAGCCCACTTTCACCCGACTCCTGGGGTCTGTGTGGTGACTCCGCGCCTCTTGCCCCCACCACGCTCCTCCTCTCAGAAACCAATTCACTGCAACATTGTTGAGAAATCAACCGCAACACCCAGGGAGATCACAATGGGTCCTTGCAGCCCAGGGCAGAGGAAAGAGGCAGCCACGCCCGGTGACAACCCTGGCTCTGCTGCCTACCAGCTGCGTGAGCCAGAGAAAGCCAGCCCATCTTTCTGAGCCTTTTCCAAAGCTGCAAAGAAAGAACAACCCTCCTGAACCAAGCCCTGAAGATTTTTAAAGACTCAATAAAAAACACAGAGGAGCGTACTTCAAAAAGTTTGTGGCACTTAGCCCGGAAGTTCAGGCAGCCATGTCCCACGTCCAAGCAGCTGGGGTCAAGTCCTGGCTCCGGCTTCCTGCTACTGCAGACCCTGGGAGGCAGCAGTGTCAGCACAAGTGTCCTGGCTCCCAGCTTCAACTGCTGCTCTCCCACGCCCGGCCACTGTGGGCATTTGAGGAAATTTCAATTAAAATAGAAGTTTATTTTGGATACAAAAATTGAAATCCATGCATAATAAATAATAACAAATATTTCTCATATCCTTTTTGAAGACTCATTACACATGGATTTCAAATTTTTTTGCATCAAAATAAGCTTTTATATATAAAGATTTATTTATTTACTTGAAAGGCAGAGTTACGAGAGATACAAGGAGAGACAGAGAGAGATCTTCCATCTGCTGTTTCATCTGCAATGGCCAGGGCTGGGCTAGTAGGAAGCCAGGAGCTTCTTCCAAGTCTGCCACGTGGGTGCAGGGGCCCAAGCACTTAGGCCATCTTCTGCTGCTTTCCCAGGTGCATCACCAGGTAGCTGGACCACAAGTGGAGCAGCCGGGACTCAAACCAGTGCCTCTATGGGATGCCGGTGCTGCAGGCGGTAGCTCCACCAGCTATGCCACAGCACCAGCCTCAATAAGCTTATATTTTGATTCCACTCCTCTGTGAGTTTTTGGAGTCCTGTCTTCTGTGTGTGTTATGTACGTTCAGGTAGTGTTAGTATTGAAAGAATCCACAGCCCCTCCTGGGAAAGGCCACACAAGCATAGAAAAGCTGTTGTGCAGGGGGAAGTCAAGACTCTCTCAAGGGAAGCTTTGTGGCAGATAAAACAGCTGGCAGAGAACGAAACCATCACAGGCCTCCCAGCATCTGGGTGCCCGAACTCACGATGAGACCAGCAGCCCTGCATGAGGCATGAATGTGCAGACCCTCCGTGCCCATGATAACCCCCAAGGGCTGGTTATGCAAGGGCTATTCAGCCCTCTGCAAACTCAAGAGAACCCAGCAGGCAGCTCCACCTGCCAGCCAGCTCTCCATCCCCAGAGCTGCAGCCAACATCGCAGGCTATCCCAGGTCATGGCACAGGGTTGCTCCGGCCATGGGCGCGTTGCCCTAAGTGCATTCGCGCGAACTGCGCTTGTTTGCCAAGCAACCCCCTCTGCCCGTGGTCCTGCCAAGGACGGGGCTGAAGGTGAAGGCAAACGAGACTGAGAGTGGAGCTGTGTGACTGACAGTCAGAGGAACCGGAAAGGCCTGTGCCCCGGAAGCTATGGGGACCCAGGACTTAGATCTCGCCCGCCCACCGTGCCTCCAGCTCCAGCTCAGAGCACACCCCTGAGAGGCAGGGTGCACGTCCACTTCCCAGGGGAGCAAAGTGAGGCTCGGCTCAAGACCCTGCCTGGTTGAGGACAGGGGCCGAAGTTCACAGTCCTCCCAACACCCCTTGTCCCTCTGAGCCCCGGGGAGTTCCTCATTCAGGGGCCGGTCTGCAGCTTTGCTTTACTTTTAATGGAACCCCCTATTTGCCTTCCCTCCTCAGCATAACGTCATCCAACCTGCCAGGGTCCCCTCGGATTTCAGAGCCAGCCTGAAGCATTGAGAACCACAGCCAACCTGGACCCCTGTGAGCAGACAGCCCAGCCCAGTGCTGTCTCCGGGGTGTTTTCTAGGGAGTACACATGTTGGCTGCCAGGCCACACCCTCAAGGTTCCTGCACCCCAATCTATGCAGCCTCCCCTGGGAATCAGCGAGTGTTACAAACCCCCCCCCAGAAGTCAAGGTGTCCTGATCACGCTTACCATGCCTCCTCCCTGAGCCCCCAGGAAGCTTCCTCCCACCCCAGGATCCGCCTCTGCCCTGCACAGAGCTCGGGCCACCTCAGCTGCACTGCCAGGTGCAGGGACGTGAGGTCACCTGGCTGGCAGGGGTCTCAGAAGCTGGCCAAGGCCACAGAGGCCCTTCTGGGAGCCACTGTGGAACAGCCAACCCCTCGAAACTGGAGTGAAGAGGCAGAGAGGTAATCAGCCGAAGATCGACTCCTACCAAGCTGCACCTGGCGCCGAGGGACAGGCTCTTCTTGGTGCCTGGCCAATGCCACGTTAGCCAAAGAGCTACCGGGAAACCAGCATTTTAGAGAGGTCTTGGAAACGAATGTGGGATCTGCGATGAGCGAGCAGTCCCCAGTGAGGCCCATGCATTTCCCCGTGAGGACAGGCGGCGGCCTCACTCAGAGATGGCTGAGCGTGAGCACACAAAGGAGCTCCTGTGTCTTCTCACGGCCGGGTGAGTGCATGCCCGTGTCCTCACGCCCGGCCACCCCAGCCCTGCCTGCCCCAGGAAGGCCCAGCACCTTGATGGGAGTGGAGAGCCACGCCAGGCACACCCAGAGCACTGCACCAGGATGCGGGCAAGGCTGGGAGAGAGAGAAGCAACAGAGAAGATGCCAGAAGGAGCTGCAGTACCGAGAGCCTGCGCCAGGCCAGGTGCCGAGCAACCCGGGTGCCGTGGTGCAAGGGGCTGGGGGACAGGCCAATGCCTCCATGCGGTGTGCTCTGGAGACGTGCACGGGGCCAGGGGGACACAGGAGGTGATGCCAGGGCCAGAGAGCATTGCCCAGTGGAGGAAGAGCATGGCGCAGAGCTTTGCGGACAGGGGAGCCATGCACGGGTGTGAGTGGTGGGAGAGCAGCGAGGGCTGCACGCTGATGCCCAGCAGGCAGAGGGACCCCCCCAGGGCCTCGGCAGAGCACAGCTTTGCAGCCAGGCTCCTGGGTCACATCCTGCATTGCTCCTAGCCTCAGGGACATTTCTGAGCTCTGTTCTTACCGCCATACAAAGGACGGCTGTGGAGCCCACACCCTCCTTGTGGGGTATTAGGAGGACGGCAGGGCCCAGCGCATGTGAGCTGGGGCGGGAAGAAAGGGCCCAGGGCCTGTGTGCCCCTGCAGGGGTCTTGGACGCTGTCCTGAGGGCAGCGCAGGAGCCAGGCAAGGGTTCCAGCAGGGGCGTGCTGTGACCTGTTTCAGGGGGCCTGTCTGGAGCCTGGGAACAGACTCAGCCTGCCTGAGGCCTCCTGAGCCAGGTCCTTCTGCAATCGGGCAGGAGGGGCTGCTTTGGGCAAGCGAGGACGAGGATGGAACTACGGCAGGGAACTGCCCGCAGTCAGAGCTGCCGGTGGTCTCCGTGCTGCTGCCTGTGGTCACAGGCGCACGACAGCGTCTTCAAAACTGCCTGGGCTACGTACAAATCCCTCCCCCCAGCCCAGTTTTTACCAAAACAAAGATTTGCTTCTGCAACGTGGAGATTGTCACCAATAAAAAAAAAAAAAGCCGACATTGGGGTGGGTGTTTAGCCTAGCAGTTAAGATGCTCACATCCCTCCTTGCAGTCCCTGGATTCCACCCAGGGCTCGGGCTCCTGACTCCAGCTTCCTGCTAATGCAGTGGGGACGGCTCAGGTAACTGGGCTCCTGCCACCCATGGGGAGACCTGACGGAGTTTCTGGCTCTCGGCTTCTGTCTAGCCCAGTGCTAGTCATTTCAGACAGTAGGGGCGTGATCTCTCTCTCTCTCTCTCTCAAGTAAACATAAACTTTAAAAGCAGATCATCGGGCCAGTGCTGCGGCTCACTAGGCTAATCCTCCGCCTTGCAGCACCGGCACACCGGGTTCTAGTCCCGGTCGGGGTACCAGATTCTGTCCCGGTTGTCCCTCTTTCAGCCCAGCTCTCTGCTGTGGCCAGGGAGTGCAGTGGAGGATGGCCCAAGTGCTTGGGCCCTGCACCCCATGGGAGACCAGGATAAGTACCTGGCTCCTGGCTTCGGATCAGCGCGGTGCGCCGGCCGCAGCGCGCCGGCCGCGGCGGCCATTGGAGGGTGAACCAACGGCAAAGGAAGACCTTTCTCTCTGTCTCTCTCTCTCACTGTCCACTCTGCCTGTCAAAAAATTTAAAAAAAAAAAAAAAGGAGATTGTCAAATTTTAAATGGTCTGTGGGGATTATTTGAGATCTAATGCAAGTTGGTGGTTTGACCTCATGCCAGAGAAGAGAAGTGGACCGGAAGTTTGGGGTCAGGGTAGGCTGGGGCGCTCACCCGACAGGCGATCTGTGACGTCCAGCAGCGCACGGCCACTCAGGAAACGCGCCCGCCCCGCAAACGCTTGTAGGAGGCAAAGGGGGTCTGAAAGAAAGAGAGAGAATCAGTGGCCGTGAGGCTGTGCTCACGGCGCCAGGCCCCACAGGCTGCATCGGGAAGAGGCCCACTGGGGAGCAGAATTATTTCTCCATGTCACAATGGAGCCACGTTGTGCAGCGAATGTATATGTGGTGTCTGGGGAAGACTGAGCGAGCTGAAATGAGCCGGTTCCCAAGCAGGCCTCATGGACTCCCACGCATCTGAGTCCTCCTGTCTCTGCTCCTCAAAGCCGCCATGAAGTCTGCGGCAAGAGGGTAGATGGGTGATACACAGAAAGAGAGAGATGGAAGGAAGGGAGGGGGGGAGGGAGGAAGAGAGGGAGGGGTAAATGGATGATGGATGGATAAGAGAGATGGATGACTGACAGACAAAGAGAGAGATGGAGGGAGGTGTGGATGAACCTGTACATACACAGACGTAGTTTCAAGGGAAATCGAGGCACCGAGCCGTGGTAGGGCTGGAGTTAGAACTGAAGAGTAACGGCTCCCCTCCAAGCCTTACCTCACACTGTAACAACAGGACAGGCCCACACCAAGTAGTCACTTACTCTCGCTCTGAACTTACCCACATCCCCCGCGTCACCGGCATGGAGCTGGGAACTACACAAAACACGGTCCTCCCCACCCATCAAGAGGCTCCTTTGACAGGGGACAGACATCGAACCAGGTGACCACTGACCACAGGTGGGAGCCGCTGTGCTCAGGAAACCAGAGCCTGGGGCCTGGAGCCAGGGCGGCGACTCCTGGTCTGCCCGGCCTTCAGCCCTTTCTTTCCCGCGTCCCAGGACGGCAGCTCATCCTATTGGGAGCAGAAGCGCCCCAGCCCAGGGTGGGGTGGGGGCGGTCAGAGGGGGCAGTCGTGTGCTGAGGGCGTCCATTACTTCCCAGTGTAGGCACAACCTCCCCACCTGGCCTGCTTCCTTTGGCTTTTTTTTTTTTTTTTCATTTCGTTTCTTTTTTCTGAAAGGTGCAGTCACAGAGAGAGAGGGAGAGGCAGAGAAAGAGGTCCTCCATCTGCTGGTTCACTCCCCAAATGGCCACAACAGCCAGGGCTGGGCCAGACAGAAGCCAGGAGCCAGGAGCTTCCTCCAGGTCTCCAACATGGGTGCAGGGGCCCAAGCACTTGGGCCATCCCCCAGGCACATTAGCAGGGAGCTGGATTAGAAGTGGAGCAGCCGGACCCGCACCAGCATCTGTAACACCAGGACTCGAACCCAAACCCCGCACGCCATAATGCCGGCCCCTTTCCTGTGGCTTTTAACCCCAAGCAGTCCGATACCCAGGTCCAGCATGAACACACCTCAGACAGCAAAGTTCTCCCTCCACGTGCCCCGATTCACGTTTTAAAAGGTTGGAGTGATGTTTACACTCTTCCTTAACTGTTCCTGAGCCTTCTCACCCTCCCCCAGCCCCAGGAGCACAGCTCCCCCAGCTACCCAGCCACACCCATGGATGAAGCACCCAGACTGAGCAGCTCCCTACTCATATCTTGAAAGAACTGAAGTGATAGGAGTGCTCATTCCAGAGAGGAACCACCAACCGGGAGGCCACAATCCAAGGGGGTGGGGACCTTCCAGGGGCTGAGAGACCTCCAGCTTCCTGGATGCATTTGCAAAGCCAGCCATGCAGGACCCCACCTGCACGGAACTGCAAAGCTGCCCGCTCCTCCCCACGTTTTGTCCAACGCTTAAACTTGAAGCCCTGCGTTCATCACAAAGATACCCGTGGCCCTTTCCCAGGCAAGATGAGCTAACCTAGGAAATGCACAAGATCGGATCATTCTCCTTGGACCTCCAGATCACCTGACTCGTGGGGCCCCCACCCACCCAGCCGCCCACATTCGCGCAGTCCCAGCAGTCAGAGGCAGAACAAGTCAGAGAATGCAGTTTTTCAGGGATGGGCTATGCGGTCTGCCTGCACCTGCCAGGGAGAGGAGCCTGGGAGACTGCACAGGCGTCACCGTAGCAGCACCAGCCACAGTGCCCTGTGTCTCAGTCTGTCCTCTGCTGCTATAACGCACACCACAGACTGGGCGACTTACAACCCATAGACGTTTGCCCTGCTTCAGGGTTCTGGAGGCTGGGACATCAAGGGCACGGTGCTGGGCCCTTGTGCTGCCCTAGCCCATGGCAGAAGGCAGAGGGCAAGGAAGAGCGTGTAACCGAGACAGCACGGAGCCAAACTCATCCTTTCAATGAGGAACCACTCCTGTGACACCAACCTTCTCACCCGGTAACAGCCTGAATCCATTACTGAGGACGGAACCATCGTGACCTAATCGCCTCAGTGCTGTCACACTGGCACCTGGACTTCAACATGAGACATTCAACAAGGAGACATTCAAACCACAGCTCCTGGCATCCAAAAGCCGACTGCTCAAGGCCAGACCCCTCTTTGCAGGGCACAGAGTTTAGAGACCTGCCTGACGAAGTCTTTCCAGATGGTTTCACTTTTCCAACCCAGAGCCCAGAACTCCCTAGATGTGCACCCATCGCTTTGCCTTTCCCATCAAGCAACAAGCCTAGAAAGAGCTCAAGCCTCCTTCCCTCGTCCCCCTCCTGAGGGCTGGGAGGGATACAGCAGAGAAAACCCATGCAGCTCATTCCTGCTGTTCGCACAGGTAAGCTAAGGCAGAGCCTTTACATGAATTCACCCTGGGAGACTGAGTCGCCAGCACCTAGGATACTGCAGTTGGCAAGAAGTAGTCTCAGGGCATCCAGGCAAGGTTGTGATAGTGTGAGAACAAGTGTTTCCATCAGCATCACCTGTATAGTGTCCAGCCGCTCTATTTGTCCCACCCCAATATCCGCCATGAGACCATATTTAAAGGCATGGACTTCCCTTTGTTGGTCACCTCCTGCAATGCTCAGTGTAGGACCCTTCCTGGTCACAGCTGGGGTTCCCCACTCCTGGCCTCTGACACAGCCTCCTGGAGCCACAAAGAAGTGAACTCGGGGAACACCTGAAATGGACACCCAAAGATACCTGCACCAAACTGTGCTCCCGTGGGGCATAGCACACAATAGGTGCTCAATAAATGCTCGTGGAGTACAGTGCAATGTCAAGACAGAGACGCAGCTTGCCCAAGCTGGTTTATGAACCCTAGAGCACTAGGACTGGGCTCTAGGCACTTTCATAGTGAAGGCTCCCCTTTGGGGTCACTCTCAAGCTGAATGACAGATAATACAGCACAGTGGTTAAGTGTGGGAGCTGAGGGTGTGGATCGCCTATGTCTCAATCCTGGTCTTCCACATTGTTTCTGGGTAACGTTGGACCAGCCACCTGTCCTCCTTCTGCCTACCTCAGTTTGCTCATCTATGAAACAGGGGTGGTACTAATACCTTTGTCACATGGTTGTGATAAAGATTAAATGAGCGGGGCTGGCGCTGTGGCATAGCAGGTAAAGCCACTCCCTCAGTGCCGGCATCCCATATGGGTGCTAGTTCGAGACCCGGCTGCTCCACTTCCAATCCAGCTCTCTGTTAAGGCCTGGGAAAGCAGTAGAAGATGGTCCAAGTCCTTGGGCCCCTGCACCCATGTGGGAGACCTGGAAGAGGTTCCTGGTTCCTGACTTCAGATCAGTGCAGCTCCAACCATTGCGGCCATCTAGGGAGTGAAACAGCGGATGGAAGACCTCTCTCTCTCTGTGTAGCTCTGCCTTTCAAATAAATAAATAAATATTTTTAAAAAAAAAAAGATTAAATAGCTATTGCAGCTCAGTTTACAAGAGCTAAGACATGGAATCAACCCAAATGTCCATCAACTGAGAACCAGATAAAAAAAAAAAAAGGTATGGGATTATGTACACCATGGAATACTACATAGTGGTAAAAAAAAGGGGGGGGCAGCGCCACGGCTCAATAGGCTAATCCTCCACCTGCGGTGCCAGCATCCCAGGTTCTAGTCCCGGTCGGGGCACCGGATTCTGTCTCAGTTGCCCCTCTTCCAGGCCAGCTCTCTGCCCTGGCCCAGGAGTGCAGTGGAGGATGGCCCAAGTGCTTGGGCCCTGCACCCCTTGGGAGACCAGGAGAAGTACCTGGCTCCTGGCTTCGGATCAGCAAGATGGCGCTGGCCGCAGCGACCATTGGAGGGTGAACCAACGTCAAAGGAAGACCTTTCTCTCTGTCTGTCTCTCTCACTGTCCACTCTGCCTGTCAAAAAAAAAAAAAAAAAAAAAAAAAGAAAGAAAAGAAAAGAAAAAGAAAAAAGAAATCTTTCTGTTTGCAACAAAATGGATGCAACTGGAAAATATTATGCTTAGTGAAATAAGCCAGTTCCAAAAAGACAAATACCATATGTTCTCTGAACTGTGCTAACTAACAGAGCACCTAAAAGGTAATCAACAGAAGTGAAATTGACACTTGGAGATGCAATGACTTTGAATAGCACTCCTCTCGACTGTTGAGGAACAGGTTTTTTTCCCCATACAATTTCTTGAACTCTTTACTTAGTGTAGGGTTAATTATATGTGTATAAAGTTAATTGAAAAATGGGACTAGAAGGAGAAGGAAGGGGGCGGGAGTGTGGGTGGGAGGGAAGATAGGGTGGGAGGAATCATTATGTTCCTAGATTTGTATTTATGAAATGCATGAAGTTTGTATACTTTCAAATAAAAGAAAAAATAAATAAAGACTAAGTAAGGTAACATAACGGTGTAAATGATGCCTGTGTTAAGTAGCAGCAATTGTTACTATGATTACCCCCAGATCGCCCTAAAGGCCAGCAACCTTCATGGCAGAGAGAACCAAGAGGCTGGACTCTAACTGTGGACAGTCAAAGGCGCTGCTCCCTCAGCCTTGCCTGGAGTGTCCACAGGCTCCTCTTCTGCACCAGGTCAGCCTCGCAAGGAAGAGCTTGTTTTCAGTCATGCAGTGGGGAGCAAGCGGTCACCACCAGCTGGCAGGCCAGAGACCCCAGCAGCCCTGCACAGGGCAGGGTCCATGGGGCTTCACACCTGTCCCACTCAGCCAAGCTCTCAGGTCACCAGGCCATGCTACCCTCAGGCTACAGGGAAGCGAAGCAAGAGATGAGGTTTCAAGAAAGTGTGAAAGTCAAGTATGGTGGCAGTGAGACGCAAGAGTCAAACTGGAACTCCTGACAACAAGCAAGGGACTCTGAAAGTTACAATGGCACCACAGCCAGATTCCCCGCGGCTGCCCAAACTGTGCATCTCAGGGCGAATGCACCTGCCCTGAGAGGTGTGAGTTCTGGTGCAGCCATGTGATGGGGTTGTTAAAAATGACTCAAGTGAGGCCGGCGCCACAGCTCACTAGGCTAATCCTCTGCCTGAGTCGCCGGCACTCCGGGTTCTAGTTCTGGTCAGGGCGCCGGATTCTGTCCCGGTTGCCCCTCTTCCAGGCCAGCTCTCTGCTGTGGCCAGGGAGTGCAGTGGAGGATGGCCCAAGTGCTTGGGCCCTGCACCCCATGGGAGACCAGGAGAAGCACCTGGCTCCTGGCTTCGGATCAGCGTGGTGCGCCGGCCGCAGCGGCCATTGGGGGATGAACCAATGGAAAAGGAAGACCTTTCTCTCTGTCTCTCTCTCTCACTGTCCACTCTGCCTGTCAAAAAAAAAAAAAAAAAAAAGTGACTCAAGTGTACAGTCACATGTAAATGCCCGTGCTCTGATTTTTTTTAAAGCAGGATTCAAATTCAGATGACTAATACAATCACAACTATGTGCACCAATAAGCAGAGAAAACATTTTCAATGACAAATGAGGGCAGGCATCGGGCCCAGCAATTAGAACACAGGTAAGCCCCTCTCCCATATCAGAGCGCCTGGGTTCAGGATCCCGCTCAGCTCCTCGTTCCAGCTTCCTGCTGATGCAGACCCTGGGACAGCAGTGACGGCTCCAGTGATGGGGCTCCTGCCTCACGTGGGGCGCCTGGACTGAGTCCCCAGCTCCCAGCCTTGGCCCCTGGCCTGGCCCAGGGCTGCTGTGGGCCTTTGGGGGATAAACAGCAGACAGGAGCTCACCCAGGCCTTCTGCCTCTATACATAAAAAAAAAAAAAAAAAAAAACCTTAAAAAGATAAGTAAATATATTAATTTTTTAAATTCTAATCACAAAATTAATAATTGTTTCTAAGAAATTGGAAGTCACTATCAGAGAGGGCTTTTCAAATACTTTGTATTTGCCATTTTCTCAATAATTAGTAAGCATGACTTTTATAGTAAGGAAAGTAAACTGTGTTTCTGAGTTGGTTAACTTTTTAAAAGACTACATAGTGGCATGTGAAAGATTGTATAATACCTGGGAAACCAGATAGTGTTAAATGAAAGAAGCAAAGTCAAAATTGTATGTACATTATGATTTTTAGCTAGGGAAATTTGTATGCATATAGATAAAAAATAGAAAATAACATTTCTAAGCAGTTGATATACTGGAGAGGTATCACGGATGGGTTTTTAAATTCTGCTAACAATGTGATGTTGATAATATGATTCATATAAGGCAATGAATTTAAAGTCAGCCAGCAGAACAGTGAAATTGGATCTGGAGCCACCCCCACTGCAAGCTTATCTCCTCTCCCCAGCACTGGCCGGGAGCTGGGCTGAATTGGGAGCGCTCCTTGCAGCCCGAGGAGCCTGAATACAGAGCTGTGACCCGGTGGGGACGTGCTGTCAGCAGCCCGGTGTTTTCATTACTGGGGGTCTGTATAACTCACCCAGAACAGAGCCCATCCGCCCGCCAGGAGCTCGCTCCATCCCCAGGTCCTGCTGCTGAGAACAGAAGACGCCCCGGAGCCTCGTCCCCAGAGAGCCCCCACTGCAGGCAGCGACAGGTGGCACGCTCCTTCCTCATCAACGTGTCTCCTTCCTCATCGCCCCCAAAAGGGGGCACGGGCAGAAGCCCCCACCTACTCTGCTGACAAAGACAACACTCAACTTCACCCATGCTGGACGCCGAGAAGATGACTTGGGCGAATGGTCTACCACCACATTCCACAACAAGGAGGGACCCAGAGGTCCCCCAAATAGCCAACTTCCAGGTCTGTCTGGGCCATCTGAGCGCCCCAGGCACGATTCTTGATCCCTGTGGCCCTGCAGTTAGCAGGAAACATGGTGACACGCCAAGCAGTCGCTCTGTGGCTTTCCACATTAAAGTATTTCACGGTTCCCCGTGGAGTTCCACAGGAATTCCAGCAGGGCCTGAAAACATAAGCTTTGGAGAGAGTTCCCTCTCACCAAGGGCTCCAAGCCACTTCCAGGAGGGGCCCAGGATACTAAAGGCCCCCCAAGGAACCATTGGGACCTGCAGGCTCAACATGGGTGGTTTGGAGAGCCCACTGCCCCTTCTCTTCTATCCCCCTGCTCCAGCCTCTGCCGCCCCACCCACCCAGTCCCCTGCATAGCTGGAGATTCTGTTACTTGCACCTGTTTTGCCCTTTGCAGGCCAGGCTCCGACCATGCCCGGCGGGTGAGAGCCATTCCTGGAGGGCCCTTGCTGCGACCTTGGGCATCCCCCAGCAATGGCGAATTCTCCCTCTGGCTCTGACCTGCATGGCTGTAGAAATCAGCTGTCATTTCCTAGGGCCTAAGACTTTCAACACCGAAGTAGCTGGTTGAGCTGAGAGGGTGTGGCCCACGGGAAAACCTCCTGGCCCACACAGCTCATTATCACTCCTGCCAGAAGTTACGTGGAGCCCAGGCAGTGGATTTACTCCTGCTATCAGACTCCAGTCATCGCTTGGAGACCAAGGCCACCATTCCCTTCCAGCCTGAGCACGGACCTAAGCATCAGGCAGGAAGACAGTCCCCCGCACCTGCACCACAGCTCCTGGCAGGTGGACCAGGAGGGGCCGTCATCAGCCATGTCCAAGGAGACCCCGACCCCCAAGGAAGGAAGCACCTCAGGCATCGTCCTGGGGGCTGTGGCCCCATCTGAGGTGCAGTCAGATCCCCAAAGCAGGCCACTGTAGCTTGGATGTGTTTTGTTCCTCCAAGGTCCATGTGTTGGACACTTGGTCCCCAGTGTGGCGGTATTGGCAGGTGGCAGAACCTTTAAGAGGTGGGGCCTGGCGGGAGGTGATTAGGTCACTGGGGCCCTCGCTCACCGAAGGGGTCGCTGCTGGACTCTGCAAGTCCATTCCCAGACTAGCCCCTTCGGGGTCTCCGGGTTCCTGTCTGCCACAAGATCTCTCCGCATACCGTCCAGCCCCCTTGGAGCCCCCGCTGGGGCCAAGCAGACATGAGTGTCACGTCCTGCCACCTCTTTTCTCTGGAAAGGGCTCCGTCTCGGGTACTGTGTTACAGCTGCAGATGAGGGACTGGCATCCCAGCCCCCACCCTTTCCACATGCAGGGTACCCGACTTTCCGGGCGATGGGAGACACCAGCTCTGCTGCCCAAACCTCCCGACACCCCACGGTGCTCAAGGAGAAATCAGAACCTGAAACAGCTGGAGGAGGAAGGGTTAGGAAAAAAAACCTCTCCCCAGGTGTGAGTGCTTATCCTCTTCAAATAGCTAAAGCCCGTTCTGCTTGGTGCAGGTTTTCCCAATAAATCCAGGGCCCGCAGTGATTTACCAAGAGCCTTGGTTATTGGCAACAGCAATCTCGCTTCCCCAGGCCGCGCAGAGAACAAGCTGTAATTTAGAGCGGGATTTATATTGTTTGTTCTACAGCAACAAACTCAGCAAATCATAAATTCCCTCTGAGATGAAACGCGGAAATTGACAATATTTATGAACTCCAGAAGCAGAGAAGGGCTTGGCCAGGCCTTTGATTTGTAACCGAAACTTCACCTGGAGGCTCCAGCCAAGGACAGGGCGACTGTCCCGGCCTCGAGGAGCTGGGCTGGGCCTCGGCAGCGGGAGGGGAGACGGGGAGGAGAGCTTGCCAGGCCATGTTCCCGGCATCCCCGGGCGATGCTTGCAGGTGCTAAAGGCAAGACACGGCCTGTGCTCATCAGAATGTGCCCAACCAGGCAAACCAAGGCGGTTTCCAGGCAGGAGCCTCCTCACTTGCTCGTGAAAGCTCATCACTCCACTGCTACAGCAGCACAGCCCAAGTTCTGAACTTGCACTTGCATCTGTGAGTGGATATGCCAAGCACCACCTCCTCACCGTCCCGGAAAGGAATGGGAGAGGGGCCGGTATCACGGCGTAAGCTGCACCTGCACCTCCAGCGTCCCATATGAGGCTGCTCAGCTTCTGACCCGGCTCCCTGCTGATGTGCCTGGGAAAGCAGCGGAAGATGGCCCAAGTCCTTGGGCCCCCGCCACCCATGCGGGAGACCTGGATGGCATTCCGGGCTCCTGGTTTGGGCCTGGCCCAGCCCCAGCCATAAGCAGCCATTTGGAGAGTGAACCAGCAGATGGAAGACATTTTCTCTCTCTCTCTCACCCTCTCTCTCTCCATCACTCTGCATTTCAAATAAATAATATAAATATTTGGGAAAACAAGTGGAGGTGTTTCCTTCAGAACAACAGTATAAAAAAAGGTTTTTAAAAAGGGAATGACGGAAGTAGGTGTAGCAAAACCTCCCCCTAATGCCCAAGAAGCTGAGACACCACAAGGCACATAAGGCACAGGAATGCCCTCGCCTCTCCTGAGCTCTCTTCCACAGCTCCCTCCTCCTGCTCTTTCCTCTCCTGACCTCCACCCCCTCTGCCCTCCCCACCCCTCCCCACTAACCCTGCACCCCACGCCCTGGCCCGGTTTAGGCCTTCCCAGCACTCCTGACTCAAACATCAGTGTTGTGTGGCCCTTGGCGGGCCATCTCCACATCACCTCCACCTCCGTGTTCTTTGGACACCGGGGTAGGCTGAGCAGGGAAAACCCCGCCGGCCAGGAGCCTTGGGAGCCCTGGGGTCCCAGGGAACTGCTTGGCTTGAGAGCTGCCCAGGGCTGTTTGCCACTCTGCTGAGGGAGGGCGTGGGAGCCGGGAGCCCTCCCCCCGCTGATGCTCACCCAGGTGCTGCATCATGGCATCCAGCACGGAGGCGGCGGCGGCAGAGATCCCCACGCTCCTGGAGTTGAGGTTGTCTGCAACAGCGACGATGACGGACAGCAGCATGGGCTGCAAGCTTTCTTTGAGGAAGGGGATCATCTCGGCAAGGGACTCCAGCGCCCACTGGTTCACCTTCTTGTTGGAATCCTGAAGCCTTGGCGTGAAAGCATCGAAGACCTTTTAAGGGAACAGAAACCAAAAGCCCATGGAAACCCAAGCGGGGCAGGTGTCCCACAGCGCCGGGGACCTCAGAGCCTACCCACCCCTGCCAAGCTCCTCCTGCGTTCAGGCTGGGAGTCGTCCAGTGGGTCCCAGAACAGTCCCGGTGATGGACAGCTCACTTCCTCAATAGGGGCAGCGGGCAAGAGGGAGGAACAGACCCGCATCAAGCTCCCGCTGCGTCCAGAGCGTCATGTTCACGTTAGGCACTCTGCAGCCTTGTCCTGAACGAGCTTAACAACCAGGAGGCCCGAGTTACCAGCCCCGCGTCCCCACGAACAACAACTGAGGCACAGAGAGGTTAAACGACTTGGCTCAGATCACACAGCCAGCAAGAGACTGGGATGGGCACCCGGGTCTGCGCACTCCGCGCCAGTCCTCTCCCTCACCACATGGCTGTCGGTAGCCTCGCTCCAGGAAGAGGCAGGCACCTGCCCGGAGGTTCAGGCTGTGAAAGGCTATTCCAACTCCTAACCCACCTCTCCAGGCATCACAGCCCCTCACCTGTCCTACCAAGCATTATGCAGGTAACCAACCAGAGGCACCCAAGGGCCCAGCCAAGCACCCTCCACCTCCATCTTCCATCAGTCCTCCCGAGGGATGAGAGGTTCAGAACATCTCAGAGGTTTCCACAGTGCCCAGTGGGAAGCAATGCCCTGGCCCCTTGGTTGCCTCAGATAGTCTTTAAAATATGTATATATATACATATACATATATATATATATATAGAGAGAGAGAGAGAGAGAGTTACAGAGAGAGAGAAAGAGAGAGAGGTCTTCCTTCCACTGGTTCACTCCCCAGAAGGCAGCACTACCAGGGCTGGGTCAGGCTGAAGCCAGAAGCCAAGAACTTCCAGGACTCCCACTCAGGTAGCAAGGGCCCAAATCTTCCACTGCTTTTCCCAAGCCATTAGCAGGGAGCTGGATCAGAAGTGGAGCAGCCGGGACTCGAACTGGCGCCCATATGGGACGCCAGCATTCCAGAGGTAGCTTTACCTGCTATGCCACAGCGCCGGCCCCCTCAGGTACTCTTTTGGCATCACAAGGGCCAACGGGAAAGAACGCACTTACTGAGCTCCTTACATCTCAAGAGACCAGCACAATGCCCAACCCTCCTCTGAGTCTTTCAAATTGAAGTTGCACCCACGGGAGAGAGACGAGGGGCGGGTGGCACCCACCTGGACCAGGCTGGCGGTGATGAGCTCTGGCTTGGTCTTACAGTGCTCAAGGAGCCGCCCCACGCCTTCCATCCGAGACTGGTACTCCTTGGACTCCAGCAGCCGCGTCAGCTCCCGTAGCTGCTCCACCCGCTCCGTGCCGCCCCTCAGAGAGGAACGCGGCCCCACCAGTCGCGGGCCATTGGAGCTGAGCCTGTGTGGAGGAAGCGTCTGACCCCTGGGGAAGAGACCCAGAGGATGAAGACGCCTCTTGTCCCACGGCCCCTCCCACATGCAGGAGAGGCAGACACAACAGTGTCACCTGCAGTGTAGTCCACCCCCAACTTCTCCTCCTACTGCTTGGAGGTGCTGGAAGTCCCCCTTGGAAGCTCTGGACGTCTCTGGAAGCCAGGGGACAAGATGACAGCCTGGGGACCTATCCCCTGGTCACGGGACAGGGCTTGCTCCCTACCTCGTCTCGCCCCTTTGCAGAAGAAACCGGAAGAATGAGAGGGACGGGGAGCGTGCGGGGCGTGCGGGGCGTGGAGCCCATGCCCACCTTCCTGCCTGGTGCTCACCTCTGCCTGAGCCAGGGAGCAAGGCCCCGCTCACACTCCTCCCGTAACTGGGGCAGCGTGGAGAAGCCTGCTCCTCTTGTGCTTGGCTCGCGTGCCCATCCAGCCAGGGTGAGGGCAGCTCCACCTGGACCCCTACAGAGTAGTCCCACCCCAGCTAGAGCCTGGGTCATGAGCTGGTGCCCTGCCCCCAGGCCCGAGGGACAGAGCTCATCACCATGCGCTGTGTCAATCACTCCGAGTCCACTCTCAGCCTCCTGAGTGCCGAGAGCTGTGCTGGGCCGAGAGCAATGAGATGCGGAGCACGGGCTTTGCCTTACAGGTGCACAGACTGATGGGAGGCAGAGAAGTCGAGGGGCTGATGGGGGTATGAAGAGCAGGGGGCAGCATGCCCACCCTGAGACCAGGGGAGCTTCTGGGAGAAAGGGGGGGGGGGGGCACTGGGTCTTGCAGACTCAACAGGCGTGTTCTAGGCATAGAAGGCACGACAGGGAGAGAGCATGTGGAGGGGCAGGGAACGTGACTGGGGAGATCAGGGGGATTCTACTGCAGGGGAGGATGGAGGGCTCCCCTGGCGTCCTGCCAGGGAGTGCAGATTTAATCCTCCTGGGACACTGCAGAAGGGTTTGAGTTTCCAGCCCCAGAGTGACTGCGGGACTCCCATTTGCTTTCCAACTTAGTCCCTGCCTTCCCACCTGCCTTAGCTCCAGCACTGCCTCAACTTGTCCTAAGCTGGCCACCATAGTGGTGAAAGAATCTGCCGGGAAAAGTGAGTGGAGAGATGCTCCACTCACACAAAGGCCCAACGGACAGTGCACCCTGCCCATAGGAGCGGAATCCCACCCCCTCGGCCAGCTCGGCAGGAACCGGCTTCTGCTGGCAGGTGCGGCTCAACCCTCAATTTGGCTTCCTTGAGACGTGGTTGGGAACGGCAGACCCAACCGGGTCTCAGCTACCACACAGATTCACACAGCCACTCTAGAGCCAGCACGGGCCATGGGCAAGCCCACTGCCTCCGTCGGCTGCATCCTGCACACGGAGCCTGGAGAGACAAGAGTAGCCATACCCCTCCTCGCCGGGCAGCCCGTTCTCAGACACCACCAGGCTCCGGCACACCTTGTGGCCTTTGGCAGCTGGAAGTTCATCATTATCTTCTGTTCCCTTGAAAAATGCAGACAGAACATGAACCAAAAGGAGCAGCCCCTGGGGACAGCCCCTCCCACCTGGTCAAAATTCCCACGTAACAGATGGAGGTGGAGGCCCAGGGAGGCTCAAGGAACAGAAGCAATGAGGAGCAGGCCAAGTGTGCGCACAGGGGACAGAAGCCACACTTGTCCCGGCAGTCAGGAGTGGCAGACAAAGTCAAAGCCATCTGGGATCCACTCAACGGCTGCCAGGCCTGGCTCTGATGCACCGAGCCCAAGAGATGGCCACCCCGCACACCCCGCACACCCCCAATCACACCCCACTACTCATACCCCACCCAATCACACCCCACCCCACCCCCACTCACCCGCTGTTTGATGGCCGCCATGACCTTCCGCAGGTCGTGGGACGGGAGCGACTGTTTCAGAAACGCATCGAACTTAGCGTTTGCCATCAAGACGTTCACCATCTTCCGGCCGTAGAACCTGCCATCGGAGAGAGAGCAAGAGCAAACAGCCACCAGATGCACAGCAGATGCGCTCCCAGTTACAGCAAGGGAGTCTGGGAGGCTGCTTCAGGCCTTCCGTTGCAGATCAGCCCTGCAAGAACGGAATCACCCACAACCCCATTACCCAGACAGTCTACGCACGTTCCATTTTAGCTGAGATCAGAATGCATCTACAGGTAGCTTCTCCTTGCTTCATTATTAACCATCCCCTCACACCATGTAAAGCTCTTTGGAACCATCCTTTATTTTTATTTATTTTATTTATGTATTTATTTGAAAGGCAGAGAGACAGACAGAGAGAGATTTTCCACTTGCTGGGTCATTGCCCCAGCAGGCAGAGTTGGGCAGGGAACTGAGAACTCGATCCAGGTTTCCCGCACGGGCGGCAGAGACCCAAGTACTTGAGCCCCCATCTGCCACTTCCCAGCGTGCACATCAGAAGGAAGCCGGAGGCAGGAGTGGAACCAGAACCCTGGCATCCCAGTCAGAGATCCGACCGCTATGCCAAATGACCACCCCGTAAGCATCCTTGTTAATGGCTACACAGTGTTTCGTGGAATGGCTATACCAAAATGTACTGACCTTTTTCTGGTGTGGGACACTTGGAGGTCTGAGGAAGGGTGCAACTGGACAGCAGCACAGGAGGGAGAGGTCAACTCTCCCCAAGAACAGTGGTGAGCGGGGGAGGAAATCCAGGAGGGCTTCATAACAGAGGTCGGCCTTGCATTGGGACTCAAACGATGAGCAGGAGTTTGCCTCACTGATGTCTAATGGGCGCTCACTGCTGTGTCCCTGCTTTTTCTCAGATGCAGTAACCTTCATTTCAACACCAGGTAATAGTGTAATATTTCTGAGACATTTTAAACAGCAGACTCAGCCGTTCTCCACAGAGCATGCAAAATGACTTCTTAAACCAAGAGTTGACAAGCAAAGGCTCATAGTACAGTTCCCTCAATGCGAACTTCAATTCAGAAGTTTATACTATGAGCAACAATGACCGAGTGTGCAAATATGCCCATAGTTAAGCCCAAATTACAGCGGCTGCCCGCACAGCAGCAACCGAGATGCCTCTGATTGCAAGACACACGCTGACTTCAAAAATACGCACTTGGGGCTGACCCTGTGGTATAGCGGGTAAAGCCGCCGCCTGTAGTGCCAGCATCCCATATGGGCACAGGTTCAAGTCCCAGCTGCGCCACTTCCGAACCAGCTCTCTGCTATGGCCTGGGAAAGCAGTAGAAGATGGCCCAAGTCCTTGGGCCCCTGCACCTGCATGAGAGACCCAGAAGAAACTCCTGGCTCCTGGCTTTGGATCAGCACAGCTCCGGCAGTTGCAGACAATTGGGGAGTGAACCAGCAGATGGAAGACCTCTCTCTCTCTCTCTCTCTCTCTCTCTCTCTCTCTGCCTCTCCTTCTGTCTGTGTAACTCTGAATTTCAAATAAATAAATAAATCTTTTTTAAAAAACATGCACTTGTCTTAGACTCCCTGAAGTGTGGGAATGCCCACTTAGCATCCTGGGTGACTTGGTAATTAACGCTGCCTTCAAGCAAGGCAAGGGTTTCCTTTAGGGGACGCTTTACTCTGTACATGACTGTAGGCCGTCTGCTGACAGGTCCCGTGGAGGTGTGAAAGATAAGGCACTGATGCCCAAGTGAGGGTCTGAGCTGCAGGGAGAGGCTGGCGGGCATCAGAGCCCACCCGTGGCTGGAGCCACGGCAAGTTAAAGGCGTGCGGGCAGCCACCTCCACGCAGACCACAGGCAGGTGGAGATATGAAATGGCCCCAGAGGGATAAAGAGGGCCAGGAGGTGCAGTCGTGGTAACAGGAAGCACTGGGTTCCAAGAAGAGAAAGGAAGTGTAGCCAGTGTCACCGAAAGGGAGGGAAGATCAGACTGGAGGCAGACGCTACGCCCGGGGAGACGGAAGATCCCAACTTCCGTCCCCCTGTTAAAAACGACAAAGCAGCCAGGCGGCTTCCCCACCGACGCCGCTCCTTTCTGCTCCCACTGGGGTTGGTTGCAAAACCTGAGTCCTCTTTGAAACCCTCCTCACCCGCATCCTGTTGGCTCTGTCTTCAAAACACACCCAAAGCCACCTGGTACCCTCCTCCCCGTCGGAGCGCCAGCCTCTGCCCCTCCCCCACCCGCCGGCCTCCCCTGGGCAGCCAGAGATTGCTTTTTAATCAAAAGGTTGATCAGCAGAGACAGAAACACTGACACTCGGTAGGCAGGGTGAAGGCACCTGGACACAACACTGAGCCGGCACTTGTACCCATCATGTAGTAGAGAGCGCCACGTGGTGGCAGGGTGGTGGGGATGGAGGGGCCTGGGTCCCACGCTGGATCTGGGCTTACTGCCAAGACCTCCCCACTGGGTCGGGGGCACAGATGGGAGGTTCTGCACACACCCTCTGGGAGCACCTGCAGGCGTGAGGGCAGGTGGGTGTGGCCCCTGGAGCCCGGCCGGGTTCTCTCTGCCCCCAGCAGTGGTACAGATGGAGCAAGAGCCTCACTCGCATCCAAACAGATGCCCAAATCCGACAGTGGGAGCAGGCCCTCGGAGCCCTCCACGTTGTGGGTGCACCTGCCACTCTCCCGCATCCCACTGCTCCGTCCCCGCAGTTGACCTGCTCCTTGGACAAGCTTGTCCCCATCCAGGGGTCACTGTGCCACCTCCTTTGCCTGGGATCTCACACCCAAATTCTCTTCTCAACTCAAGCATCATTCTTTCAAAAAGTTCTGCCAGGCTCCCATCCCATTCATCACTGCACCCTGGCTTTTTCCTCCAGATCTCTTATCTGTATCTAAAATTATCCTAACCACTTCTTTATGTCCTGTCTCCTCCAGCTAGGAGGCAAGCTCCAAGATAACAGGGGGGCTAGTCTTTCTCACTCACTCTGGTAGTGAGAATAGCAAAGAGAATGCTCATTAAATCAATTTCTCTAAGACTGGCAGGTCGTGGCACTGGCTGGGGGAGAGGAGAGCCACACTGCAGCGGGTGGAGGGGAATGGAAGGCGAGCACGTGCAGGCAGGGCGTATGGGACCCTCCCTGAACAGGACCTTAGAGAGAGATGGATGACAGCTGGAGAAGACACAGTTCCTGTCCCTCTGACGGTCCCTGCACAGATAGGGGGAGCTGGACTGCACAGGGCTGCCTGTTGCCTTATCTGCCCCCAGGCCCCGGGCCTGCCCTACCTGGTGTCCTGGTTGGAGTCCTGGGCCAGCCTCACCAGGTTGTGCACCAGCGTGTCCGTGCTGTCCCTGGTCCCCGACAGAAGCTTCTCAGCGCCTATCTGCTCCAGGACGGCGGAGAGGTGCTCAGCGGTGCACTTCCGGACTAAGGGGTTTCGGTGGCTGAAAGCAAGCGTCACCACGGCCAAGGGTCAGGCGTGGGAGGGGGGTGGGGGTCCCCAGAGTGGCACACGTGGACCCACAATCACAGGCCCATGTTTCGTGCCGGCCATGAGCTCTGAAATCTGTCCTGGGGAGGCTGAAGGGGGATCCCCAAGGAAGGAGCCCTCCCTGCCTAAGAGGAGAGGAGAGCAGCAGCGAGGGCGGGAAGAACAGCGGCGACCCGAGACGCGGCTGTCCTCCGCGCCCCGAGGCCCCCTGGGCACACATCTTCCCCTTGTCCACCTGCGCGTCCCTGTCCTTCCTCCACCTACAAACTTCCTACTCACTCAACACCTCCTCTCCCGTCCCCGGCCCCAGGCGTGGCATCAGACGTTCCCCTGGGACAGCACAGCCTTTGGCCCTGGGGAGTCCAGCTGCACCAGGCTACCTGCTCCCTGGGGGCACCTGTTGCACCCCTAGAGCCCCACACGTGCCCCCCTCTCAGCAGGCACTTGCTGTGTTTCTGCTGAGCTGAATTGAAATAAGGAAGGGAGAGGGGCTGACAGGTGACTGATCACCTTCACAGTGCCCCCTGGGCTCTGATAAGAGAAACCCATCAGGGTCACCTCCTTCCAACAGGGCCTCTCCATCACAGCCCCCAGCCAGGTGGAGCACAGAAGGGCATCAGAGCTCTCCGTACTCAGCGCCGCCTGGGGGCCAGCAGAGTGGCATCTGAGCCAGGACCCCTGGGGACTCCAGTGCAGGCCCCTGCCCCTGGTCGGCTGCCTCGTCCTCCCCCGTGCCAGGCACTGACCCCAGCCCACTATCTTACATCAGCCCCATGAGCTACTGTGGTGCCATAATTTTGCAGGTGAGGAAGCAGAGGCCAAGGGAAGAACCCAGAGGAAAAGGAGGGTGAACCGCTCCCAAGAGGGTCACAGCCACAGGAGCACCCAGTGAATGCTGGGCAGACCTGTTCCAAGGGCTCTTTCACCAATCCATTCACCGACTCCTCCCATCAGTGTGCCCATTATACAGGTGGGGAAACTGAGGCGCAAGGCTGTGAAGGAACAGTCTAGGCTGTGAACCCAGGTGGTGTAGTGTAGTTCTAGAGCTCTCCCCCTTCCACCCATCAGCCAGGCTCTGCCGACAGGCCCTGGGGTCTGCTGAGCCACCTCGGGCCTCGGGACGGTGGCTGCCTGCTCAGGGTGGACTGGGTGGACGGGTGGAGAAAGGCAAGCCGCAGCCTAAGGGTTAAATCTTTGCACCTTGCTCGCCTCACCAGCCCCAATTTCATCAGAAAGAAGTGGGACTCCCCTGGGAGGGGAGGAGCCCCACAGCCCTGTCCCTGGGTGGCCGCTGCTACAGCCACTTCCTGCGCTCCCTGGCACATAAAACGGGGGGTCCTGGTGAGGAAGCCTGGGGGGGCGGGGGACGCACCTCCTGCACTCTGACCCCTGGGACCCTGCGCAGCCACTCGCCCCTCCTCCTCTCACACTCCCACCCCGGGGGCTGCAGCAGCCCGTACTAGATGCCCGCAGAGGTGAGGGCCCCCAGGGCGCGGGCCGGGGTCACGCTCTCCACCATGGCCCCCAGGGAGCGGTTGGCGGCTCTCTGGATGAACTCGCTGGTGTGCCCCATCTTCTGCAGCAGGCAGCGGGCCACCTCCTCGGCCTCCTGGTCCATATTCTTCTTCAAGGCCCGGAAGAGGTCTCCCAGGGTGCTGATGGCCAGGCGGGACACCTTGGAGCGGAGGTTGGTGACCTTGGAGAGAGGAGGGAGCTCTCCGTGACCCACCTGGCCAGGGGCTCAGGAGCTGCGCCGCCTCCTCCCGCCACGCCTCCCACGGCCCAGGCCCAGAAGTGAGTCCCACAGCCCCGGGGAAGAGCAGCTGCCTGCACCATCAGCACAGTCGCGACTCCCACCATATCAATAACCGCAGGAAACGCGGCTACGCATAGGCTGCCGAGCGCTTCTGCAAAAACCGCCCCACTGGAGCTTCCCAGCTGTCCTGAGGAGTGGAGAGCGGGCATCCAGAGCCATGGGGGAGCCGCCCCGGCCGGGTGTCAGCACGTGCCACTCCCCAGCCGAGCACTGATGGAATGAGTCAGGTGCCTCGTGCTGCCTCTCCTGGCCCAGCCCCGGCCAGCCCTGGCGAGTGAAAGGCCTTGGGAAATGCACCTGGCCCAGGACACACCACCCCCCCTCCCCTCCCTGGGGGGTAAGAGGTGCTACAGACAGAGAAGCAGCACACTCTGTCTCAGACCCCGAAGATTACAAATAAGGAAAACCCAGCCCTCAGTGGTTGGGTCTGGGAAATGGGTGGTTACCTCTCACCCGGAAATAAGCAAGGATGCCCGGGTTCCAGGGAACAGCTGGGCCCTCCACGGCTGCCAAGTGATGCAGGGCAGCTGGGAGGGGCAGCGGCGGGGCGGGGACGGGGGCACGGTGCACAGGCCTCACCTCCCCCGTCACCGCCAGGGACACGTCATGCAGCCTCCCAGCCAGGACGTCGGGGTGACAGGCCGCCAGGCGCCGGACGCTCAGCAGGCCCTTCTCTTTCACCTGCCTGAGAAGCAAGGCCGGTGGGCAGGGAGGGACCCACGCCCTCTGCAGGCCGGGGCACCTGCTCCTCACCCTCCCCGCCTCTGCCTCTGCCTCCGCCTCCACCCACAGCAGGGTGGGGGGTCCCGGCCTCGGAGGCAAGGCCTCTTGGGGTAACCCTGTCCTGAAGCCATAACGGCTCAGAAAACGGCCCTCCATGGAGCCCACCCCAGGACGTGCTTGGGGCCTTGACACAAAGTTGTGCCTTGGAGAGAAGGAGCGTGAACGGGGGGGATGGAGGGTGCTCCCACACACTTGCTGCTTTGTTCCTGGCTAAGGTCATGTGCCCCTCCCCGCCCCCAGCTCAGAGCAGATTCCTGTGATTTACAGAAATAAGGGGCTGTGAGCTCGCTTAGGCCCCAGGTCCTGGAGTGGAATTCTCACGTGTCATGTCTGGCACTGGCACGGCCAGCACAGGGCTCAGGGCTCACATGGGAGCTGGAGACATCCCACACATGTGCACGTGCACACACACACACACACACTCATCCCTCCATGGTACAAGAGCCCAGGCTGGGAGAGGAGGGAGCCGGCGGGGGCTGGGGGCAGGAGTGCGCGTGGACGGAGCCGGGTCCAGTCCTCACCAGTCACTGCTACCGAGGCACTGCAGCGCGTCCGTCAAACCCAGCTCAGGATTGGAGAGAGGCCGCAGCTCCCTGAGGGCTCCACCATCCACGTCCTCCTCCTCTTCCTCCCACTCGGGAGACCCCAGAGTGAGCACCGCGGGCAGGGAATTGGCTGCAGTGACAGAGCAGAGAGAACCAGCAGGCTTCGCCCAGGTAGAGAGGCGAGCGCCCCAGCGGCCGCCCCGTCCAGGCCTTCCCAGCCCTCCACGCTGAGACCAGCCCGCAGCACTGAGCCCGACAGCACAGGCACCACCCGATGCTGGGCCTTTTGTGGACTTTCTCCACTCCCGCTACTGCCGGCCCAACTATTATGAGCGAACTGGCCAGGGTCCACCTCCAGTCCTGCCCTATCTGTGGCAAGGGTGAGGCCAAGAGAGCAAGTCACGAAAGCCCTCCCTACTCACCGCCCTCCCACCCGGAACCCGTGTTACCAGCCTCTCCCCCTCCTCCTACTCCCCATCCTTCCACGTGAACAGGGAAGGGCTCCACAGGACAATAGAGCTGCTATTCAAAACTCGGACCAGGGAGCCTGCACTTAGCCTGGTTAAGACACCTGCACCCTTGGGCCGGTGCTGCGGCTCACTAGGCTAATCCTCCACCTTGCGGCGCCAGCACACCGGGTTCTAGTCCTGGTCGGGGTGCCGGATTCTGTCCTGGCTGCCCCTCTTCCAGGCCAGCTCTCTGCTGTGGCCAGGGAGTGCAGTGGAGGATGGCTCAAGTCCTTGGGCCCTGCACCCCACGGGAGACCAGGATAAGTTACTGGCTCCTGCCATCGGATCAGCGCGGTGCGCCAGCTACAGCACACCAGCTGTGGCGGCCATTAGGAGGGTGAACCAATGGCAAAGGAAGACCTGTCTCTCTCTCTCTCATCACTGTCCACTCTGCCTGTCCAAAAAAAAAGACACCTGCAGCACCCCCCCCCCCTTAGAGCGCCGGGGTCCAGTTCCTGGCTCTGGTCCTGCTGTGCAGACCCCGGGAGGCCGTGGTGATGCCTCCAGTAACCGGGTTCCCGCCACCACGTGGGAGAC
Source organism: Oryctolagus cuniculus (assembly GCF_964237555.1). Taxonomy (NCBI): domain Eukaryota; kingdom Metazoa; phylum Chordata; class Mammalia; order Lagomorpha; family Leporidae; genus Oryctolagus; species Oryctolagus cuniculus. The sequence continues at coordinate 173,967,905 of NC_091433.1, forward strand.
CTGGGCTGAGTTCCCAGCTCCTGGATCCAGACCCCTGACCTCTGACCCTGGCCATCCCAGGCGTTTGGGAAGTAAAGCCATGGATAGGGAATCTCTCTCTAGTAAACAGATAGATGATTTTTTAAGTAATTCTTTGTTGACCGTCAGGAGAAGAAGAGGAAGATAGGCAGATTCAAATCCAGCTTCCGGGGAGGGGGTAAGAGTTTGAGAATGCTGGATTTTTTTCTTATCTCCTACAACCTAACCTGTCTGAGACCTGACTTTTTTTTTTTTTTGACAGGCAGAGTGTACAGTGAGAGAGAGACAGAGAGACAGGTCTTCCTTTCCGTTGGTTCACCCCCCAATGGCTGCTGCAGACGGAGCACCGCGCTGATTCGAAGCCAGGAGCCAGGTGCTTCCTCCTGGTCTCCCAGGGCCCAAGCAGGACCATCCTCCACTGCCTTCCTGGGCCACAGCAGAGAGCTGGCCTGGAAGAGGGGCAGCCGGGACAGAATCCGGCACCCCAACCGGGACTAGAATCCGGTGTGCCGGCGCCGCAAGGTGGAGGATTAGCCTAGTGAGCCACGGTGCCGGCTGAGACCCGACTTCTCTGCACTCACCCACCCACCAAACACACTTGGTTTTAACTATGAGACACGGGTAACAGACAACACCCGCTCAAGAGCCATCAGCCAAAGCCTTAGTTGCCACGGCCACCTCCACCCTGGGTGACCCTGGGTGACCCTGGGTGAGCCTGTGTCTCTGGGTCTCAGCTCTGCGGCCTGCAGAATCAGTGGGTGGAGATAGAGCAGTATTTCCCAGGATCAGTCGTTCAGCTCCCACTCTCACAACTGCCTTCTGCCAGCTCTCTACCTTTCAAATCCTAAATAAACTTATTTTCAAGGGAACTGGATGTCACTGCCGTAACTGGTAGACTAATATTATCTGTCACTGAGTATGGGAGAAATTTACACTCACAATGAAACACTCTAGCAATGAATGACAGCCAGCTCCCCGGGGCGTTGTTAGAAGATATCAGCACACAGGAAAGACTTTCTGCCTAGCGCTGTCTAAAGGACAGAAGGGCTGGAAAAGGAAGTGAGTGGATATTAGGGACGGTGCCAAAAATCATGCTCTGCTCGGCCACCGATGTCCACCACATCCCGCTCTCAACTAGGTGGACGGTTTTCCAAAGTTTTCCAGGGACCGGCGCTGTGGCACTGTGGGTTAACGCCCTGGCCTGAAGCACCGGCATCCCATCGCCAGAGACCTGGCTGCTCCACTTCCTGTCCAGCTCTCTGCTGTGGCCTGGGAAAGCACTGGAAGATGGCCTAAGTCCTTGGGCCCCTGCACCCACATGGGAGACCAGGAGGAAGCTCCTGGCTCCTGGCTTCGGATCAGCGCAGCTCCAGCCGTTGCGGCCAATTGGAGAGTGAACCAGCAGATGGAAGACCTCTCTCTCTCTCTCTCTCTTTCTTCATCTTCTGTCTCTCTGTAACTCTGACTTTCAAGTAAAATAAATAAATCTTAAAAAAAAAAAAAAAAAGTTTTACAGTAGCAAAATCTTTTCACATGAAATCTTGCATGTATGCCCAGGGTATAAAAAGGTAAGACAAAATAGAAGTTCCTCTGGTGGACAGGGAACAGGGTCCCCACTTCGTCCCTTGGCACTTCCCCTGAGGTGCCCCCATGGAACCGTAGGACCCTCCAATGCCAGGCTGTGAGCAGCCCCACCCAGCCCCACACACTACAAAGCAACAGGTGGGAAATAAAGGTCTGCCCAGACCCCTCCCTTCTTCTTCTCAATGTCACCCAAGGTCACCCAAGGTGGAGGTGGCCATGGCGACTAAGGCTTTGGCTGATGACTCTCCAGCGGGTGTTGTCTGTCATCTGTGTCTCGTAGTTAAAACCGAGCGTGTTTGGTGGGTGGGTGAGTGAGTGCATAGAAGTCAGGGCTCAGACAGGTTAGGTTGTAGGAGATAAGAAAAAATCCAGCATTCGCAAACTCTCACCACCTCCCCGCAAGCTGGATTTGAATCTGCCTGTCTTCCTCTTCTTCCCCTGATGGTCAACAAAGAATTACTTACAAAATCATCTATTTACCCGAGAGAGATTCCCTATGCATGCTATTTTCTGCGGACGACTCTAGGACATGCCGCACCAGCCGGCCACGCCTGCCAGCCACCCACGATTCCAGGCGTGATATCCTGGGTCCCCAGCCTGGTCCCCAGATGAGCCTGAGCCTCAGTCCTCTTTCTGGCAAGGTGACCACCAGCTCGGGTTGTTGCCTACTCCAACACAGGCTACAGGCAGAAGCAGAGCAGCCCAGGGCAGCCCAGGCAGAGGGATCGCGTCCAGCCAGCCGGTCTGGGTCCCACCTGAAGCGTGGCGGGCGAAGCTGGGCTCCTGCTTGCTGACCAGGATGCTGGGCAGTGAGGACCGGTTGGCCCGCTTCCTCAGGGCGATGCCCATGTTTCTGTATGCACTGCTCATCCCAGCAGGCACGGACTGCGTCCGGCTGCCCCGGAGTGGAAGGAGGCCTGTGGAGGCAGAGAGAGTCCTGAGCTACTTCGGCCCGCCCCAGCCCCGGAGGCCCCTTGGAGACACAGCCCCATCAGCAGGCTCCGGGAGAGCAAACGCAGCTCCCTGTCCAGTCTCAGGATGGGAAGGTGAGGAGCTGTAGGCGGCCTTGTCTTGAAGGACAGAGCCCTCAACCTCCGAGGTTGGCCAAGCAGGGGTAGGCATTTTGTGCAATGGTTAAACCTCGCCTTGGCACAGCCCCATCCCATGGTGGAGTGCCTGGTTCAAGTCCCAGCTGCTCCACTCCCTGTGTCCAGCTTCCTGCAAATACACACACTGGGAGGCAGTGGTGATGGTTCAAATACTTGGGTCCCTGCCACACACGTGGGAGACTCAGATGGAGTTCCAAGTTTCTGGCTTTGGCCTGGCCCAATCTTGGCTGTTGGGGGCAGGCATTTGAGGAGTAAGTCCAGAGGATGGACAATAAAATAAAATTTAAAAACAATAGGTTACAACACATGACACACCTGGCTAAGCCACTGCCTACAACACCAGCATCCCGTATTGGGCCAGTTCAACCCCCGGTTGCTCCATTTCTGACGGAGCTCCCTGCCAATGGTCAGGGAAAACAGCAGAAGATGGTCTAAGTGCTTGGGCCCCTGCACCCACATAGAAGAAATGGATGGCATTCCTGGCTCCTGGCTTCAGCCCGGACCAGCTCTTTTGTGGAAATGAACCAGCAGATGGACGATCCCCCCCCTACCCCCGCCACCGTCTCTCTCTCTCTCTGCCTTTCAAAGAAATAAAGCAAATCCTTAAATAATGCTAATAATTAATTTTAAAAAGAAGTTGGCCAGGCAGTGTCCACAGCCGAGGGACCCCGCCCCAGCCCCAGTACCTTCCTTCACTGCGGTGCCCCGGGAACCCAGGCTCTGGGACGCCAGCGCCCGTTCCGGCTCCGGCTCCTTGGCCCTCCGCAACGCCTCCGCCTCCTTCATCTGCTTCAGCCGCATCTTCTCCTGGGCAGACTTGGAGATGGTGACGTGGATCTGGCACAAGGTCAAGGCCGTTAGCCTTAGGGACCCACCTATTCTCCCTCTTCGAGGACTGAGGACTGAGATTCGGGAATGTGAAGGTCATGGTGACCTCGGCGGGCGCAGTTTCAGTGGGGATTGGGCCCTGCTGGAGTGGACTCCGGAGAGGATGTGAAGGGGGACGTGGCACGAGTTTGGTTTCCGGGGCCGGCGCTGCGGTGTAGTAGGTTAAGCATCCGCCTTCAGTGCCGGCATCCCATATGGGCACCAGTTTAAGTCCCAGCTGCTCCTCTTTCAATCTAGCTCTCTGCTATGGCCTGGGAAAGCAGTAGAAGATGGCCCAAGTGCTTGGGCCCCTGCACCTGTGTGGGAGGCCAGGAAGAAGATCCTGGCTCCTGGCTTCAGACCAACCCAACTCCAGCCTTTGCAGCCATTTTGGGAGTGGACCAGTGGATGGAAGACCTCTCTCTGTCTCTGCTCTCACTGTAACTCTATCTCTCAAATAGATAAATAAAAAACAAATCTTTAAAAAAAAAAAAAGAATTTCCTTAAGATGAAAGACAGCTAATAACAAACGGGAAGTTGGAGGCTGAGCTGCAGGGGGTGTGGAGGGGGTGGCAGGAGGTCCGGAATCTGCCCACATTGGGGAGGGGGCTGGGGGGGAGCTGCAAGGAGCTTTATTGTTATGCCAGGATCTGATGCCCTCACTGAGCCTGTCTCCAACACAGTGCACGCGCGGGGCAGGCCTCTGGGCATCTCTGCCCCCAAGACCGGGCAAGGCGCCCCACAGAAGACACTGTCCAGGCTCCACTGGATTCACCCCAACCCAGGGAGGAAGCCACCCCCGAGGTCACCTTAGAAGCTCCAGGGATCTGTCAGCCTCCCAGGCTCCGGCTGCCACCGGTGTCAACTCAAGGTCACCTAACCCCCTAGCCGTCCCCACACCTGCTTCCTTCTGACCCCAGTGTCACCGCCTCCAGCCTTCCTCCTCCCCCTCCCCGCCCCTCAGCAACCCTCGGGCTCCTCCCTTCACCCAGCCCCACCCCACCCCCATCCAGGCTTCTCTTCCCTTCCTCAAACCCCACCCCAAATCCCTCCGCAGGGTCTGGGCCGTAAGTACTTGAGGAGGCTGCCTTGGCTCTCCTTGCTCAACTCCCTTTGTCCACTAGGGGGCGCCACACCTGCGTATTTTAAAAACTTGCTGGTGTTCAGCAGGGGTCCACTCAGACCCCGCCTTCCTCTTCCCCTGGCCTCCCAGGTACCTTAGTGCTGGTCTCCTTGGGGTCCTCCTGTTTCCGCAGGGGGTGGGCTTCTTTGGCATAGCTGAAGGAGAAGCCTGTCAGCGCGGGAGCAGACTGCGATGAAGTCAAGGCCGGCTTCTGAGAGGCGGTGGCTGACCCGTCTCTGATGGGTGGGGCCAAAGCTTTGGGTACTGAGGAGACAAGAGCAGGAAGGGAGCTGAGGACCCCCAGCGCCCCCGGGGCTGGCCCTGCACCCTGTGCCTGCTGCAGCTTAACCGCCTAAGGCCTCAGCCCTCACTTCTGCCCAGCGCTTCCCTGGTGGGGAAAGACGGGGCTCCACGGGCTCCACAGGACAGCAGGGCAGGCGGGAACCGGGCTGTGTGAGGCCCGACGCCCTCCTCCTGCCAGACGGGGGGGGGGGGGGGGGGGGGGGGGGCTGGACGGGACGCCGGCAGAGCGGTCACCTGGGAGCGTCTGGCTGCTTCCTGGGACCCTAACGCGGACTGCAAGCTACGCAGAGCAGTCGGGGGCCCACGGGGCGTTTTATACCAGGCTGGGCCTGGGAGAAAGAGCAGAGCTGAAGGGAGCCAGAGAAGGCACCAGTACTTGTCCTAGTCGCTCGCTCGTGTCACAGGGGGCAGCTTTTGTGATGCAGAAAATGCCAACTCCCTGCCAGAGCAGCCACGCTACCGCCCCCTGTTGGTGCAGCTCCCAATCCCGGCGGCTGAAAGGTGCTGTCCTTAAACTCCTTCATTTTCTCCGCTCGCTAAGTTTGGAGCTCACCTTCCTAGGGTGAAATTGCACACCAGAGTCCCCTGGGATGGGGGCCATGCTCGGGGGCTGCAGGAGGCTGGGGTCCTGCAGAGCAGGGAAGGAGGCTTGGAACCCCCCAGAAGCAGGGCAGAGGGCACAGACCACCGGGGGCCAATCGGCCAGGGCCAGGACTTGAGGACTGCTACAGACTGGGGGTGCCCCAGCTGCAGACCCTCCCACGAGAGCCCTTCCTGTGTACAGCCTGCCCCGTCCCCAGCACCTGGTGATGGTGTCCACCTGCCCAAACTCAGGCTCTTAGGTTTAGCTCTTCAAGGACATGTCAGGTGCCAGCGTGTGTCACCCCGGGAGCAGCACACAAGCAGCTGCCACAGCCTCCGTGCCAGGCCTGCCTGCGCCCAGCTTCCTGCCCTGATCCCGGGGCCCATGGGCTGCAGCCTCCCCCGTGGCCAACTGGTCCACTGCTGGGATGATTGCCCGGAAGTCGGCCCTGCGCGTCCGCCCCTCCTGCAGTACAGCAGCCGGGGCTCAGGGTCCTGGGCTCCCCCAGTCTGGGAACAGGTGCAGCCCTGGCCAGGTGCAAGGCTCAGCTTCCACTCCCCCCACCCAGCCCCCTCTCCACGGAGTTAGATCATCACACCCAGAAGGGGTGGCTCGGCCCTTCTTAAAAGCCTCTTGCCCCGCCCACCAGCCTTGCTTCCTACCCTGGTTGGCCCTGTTTCCCGCCATTTAAACCGCATCCATGGGAGGAGACGGCACCATCTCTCATCTAGGCATCCTGATGGCTGCTTCTCTCCGCTCCCGCCCCGCCCCCAGCCTGCTGCCGCCCCCAGCGCAGGAGGGCTGGTGAAACAGGGGGTCTTGGACACCAGCGCTCAGCTCTCCTGGGGTCTCCTACTCCACGACACAGGGCAGGATGGAGGATACATACCCAGAGACTTGGGGGTCTTCTCCTGGGGCCCATCCTCCAGAACCAATCTGAAAAGCGCAGAGGAGAAGAAAGTTCTATGAGAAACAGCAAAAGCTGGCGGGGGGGGGGGGGTGGTGGTGAGGAGCCCAGGCGGCTCCCCCGCAGGGAGGCACCACCATGGGGACACAGGTGGCTGCTGTCCCTGGATCACAGCCAGGGCTCAGTGCTACAGGACACACAGCTCCTTCTGCAAACCGTACGGAGCTCCATTGTCTGCCTCTGGGGCCCGCCTACTCCCCAGGCTGCCTTTCCTAGAGAAAGCCCCACCCAGCCACCCCCACTGGGACTTCTCAGGCCTGCACAGAGCGCCCAGCTGCAGCAGAGGTGGGAAAATTGCCCCCCAGGTTGCAACACCGGGTTCAGGTTCAGCAAGCCGCCTTACCCTGCAGGGGCTCCGGGACCCCGACACAGTCCTCCTCCTCCTCCTGATGACAGCCCCACCCTGCCCCGCCCCCTGCTGTGATGGGAAATCACTGCTTCGTTCTGGAACTCAGTCCCAGTGCAGGAAGGGAGGGGGACCTTCCTGGCACTGGCTGGAACTATGATTGTTGAGGTGACAAGCGCCACTGACTCATTCCACAGCGCAGTACGAGGCCCCGTGTGGGCGAGACTCTGAGGAGCTTAGGTCTCCAGGAAGACCAGCTCTGCGGGCCGGGGACCCACACGGGGACGGAGTAGCAAGGCCACAGCCAAGGGCCCCGAACACAACCTCCTGCGGTCTGGCCTGGACACTTGCAGAATAGCCAGCAAGACCCTGATCCTAGGGGGCTGTGGAGGTCAGGGAACCCCAGGTACACTGAGGCACTGAGCTTCAGACGGGGCCTGGGCAGCCAGGACTCGGGGCCACCCTTGGAAAAGGCACAGCCTCTTGGGTATGGCTCCCCTGACCTAGGTCTGGGCCACGGAAACTTGCCCCTGCCCACCGTGCTAACAGGACTGGCTGGGGAGGGGGACCAAGGAGCTGGAGCTGGGGAGCCCCTGTGCGTACCCTGGCCCCTGTGGCCTCATGGAGCAGGGCTCAGACAGCCGACAGTGAGCCCCTCCTCCTAGGTGCGGCCCCTTCCTCCCGCTTTGAGGAAGCCCCTCACTGCCCCTTCCCTGGAGACAACTCAGAGCGACCCTGGCCATCAGAGCCTCTGAGTTCTCCACGCCGAGGTCCAGCCCCTCCCCCCCGCCCCCCGGGAGAACTGCACAGAAGCTCTATGCCTCTTCCCCAGCCCAGGGAGCCAGGGTGCAGCAGCCGAGCCAGTTTCCAGCCAGAGCCCCTCCTGCGCCAGCCAACCAGCTGTCATGTCCATGCCCAGGGCCCCACGAGCTGCACCCGCCCAACAGTGGCCTCCCCGCAGCCCCCACCCCTCTCCCTGTCTCCACGGAGGTCCCAGAACCTGTGCAGCTGCTGATGCAGGAGCCCCAGCATGGTGCCCAGCACCCCCACTCAGCTGGGCCAGGCCCCACCCACCCCTCCTCACCCCTGCGACCCCCTGCCTCTGTCTTAATCGGACCCAGGGTTTCTCTCCTGGGTTCCTGCAACCACCTCCACCTCAACGATCCTGGCCCAAGCCACTCCATAGTCCCCAAAGTGGCCTGTCTAGATCTGATCTGATGCTACTGCCACGCCAAAAAGCCCGTGGTGGTACATTCCCTTGGGACAAAGCTCATGCTCAGCTGAGTGCACGAGGCCCTCGGCCCTGATTGCCTCACAGTGCCTCACACATAGATACAGGCTCACAGGCACCCCCTGGCAGATACAGGCACATGGGCACCCCCTGCAGATACAGGTGCACAGACACCCCCTGCAGATACAGGCACATGGACAACCCCTGCAGATACAGGTGCACAGGCACCCCCTGCAGATACAGGTGCACAGGCACCCCCTGCAGGTACAGGCGCATGGACACCCCCCTGCAGATACAGGTGCATGGACACCCCCTGCAGATACAGGTGCACAGGCACCCCCTGCAGACACAAGCACACGGACACCCCCCTGCAGATACAGGTGCACAGGCACCCCCTGCAGATACAGGCACACGGGCACACCCTATAGATACAGGCACACGGACACCCCCCTGCAGATACAGGCGCATAGGCACACCCTACAGATACAGGCACATGGACACCCCCCTGCAGATACAGGCACACGGGCACCCCCTGCAGATACAGGTGCACGGGCACCCACATCAGTTCCTGGAGGGCCTCAGCCTCTTCTCTCTCTGTCTCTCCCTCTTCTGAGTCTCACAGACTCTCCTTCAGCCTTCAGAACTCCTCTGAGAAGGGGCGGGCATCTGGCCTAGCAGTAAGATGGCGCTTGGGGTGCCCACGCCCCACACTGGAGTGCCTGCGTTGGAGTTCCAGCTTCACTCCCCAATCCGGATTCTTGCCAGTGCAGACCCTGGGAGACTCAAGATGGCTCACTGCGTTGGAGTTCCAGCTTCACTCCCCAATCCGGATTCTTGCCAGTGCAGACCCTGGGAGACTCAAGATGGCTCAAGTAGTCAGGTCCCTGCACCTACGTGGGAGACCTGGATTGAGTCCCCCAATCCCATATCCAGGCTGGCCCAGATCTGGCTGATGTGAGCCAGGGAGAACCACAGGATGGGAGCTCTCTCTCTCTCCCCCCCCCCTCCTCTCTCCTCTCTCTCTCCTCTCTCCTCTCTCTCTCTCTGCCTCTCAAATAAATAAAAAAATATTTTTTACAAATTCCTCTGAGAAGCCTTCCCAGCATGACGCGGGCCATTTCCTACCAGGCTTCCCTCCAGGACGGGCAAGAGCCTCCCATCCCACGCTCCCCACTGGACTGGGCTCAGTCTGCTACTTGTAAATCTCTGTGCGATCCAAGACCGCAGATGGGGTATTTTGGCTTTGTTTCCACAGCACCTGGCACATAGTGGGTGCTTAGTAGCTTTTAAGTTAGTAGATGGGGGGATAAATGAATGAACGAAATGGTAACAGAGCATCCTTCTCAGCTGTTTGATGGGAGAAACCCGTGCCGTGGTCAGACAGCAAATGGGCAGATGTTTGCAGTGGAACCAGGCCATGCCAGCACCAGGCTGGGCACTGCAGGAGCACACAGATTCTTGGGTACGGCCCCTGTCCTGTTACACTCTAGGTAAAGGAAGGGAATGAGGTTTAAACATGGCAGAATAACAAAAAAAAAAAAAATGTAGAGGCCAGCATTGTGGCATAGAGGGTAAAGCCACCACCTGCAGGGCCGGCATCCCATATGGGTGCCGGTTCAAGTCCCAGCTGTTCCACTTCTGATCCAGCTCTCTGCTATGGCCTGGGATTGCAGTGGAAGATGGCCCAGGTCCTTGAGCCCCTGCACCCATGTGGGAGACCTGGAAGAAGCTCCTGGCTCCTGGCTTCAGATCGGCACAGCTCTGGCTGTTGCGGTCATCTGGAGAGTGAACCAGTGGATGGAAGACCTTTCTCTCTGTTTCTCTTTGCCTCTGCCTCTCTGTAACTCTGACTTTCAAATAAATAAACAAATCTTTTAAAAATGTAAAAACAAGAGAGTGCATGCAAATAACTAAAGCTCATTGATTCAAATTTAAATAAAATAATGGAGGGGTCTGAGCAGGTGGTCCAGAGGCTGGACATGGTGGGGTGGGGACTGTGCAGATCCAGCCCCGTCCCCTGCTGCCACCCTTGCGCCAGTGTGGCTGTGCAACAGTCGAGACGGAATGGCCAGGTCAAGGGGTGCGAGGCTCACACTGGGGATGCAAGGATGGGCAGGGGCCATGCTCAGGCCAGGACGCATCCTAGGGGTCTGGAGGTGAAGGCTCCTGCAGAGCAGCCAGGAGGGAGAGTGCAGAGGGGTAGCCTGGGCTGAGCTGAAGGTCAGACTAAGGAGACTCCTCCTTCAGCTGCCGGCCCCGGGGGTCAGTCCAGGGATGGGAACACGTTCCAGGATGGGCAGCCATGGAAAGGCCAACCACTGAGGGCCTGCAAGGGGAGGAGCAGGTGCAAAGCCAGGAGGGAAGGAGGCGTCTAGGCAAGGCACAGGGTCCAGACGGGAGATGCAAGAGAGGCGCCCTGCCACGACCTGTGTGGAGGTGAGGGAGGGGTAGGGAGGCGAGGGCGGTGGAGAGATCGTTCACCCAGGAGCAGGTGCACACACCCAGCTATGCTGGAGAACACAGGCATGCACCTGGACAGAGCGAAAGCAGCAGGGGAGTCAGAGAGGGAGGAGGGTGGGGAGAAGTGGGGCGACTCGGCAAGGCAGTCCCCCAAGAAGCAGGACGGCTGTGCCGTGTGCCTGCATCCCTTATGCTCGCAGGCTGGAGTCCCGGCCGCTCCACTTCCAGTCCAGCTCTCTGGGCCCCGGCACCCATGTAGGAGACCCAGATGGAGCTCCTGGCTCCCGCCTTCAACTTGGCCCAGCCCTGGTCATTGCAGCTATCTGGGGAGTGAACCAGCCAATGGGAGATCTGTGTGTGTGGGGTGTGTGTGTGTGTGTGTGTGTGTGCGTGTGTGTGTGTCTCCCTCTGTGTAACTCTGCCTTGCAAATAAATTAAAACAACAACAACAACACAGGACCGTAAAGTGGCTGTAGGACCCTGACCGTGACCACACTGACCGAGCAGGGTCAGAGGCTGCGAGCACCTGTGCACACCTCTCTCATACACCCACTCACACACCTGCCCCAGCGTCAGCCCAGCCTGACAGCAGTGTGATGCCTGCCCCACTTACAGCCCCGCAGCCAGGGCTGCTACCCCATCACTCCCCAGGCCTCCGTGGTGACAAGGACCGCTTTATAAGTTCAGACCTGGTACAGCCAACCCCTCACCCGCACAGACGGGAACAGGGGTTAGAAATAACAGACAGCAGCCATGCTATGCATGTGTGCTTTCTCCATTACTCCAGCCATCACATGCGTCATCCGGAACCCGGGAGAAGACAGAGGCTTGAGACACTGTTGGCTGCTGCCAGGACACCCAGCATGCGGGAGCCAAGCGTCAAAGAAGCACTCCCTACCCCAAGGCTGTGGGCTCCCAGGTTCCTGCCCTTCCCACGCCCGGCGCCCCACAGTCTGGCCCTAGCATGGAGTTGAGCCACGATGAGCAAAAGCGGGTCTTGTTGGACAGAGGGAGAGACGACAGCAAGGGCAGCTGGATGGGGGGCTCTTACCGGGTGCGTGGGGCCCCCAGCCCCGCGAGGACAGCCTGGCCTGGGGACAAGGGGCCAGGAAGGGAGCCCAGCGTGGAGGAGGCGGCCCTGGCAGGCAGCCCAGCCTTCGGGATGGGCGGCATCACAGCGCCTGCCGTCGACTTCCGCATTTTCTCATCCTTGCAATGCAGGTACTGCGGGGACATCTGCACCTGGGGGCGGGGAGAGGCGAGAGCTGTGGGCTGCATGCTCACCTCCCAGGCACCTCTCCAGGGTGGCGCCTTCTCCCAGGAGCCCCCGGGGGGCAGGGTGCTGGCAGGGGTCCCCCGGCTTCTCTTTCCAGGCCTATAGCCCCGAGACACCTGAAAACGCCTCACTTCCTCGCCACTCCAGAGGAGAAGACTGGTTGGCCCTTTTGTTGTTAGCAATTGTTTTTCCATTCCTCTTATTCCAGAAAAATCCTAGGACCTTCAACCACGTGGTCCAAACCTCTAGTCTTATAGAGGCGTAAACTAGGGCCCAGAGAGGGAAGTAACTGCTCGGGGCCACACAGCCAGGGAGGGCCCGAGCAGAAACCAGGGCCCCTGTCTTGGTCTCAACCCAGCACACTTTCCTCTCTGCCACCCTCACTGGCTTACAGTGCAGAAGGCCCAAAGCAGGTGGAATTCTGGGGCATTTATACCAGAGGAGGCCTAGGGACCACCGAGCCTGAGACAGGCTGGTTGTGCAGCCCCTCCCCGCCGGGCAGCCTCCCAGCCCAGCTCAGAGGTCCTGGACCTTGTGGGGTGAAAAGCCGCAGGGCAGGCTGAGAGCAGGGGAACCACCTTACCTCCGGGGCACCCTGGCAGCTCCGCGGCGGGTCCAGCTCCCTCTCCTTGGCCTCAGGCGTGGTGGGAATGCTCTGGATGGGAGGCATCGGCCTGGGCACCCTCAGCAGCCTCTGACCGGTGGCACGCAGGATGGTGCTCCTCAGGGGAACGCCCCCAGGGTCCAGGGAGGCTGCTCGGGGGTGGGGGTGGGGGTGGGGAATGAGTTAGTCCTAGGAGGTAGAGAAAGGAGGGAGTCCAATGATGGCAGCAGGGCACGGGTACTGGGGGGGCAGACAACGAGAAAGAGGCCTCCCTCCCACCTGCACCCCCACCCCAGAAGTACCAAGCATCCTTTCCCATTGCTGGGAAATCTAGGAGCAGGAACCAATCAGTCACTGTCGCTCCCCCTCTTCGTGGAGGAGCAACACTAAGCCCTGCCTAGGCTTCATATCCGAGTCACGGCACCATTATGTCGCTCCCCCTCTTCGTGGAGGAACGACACAGGACCCTGCGCTGTTCTTTTCGTCTGCTCGGCCCTCCCCGGGTTTGCTGCTGGTTCTTCCCGGGTTGGCTACCGACCCTTCCACCTCCGTGGAAGGGCAGTTCCCCCTGGCCACATTCCCCACTTCCGCAGGGGAGCGGCACACCGCCGGCCGGCTTTCTCGGGGGCTGCACAGGTGTTCCTTCAGCTAGATGTTCCCCTTAGATGTTCCTGGTGCATGCCGTCTCTCTCCTCCTTTATAGTCCTCCTCCGCCAATCCCAACTCGGCTGCCCACACGCCGAGTACGCTGCTCTCCAATCAGGAGCAAGTCCTACAGTTTATTGGTTGAACTGGAGGCAGCTGTGCGGAAGCTGTTTACTTCTCTCCCAGCGCCATATTGTGGGAGAGCAGATGCATAGAATAAGTCTTAATTCCAGTAACTCAGTCTAGTCCGGTTTGCTCCCCACAAGTCACCACTGAAAATTCAGAGGCCAGGGCGCAACAGTGAGGACGCTGGCCGGGTTGCCCGCAGCCTGCAGTGAGTGCCTGTTCAGCTCCTGGCTCCATTCTGACTCCAGCTTCCTGCTGCTGCAGGCCCTGGGAAGTGGCTGGGTCCCTGCCACCCTTGTGGAAAACCTGGACTGTGCCCCGTGAGCCCAGCCCTGTGTGCATTTGAGGAGTGAACCAGTAGATGGAAGATCTCTCTCTCTCTCTCTCTCTCTCTCCCTTTCAAATACAGTGAAAATAAATAAATAAAACCTTTTTGAAAAAAGCAAGCAAGAGAAAGCTCAGAAGCAATGTGAGTGGGAAGAGAAATCCAAAGTCAGCGCTAGATTGGGAGTGAGGTGACAGGTGCAGGCCCTGGCCAGGACCTGTGTGACCCTGGCCCGCCACGCTCTCTCTCTCTCTGCTCCCATGCACTCTTCTGCAGAATGGATCTGCACAGAGTCAATGACAGAACTTGCACAAAATGCACACAAGTGCCCAACACACGACAGGGGCCAGCAGATCCCCCTCTTCCTCTTCAGCTGGTGACTGGGGTGCTGCTACCTTGACACAGGGGACACCTTTGGCGTCATCTCAAACACAGGCCACCACACTTGCCGTTCTCCCTGATCCAGCCCCAGCCCATCTCACAGGGCAGCCTCACCCAGGCCGTCAGAGGGCAGGAGGCCCAGGGGATTATATTTGCAAATATCGGTGCTGATAGGGGGAAAATGATACTGTTGCTTTTTTTTTTTTTTTTTTTTTTTTTTTTTTTTTGACAGGCAGAGTGGACAGTGAGAGAGAGAGAGACAGAGAGAAAGGTCTTCCTTTGCCGTTGGTTCACCCTCCAAAGGCCGCCGCGGCCGGTGCACCACGCTGATCCGATGGCAGGAGCCAGGAGCCAGGTGCTTTTCCTGGTCTCCCATGGGGTGCAGGGCCCAAGCACCTGGGCCATCCTCCACTGCACTCCCTGGCCACAGCAGAGGGCTGGCCTGGAAGAGGGGCAACCAGGACAGAATCCGGCGCCCCGACCGGGACTAGAACCTGGTGTGCCGGCGCCGCTAGGCGGAGGATTAGCCTAGTGAGCCACGGCGCCAGCTTTTTTTTTTTTTTAAGAAGCAGAGACAGGGGCTGGTGCTGTGGCATAGCAGGTAAAGCCACTGCCTGCAGCACCAGCATCCCATATGGGTGCCGGTTTGAGACCCGGCTGTTCCACTTCCAATCCAGCTCTCTGCTATGCCTGGGAAAGCAGAAGATGGCCCAAGTGCATAGGCCCCTGCACCCATGTGAGAAACCCGGAAGAAGCTCCTGGCTCCTGGCTTCAGATGGGTGCAGCTCTGGTCATTGCAGCCATCTGGGGAGTGAACCAGCAGATGGAAGACACCTCTCTCTCTCTCCCTCCCTCCCTCTCTCTCTCCCTCTCTCTGTATGTGTGTGTGCATGTAACTGTGACTTTCAAGTAAAATACATAAATCTTAAAGAAAAAGAGACAGTTCCCATCCCCAAAATGCCTGCAATGGGCCCAGGTCAGTGATTCAAGCCAGGAGCAGGGAACCTAACCCAGGTCTCCCAGGAGGGTGGCAGGAATCCAATTATGTGAGCCATCACCACTGCCTCTCAGGTCAGCTTCCTCCAGGAGGGTGGTGACGGCAGCAGCACTTGTACTAAGGGCCAAGACACCTGCCCTCCACACACACCGAGGGACCTGCCAGTCCTGGGGAAGCCATAGCCCCTTCCCACCTGCACGTGGGGCTGGCCCACCCCAGTTCTTTGTAAACTTTGGAACTTTGGGAAAAGAAACAGAATGTCCAGAAAAAAGCCTTGGACGTGTCCTTGAAAAGTTCACGGAAAATGCATATTAGGAAAAATTGTGCATGGATTTCAAAGTCTCTGCCCCAAACAAAGCTCTTTTTTTGGATAGAGAACAAGAAATCCCAAGTGCCCGCAACAGCCAGGACTGAGCCGAGCTAGGCCAGAACCAGGAGGGCCCCGAACTCAACCCAGATCTCCCACATGGGTGGCAGGAACTCAAGCACTCGAGCCGTCACTACCGCTTCTGAGGGTCTGCATGAGCAGGAGGCTGGAGTCAGGAGGGGCAGCCAGGAATCGACCCCAGGTGCTCTGATTGGGACACCTTGTACACAGGGCTCAGGTGGGGGTGGGGACTCAGCCACGCACTGGGGGTCTTGAAACACACCCTTCAAGGATAAGGGGAGACTTCTGTATCCCCATTTCACAGAGGAGGAAACTGAGGCTTGCAGGCTTACTGTCTGGCTCAGAGCCCCGGAGCCCGTGAGTATCAGGGCTAAGACTGAGCATGGCGCTGACTGGTTTGTCCCCCGGCTGCAGACGAGAGAGAAGTGCACGGTGTACAGCAGCTGCTGCTTGGCCCTTTGTTCATCTATGCAGCAACCACGTCGTGGGAGCCTGCTGGGTGCCACGCAACTGTGCCTCACCCTGGTCCTGCCCTCCTGGAGGTTAAGGTCAAGTGCACAATTCAGGTTTCAACTCAAGTGCACACACAAATGCCAACCGTGCCGAGAACTGAAGGAGAGCGAGAGGACATCAGGTGGGACAAATTCAGACTTGGGGGGAGGGGCCGGGGGGCCCACTCAGGGAGGCTTTTGAGCTTTGGAAGGAGGATAAGGTGGGGGTCAGTGGGGTGGGGAATGGAGGGGGTGGGGAGCAGCAGGTTCTAAACCCCAGGCTGGAAAGAGCCCACATGCTCCAAAGACTGGAAGGTCCGCATGTCCACAGAGTAAGAGGCCACAGGGAGAAAGTGGCACAGACGCGCGTGAGGCTGGGGGCCTGGTCCTCCGAAGCCATGGGTGGTTTGCAGCACACTCAGAGGGAGTGGCGGAGGAGGGTTTGTTTCAGAAGAGTCCCCAGGGAGCAGAGAGGGGGCCAGGGTGGTGAGGAGGGGAGCTGACTGGGAGCTGCTGCGGTGACCCAGAAGGCCAGCCCGCCACAGAGAAGGTGCCCGCTGACCGACCCCGGAGGTCCCAGCACGCCCTCAGGTCACCTGCTGTCACCTGGGATCCCCGACCTGGGGCAGGTGGGCAGGGGCCAGGGCTCACCTTGGGAAGACGCTGCCAGGCCCTCCGACAGGCGCCTCTTCTTGAGCTTGTCCTTGATCTGGGTGGTGTCCCGGGCCACACTGCTGGCCTCTGAATCCAGCGAGGGCAGAGGCGCCAGGGGATGAGGCCCCAAAGACAGGCCCCCGAGGCTCTGGGGGTGACCGTTCCTGGCCTGCCAGCCCTGTGAGGGGGTGTCCAGTTTGAGGCTGCCTGGGTCCGCAGGTCCACTCCGGAGCTGTGATGGCTTCCCGCTGCTGGGCAAGACGCTGGGCACAGGCTGCAGGGCGGCTGAGGGAGACAGCGGCGTGGAGGCCCGGGGTGGCACCAGCACCAGCGCCCTCCGCTGGCTGCCTGGTGGACCCCAGTCCTCCACTCCTAGAGCTGATTCGTTGTCTCCAGGGGTCTGTGGAGGCCTAACCAGAACAATGCCCGCCTTTCAGGGGTTCAAGGGACCAAAAGGGGAGCGAGCACAGAGGGAGGCCGTCAACACTCAGGAGAGGCCCCTGCCCAGGGACCACATCGCCAGTCGCCAGGACCCAGCCTGTTCGTGGAGCGCTCCTGGTACCTGGGAGATTCCAGACAGACTGGAGAGAGCAGTGCAGGCCATCAGGGCAGACCCCTCTCAGGTGGACTCAAGTCCATCCAAGACCTCGTTCAACACACATTTGCAAGCATCCACCAGTGGCCAGGCCTGCACAGGCAGGGGGGAGTCGGAGCTGAGGCAGGCACACTCTGTTATTAAGGGACTGTCAATGCAGGAAAGGAATAAGGCTGGGCAGTTCAGTGCAAGGCCTGCCTGAGATATGCTGTACGAGAGTGACAAGCCCACGCTCCGGGCACCGGCAGGGGAAGGAGGGCGTGGGAGGCCCTTGTGCAGTGGTGGTGTTTGAGCTGGGCCCAAGGGGTCCTGGGAAAAGGAGCAGCAGGAGGACTTGACCAGCAGCTCACACACAGCTCTTCCTGGACGCCCCGCACGTAAGCTCTGAGACCCTGGGGCCCCGGCCGCAGAGAATGAACTGCAGCTGGCACCAGTCCCAAGGAAAGCCGGACTCTGGGCCAGCCGCAGGCCCATAAGGAGGCTGGCAGGAAACAGGGCCAGGGAGGGAACCAGCAGGTTCTCCAGCCAGGGCCAGGGCACCACAGCTCTGCAAAGCCAAAGAGAAAGTCACGGAGTGGAACGAGGCGTGAAGCGAGGCTGGATGCCCTCCCAGGCCCTGCCCTGCAGAGCCTGGCGCGTGCTGACAGGCCCACTGCCTGCTCCCCGGGGCCTCCCTCTGTCCACCCCTACTCCTGAAGTGGAGAGTTGGAAGCACCTGCTGAAAGCCACCCAGAGCTCTCACCTACCGTGGCCTGAGAAGCCCTGGCCTCCGACACTCAGCTCCTCCCCTAGGGTGAGGCTCCCCCATGACCATGGCCCTGGCTGGGCAGTGGCCAGCTGGAGCCCCATCCTCTTCCCAAGGCCCCCAGAGAGCCTCGGGCCTCGGCGAGTCACTGTCTCACCTTCTCCAAGAGCAGGCAGGCAGGGGTTGGCGCCTCCAAGCGGCAGCACGTGAGGCCCGGCGCTGGTCCGAGGGATGCTGCCACAGTACACGGCCACAGGAGCCACAACCTTGGCTGTGGACAGAGCCACGGGGCAGCCGCACCTCAGAGCCCGCCCAGGCCAGGGCGAGGGAACAGACTGAGTTGCCAATGCTGTCACCCCAGAACCCTCTGCCCCTCGGGGTCTCTGGCCCAAGGGCCAAGCGCCTGCAGTGGTGCCCAGCCGCTCCAGGGCTCAGCAGCTCTGCAGTCCACAGCACGCTGTCCATCAGGGCAGGGCCCAGGCCCTCCCTTCCCAGGTGACACTCAAGACCCACAAGGGCAGGGCCAGGCCTGGAGTCCCGGCTGCTGATGCTAAGGGGCTGCTAGCCGCCTGCGTGGGCCAAAGAAATGAGACCGCCACCCTGCCCCAGCCCCAGCCCTCATGGTCTGCCCAGGCACACACCTCTGGCCCCAGAACGGCACCAGTCCTGCGAGAAGCCAGCACACCCTGCCCCCTGAGAGTGGAGGCAAAGCTCAGGCCAAATTGCTGGAATGCTCCAAGCCCCGCCCCAGGCCAGGGAGCCATGTGACTACAGGCTCCTCCCCCAGACAGAGCCTGGGTCCTAAGGGTGAAGACCCTCCACCTAGAACACACCAGCAAGCGGGTCCCCTCAGCACCCTTACCCGGGGAGGCATCGTCACGGGTACCCATGTCCAGGGTGGCGAAGGCACCTGCGGGGCTGTGCAGGGGCAGCCGCTGTTGTGTGACCACAGTCGTTGCAGGTCCAGAGGGCTGTGCCCTGTGACATCCAGGGACCTGTGGGGAGGCCAGAGAGAAGTCAAAACAAAGCGTTTGAAGGCACTCCGCGGGGACACATGGGAGCCCCGGACTCTCCCATCTGCCTCCAGCCTTCGAAGGAAGAGTCAGGTACAAGGGTGTCAGTGTCAGTGAGACCTCCCCCCACTCCTCGCCACTGGGCTGCGGTCACCACGGTGTCAGGGAAGGCGGGACTCGGGGTGTTGTCTGCATCAGTGTCTGCTCTCCAAAGCCTCTCCCCCGCCCCACACTGACTGCCCTGAAGTCCCACGAGGAACTCTGAGTGACATGGGCTCCCCTGATTTCCTTCGGGGTGCACCTGCCTTGGCCTGCGTGAAGTCCATGGCCCTCACTCTCAGCTGGGCAAACAAGCGTGCCTCTGACCCCCTCGGCCGTCTCAGGGTCCTGTGGCTGAGGCTTGACTCCTGCCAGCCTCTTCCCAGGCCCCCTCGAGCCTACAGGGACAGCTGTCAGCTCTTGCCCGGGGCCTCGCTTCCTTTCTCCTGTGACTTGGCTGAGGGTAAAGGCGATTCCTTTGTCCTCACAGGTCAAAGGCAGAGGACAGGTGTTTGGTACAGCAGTTATTACGTCACTGCTCAGGATGTCCGTATCCCATATCGATGTGCGTGATTCAAATGCCGGCCCCTCCACTTCTTTTTTATTATTATTATTATTATTATTTTTTATTTTTAGACAGGCAGAGTTAGACAGTGAGAGAGAGACAGAGAGAAAGGTCTTCCTTCCATTGGTTCACTCCCCTAAAGGCCACCACGGCCAGCGCTGCACTGATCCGAAGCCAGGAGCCAGGTGCTTCTCCTGATCTCCCATGCGGGTGCAGGGGACCAAGCACTTGGGCCATCCTCCACTGCCTTCCCGGGCCACAGCAGAGAGCTGGCCTGGAAGAGGGGCAACCAGGACAGAATCTGGCGCCCCAACTGGGACTAGAACCCAGGGTGCCGGCGCCGCAGGTGGAGGATTAGCCTAGTGAGCCACAGCGCCAGCCGCTCCTCCACTTCTGACCCAGCTTCCTGCTCATGCGCACCCTGGGAGGCAGCAGAGGGGGCTCAGGTACTTGGGTCCCTGCCATCCTTGTGGAGACTGACTTTTGCAGGCCTTTGGGGAGTGAACCAGCAGGTGGCAGATCTCTCTCTATCTCTCTGTTTCTCTGCCTTTCAAGTAAAATGGAAAAAAATAAAATCAGGAGTAGAGCCCATATATCTAGCCCCTGGCAGCTCCCTGGGGACAGGGCAGGATGTGTGCCAACTCCCTTTGGCTGAGCAACAAATCCCAGCTCAGGAACTGAGAGAACCTGTCTCCCTCTGGAAGCCAGCCTGCCACTGTCCCCACCCAGGCCCCAGAAGGCAGCAGCTGGGACTCAACCCCACTGCCCCAGTCTGGCTTGGCCCTGGCTCATATCATTGCTGATGATGTCCTTGTCTGGGGCAGCCGCTGTATGGGATCCAAAGGATTTCGCAAGGGGGGGGGGAGGAGTGAAAAGTGGCCGTGAATGTCCATATGTCCATGAGACCCAGCAGCTCGGGCAGGCAAGGTGCGGAGGAGGAGGCTGCTAAGGACACCCAACCTTCACCCAGGCAACGGGAAGAGACTCCTGCCTGGCCACGCCCAGCGGGCAGCACCCAGGCAAGACAGCCCTTCCACAGCGGCACTGCAGAGAACAATCTGGGGTCCGAACCGTGGGAGCCGCAAGCAGTGCAGGCCCCACCTGCTACCCTGTCTCTAAACACAGGTATACGTTGTAGGGAAATTACAGGGAGAAGCAAGACTATTGATTTTTTAAAGGTAGATAGATTGATTGATTTGCAAGGCAGAGCAACAGAGAGAGGGAGACACATAGAGAGATAGTCCATCTGCTGGTTCACTCCCCAGATAACTGCAACAGCCAGGGCTGGACCAGACAAAAGCCAGGAACTCCATCCAGGTCTCCCATGTGGGTCCAGGGCCCCAAGCACGTGGGCCATCCTCCACTGCCTTCCCAGGTGCATTAGCAGGGAGCTGGATCAGAAGCCAAACATCCAGGACTTGAACCAGCACTCCAATATGAGAGGCCAGCTTCTCACGGGTGGCTTCACCCACTGTGCCGCAACACCAGTCCAACACGTGCTTGTTCAGCTCCATCCCTGTTCTCAGCCTTGGCTGCAGATCAGAACTGCCTGGAGACCCGTGAACGTGGCAGACTCCAAGGCCCTGCTCAGACCCCGCATGAACTGGTGTCTTCTAGGGGAGCAGTCCCCGGGATCTGACTGTATTTTTTCCTGAATTCCTAAGTGATGGTGATACTCAAACAGGATTGAAAACTGGTGGTGCACATAGTTCAGATCCTCTCCTAGGACGAGCTCAGGGCTGATTCTCACTGCAAGGCGTAAGGTGTGTCCTGCTGCCTCCATTTCCCAAAAAGGGTCCCTCTCCAGGAGGCTCTGCCAGGTCTGGGGGAGCTTGCTTTCTGCCAAGGACCACTTAGATATTTATAACATCATTTGTGGGCCATTCAAAATTATCAGCCTAAAAAGTAGCCACTATAGATATGTATTAAGATTTATTTATTTTCATTTGAAAGTCAGAGTTACACAGAGAAAGAAGGAGAGGCAGAGAGAGAGAGAGAGAGAGAGGTCTTCCATTCACTGGTTCACTCCCCAATTGGCCGCAATGGCCAGAGCTACACCCATCCAAAGCCAGGAGCCAGGAGCTTGTTCTGGGTCTCCCATATGGGTGCAGGGGCCCAAGGACTTGGGCCATCTTCTACTGCTTTCCCAGGCCATATCAGAGAGCTGGATTGGAAGTGGAGCAGACCGGACTTGAACCGGTGCCCATATGGGATGCTGGCACTGCAGGCAGCGGCTTAACCACTACGCCACAGCGCCGGCCTCCTATAGATACGTATTGAAGTTCAAGTCCCACCTGCAGTTGCCTTGGCAGCACCAGACTGAATGATTTCATGGGCCCTGCATGGCCAGCTGGCCAGAGGGTCCCCACCCCTGCTAGAGGCCTGGAGCTACCCGCGTTCGGCAGCCCCTCTGCTGCTCTGGGCTCAGACTCCCCCGACAGCCTCCATGTCAGTGAAAGCATCAACTGCCCAAGCCCAGGGCCCTCCGTGTCCTCAGAGACACGGGCAGTACGGAAAGGAAGCCCAAAGCCTGTCCAGGACTTGTTACGGCATTGCAGGGGGCACAGCCACTTTGAGGCCCCTCCGAGGGATGCACAGCAGGGTCTCCTCAGTGCCCACTTAGGGCCATGCAACCCTGGCTTCTGTGACAACCAGGAGAGGCAGCTTTCTGGGATAATTCCCAGGTCCAGGGCCTGGAGGGAACTTAAAGATGCACACCCAAACTCTAAAAACCAGCCGCAGGGTGGGCGTTGTGGCACGGTGGGTCGAGCCGCCACAGGGGATGCCCATATCCCATACCAGAGTGCCTCATTCAAGCTCTCAGAAGGAGAAATCCAGCATGAATGTGGACAAAGCCCCAGGGGGTAGCATGGACACCACCTGGCATCTGATCACAAGGCACCCGGCTCCATCACTCTCCCTGTTAGAACAGCCCACCTTGACCCAAAGTGCTGCACAGGCCCGTGGGTCCTGCCGACCTGGATTCTGTCCTCACTCCTGTGATCTGCACTGACACCAGTGACTGACACCTCCACCCCCAGCCTCAGCCTGCCAGCTCAGGGCATGGGGTGGCCCAAGGTGAGAGACTGTTGTCCACTCCTGCCACTTACGGTGTGGTTTCAGGGAAGGGGGTGGCCCAAGGTGACAGTTGGCCACTCCTTCCACTTACACTGTAGTTACAAAGGCTCCACGGTGACCAGCACCACAGCAATGAAGACGGTGACAGAAGGGACTCAGGTTCTCAAGTTTCAAGTGGAAAAAAAAACTAAAGCCAGGATTGGCCCTGTACAGTGTCAGCCCCAAGGACAGAATCCCAGCTGCCCCTGGGCCTGGCACAGCCCACAGTAGGGAGTCAGTGCCCGGTCTGTGTCCACCCTGCTCCCAAGCGAGCTGGCAGAGACTCATCCCCGAGGGAGCCGCACGAGGAGGGCCGGGGAGAGGCCCTGAGCAGAGAGGGCAGGCCCAGAGCAGGCCCAGGGTGGGCCCAGGACCCCCTCCCCGCCCTGCTCCCAGGGCTGCCACACCCACGCTCCCCTTGCTGCCTTGTGATCCACCCCTTCCCCTTTTAGACTCTAGCTCGGATGGACGTGGTGGGGACAATGGTGCCCAGGCCAAGAGAGTGGAGAGCGGAAGGAAGGACGACCACGGTGAGGGAGGGCGGCAGAGTCTACAAACGAGCGCGACTGCACTATTCTCTGCAGACAGATGCAGGCCCCTCCCACCCCAGAGCCCATGTCCCAGGAGGCCCCTGCTCCGGGTGCCACTGGGACACCTGGGGCATTGGCCTGCGAGTCAGACACCGCTGGTTGGGATCCTGCCCTTGCGCCCTTGTATTAACTTGGGAAAGGTATTGAATTCCTCTGAGCTTCAGTCTCTTCATCTTAAAAAATAGTCCTAAAAACACGTTTTATTATGATTGAAGTAATATACAGAAAGAATGTAGTGCCATTACTGATATATTCCAGTGGCTCAGTAGTGTCAGATCTGAACCCTCCACCTCCTTCCCTGGGGAGAACAACCACACACACACACACACACGCACACGCACACACACACAGAGTCACACAGGGCACACACATGCATATATGTACACATGCACATATGTGCCATACATACTTGTACACACATGCCCTGCATAGGTACATGCACACACGCATGAACATGCATGACCATATAGCCATCGTATCTTCAAACTTACGATGAGCCAGACCCCCATCCGTACAAGACACACCAGGTTGCACAGATACCCTCCCGTGAGGAGGAGACAGATGTGTTCAGCGAGTAAAAGGCTGAAACTAGATGGTGCCATTGACCCCTCAAGTTCACGTCTATGAGTTCGTGCTTCTGAGTGAATGGTCAGGGTGACTCTGCAGGATCAGTGGACACCACTGTGACCCCAGGCAGGGTGAGAGGACCCTCCCCCACCCTGCCTGTCACTCCAGGCAGAACAAACGAATGCCCACTCTCACCCCAGGCGGGGCCATGCATTGTCCCCCAGCTCCTCCATGGAGCCACCTCTGTCCTCACCAGGCACAAAACCAAGGGGGCCTAAAAACAAAACTCCCCCTCCTGAGTAGCTTGTCTCAGGTCTGCAGGTACAGTAAGGAGAAGCTGACAGAGGCAGGGAAGCCATAGGGAGAAAGAGCAAGGACACTTGGGGAGGCCAGAGGAGTCGTGCCCGGCAAGCCACAAGAGAGGGATCGGAAGAACGTGGGGCTGGCCCTGTGGCGGAGCAGGTTAAACCCCTGCCTGCAGCGCCAGCATCCCATGTGGGCGCCAGTTCAAGTCCCAGCTGCTCCACTTCCCATCCAGCTCACTGTTAAGGGCCTGGGAAAGCAGTAGAAGATGGCCCAAGTGCTTGGGCCCCTGCACCCACATGGGAGACCCAGAACAAGCTCCTGGTTCCTAGCTTTGGATCAGCCCAGCTCTGGCCATTGCAGCCATTTCGGGAGTGAACCAGTGAATGGAAGATCTCTGTCTCTCCCTCTCTCTCTGTCAATCTGCTTTTCAAATAATTAAACCAATATTTTTTTTAAAGTTAAAGCCCTCTCTACACACAGTCTTGTTGAGCAGAAATGAGGTGCAGGCAGTTAACATTCCTGAGATCCAGGGTGCCCTGTCCCAGCACTGCTCTGTGTGATTCCAGATCCCATGCTGCTTAACTAAAAAAAGTAGATAGCATTGTCCTCGCTTTGTAGGTAAGAGATTGAGGCCCAGAGAGGTTAAAGACCTCTATCAAGGTCACGCAGAGCCTGGCAGAGTCAGGCCATGGTGTCTGTTCATCACCGAGCATGTCAGAGTGTATGTGCAGGGATCAGCAAGCATGGATTTGAACCCACGCCTGTCAGCTGTGTGGCCTGGGACACGCGGCTGAACGTCCTGAGCCTCTGTTCATGTGCAAAATGGAAATAATACCTGTCCCACGAGGTTACTGAGAAAAGTCAACGAAATAGGAAAAGCATTTCAGGCTGTGGCTGGCCCCGAGCAGGTGCTCACTGGACAGTGGCTGTTAGAACCCTTGTTTGCTGAGTCATTGTTTTGCTGTGTTCAGAGGCTCACAGAAAGGGGACTGTCCCCTGTGCAAGTCTCTGGAGGCTACGGAGGCCAGGCTGGGGCTGGGTGGCAAGTTCATGGCCTCGTGGCACAGGATGGCCTTTATTGCTTGAGTATTCTGGACCGAGAGGAGGTGGTGGGCGGGCCAGGGCAGGACACTGGGAGAGCAGGTCAGGCTGGGAAACGCTGGGAAGAGACCCCTCCCCAGCAGAACAGAGGCGGGGAAGCAGGCTGAGCACCTCTTAGTGACCTCAGGACACAGCGGGCGGGCAGCAGCCCTGGGCAGACAGGGCCTCCCCGACATTCGTGTGCTCCACACAGCTACGGATCACAGCAGCCCAGGGCGTGTGTTGGGGGAGGACAGTGGGGAATGGGTGGGCGGGGGAGAAGAAGGGGAGCGTCCTCCCAGCCCCAGGGGATTCTGCTGAGACGCTGGTCTGTGAGTTGCAGTTTCACTTAGCGCTCGCGTGGAGCACTGCCCAAGGCTGTCATTATTAAGGGGGCGCCTTTCACACTGCACACACTGCAACGCTGCACTTTTCAGTCTTTTTCTGATGACTGGAAGTAAAGAGTCTGGAGGAAGAAGCGTCCTTTGGGGGCCGGCACCATGGCACAGCGGGTTAAGCTGCCATGGGTGATGCTGGCATTCTACATCTGAGCGCCAGTTCCATTCCCAGCTGTTCCTCTTCCAATCCAGCTCCCTGCTGATGGCCAGGGAAAGGAACTAAAGTTGGCTCAAGTGCTTGGGCCCTGCACCCTTGTGGGAGGCCAGGATGAAGCTCCTGGCTTCTGGCTTCGGCCTGGCCCAGCCCCAGCTGTTGGGTATGCAAGGTCTCTCTCTCTCTCTCTCTCTCTCTCTCTCTCCCTCTCCCTCTCCCTCTCCCTCTCCCTCTCCCTCTCCCTCTCCCTCTCCCTCTCCCTGTTTCTCTGCCTTTCAAGTACATAAATCTTTTTTTAAAAAGCATGTTTTTCTAATACTCAGAAGGAACAGTCTGAGCCCACCATGGCCCTGGTGACAAAGGGTCCGTAATTGGTACATAAATCTATAAAACCCAAAATCCCCCACACCTGCCCCCGCCTTCGTGTATCGTGTTGATGCAGACAGGAACTGAGATGAATCAAAGCACCCACTGGTAATTTAACACAAGTGCCCGTACCTGCTTCCCCCGTAGCTACAGTTCAGGCTGGACAGTTCCTAACGACTCAGCTAGTGTCTCGCTGGCGGGTGAAGGGTTCGTGGGAGGCCCCGAGCACCTGCAGAACCAAACCTGAGCCCTCCTGGGCCGACGTGACCAACCACAGCGGCTGGGCGGCTCACATGACAGAACCGGGGCTCCCGGTCCTGGGGGCTGAACTGGGATCCCTGTAAGGACTCCTGGCTGTGGTGGCTTTCTCCCCACACCCTCCATGGAAAAGGGGGGCGCTATCTGGACATTAGCCCATCACAGGGGCCCACCCCATGGCCTCACCTATCCCTAATGACTTCCCACAGGCCCCACCCACCAAGACAAACACCCTGGGGACAGGGCTTCAACACGCGCCTCCCTTGGGCCCGCAACACGCCACACACCCAAGGCCATCAGGAGCCAGTGCCTGCCCAGGGCATCACAGTGGCCAGCAGCCACCAAGCCTTCTGCGGGGCTGGGAGCAGAGCTGCCTTTTCCAGCTGCCCACCAAGGCTCCTGACAACGCCCGCCTCGGCCCTCCAGGCCCTGGGCAGAGCCCATATTCCCGTGGGGCTGGGAGCCATTGCAGCAAATCCCGCCGGAAGCGCCAGGGCGATGCGCAATGGGGCCGGGGACTCGGCAGCCTCTGTCCTCCCCTTGAGATTGCCACCCTCGAGGCAGCGCCCGAGTGCTTGGTCTAGGTCACGGGGTCTTGAAGGAAAAAGGGCGTGGCCAGGGCTCCAGGAACGCCAGGTGCCCCTGCTCGGCGCGGGAGCTCCTGTCTTCCAGCCAGGGTCTGTGTGAGCTCTGGCAGGGACCCGGGCGTGGGAGCGACGGGGAAGAAACCCAACGCCCTTTCCAACGACAGTCCCGGCGCAGGCGTCCTGACCTGGACTCTGGCATCCGGCTGTCACGTGCCATGAGAGGGTGGGCTGTCCTGGAACAGGGGTCAGGCTTCTGCCTGTGCCTGTCCAGGCCACGGGGCTGGGCTGGGCTCGGCCTCAGAAACGTTCAATGGCTTCTGCCGGAAACCAAGGTCCAGGTGGTGATGGGAGGTGGGCCAAAGTGGAAATCTGGGCACTGCAGGCATCTGTAGCCCACGGACCAGTGACAGAGAAGTAACAGACGAGTGTAGCCTGCCTCGGAGAAGAGAAAGGGAGAAGGGGGCAGCGGGGGCAGCAAGCCGGGGAAGGGAGGCGCTCAGGGAAGAAAAAGCAGAGGGGGGAAGAGGCCGGGCCAGGGGCTCTGCCTCCTGGTGCAAGGCAAAGGGCCACCACTCCACCAAATCAGCCCCGGGCACAGTGAGCAGCGAGTCCACGTGTGGAGGTGTGCTTGGGGCGGGGGGCCCCAGGCCAGGCTGGCAGGGGCGGGGAAGCTTCGTCTACCAGGCTACAGATGCACAGACCCCAGGGCTGGCAGTTCCGCTCCCCTAGGTAGGCACCCTGAGACGATCTCCCACACTCGATCCAGGAAAAGATGCCCAAGAATGTGGCCAGCAAGCATCTGGAGAGAGGCCCAAAGCCAGAGCCCGGCCCAGATGTCCAACAGAAGAACAGGGGCGTGCGCCGCGGTGTGTGTCCCGTCCCAGCTGGCTCACGGCTGTGGGGACAGCCCCCGCCCCCTAGGTGTCCCCCAGGGCTCAGGCTGACAGCACCCCTCCCCCACGGCCGCAGCATGCCTCTTCAGCTCTCCCTGGACGGAAACCAGCCAAGCCAGCCTGGGCCGCAGAGGCTGCAGGGGACATGCCCGGCTCGGGTGTCTCCACTCCCAGAGAGAACTCACTGACCCCACTTTACAGATGAGGAACTGAGGCTGAGAGGCCAGCAAGAGCGTCAGTGGCTGGTGTTAGAGTCCAAACTCAACGCTTTAACTGGGTCCCCCCCGTGCCCCACTGTCCCTTGGGACACCACCGCCCTCGCGCTCCCTGGAGCCCTGGCCACGGGCGAGGTGGAGCACCGCCCACCTGCACAGGTCATAAGCCGGGACCTGGGCAGTGCCTCCTGCCCAGAGAGCAGGGAGTCCCACCTCCCCCGCCGGAGTTGCACAGAAGTCTAGAGAGGGGCCGGCCGCTCCGTGGTCACACAGCCCCCAGGTCACGATGGCACGGTGCCTCTCACCACAGCCGTGTGCTTGCTCCAAGTCCGGTCCCTGTCTGTTCCCTCCAAGGACTTCAGGGCCCTGACCACCCCCCGCCCCTTCCCGTGCCAGTGGGGTGGTGGACCCGCAACCGCTCACCTCTCTGTCCAGATGCCAAACCCCTGCCGCCAGGGGAATTCAGGGTCCTTGGTCCCTCCAAAGTCAATGCTGCTGTGGACCCCAGGAGGGAGTGGGCAAGGACCGGGCAGCCCCCAGCCTGGCCCGCCTTGGCCCCCGCCCAGTCCACTGGGCCACAGCCTCCTGTCCAGGCAGGCGCTGGGGCGGCCGTGGTGGCGGGCGGCAGGCGAGTTGCTGCTCTGGGCTCTCCTTGGATAAACAAGGCTGCATAGCAACCGCTCTCTGTGTGCCGCAGCCAGAGCCAGGAGACTGGTCCTCTGTGGCCTCTGTGGCTCGCCCGGGTGCTGGGCACTCCCCAGTGACTCACCTGTTCCCTGGGGCTGGGGATGCCAGAGAGCGAGACAGAGTGATGGTCACAGCAAGGAAGCCTTGGGGCGGGGCTGTTGGCATTGAGCCCCCGGTTTTGCTCACTTGGCTGCTGGGCCCAGTTGGGGCCAGCTCACTAGCTGCTTTGAAAGGCAGAGGGGCAGACAGAGGGAGCAGCCAGGCCTCAATAGCAGGCAGAGCTGGGTCTGAATCCTGCCCCCAGTACTGCCAGCTGTGTGTCCTCTGGCCAGTACATAACCTTTCTTGGCCTCAGTTTCCTCATCTATAAAATGGGTATAATGGTGCTGACTTGCTAAAGCTGCTGGAAATATTAAATAGGCCCACATAACAGGTTTGTGACTTTGTCTAGCGCATAGTAGGCCTTTCCATTTCTCCCCCAGAAGCACTTACATAGCAAGAAGACCGTGGCCTTCCCCCAACCAGGTTCCTCCGCCCCAACTTTTGGAAAAACATGAACCTCGCAGCCATGTGTGCTTCCTCACTGAGTCCAGGCCCCTGGCCAGAAATCTACACAACAGCCATCATTCCACACCCTACCCTATCCTAACCCTCGCCGTCCAATCCACGCAGCCTTGCCGAGAGTTGAGAGCCCAGAAACACCAAGGGTGTTTCCAGGCTGGGCTCCTGTTCTTCAGGAGGGCCGAGCAGGGAGGCGTGGGGCTCTGCTCCTCCCTGACAGCCACTGAGGCCCTGGGGGAGGAGCAGCTGTTGTCCAGCCAGCTGCAGCAGGGCTGAGGCACACCAGCAGGCAAGGACAGAGAGCAAGGCCCCTGCACGCAAGGCAGGGTGGCCAGGGGAGGGAGCCAGCAGGGGACCTGAGCTCCGACTTCCCCGCAGAGGCCTGAGAGAGAGGCGTTTCCTGCAGCCTGGGAAGGGGGGTCACGGGCATGAGACGGCCCCTGGGAGACAGGGATGAAGAGTCCCAGGGCCAGGTGGGAACATGAGTCCGGCAGAGCAAGGCCTCGCCCCAGGTACACAGCTCAGGAGTGAGAGTGAGTTCTCAGTGGTGGGACCAGGAGACAAGAGACTTGTGTTCAGCCCTGATGCTGTCACCAACTTCCCTCTGTGGCCTCCAACAAGCCCCTGCCTGCCCTGGGTTTCCAAGCTGTAGTTTGCGAAAGGGGGGATCAGAGACTGCGTGACCTCCAGGTCTCAGAGTCCGGTGCCCTGAAGTCTGGGACCTGCCCCAGCCTGGAAGCCCCCTCCCTTCCAGGAGGTAGGCTGGCACCGTCTCTGGACAGGCACTGTCTCCGCACAGGCACTCTGCAAGGGCTGACTCATCCTCTCAGTCCAGTGCACCTGCTCTACCCCAGCCTGGAGGGCTGGGAGGCGCTGATTGTCCGAGAACTTGGCGGGAGGATGGCGCTCAGGCACTGCCAAGGACCCAGAACCGTCCTCACCCAGCTGCACTTCCCTCTGCTTGACTTGTTCCCTGGGAAGCTCCAAATCATTACAAGCAACATAAGCTGAAACCAGAGAGCACCAACCAAACCTTTCACATCACGGATGAGGAGAACTGAGGCCCAGAGGCCCACATACAGTCAGTGGTTGTGATAGGTCCCTCAGGCCCAAGGCCACCTGACTTTGCTGCTTCTGAGCCCAGCTGTCTCTCAGTGGCTTCACCCAAAAAAATCCAACTGCTCACCCCACACGGGCTATGCCCCTCCCACCCTCCTCTCCCATTCCCAAAAAAGGAAGTGTCAGAGAAGAGCAGCTTACACCCCACAGCCACAGAGAACTGGAGGGAGGACACCGTTTTTTCAACAGTGGATGGATGGATGGATGGGAGGATGGATGGATGGATGGATGGAAGGATGATTGGAATATGGGTGAATGGGAGGATGAGTGGAGGAATGAATGGATGGATGGGAGGAAAAAGGAAGGATGGAGGAAAATGAGTGTGAATAGATCAATGAATTCATTAATTTAATTAAAGAGAGAATATAAATAAAAAGATGGAGAGAGAAGGAACCAACAGGTGAGGAAAGATCTGGCAGCCAGTAGAGAAAAGGTATTTGATTCATTTTTATAACAGCATACAAAAAATAAGACACTTCCTAAAGTGCTCCCACATCTCCACCTATAAAAACCCATCATGCTTCGGATGGCATTTGGGACGGCAGTTAGATGCTGCTTGCGACACCCTCAACCCATCTCAGAGCGCCGGTGTGCGTCCCAGCTCTGCATCCAATCCAGCCTCTGCTAATGCGCACGCTGGGAGGCAGCAGGTGATGACCCAAGTACCTGGGTTCCTGCCGCCCACATGGGAGAGCCGGGCTGGCTTCCAGGCTCTTGGCTTCAGCTCCCGTTAAGGGCCATTTCAGGCATTTGGGGAGTGAACCAGAGGATGGGCGATCTCTCCTTCTTCCTCTCTCTCTCTCTCTCTGTGCCTTTCGAATAAAAGAAAAGAATGGCTAAGGGAAGTTCTCCAACAGGAGGAAATGATAGCAGAAGGAAATGTGCAACCCTAGGAGTGGAGAAAGGACAGCAGGCACAGCACAGGGGTGAATTTAATAGGCTATTCCTCCCTCCCTGGAGCAGGGCAGGTACACAGGGTGAAACAGAGCGTCCGAAAGCCCCAGAAAAACCCAAGCACAGCTCACACAATTGGACACCCTCAAGGGACCATGTCCAGGAGCGTATCTGGGGGGTTTGGAGCAACATCTGGGGATCAAGCAACTTTCCAGCCCCACTGCTGAATGCCACCCCGTGCCAAGGCCCCTGATGGCTGAAGACACTCCAGGGAGGTTTCCTGTCCCTTCAAGCTGACAATGCGCTCACTGCCACTCCACTGGGTCAGAGGCTCGCAAAGCCTCGCACGCCTGGGAGGGGAGGACAAGTCAAGTCCATGGGGCGGCCTCCAAGCACCTTCCCCAACACAGAAGAGCAGCTGCCCTCGGAGGAGGCCGGCAGGAGGGCAGCCCCGGCCCTCAGCGCCTGTGGCGAGAGGCGAGGCCGCGTTCCCACCCACTCCTCATCGCCTGTGGGAAGAACACGAGCAAGTCACAGCCTGTGCGGGGGGGTGGTGGTGGTGGAGGACAAGGAGGGGCTGGGGCCGCGTCACTTCAACAGCGGTGAATTCACAGAGGGGACCCGTGCCCGTGCAGCTGGCAGACTGGGCTTGGCCACCGGCTCCAGGGCTCAGGCGCTACCTCACGGTGTGCCAGGGGTAAGCTTATCAGCAACTGGCTTCCGCGATGGCCGTGGATTCTCTGGCTCAGAGGTGCTCAAGAAGCCGGAGAGTGGCCTTCCGGGGCGTTTCTTAGGGACATCAGTCTCCTCCTGCCCCGACCCTCCCCCACAGACGCCTGTATGTTCCAGCTCAGTGGTCCTGGAACATGGGCGAGGCAGAAGCAGTCCCTGGGGTCCGGGTGGGTCCTGTGTGTTAATCCAGCTGCAGTCTGGCGTTATGCCCTTGCCCAACCCTGCCCAGGGCATCTCCCCCCGGCCACTCCCCAGGTGCAGTGTGGGACACCATGTGAATGGGAAGAAGAAGGAAGCTCCCACGGCAAAGGAAGCGTGGGAAGCGCCGGCTTACAGAACGCCGAGGCGGCCCCTGCACAGCCCCCACCTCAGCGTCTTCAGCAGCCGCATGCAATGCAACGCTCCAGTAAGGGGCCGGGTGGGAGGCCGCTTCCAGGCCTGTGAGCCCGCAAAGACCCGTTTGTTCATGAAATATTTCTGAAGACCAGAATTTTTAAAACACATAGTCCAAAATTCTGCTGTAATCTGAAGTTGCCAAGGTAACGAGGCCAGAACTTGAGCAGAATCCAATAACAAGTTTATCATTCCATTCAAAGACTATTTTGCTTCCTGGGACCATGGAGAAAAAGCAGACCTCAAGAAAGGTGTGCGATGGTCAGGTGCATCTCTCTCCGCAGCCCATCCAGGGACCCTCCAGGGAAGGCATCAGAAACCAAAAGAGAGGGGAAAGCATGTGCAGAAAAACACACGGCAGCAAAGCTGGGATCCCAGGGGCGGAGGGCAGCGGGAGAGGACCTGTCTCCCACCGCAGAACTGACGTGCGCTCCCACACGCCCCACCACCAATCCCTTCTCAGGAAACGGAACCACCACCAGTCCGAGGCCAGGCCCCCTCCAGAGTGTGCCTGGCAACCAGACCCCCAGCGTCCCACCTGCTAGCTGAGAAGCCAGGTTTCAGGAGAGCCCCCTTGGCTGGGCGGTCCCGAGGCTGGGTCTGTGGTCTCCAGGCCCGCTGGGCCCTGCAGGGGGCGAGGCAAAAGGAAGGAGACCCTCACATCCTCCCAGGGTGGACAAGCCAGGGCCAGCCAGAGGACGGCCAGGCCCGCTGGGCTCTGGGCACTGGCTCTGTCTGATGTCAGTGGGAGGAGGACTCCTGCTTCTTGCCGTTCCCTGGGTGACAGTTGCCATGGATATAAATCAATTTTTGGTGACTGCGTGTCGCCAGTTGAATATCAAGAGTATGTTCCTGGGAACCACAGCCGGACAGAGACACACACGGGGACAGGGCGACAGCATGCTTGGGCCTGGATACCAGCAGGTGCCTGGCTCCAGGGAGCCCAGCCTGGCTCCAGCAGCACGGATTCACGTGCCAAGGAGCAGTAACCGGACACTCGGGTGAGCCCCCCTCCCCCCACAGCAGCATGCAGGGAATGTCCACCAACCAGCCCCCGGAAGAAGGTCTGCCAGTCTAAGCACTTCCGACGCCAACTCCGCCATCCTCACAACAACCTACGGGGGGGGGGGGGGGGGGGGGATGCTCTCATTGTTCTCCTTCTACAGATCAGGGGACTGAGGCTGAGAGATGGACGCTCAGCTACTAGTGGTAAGGCCAGGATTCAAACACCTGGGCGTGGGCCGTCCCTGCACTTTGTGGTCATCTGGGGAGTGAGCCAGTGGATAGAAGATCCATCTCTCTCTCTCTCAAATAAATAAATATTTTAAAGCCCTGCCCAAACCTTAATCTAATCAAACCTGAAGCTCTGTGCTGTCCCACACCCTGGCCATGGCTACTTACATGTAAATTAATGAAACCTGCACAGAACCGGAAGTTCGGTTCCTCAGCCCCCCTGGCCTCGTTTTAACCGCATGCTGAGTAACTCCCGCATGGGACAGCACAGCAACACTTCCATCATCACACAGCTTCAGCCACCGCAGAGAGAGCTGACAGAACTCCTGGACGTCAGAGGACACAGAAGACAGAGTGGGTGCTGAGCCCACAGCGGGGAGGCCAGCAGGCCGGGCCTTGGCTCCCCCCATGACACCTGCTGGCCTGCTCCTGGCCAAGGAGGACACCAGCGGGAGCAGAGAAGACAGGACAATCAAACCAAGGACGAAGCCAACCAGACCCTCCCTGACTCGGGGTGAAAAAAGTCACCCAAAACACACACTTTGGGGACACTGGGAAACACATGACAGGCGTTGGATATTCTACATTGGGAAATTATTGCTGGGGTTGTTAGTATAATAATGCTATTGTGGTTATGGTGGAGACCATGATTCTTAGGGACTTCACACTGAAGTATTCAGGAGTAAGGTGGCAGGAGCTCTTCAGCCTCTGTTCTAACAGGTCAGCAAAAACGAACATAAAGGACGCAAAAGACAGCAAAACAGTAACCACTCACTTCAAGGGGCCTGCATCTAGGTAGCTAACTATTCTTTTAATTCTTCTGTAGATTTGAAATGTTCTTAAGTTGGGGAAAATAAATGAAAAACACAATCCTGTCCCCCTCCTCTGCGATCGACAAGATGCAGATGGATGCTGCTCGCAGACAAAGCCCACAGGGACGGTCCAGCAGGGGCCCATCTGGTCCAGCTTCCTGTGCCCAGCAGGCCGGCACTCCACCAGGTGAGGCCCACAGGGAGGGCGGCAGGTCCAGGAAGGTTCAGGGGACCAGCAGTCTGCCCCCGGGTCGCTGCCCCCACCCGAAGCCAGACACCCTCACTGCTAAGCTGGAGGCTCCTGGGCTCTGCTCCGGGACCCGCAGGTCAGAAAAGAAAGGGCCGGGAGCCCTGTGGAACTCCGCAGAAAACTCAGATCCACACCCTCCGTGGGAGCTGGCCCAGGAAGCGGTGGTCTATCACAGCTGCTCTGGAAGGTATCCAGGCCTGCATAAGAAATTTGCACAAAGCAAGCCTGGCACCTAGTGGTCATGTTTATGTTAACATTCGTACAGCCTGGGCGGTCTGCAGGGATGACTGGGTAGTGAGGCATAGGAAGGTGCAATAGTTGCACTCGGGCTCTAACCACTTCAGACAGTGGTGATGAGGGACACACATGTGTGCACTATAAAAGCCAAAGGCAGGGGCTGGCGCTGTGGCACAGTGGGTTCAGCCTCCACCTGCAGTGCTGGCATCCCATATGGACAACGGTTCAAGTCATGGCTGCTCCACTTCCAATCCCGCATCCTGCTAATGGCCTAGGAAAGCAGTGGAAGATGGCCCAAGTCCTTGGGTCCCTGCACCTACGTAGGAGACCCAGAAAAAGCTCCTGGCTCCTGGCTCCATATCAGGCCAGCTCTGGCCATTGCAGCCATTTGGAGAATGAACCAGTAGACAGAAGATCTCTGTATCTCTCCCTCTCTCTCTGTAACTCTGCCTTTCAAAGCAATAAATAAATCTTTCTTTAAAAATAAATTAGCACAGCCATCCCACTAGGCTATGTGGCAGAACCTGTAGCCAGTGACTGGAATTCCACCCCCAGGCCCCCTGGGACAACCCCGACACAGGTGCACGGAGCCCCGACAGAAGCTGGAAACAGTGTGCTGTCAGACAACAGCTCCCCGGCCTGAATCTGCACCAGTGGCTCTCAAAAGTGTCACACAACAGTAGCAGCCACAGTGTCACCCAAGGAACTTGGAAACACACGCTCCTGCCCAACCAAGTCAGCACGGGGTGGGGTGCGGGGGGGCAAAGCTATGTGCTCTCCGCAGCCCTGTGACTACCCTGATGTAAATAGAAGGGGGCTTCACTGTGACTGGCTTGTCAACAGCTCCAGAATACATCAGCACACTGCAGCCTGGACACGGTCAGTGGGGTGGGCGGACAACGCACTTGTTTCCTGAGGGCGCATCTGGGCGTGTGCGGATTCACAGGGACAGCTCTGGAGGACAGTCAGACGGAGAGGGAGTGGGCACCAGCGGGAGGACGCAGTCTCAGCAAACCTGTAACACGGTCACATTTTCACACAAAAATGTTTCCATAGCCCTACACCAGGAACCAAAGCGTACTTCTTACCAGGAAACACGGAGAGGTCAAATTCTCAGAGGTGGAAGGGAGAGGGGTGCAGGGCCGGGGGGGGGGGGGGGGGGTGATGGCTGCACGGCTTGAGGTTACTTCCTGCCACCAAACTGTGGGGACACTGCTGAACATGGTGAAAACGGTCAATTTTACATGAGATATATTTTATCACAATGCTTTTAAAAATAAATTTAAAAAAAAACCTTAACAGGGACATTAGCCGTGAGAAAGACACCAGCTCCACTGCCAGTGCAGCCACTTTTGGCCTGAAGACTGCGCCCTTCCCAGGGTGAGTGCCCGGCAGCGCTCAGCGAGGCTCAACCCTGCCCGGGCACGGGTGGCCACAACCACAGCACCTCGGCCAGCCTCGGCCAGAGCCGGGGTTGGGGCCGGCTGAGCTCCAGCTCCAGCAGGAAACCGCACATGCACAGGGCGGCTGAGCTAAGCCCTGAAAGGCCTCCCTGCAAAGGCGCAGGGGAAACCAATCGGGGAGGGAGAGGCAGGCCACAGCCCTGCACCTGCCCAACCACGGGCCCACACTGGGAGCTCACCTGCCTCCCTCCCACCAGCAATCTGTTCAGAGCGCTGGCGCTGTGGGTGGGGTCTGAGCTCCAAGGGAGCAGAGCACAGGGAGGTGCAGGGCAGGTATCCAGGGGCTGTGGAGAAACGCGGCTCTCAGGCTTCAGCCTGGCGCCCGGGGACAGTCAGGCCACCCAGGACAGAGGACGGGAGGCTCCGCGCTCCCACCAGGCAGCCTTCCCGGTGCAGCTCTTCCGGCCTGGGTGCCTGAGGGTCTGGGAAACCTTACACTTGTTTAGCTTAAGCTGCCCCCCACCCCAAGGAATCTTCCGCTTTATGATGTAGAAAGATGAAAGCCGCAGAAAACACAGAACAAGTCAAAGCTCCTGGCTTCTGCCTGGCCCCACTCTGACTGCTGCAGCCATCTGGGGAGTGAACCAGCAGACGGAAGACCTCTCTCTCTCTGCCTCTCAAATAAACAAATCTTTAAAAAAAAATGATGGAAAAAAAAAAAAACAATGATGGAACTGAACATGAAAGCAAGAGTTGAACGCAGACTCATGATGAAATGGAAATAAAACACGGCTGGCAGAACTGGAAACTGAACCTTTCGGGGAGTAACGTGACCCACTTCTCAGTCTTAGGAGAATATTCATGTCATTTCACTCGGTAGTATTACTCCTGGACACGTCTCCTATGAATATATTTTAAGGAAAATCTGTCCAAGAATCACTCACTATAGCATTCCTTAAAACAAGAGAACGGTTAAAGTGTACATGGGTGGAACAGTTAGAGCCACAAATATCCTTTCAAGATAATTAGCAACATGACACTAGGTGAAAAGTCATAAAATGAATATTCCAATTTTACACAAAATCTGTGTGTGTTCATGCAAAGGACACAACAGACCAAGACAAATGGTTAGCCTCATATTACTTTATTACCTTTTATACCTTCCAGTATTTGCCAAGATTTCTTCAGTGAACATAGCATTTTTAAAAAAAAATTTATTTGAAAGGCAGAGTTACAGAGGCAGACACAGAGAGGTCTTCCATCCGCTGGCCCACTCCCCAAATGGCCACAGCAGCCAGAGCTGGGCCAATCAGAAGCCAGGAGCCAGGAGCTTCTTCTGGGTCTCCCATGTGGGTGCAGGGGCCCAAGGACTTGAGCCATCTTCTACTGCTTTCTCAGGCACATTAGCCAGGAGCTGGATAGGAAGTGCAACAGCCGGGACTCGAACTGGTGCCCATATGGGAGGCCAGCACTGCAGGCCCAGACTTTAACCCACTGCACCACAGCATCAGCCTCTGCAGAAGGATTTCAACCAGTGCTCATATGAGATGTTGGCATTGATAAGGGATGGCTTAGCCCACTGCACCACATGCCAGTCCCATCAAATGCATTTGAGTTTTATATATATATATATATATCTCACATACATATATATATAGATAGATTTATTTGAAAGTCAGAGTTACACAGAGAGAGAAGGAGAGGCATGGAGAGGTCTTCCATCTGCTGGTTCACTCCCCAGATGGCCACAACAGCCAGAGCTGCGCTGATCTGAAGCCAGGAACCAGGAGCTTCTTCCAGATCACCCACGCGGGTGCAGGGGCCCAACCACTTGCGCCATCTTCCACTGCTTTCCCAGGACATAGCAGAGAGCTGGATGGGAAGTGGAGCAGCCGGGACTTGAACCAACGCCCATGTGGGATGCAGGCACTGCAGGCGGTGGCCTTTCCTGCTATGCCACAGCGCTGGCCCCCTTGAGTTATATTTTCAAATTACAACAGGTTGGGATGTAACCCCATGCAAAGTCAAGGAGCACCTGTCTGCCTTCCCAACCTCCTTTACCTGAGCCTTTTACAAAGGACATCAGCTGACTTGCCATTTGCACAATGAACTGTACACCTAAAAATGGCTAGAACAGTGATTTTTGTTAGATAATAAACCAAGTCAACGTTTGCATAAATGTAACAAGTTTGTTTCTTGGGCATAACCATGGTCACCAACCATCTAAATGATCAGCACACACCCCAGTCAGCAGCCTTTAGTGGTGTCTGAGACCTGAAATACCCACGCTCAATGTCACTCACCGCTCAATGTCACTCACCGTCCTGGTGACAAAGGAGCAGAGAAGAGTCAGGGTGCGTGGAGGGAGCTGGCACGACAGGAAGTGCATGTAGCAAGCCAGCGCCATCCAGACAGTGCTGTCACCTCCAGCTCTTCTTACCCCACTTGCACCTCTGGTTCCAAAGCCACCTTCCAATCATAAACCGGGGCAGAGACTGTCTCCATCCAGCGAGCACACTCTGCCCGCAGGAGAGGTGTTTCTCGCAGTGAAGAAACCCATCATGCAGACAATTCAATGACAGGAGCGTGGGAAACTGCATGAGCTCCAAGATACAGCCAAATCCCGCTTCTGAGCCTGCACAGCCCTGCCCAGCTTTGCCGCATCCTGAGCACAGGGAACCAACTCCCAGGGCCACACACTCCCAGCTCCGGCCTCAGTGGCTACACGTGCGTGCCAGGCGGCCCTGCTCTCCCCACCCCCAGCCCGAGCTCCAGGGGACTCTAACTGCAATAAACCAAAGGACAGTAGGGCAAGCCCAGGACAAAACATTTTCATTACCTTTTGCAGTCATTATTACCGAGAAAGAATATGGCAGGCACTTATTTATCTTTTAGATGTATTTATTTGAAAAGTAGAGCAAAACAGATTTTCCATCTGCTGGTTCATTCCTCAAATGGCCACAACAATTAGGGTTGGGCCAGGCTGAAGCCCAAAGCCAGGAACGCCATCCGGGTTCCCCACATGGGTGGCAGGGGCCCAAGCACTTGGGCCATGTTCTATTGCTTCCTTGGGGGCATTAGTAGACAAGCTGGCTTGCAAGTGGAGCAGCTGGGATGTGAACCAGTGCTCCGATATGGGACATCAGCATCACAAGTAGGAGCTTAACCTGTTGTGCAAACCGGGCATATTGCTAAAACTTTTTCTTTGAAAGGCAGAAAGACAGAGGGAGGGAGGTATCTTCCGTCAGCTGGTTCATTCCCCAGATGCTCAGAACAGCTGGAGCCGTGAGTGAGGAACTACTCCACGTCTCCCAAGTACATCATTTGCTGTCTCTCATGCGCATGAGCAGGAAACTGGAAAGCAAGTGAGGTGCTGGGACTTGAACCAGGCACTCTGATAAGGAATATGGCTGTTCCAAGCAGCAGTTTAGGCATTGCACCACAATGCCTTGGCCCTAGCAGACAATTTTTAAGTATTTATTGTTACAGATTTATTTATTTTAAAAAAGAGAGTGTCGCTTCCCCTTTCGCAGAGGAATGACACTAGACCCTGTGCTGTTCTTTCGTCTGCTCGGCCCTTCCCGGGTTTGCTGCTGGTCCTTCCCGGGTTGGCTGCCGGCCCCTCCACCTCCGTGGAAGGGTGGTTCCCCCTGGTCACTTTCCCCACTTCTGCAGGGGAGCGGCACACCGCCGGCCGGCTCTCTCGGGGGCTGCACAGGTGTTCCCCTTAGATGTTCCTGGTGCATGTTGTCTCTCTCCTCCTTTATAGTCCTCTTCCACCAATCCCAACTCTGCTGCCCACACGCCGAGCACGCTGCTCTCCTCCAATCAGGGGCAGGATCAGCTCCTGCAGCTTATCAGTCAAATTGGCGAGAGGCAGCTGCGTAGAAGTTTACTCCTCCCCAGCGCCATATTGTGGGAGAGCAGATGCATAGAATAAGTCTTAATTCCAGTAACTTAGTCTAGTCTCAGTTGCTCCCCACAAGAGAGGTCTTCCATCTGCTGGTTCACTCCCCAGATAGCTGCAACAGCCAGAGCTTGGCCAGGCCAAAGCCAGGGGCCAGGGGCTTCATCCAGGTCTTCCACGTGGGTACAGGGGCCCAAGCACTTGGACCATCCTCTGCTGCTCTTCCCAAGCCATGAGCAAGGAGTTGAAGCAGAAGTGGAGCAGCCGGGACACAAGCCGGTACCCACATGGGACACCGGCGTCACCTGCTACACAACACCAGCTCCGACTTTCAGACTTGTCGCTTCACACCCCTCCCCTCCCGAAGCGAGACAGACTGCAACCAAGCAGACGGCACCCTGCACGGCCCTCCAGGCACTGACTTCCGATTGCTGTTCCTCCCCACAGCACCCCTGGGAGCGCGGCCCATGGAGCTCCATCACTTGAGCCAGCTGGCACCATTGGCCCGAGCACCAGCCACGCCACGCCTTCTCCCAGGGTCCCCAGCGTGAACACTGCTGCTGATCCGTCTACACACACTACTCAGGCCCCTCATTCTGCTGCTCTGTCAGCACCAGAGTGCTGAGGGGCCATAGAAGCTAAGATCGCCACATGAGAGTAAAAGAAAATCTAATTTTATGCCTGAGCTGCCTTCAAAGGAAGGATCAACAAATGACCACATGCAGGGCACCATAAAAACCAGGGCCTTCTGGGCTGTGCGTTCCACACCAGCCCCTCCCACCCCCCGTCCCTCTTTCTGGGTGCCCCCCTGTTCCTGCCCTGCTCCATCCGGGAGACCCAGGCCTGGGGGCTCCTCTCTGCTGACACCACTCCCTTGGGAAGCTCCCCGGTCTCGGGGCTTTCCCGCCACATCCACGTGAGCAGCAACCTGCAGTCTCCAGCCCACGTGCAACCTAGCGGGACTCAGCAGTTCAATACATGCCAGACTCGATGCCCGATCTCCCCTTCACCCCACTACAGCGTCCAGGCGCTCTGGCTGGGAACACCTGGGGATCATACCCAGGTCCTCTTGTTCCACTCCCATGGGAAATCCCGTCAGCTCCACACCCAAACAACCCCAGAACCAACCAAGTCTCACCGTTACCACCTCCCGGGCCAGGCCGTCTGCCCTCCCCTGGATGGCCACAGCTTTCCCTCCAACTTTCCTCAACACAGCAGGGAAGGCAACACTGAATCCTCAGCGCAGAGGCCAGACCGCATCGCTCTGCAGCTCAGACGCCCAGCAACACGCCAGCCCCCCTACGACTCGGACCTTTCAGTCTCCCTCAGAGCACAGGCAAACATCACCAGGACCCAGCCTCACGCGCCCAGCTCAAGGTTTACCTGC
This sequence comes from Oryctolagus cuniculus, assembly GCF_964237555.1. Classification (NCBI taxonomy): domain Eukaryota; kingdom Metazoa; phylum Chordata; class Mammalia; order Lagomorpha; family Leporidae; genus Oryctolagus; species Oryctolagus cuniculus. Next base: position 174,009,486 of record NC_091433.1, read on the forward strand.
CCTCCCCTTGGGGTGCCTAAAGGAACTCGCTCACCTGAGAGGTGCAGCTGGCCCTACCCGGTTCTTCTCCAAAGGATCCGAACCTGCTGGCCCGTACCGTCCAGGGGGACCTGATGGGCAGACACAACTACCACCTGCACGGACGGCCCAGACTTACTGAAGTCCTACTTACTTACTGAAGTTACTGGAACACCATCACGTTTCTCTGAAGAGTACAGCACCACTGGCCAAACCAGGACTCGGACACGCCCTGAACACGCCCCTCTCAGCCCCAACTTCCCTAGAACCTTCACCCTAACTCCGCGGGGAGCCCAGGGAATGAAGCCGCAGCTGCCGGCTCCTGGCTCTGCGCTTCGCAAATAGACACTTGCTTTCTGCCACCACCCCAAAGTCGGCTAATGGGCTTTCTGCCCGCTGGGCGGGTGCACCCAGGCCTGGAGACACTGCTCTGCAACCTCTCAACCCACCTGCCAGGATGCAACACACCACCCAACGCTGGCCTCGGGCCTCCGCCTACAACTCCTCCCCACATGTCCCTTGCCTAACACTCCTGCTCTGTGCTACCATCTCTACTTCTCAGTAGGCCCTACCTGATTCAATACGTAATTCCGTACCCTGCATAGCCAGGCCACATAATTGTTTCTTTCCCCCTTAACAGTTACCATCTTCTAACACACGATGGCGAGCCTACTTAGTCGTGATGCATTGCTGGCATCTGTCACTAACTCCTCCAGGGCAGATGAATGGATTTTTAGAAGAAAAAAAAAATAGATTTTATTTGAAAGGCAGAGTAACTGAGAGGGAGGGACAGAGATCTTCCATCCATTGGTTTACCCCTCAAATGGCTACAACAGCCAGAGGTTGGCCAGGCCAAAGCCAGGACCCTGACAATCCTAGGTCTCCCATACGGGTGGCAGGGGCCCAAAAACTCGGGCCATCTTCCATTCCAGGAGTTGGGTAGGAAGCAGAGCAGCTGGGACTTGAACAGGGGTTCATTTGGGATGTCCACGGCTCAACCCACTGCGCCACAACACTGACGTATCAAGCAACCGAACAATACCTTGCAAGATAGGCAATCACTAAAAACCATCTGTAAAATGAATGAATACAGACTGCTTACATTACTCTCCCTGTCAGATTCTAACAACCTGAGTCACATCAACGCAGCAGCCTTCACCCTACAAGACCCCACGTCTGCCCCTCAAATGCTTCTTTGCACCAAAGTTTCAAAAATTCCCCACTTTGATGTTTACTTCCATCAAAACATACTCATAGGCTCATCTGTACCTACAGGATTACGTTTCACAAGTTCATTTCACATCCCACGACCCACTGAAGCCATACTCCAGTCACTGGGGCGCAGCCGAGAACAGAGGATGAAGAGCAGCCTCACCTGAGAGCTCGCAGGAACATCAGGATCGAGACACACGCGGACAAGATGGCGGAGGGGGAGTGATACGGACGGACTGAGCAGCACGACACCCAAATACGTGTGATCCCTGCCTTCAGTGTGGTGGAGAGTTTTCAAAGCCGTAAATTGGGAAGAAAAATCTCAAACTTGAAAACGTACACACAAAACATTGTTGTCTGAATCAGGAGTAGAACAAGACAGTGAAAAACCCTGAAACTAGAAAATCCTTCTTTAACAGCCTAATTCTGGGCTTTTCTAAAGCAGAAAGTAATTAGTAAAAACTCCCCAGATGTTGGACAGCTACTTAAGTTGGGTGTGGGACATGTGACCCTCTAGGTGCTGGGTGCTGGTTACAGGGACATGATGGGACACGCAGACACACGTTGCCCCTTCACTGTCACGGTGGCTGTGAGCCGTGGAGTCACAGCCCAGCCAAGGGGCCGCCTCAAAACCGCCAGCTGTGATTGACACTCGACTAAGACCGTCTCTGCTTCTTTCCCTTCCCTAAGCTGCTGGTGACCGCACAAGCCTGGAAAGACTGACCTGCGAAGGCTGGCGGAGTACAACTACTTTGTAAAAGTCAAGCCACAGCCTCTGCACACACCACAAGACAAGCACCGTGTAAAGATGAGTATTTATTCACTTTACAAAGAGAATGGTATGAAATCGCCATAAACAGCTCCATTTATAGACAAGTGTAACTGTACATGGCACCAGCAGCTCCAGCTGGCCTTCCCAAGGTGCTCTCACGGCTCCAGCTCAGTCACTCGAGCCCGGAACCCGCTGTTCTGCCGCTGATGCTACGAAGTCCCTCCGAGATGATGGTTCTGTTTTACATATTCACAGGTGGGAGGAAATAAATCCATCTGCCCAGCCCTCGCTAAGAGAGGAGCTTCATCTGCATGTCCCCCAGTGAGCACGAAGCAAATACCGCTCACTCTTTAACAGACAAAGCAGAAACCAAATTACTGATCCTTTGAAAAGGCTTCTGTAGCACACCAAAATACTTGTATTTATACACACGTAAAAATCTCGAGTCAGATTTATTATTTTAAGGATAAACAGATACCCTAACACTGCCCAGGGTGGGTAATGAAAAGGAAGATAAACATTAAATTATTGAATTATAAAAATATTTTCTTTGGAAAAAACTTCCAGCAAGGTCATCGTTAATATCTAAAACCAAAGAGAAAAAATAAACAATTGTTCTTTGATCCATTAGTAATTTAAATAAAAATGAAAACCTCTTCAAAAGCAGCAATGACTCAGTTTTTAAAAAGTTGCAGGTCATGAGCACTTCTAGATCTATACACTGATGCATCTTTACAGGCAACCGGCAGTCGAGAAAAATCTGTAATATGGCTAATTCTTTTGTTTTTAGTATCATAATTTTTGTTTTGTTCTAAAAAAATATTCCACATGACAGCTTAAAAAATAAGTGGCCACTTTGGGGAAGCACTCAACTGTCCCATCTGACTCAAGCCAGAGGACCACAGCTAGGAGACCGCAAGGGATACTGGTGATTTTTTTTTTAAATCACAATCATTTCTACTCCAGTTTAGTTACCCCTTCATAATTTATGAACAAATTAAAGATTTCACTAGTGCTGTCCTGCACCTGATTTGCTGAGAGAAGAGCTGGCACTCTCACAACAGTCCAGCTCCTGAACCCCTACGCATGGGGCTTTAAGCCAGTTCTGGACACAACCAATTGTACTAGGATATATTATAAAAATATACCATATATTGGACACTCGTGTCAGTACATTGCAGAAAATGTGTCTATTTACTGTGTAAAGTTTATTAACATTTGAATGAAACACTCTTATTTACACAGTGAAAGTCTGTGGCGAGGGGCTCACCGGCACGCACGGCCTTGCAGAGGCCCCGGGGGGCCTGGCACAGCGACCCCCTCCCCAGAACTGCAGCTCAGCACGAGGCGGGCTGGCGGATACACACGGTCCAGGGGGCTTGCGTCTGCGTCTTCATTCTTCCTCGCTCTCATTCTCGGGATCTACGTCAGAATCTCCGTTTAATTCTTTTTCACTTGCCACATCTCTGTCCTCACCATTTTCTTCACCATCCTCATCTTCCTGTCCGTTCTCTTCGTCAACATCCTCATCAGTCTCAGTTTCTTTCTCCTCCTCATCTTCATCCCAATTATCCTGGTAGGAACAGCAAGCAGGAAAACGTTCATCAGGTCTCATTCTGACAAGGCATGGGGTAGAAAGGTGGATGTTCACACCAAGGGAAAGAAAAACACTCACATCAGAATCCTTGTCTGGCACTTCATCATCAGATTCCTCTTCTGAAGATTCTGCAGCAGGGGGAAAAACACTCAGCACTGATTTTGTGAACACAGGGCACAGCCTGAAATCTCACCAGCGAGATTCCTGAATGTGCTGCTAGAAACATTTACACTCAGCTATCATCCCTAAGAGCCAACATAGACATTCTTCTCATCTACATACACCAGCCAGGACTCGAACCAGCTCCTACATGGGAGGCACCACAGGTAGCAGCTTTACCTGTGACGCCACAGTGTCAGCTACATCGCGGGTTCAAGTCTCAGCTGCTCCACTTGGGATCCAGCTCCCTGCTAATGGCCTGGGAACACAGTGGAGGATAGGATGGTCCAGTGCTCAAGCCCCTGCACCCGTGTGGAGAACCTGATGAAGCTCCTTGCTTCTGGCTTCAGATCAGCCCAGGTCAGGCTGCTGCGGCCATTTGGGGAGTGAATGGAAGATCTCTCTGTCTCTGTCTCTCCCTCTTTCTGTCTTTAACTCTGTCTTTCAAATAAACAATTTTTAAAAATAAATAAATAAAATAAACCACTATCCACAGATAGAGTCCCCTTGCCTGCTCATCTTCCTAAGGCCCTTCCCTCACAGCAAACACCATCCTGAATTTCTCATTCCTGTGCGTGATGTAATGTGATGAAGCCTCATGAGCCCATAACTACAGAAACAAACTCATGAAGAAATACAGGCTGAGCATCTCCTGGTCCTAAAATCCAAAATCTTGGGAAACTGGCATTTGGGATTTCGAGATTAGGAACACTCGAACCCTAAAGTCTATGCAAATCCTGCATAACTGAAAACTCCAAGAGCTGAAAACACTTCAGAGGACCAGATGTTTTAGATAAGGTGCTCAACAGACGAGCTGCTACCTGGGTGCTTAAATGTTCTCTGTGTTTATACGCACACATGCAATCACACAGTGTACAGAAGACAGCACCATGACTTGATTTTGTGATCAAATTTATCTATGTTGATAATGTAGACCTCCATTTGACACGTTCTGGTTAATGCAGTGTGTGCAGAGGGAATGAACTAATTTAAACACTGTTCCCCCTTGTGAAGAATATTGTTATTTACAAAATTTTTCTGTTCATTTTAAACAGGAACAAGATTAACATAATTAACAATTCTCCTTGCATACCTATTTTTTCTTAAGGTTTATTTATTTGATAGGCAGAGTTACAGACAGTGAGAGAGAGAGAGACAGAGAGAAAGGTCTTCCTTCCATTGGTTCACTCCCCAAATGGCTGCAACGGCCGGCGCTGCACCGATCTGAAGCCAGGAGTTAGGTGCTTCTCCTGATCTCCCATGCGGGTACAGGGGACCAAGCACTTGGGCCATCCTCCACTGCCTTCTCGGGCCACAGCAGAGAGCTGGACTGGAAGAGGAGCAACTGGGATTAGAAACAGCGCCCACATGGGATGCTGGTGCTGTAGGCGGAGGATTAACCTAGTGCGTCATGGCACCAGTCCCTTGCATACCTGTTTTAAAGTCATAGTCCTCAAGCTTTTTGGTCATAAAAACATGAGAGGGGCCAGCGCTGTGGTGTAGCAGGTTAAGCTGCCGCCTGTAGTGCCAGCATCCCATATGGGCACCAGTTTAAGTCTCAGCTGTTCTACTTCCAATCCAGTTCTCTGCTGTGGCCTGGGATAGCAGTGGAGGATGGCCCAAGTTCTTGGGCCCCTGCACCTTCATGGGAGACCTGGAAGAAGCTCCTGGTTCCTGGCTTCAGATCGGCCATTGTGGCCAACTGGGGAGTGAACCAGCAAATGGAAGACTCTCTCTCTCTCTCTCTCTCTCTCTCTGTTTGTATGTGTAACTCTTTCAAATAAATACATAAATCTTAAAAAAAAAAAAAAGAAAGAAAGAAAGAAAGAAAAAACCCTGAGAGCCCCAGAAAGCCTTCTTTTCCATGGAATAAGTCTATCAACACTGATCACATGAGGCAGGCATTTAGGCTTGCAGTTAGGTGGTCGTTAAGGCACCCGCACCCCACTCCAGAGTGCCGGGGTTCTGCTAGCCCATGCCCTGGAAGACAGCAGTGACAGCTCAAGGATCCTGCCACCCCACAGGGGAGACCTGCATAGCGTGCTCAGCTCCTGGCTCTGGCCCCAGCCCTGGCCATTGCAGGCATTTTAGAGAGAGTCAGTGGACACGAGGTCCGACTCTTGGACTCTCAAATAAATAAAAGGCAACTCACTAAATGTTAACATAAGTACATATTTAAAAAAAATATATATATTTTCCAAAACATTTTACTGAATGGCACTGTTTTTACACTTTGACAAACTTCTCTTATTTGCTTCTGCATCCTATTTTTTGGATACGGTGACGTTTTTGAACAATATGAAGAAAGCCCAGCCTCAAATGGTTAGTAACAAACAAGACATCATGGACCTCTGACAGGATCCGAGTCTCCACAGTCCTCTGGCCTCACTGTGGGAAGGGCCAGTTACAAGTGCACACTCCCAGAAACACCTATGACAAACGGAAGGATGTTTTCCACCCTGAGATTACCAAGTAGCAACGCTTTTAATCCTCATCACAAAGAGAACGCACACGAACTTCCAACACGGCATATGGACAGGCATTTCTCTAAATTTTTGCCAAAACCTATTTTCTGAGCCAATTACCAAATTTTATTTTCCCAGAAATCTTTTATTTAAAGAATACAAACTTCATACACTTCCTAAATACAACTTAAAGAACAAAATGATTCTTCCCACTGTACCCGCCGTCCCACCCCTCTTCCTCCTCCCTATCCTATTCCCATTCTTATTTCTTACTAAGATCTATTTCTAATTAACTTTATAAAACACATACGATTAACTTCATACTAAGAGTTCAACAAACTGTATGGGAAAAAACTGTTCTGCAACAGTTGAGACAAGGGCTGTTCAAAGTCATTCCATCTCGAAGTGTTAATTTTACTTCTACAGATTTCCTTTTAGGTGCTCTATTAGTTATTACAGATCAGGGAGAACATTCGGTATTTGTCCTTTTAGGACTGGCTTATTTCATTAAGTATGATATTTCTCACCATAGGAAATCTTATCTCACTGGGGTTTTCATTTGCATTTTCCTAAAATGCTATATTTTTATGTTTATTACTCATTTGCTTCTTCCCCCAGAAAATCACCAACAGAGCCTATGTTTATCTAGACACTTTCCTCTAATGATAAATTTTCCTTTTACTACATAAGTGTATGTAAGGAAACTTAGTGATGTGTCACATGACACAGGCAGGTAGAGCATGTTTCCTATGAGGCACTGGTGCATCTAGCGATTTAGATTTACTGAACAAGCTCTCTTCTCCAGGCTCCATGACCTGCCACCATGTATTCTTCCCTGAGAAGCACAGAGGCAGAGAGCGCCATCTGTTGGCTCACTCTCCAAAAGCCTGCAACAGCCAGAGTTGTGCTGCTCCTCATCTCCCACACGGGTAGCAGGAACCCAACCACTCGAGATGTCACTGGCTGCCTTTCCAGGGTGTGCATGACCAGGAAGCTGGGATTGGCAGCAGAGTGGAACTCTAGCCCAGGTACTCCAATATGGGACCCAACTGTCCCAGGTGGCACCACGACCACTGTGCCACACAACTGCAACAGGTGTGTGAATCCACAGTTGTACATACAGGGTTTCAGGTTTGATGGTCCTTGTGTTCCTGCACCTAGCTGTCCTTACCGCATTCACCTCAATCACTCCAGGTTCTTCCTTCTCCCCGACAGGAAGTACTAAATTCACACACCAAGCTGGAGGTGACTGGCAATATTCTAACCTGGAATCTTCCCTTCTGTCAGGACTGACAGATGTGTAAATTCATGCAGATGTGCTTCTGTGTCCTTCAAGGTTCTGTAATTTCCTCTATAAAGGTTTTGCTTCCTATTATAGACATAGTGCCAGGTCCTCATAGTTTGGATCGTTGGAGTGAATGAGATCTTTTCCCCTCACACGTCTTCAGACAAGTGATTACTGTTATATAAAAATGCCAGGAATTCCCTTTTTGCTGATCCTGGTGCCTAGCAAGCTTGCTTTTCTACATAGCCCCTTTTCCTAATAGTGCAGCTATACATTTCTGTGTAAGGAAGAGCAATAAGTAGAAAGGTCAAAGCTCTAGAATTCACTTCTCAGGGCCAGAGTTGTGGCATAGTAGGTCAAGCCACTACCTGCGATGCAGGCATTACATATGGGCACTGGTTGGAGTCCTGATTGCTGCACCTCCTGGATCTCAAACTGGTACCCATATGGAATGCCAGCACCGAAGGCAGCAGCTTAACCCACTACGCCACAATGCCAGTCCCTGTTCCTGGAAATGCTTTCAAAGCTTTCGTTTATATTTGATTTTGTTAAAAAGATTTATTTATTTGAAAGCAGCATTACAGAGAGAGGTAGAGAGACAGAGACAGAGACAGAGAGTGAGGGAGGGAGGGAGAGAGAGACACAGACAGAGAGAGACATCGTCCATCTGCTGGTTCACTCCCCAAACGGCTGCAACAGCCACAGCTGAGCTGATCTGAAGCCAGGAGATTCTTCTGGGTCTCCCACATGCTTAGAGGGACCGAAGCACTTGGGCCATCCCCTGCTGCTTTCTCAGGCATGTTAGCAGGGAGCTGGATCAGAATAGAGCAGCGCCCATATGGGATGCCGGTGCTGTAGGCCAAGGCTTTAACTCACTGCCCCACAGCAGCAACCCCTTGGTGTAGGTTTTCCTAAGTTAAAGGAATTCTCTTAAATTCCTTAGCTATTTAGATTATTTGAGATGTGAAAAGGCTAATATTACTAAATTATTTTTCTATACTACTAAGCTAATCTAGTGTTTCCCAATTGATGTTAATATGATCATTACATTAACAGATTTCTTAATGCCATCTTATAATCACTCATAATCTTTAAATTCTCCTTAGTAATGGCATATTATTTTACTTACACAATTCCACAATCAGTTTACTTAATAGGATGTTTGAAGAAGGTCAAATGTTCCTTTCTTGCTCATCTGTCTTTAACAAGGTTACCATTGTATTTAACTAATGAAACATCTAAATTGTTTACATGACAAAAATTACCTGTTCCTTGAAGGCTTTATGAAATAAGCCACAAAACCTCCCAGGCTGGGTAGCTTGTGAGAGGTTTTGATTAAATCCATTTTAGAACTATGGGTTTTTGAAGCTGATTTTGGTCATTAAAGTTCCCTGAAAAATTTCAGTATTACCCAGGTTTTGAAATGCACTGTCATAAAAGCCATTCATAGTGTTGCTTTATTTAAATCTGTTCCTCATCTAATGCCTTTTTGCTAATGAACAGCACTTGGGTCTTTTCTTCTATGACCCATATCTTCATGTATTTTTGCCACACAGGTTTGCCTGCTTTCAGAGGTCTTCCAAAGCAAGACCTTACATCATGCTGTCAACATAGGTGACCACAGTCACTGTGAGAAGCCAAATGCTTCAATTCTGCACTTAACCCCACCGCAACATTTACCTTCTTCATACACCACTTTTGCCTTCTGATCTGGGGAAGCTGCACCCTTCGTCTTCTCCGATGCTGTAACCTGAAAGGTGAGGCAGCACCATTAGCAAGCAGAGCACACACACGACGAGCACACAAACACTCCCCCACCCCTGCAATCAATGACTTCAAAACGAAGTGGATCAAGCTCCCAAAAAAATCTCTTCAAATACAGAAGGAAAGAATTACTCTGTCAAGTTGGAAAACCTCTGGGGCGATCTTTCTGTGCCAGGATTTCCACTGTATAAACACCTTGTAACGTGTTCAGTTACCCTGCAGCCGATCTGCGCTAACAACCACACTCTAACTGTGGGGCGACTGAGTGTAAAGTTAACAGGCAGTTCTTCCCATTAAGCAGTTAACATTTCCGACTTAGACTGGGTCTTCATTTACCAAGTTCTGACTGAAGCAAGGAGCTCTCAAGGTTCAAGGTAAACAATCCTCACTCTTCTATTTCTATCACATCCACCAGCTGTTGCCACACCGACGTTTTACTCACTTGCGTGATGAGAAGGATCAGCTTCCCATGAAGATGTGAGAGTTTCTGGAAAGTTTTGACTCGGCTCTCCATTAGCTGGTAGAGTGTCCCCAGCTGGGGCACCAGGTCAGGCAACTAAGAAGAAAGGGCATTTAACACCATCATCACACTCCAGAAACAACCACACAGCTACGTCTCACGGTCAAGTGCTGCACCACAAGCACCTGCTCATAAGTACTTCCTTGGCTGTGTGGGACATGGCCCGGCAACATAACAAATGTTCACAGAAGGCCCCCATTACCCTAACAGGAAGAAATGACAACTTTCAAATAATGATGCAAAGTGAGGAGTGAGAAATCACAAAGCAGGACAAAATGCAGGGTGGGCCCTGTGAGTCTGTGCTGCTCAACTGTTTCAGACAAGATCAACACAAAGTAGACACTAACTAAAGAATACCCCACCACGCGCCTGCAGGGCAAAGGGGCTTTCCTCTGAATTTTCCCTCTGATGAAGGTTTCTACCACGGGCCCAAACAGCTTCCCCCAGTTCCCAGGGACTAGGAAGACAATTACCAAGTTGATTTTATATAGCATTTTTAGAACTGTTATTTGAAAGAGAGACAAAGAAACAGAGATCTTCCATCTGCTGCTTCATTCATCAAATGCCCGGGAAGGTCAGGCCAAAGCATGGGGCTGGGAACTCAGTCTGGGTTTCCCACATGGGTAGCAGGTTCCGAACTATTGGAGCCTTCACCTGCTGCCTCCAGGGTGCACATTAGCAGGAAGTGGAATGAGGAGCAGAGCTGAGTCTCAAATCCAGGCATTTCAATATGGAAAAAGTATGCCCCAAGTGGTATCTTAGCCACTCACTAAATGTTTGGCCCTATATACCACTTTAAACACAATCTGTTAATGAATCCTAAAATTCACGCTTAAGAAAGTAAAGAAACCGTTTACTAATTCCCCTAGAGAGCTCTTTAATTAGCCATAACTTGCCCTATTTTTAAAGACTTATTTATTTTAAAAGCCAGAGTTAGAGAGAGAGAGAGAGATCGATCTTCCATCCACTGCTTAAAACAGCCAAGGCTGCACCGGGCCAAAGCCAGAAGCCAGAAACTCCATCTGGGACTCCTGAGCGGACGGAAAAGGGTCCAGGCACTTGGGCCATCTTTTTTTTTTTTTTTTTTTTTTTTGTTTTGTTTGTTTGTTTGTTTTTTGTTTTTTGTTTTTTGACAGGCAGAGTGGACAGTGAGAGAGAGAGACAGAGAGAAAGGTCTTCCTTTGCCTTTGGTTCACCCTCCAATGGCCGCCGTGGCCGGCGCACCGCGCTGATCCGATGGCAGGAGCCAGGTGCTTCTCCTGGTCTCCCATGGGGTGCAGGGCCCAAGCACTTGGGCCATCCTCCACTGCACTCCCTGGCCACAGCAGAGAGCTGGCCTGGAAGAGGGGCAACCGGGACTCCGGAGACTTGGGCCATCTTCCACTGCTCTTCCAGGCCATCAGCAGGGAGCTGGATCAGAAATGAACAGCTGGGACTTGAACCAGCGCCCACATGGGACGCCGGCATCGCAGGTGGCGGCTTTACCTGCTCCGCCACTATGCTGGCCCCTTGCCCTCCTCTATTTCTGACACTGCAGTGTAGAGTATTTCATTTAAAAGCTGACCAACTTTAAACAGCAGACACACAAGGATGCTAACTGATTGCCCTTCAGCTTACCATCACCTCTCAATTACGTGTCCCCATTCAAACTGGGAACTCAAGAATGGGGGTCAGCTGCCTAGCACAGTCCTCAGCTTAAAAGGCTGCCAGTAAAGACATCTGAGGAAGGAGGACCACCATGTTCTCAGAGAGGGGCCCCCCTGCGCCGCTGCTACTGCAGGAGTGCCTCCTCAGGAACTGGTACCAGAACAGCATCACTACCAAGCCCTCCTGGGCCTCCTCACTCTTCTGAGCAAGCATAACTGAGGCCACAAAATGAGTCACTCTGCTCTCCAGCCATTGGCTGAAACTGGATGCTTGTGGTTATCATCCAGTGCCCTAGCCCATTGCCCCTCAGTCACTGCACACATGCATGCACCCCCCCACACACACACACACACCCTGCCCCACTGCCGCAGTTCACTTCCTGACACGCCTGCTGGCTGGGAAACCCAGTGCATCCTCACTGCTGCTTGTCTCTCCAACACAGACAAAGCAGCATCCAGCAGCGCCAGTATCCCATATGGGCGCCGGTTCGTATCCCGGCTGCTGCTCTTCCAATTCAGCTCCTGCTTATGGCCCAGGAAAGCAGTGGAAGATAGCTCAGGTACTTGGACCACTGCCCCCATCTAGAAGACCTGGAAGAAGCTCTTCGCTCAGCTCCAGCCATTGCAGCCATTTGGGGAATGAACCAGCAGAGAGATCTCTCTCTCTCTCTAACTCTACCTCTCAAATAAATAAAATCTAAAGAAAAAAAAATTATGCATAGATTTCAAACATCATTTAATTCTATCCTTTTAGTAGCATTTTGAAGTTCACAGAACTATTCTCTTATGACATTGCTTCAAGATTTTATGCTACCCCTCCTCCAAAAACTTATGATTTAATAAATTAAAAATTCTGAAGGGGGAGAAGATTTTATGCTCCCACTCTTATTTGCATAAATAACCAACAGCTGATAGCAACTCCAGCAAAATGGCAGGTATTAAATATTTAATCTGTGTCATTTTTATTTCCTGTGACAAGGCAGTATACAAGTTAGTATATACAAAAATGTAAAAGGGAAAACAAAAGATATATACAACAAAGACAATTGTATTGAGGAGAATAGGTGTACAGAAAGACAGCTGAAGACTAATGTACTAATATGTACCTTTTTCATTTCTGTATATTTTTTAAGATTTATTTATTTGAGAGTTACAGACAGAAGCCAGGAGCCAGGAGCTTCTTCCAGGTCCCCCACGTGGGTGCACGGCGCTAGCACTTAGGCCATCCTCTACTGCCATTAGCAGGGAGCTGGATTGAAAGTGGAGCAGCCAGGACTCAAACCAGTGCCCATATAGGATGCTGGCACTGAAGGCAGAAGCTTAACCCACTGCCACAGTGCTAGCCTTTCTATACTTTTTTAAGTTCTCTATAAATAATATACATAAATCACTTTCAAAATTGGAGACTGAAGGGTACAGGCATTTGGTCTAAGGCTTAAAATGTTGGTACAATGCCATGTCCTAAATCAAAGAACCTGAGTTCAATGCGCAGCTCTGACTAACGCAGACCCTGGGAAGCCGTGGTGACGGTGCACACGACGAGACTAAAGTCCTGGTTCCCAGGTCTGGCCCAGCCCGGGGCATTTGGTGAAGAAGCCAGTGGACAGGAGCTCTGCCTCTATGTGTCTCTCTGCCTCTCAAAAAAATAAATTCAATTTTAAAAACTAAAAAAATGCAATGAGATAAAATCTCCAGAAGGGAAGACCAATGTAGACAGGGTGCTACCAGTGACATGATGTCACTGCGCTTGGGGAAAACCACAATCTGTACAGGAAGTCCCTAAGGTTGAAGGACAGGGGAGGTGGGTTGTGCTGCCACCTTATCAGTCTACAGTCCTCATCGGAGCCCAAGGACTTGCACTCAGCTACTCCAGCTGATAACACTTACTGTGGATAGGTATGAAGCATGAATCGTTAACACACACTTCAGCCACTGAACCATTAAGACAGCGCTGGAAAAAAGAAAACATCCAAGTAAACATCTTCACAAATTCAAAAGCAAGTGAAGATGTACAAATTGTGCTGTGAAGATGACTATGCATTTTAAGGTCCTTTCATTAACACAGTAATCCAGCGAGGATGAGGGAGGCTGGAAAACAGGATGAGAACGCCTCCCTCTAAAACAACCAAAACCAAAACCCACTTTCTAACTAAACGATGCCAATGCAGGAATCATCCATCCAAACTGACTTTGTATTTTAAGGTCATGATATTTGAACCCATCATCTCATTCACATTCAGGGACATACAGCAAGTCTTCCACACTATATAAAGATCAAAAATATGTGAGCCAGTCCTATTTAATAACCTGTTCAGCTTTTCTCTTGTCTGAGCTCAGAAAGCTGATGAGATCTATCAAGGAAAAAAGCTGAGACAAGAGCAACTGTGGACTACAGACACTGATAATATTCTGCAAGCTGAGGATCGCTGAGATATCATCTTCCTACTTAAATGTTTAATCATAAATTAAAATAAAGACCCAGAAAAATCAGTCTCTTAGCTGAAATATTTCTTTAGTATCTTCAGGTACCAAAGGTTGGGCAAATTTCACAAATGGCAATTTTATATATAATAATTAAGACAAAATTAAATAAGACTAATCCATTTAATGACCTGATAAAAATATACATTTTCTGAAAGAAAAGAAAGCAATAAGAATCATTTAACTTAAAATAAAGAAGGGGTAATACCTGACACTTAAAACATTGTCAGTTACAATCTGGGGCTACCTAGTATTGCATGTCGCACGGTTAGGCACCGGTGTCTTCCAGTCACCTCTGATCTAGCTGTAAACACAAAGCAATTGACACTGCCCCAGCATCTTACCTATTGGGATGTCCTTGCAACCTCTTTGTAAGCTGAGGGAGAGAAAAACACTGTTAGTAACACACTTCCAATCTGTCCCATCTCTATCAGTTCCCAGGCCACAGAGACCGTACTAGGAAGTCATTATTCCATTTTCCAGTCTATTTTAAGCCAACATAACATATGCAAACATTCCCATGGCAAGAGGAATGACCTGAGAACAATCTGGGCTGGCACTGCCATGAGTCAACGTGCAGAAAGCAAAGCCAGGGAACAGCACTCAGGTGAGTGAGCTCCAGCAACACGGGAGAAGGAGAACAGAGGGTGAAGGCTAACGGATACGGATTTCTGTGTGGTGGATGGCAGGACATCCTGGGAACACACACACTAACATGACTGTACACACTAAGAAGAGGAATCTATGGTAAGTGACTTATATTTCAATTTCTGAGAGAGAGGGAGGGGAGGAAAAATGGAAGGGAGGGAGGGAGGGAGGAAGGGAGGAAGAGAGGGAGAGAGGAAGGGAGGAAAGCATGGCTAGGTAAACTTTGTTTTTTAGAGTAGATAAACTATTTTAGAAGTATGACTGCACTTTAACATATGACACTGCTCTTTGAAATACGGAGGTTTCCCTACCAGTAACAGTAAACCAGCACACACTGTCATTACCCAAAGCTCTCACAAAATGCTTCAGAATGTACAACAAATGCATTGCAAGCGTAATGTCCAATGACAACTGTTCTTTTAGGACAGGCTTCAGTGTCATTATGTATACTTTTAAAGAAACAAGATTTCCCTTAATGGAAGTAATGACTAGAAAACTGAGTTCAGGGGTCAGCACTGTGCTGTAGCAGGCTAACCACCGCCTGCAGCACCAGCATCCCATATGGGAGCTGTTTCGTGTCCTGGCTGTTCCACTTCTGATCCAGCTCTCTGCTATGGCCTGAGAAAGCAATGGTGGATGGCCCAAGTGCTTAGGCCCCTGCACCTGTGTGGGAGACCCAGAAGAAGCTCCGGACTCCTGGCTTCAGATCAGCCCAGCTCCAGCTGTTGTGGTCATCGGGCAGTGAACCAGCAGATGGAAGATCTTTTTGTTTCTCCCTGTCTATAACTCTACTTCTTAAATAAATATTTTTTTAAAAACTTAAAAAAAAATAAAGCCTGAGTTCAACATATGGCACACCAGTGACCTGCACCTTCACTCGTGCCAAGAGTGGCTCCACACCTCGGGGGCTCTCAGGCCCCTTCTAGCTCAGCTGCCACTCAACCCTTCACACGGTTCAGCAGACTCAGCAAGCAAAGACAGAACTCACACGTCGGAAACGGGCAAGTTCCCTCTGGTGCAGGTCTTGGTGACCTCTGCAATCTCACACTAGCAGGCATGGAGATCAACAGCTCATGTGCAGCAACTGGACAGAAGTGGCTCTAGTATTTGGCTCAGGTAGCTCACAGAACAAAGCGGGAAAAGTGAAAAAGAGACTCTAGGAGCTCCGTGGAGAGGACCTCCCACACACACAGCACGCTGCGGCTCGTGCCAATGGCATGTCCTGTCACCGCTTCAAGATCATCTACCTCACTTTTCTATATGAAGACGTTTCTCTTATTCATCTACCACCCCTCTCCAAATGCCACGTGTCTTTGCATCCTACAAATCTGTTTTTCTAAATACTGGATTCTTCCTTTAAGCCACAGCATTAGGACCTTAAAATTAAACAAGCAGCCAGTTACCTCTTGTAACAACGGAATAACAGCATGCAAGGGCATCCTTAACACAGTCTTCTTTATTAGGTTTAAATTCCTAGTTTGAAGGACTTTCTGTGAGAAAATAAAATGATTATTAAGATAAGCATATCCACAAGCTAAGGGCACTACAGGAAAAGCTGTAAAATTGACTCACAACAGACCAAGGCAATAAACTATCATCTGAAATTTAGCAAAGGCTGGAGGAGCTGAGCAGAGAATGCACATCAAATCCTGTGGCTGTCAGAAAAGCACAGTCTTTAGCAATCAGGAAATTCACTTCCTTAAACAGTTTTCTTACCAGTGTTTTGTATTCAGCGCAAAGGAACACCTCTGGGCATTTACGTAGATACACAACCCTTGAGAGGTGCACCCAGACCCCACTGTAAGAACTACAGCTGTACCCACACAAGAGTGAGCAGAACAGCAAAACCACACCAACGAAGCAAGAAACCCATTTAAATTTAGTGTCAACTTCTTGATAAAATTTCAGCCAATCAGAAAAATCATAAGGAGTCCTTCACACAAACTCCTCAAAGCTGCCGGTCTCCCTCCGCACTGCAGAAGAGGCACCGTGGACCAGCCCGAGCCAGGCCCTCACTCTGCTGCTGCCCAGGCAGCCCACTCCACTGTGAGGCTCAGAGAGAGTCCTTACAGCTCTCCGACTCCCCTTGTTCTTCCATACTTGAAATACGCCCTCTTTCCCAAGGGTTTACTCCTCGATCTGCCCTAGTGGTGCGTGCACACTGTGGTGGTGGCTACTGCTCTGTCATGCTCAGAACATAAATGACAGAGGTACGCAAGAGCAAACATACACAAAGTTGGTCTCCAACCTAGTTTAACATTCTCTACGTACCTTTTCAGAAAACCCCATCAACTTTATTTGGTTGTAAAACTACCTCTACGCTAAACTCTTCTAAATCCATCAAGTACTATTTTAAAATTACCACTTACATAATTATATAGTTTCTTATCTAAGGAGATAGAACATTTTATAGTCACTGGAGAACTGAGGAATGGACTGTCCTAATTTTAAGTTTCAATTAACCTAAATATTCATTTTCCTATACCCAGAATGTAAGATTTAAAGCAAAATATGTTGGTCATAACTTCAACAATTCAGAAGGTGTTTAATGCTACTAAACATTCCTCAAATTACTTCTTTATTACAAATGTCAGTTATCATAAAGTTCCAATGATACAGAGAAGCCAGAGAAAACATCTGTCTGAACTAGTCTACAAATTATTTTTTGAAAGACAACATGCCTTTTAAATTTTCCTAAGATGTTCACCCACACCACCAGGCTTCATTATCTTAAATGGTCAAGTGCAGGCAACACCTCAGGTCCAAGAGCGCAACATGCTGTACTGCCGTCAGTTACACCAGTTGCGGTTCAGATCCCATGCAGGACTATTAGACAAGTGATTCATGGCATCTGCTCATTCTAATTATAGAGGAATGACCATACACTTTGTTGCCAAAATAAGGACACTTCTGTGAATGGAGGGAGTCACTATACTACTCTAAGACGAGAGGTGAGAACCCGAGCTGTCACAGGCAAGTATGACCTAACTACTCTGAAGTTATCCCAAACTACAGGGCAAGAGAAGTTTTAACAAACTCTTGCCACTCCATATGCCCAGTAAAGACAGAATTTCTATGGTAATAATTTTTAAATCTAAAACAAGCAAATAAAAAATGTTCTGAGCCACATAATGGACAGAGGAATCAGTATCATTAACTTCTTCCAAGGAAGAACAACCTATAAACCACCCTACAAACCACAGCTGCTATTACCACAAAGATGACACAAGATATTTTTCTTTTACAGTCTTACTGCAGTATAACTGCTGCCTAACAAATAGAAACTATCTCAAGCGCACTATCTGATCAGTTTGACAAACACATTTATCCATGAAATAAACACTATGATAAAAGTGAATATTCCAGGGGCCAGCATTGTGGTGCAGCGGGTTAAGCCAGAGCCTGCGAATGCCAGTGTTCCATATGGGCGCCGGTTCGAGACCAGACTGCTCTACTTCTGATCCCATTCCTTGCTGATGCACCTAGGAAAGCAACGAAGGACAGCCCAAGTGCTTAGGCCCCTGCACCCATGTGGGAGACATGGAAGAAGCTTCCTGGCTCCTGGCTTCTGCCTAGCATAGTCCCAGCCATTGTGGCCATTTAATGAGTAAACCAGTAGATTTAAGATCTCTCTCTCTCTCTCCCCACAACTCTTCAAATAAAAAAGTGATTATTATAGCCTCAGGCTGCATAACAATCTGTCCCTCCTTCTACCCCCAACTCTAGGCAGCCACTGAACTAGATATTGGTCTACATTTTCTAGAATTTTCATATAAAGAAACCATACAGTATTGTCTTGTTCACAATTTTTGGTGATAGGTTGGTGGTAGTCCAAGGTGCTATTCTAAATTTTTTAAATGTTTCTTAGTAAAAATGAAAACACTGTACCAGATTCACTTGTACCTATTGAGGGAGGCTTCAAAGCATAGCTACACAGACAATGATGGCTGGTGAGTTATGTGACATTCCAAAAATATCATCAGTTGTTTTCTTTAGCATCTTTTTCACCCACCCCCAACCCAGGTTCCTACACCCTGATAAACTAAAATCCACCTTCCAAAATACATGACTTAGCAAACTGTTTTAAAATAATGTTAGATTTTTAGACCTGTTGGTTTCTTCTTATTTCTTAAAAATCATCTTAGACACAAATATAAAATATTCCCATTGAGATCAAATAAAACCAGAGACAACATTAACAGATTAGATATAGCTATGCTGTATTATGAAAACATAATATCACTAAATCATTAAGAATAAATGTAAATTTCTTTTATCTGATAAGGCAGGGCTTCAATAAAATTGCTTCTCACATTTCAACTTTCATTATATAGGCCATTGTTGAATTGTGAAATTTAAGAGAAGCAAACTAAGTAACTTCATACAAGCAGTCACCAACTTACACAGAAAATCTATCTCGCTTTATTTAAAGTTTTAAGTACTTTTACTGCTAAATATTTTACAACATAACCCCCAACCCTCTTTAACTTTTCCCCCAAACCTCCTACCCATTGCCAAGGTTCCACCTCACCGCCCCCTCTCACGGCCAGGGGGAAATAAGTTTCTGGAATCCAGAGTAAAAACTCAGGAACGCATTTTCCTACAGAAAAAAATATAAATTGTGATCTAGAATGCTGAGTATTATCGATCAGCTACACTATGTTTACAAAGGCTTTGGTGAACTTAAAGCCTAAGAACCTAATGATTCAGAACCATATTTCTATGAGAAAATGCATTCCAGGTTCACAAGAATTCAACTTAAGCCCTTTGTAGGTTGGTGACTGCCTATATAATGCCACCAGGTGATACACATTTGACTAAAGTCACAAAACAATTTCAAACACTAAACATCATTATTCACAGACTGAATATGCTACATCAACTGCTAAGAAAGAATTAACTTAATTCCTTTAGAAGCTGCGTAATACTTACATTTAGCATATCAAAGTCGTTACTTTCCAGCCCTTGTGTGAGAAGAACTGGAAAGCTATTGGTCTGCAGATCATCCTTCCCTTTTTTGGCATCTATATCCATGGCCCCCAGGCGTTCTTCAATGCTAACCTGCAGAGCAGAAATCAGCTGTTATTTTCACCGCAGGTCTCAAGTAGACAAAAAAGTTTAATTCACACCTCAACTCATTCTCATTCCAGCAGAATCTCATTCCCACAAGGCCAATGCTGGAGATCAGTGAAGCATCTGCAGCCCACGCAGCACATAATCGGAAAATGCAGCACATAATCGGAAAATGTAATCCACAAAAAAAAAAAAAAAAAAAAAAAAAAATCCCTCCACACACAGACTCAGAAAAGGGGCAGGGGCAGGGACAGGGGCAGGGTAGGGTGGGATGGGATGCGACGGGGAGAAACAAGGGGCTAAGGTGCAGCAGGCTAAGCCACTGCCTGAGATGCGCAACTGCGACATCAGAGCGCCAGTTCAAGTCTGGCTCCTCTCCTGACCCAGCTTCCTGCTAATGAATCCTGGGAGGCAGCAGATGACGGCTAAGTGCTCAGGCCCCATCACCCACGAAGGAGACCTAGATGGGGCCTCAAGCTTCAGCCTGGGTCAGGCCTGGCAGTGTGCAGGCATTTAGGAAATAAATCAGCAGAGAGAAAACGCATCTCTTTTTCCTCTGTCACTCTGCCTTTCAAGTAGATGAAAATAAACTTTAAAGACACTTTAAAAAATAAATAAAAATAGCTTTAAAAAAAAAAAAGAAAGAAAATAACAGAAAAGGCAAGGACTTGTCATGTGATTACTAGAGACCTATTTTTGCAGAAGTCTCCCCCACTAGAACTAGTCCTTGGCATCAACTTCAGATGTGTACAATGGAAACAGGGTAATACCTAAGGAGTATCAAAGCCATCTTCCCAAAATAATTTCTAAAATATTTTTAATTGAACTGCAAATGATTAATCAGCTAGAATATGCTATACTACAGAGTGTCTTTGATAAACACTTAATATTTAATTATAGAGGGGCCAGCGCAGTGGCGCAGCAGGTTAGCACCCTGGCCTGAAGCGTCAACATCCCATATGGGCACCGGTTCTAGTCCTGGCTGCTCCTCTTCCAATCCAGCTCTCTGCTGTGGCATGGGAAAGCAGTGGAAGATGGCCCAAGTCCTTGGGCCCCTGCACCCGCATGGGAGACCTGGAAGAAGCTCCTGGCTCCAGATCGGCGCAGCTCCGGCTGTTGAGGCCATCTGGAGAGTGAACCAGCGGATGGAAGACCTCTCTTTCTGCCTCTCCTCTCTCTGTGTAACTCTGACTTTCAAGTAAATAAATAAATCTTAATAAAAAAATTTAATTGTAGGGGCCAGCGCCTGCATTTGCGGGCATCCCATATGGGTGCCGGTTTAAGTTCCAGCCGCTCCACTTCCGATTCAGCTCTCTGCTGTGGCCTGGGAAAACAGTAGAAGATGGCCCAAGTCCTTGGGCCCCTGCACCCACATGGGAGACCTGGAAGAAGCTCCTGGCTTCGGATCAGTGCAGCTCCAGCACTGCAGCCAACTGAGGAATGAATCAGTGGATGTTAGACTTCTCTCTCTCTCTCTGCCTTTCCTTTTCTGTGTAACTTTCAAATAAATAAATAAATAATTTTTAATGAAAAAATTTAATTGTAATTTACAATGGCCAAGATATGGGATCAATCTAAGAGCCCACAAGAAATGAACAGACACAGAAAATATACTTGTACACAATGGAATACTATTGAGCCATAAAAAATGAAATTCTGTCATTATGCAGCAATATGATGAACCTGGAAGGCATTATATCAAGGGAAATAAGCCAAGCACAGAGCATAGAAAGACAAATACCACAAGATCTCTCACACCTGGAATCTAAGAGACAGTCTCACAGAAGTAAAGAGCAGAACAGTGGTTCCCAGAAAGGGGACTGGTCAGTGGCTACAAAGTTGCAGTGAGCAAGCAGGCGCAAGTTCTAGCACTCCACTGCACAGCAGGGAGGCTGCAGTTAACAACTCCACATTTCCCAACAGCTGGAAGAGAGCCCTGAGTGTCCTTACCACGAAGCAAAGAAAAATGCTGAAAAATGCTATCTGTTGACAGATACACTAACACCCTGATTACTACACAGTTTACAGGTGCTGAAGCTTCACACTGTACCCCATAAATATGTACAATTATGATGAGCCAATTTAAAAAAGGGCTTTTAAAATCCTAAAATTTAAGTGTATATCACAGAATTTGCTGTACAAAAACCCAACTGTAGAGAACTGATCTGTGAATAAAGCAAGGCTAACAAACCGCACCCCACCAGCCCGCAGGTAAGTAAGCCAAATCAGACGTCCTTCCTGTGGTGACAGCGGGAACCCTTGTGCCCTGGTGAAGCCCCCTGTATGGGTCATCCTAACATATGAAAAACAATTTACTTCAAAAAAAAAAAAAAAAAAAAAAAGGCAGACACACACACAAAGCAAAGAGATGAAGGAGTAGAGTCTGGCCTAAGCTAAATAAAGTTGGCAGTTTATTTTTAAAGCCACATAACCCCTTATTGGAGAACAATTTTCCTGAACAGCTATGTTGTCGCCAACCCCAAAAACGTAAGTTATTTAAAACTCACTAAAGCAGCAGCATCTTTCTGTAAGGATAAAACAGCTCGAATCCTGAGGAGTGGGGGCTGCTGGAAGACGAAGAGAGCACTCTGCAGACACAGGCAGTAAGCACACGGGGGCTGGGGAGCCGAGGAAAAGTGGGATTTAAGAGATTCCACTTCCAGAGATCCCAGGGCCTACCATTGTAAGGACCGATTGGTCCTAGAAGAGCGAGGACTGCTCAGACAGCCAAGAGAGGACGCATCACTGGGGCTCAGCAACATGCGAAACCCAACGGAAGTCATCACGGCAAGTCCCAGCTCAGTGCACTCAGCGTCGCGTCATCCAGCTGCTACAATGGCCTAAACAGCGCCCTCTGCAGGTAATAAGAGCTCCATCTGCTCAACAGTGAGTACAGTGGCCAACTGTTTGACAGAAGTGCCACTTTAGAAGTTGGGGATCCACAAGGAGTGTACAAGAAGGTCATGGAAAATGCGTATGATGAAAGTCTACACACAGACCTGAAAAATTCCACTTCAGCACCAGTTTTCAGAGCTGCTCTCCTATGTGTGGAGGCAGCGACCACAGCCAGCTGCGCAAACCCCCAGCACGCAGGTGAGGATCTCCCAAGTCCTCTTCAGTCAGAATCCACACCCGTGCAAAGCAGCTGCATTACCTCATTCCCCGTTAACTTCCTCTTGCTCTCCTTGCCCTCCGCTGGTGGAGGAGCAGGCTTGATGGCCGCATGATGCCCTGGAAGCCCGGGCACCAGAACTTTCGCTTCTGCATTCATCACTGGGGTCCGCACCTGTCACGTGGGAATGGCAGAAGGTGGAAAAGGAAATTACACCTTAGTCCTCAGGAATTCTTAATGGGAAACGAACAACTCTGAGAAGGCCTTCTTTTTGGAAAAGTCAGTATCATTAACTTATTTTGCTTGATAGGAGCAAAAAATAAATTTTAATTGAATATTGGCAAATAAATTGTTATATGATAATCTGAAAAATCAGGGCTTTAGAGACTGCAATACTACCTAAAAATACAAACTCCAGATTACACAAGGGCACATGGTTTCAGAACATGGTAAAGGAAACTGAACTTTGCCCGAAATGCTCAGACAGCCAAGAGAAAGGTGTCATCTCTGAAACTCAGCCAGAAGCGAAACCATATGGATGTCATCATAGCATATCCTGGCTTCCTCTTCCAATGAAACTGCCAAACACACAGCTCCTGCATGCAAACATCACATTCCATTCAAAAGAGAGCACCACAGAGACGCTCCTACGTAAGGTATCAACTCCAGTCTCGTAGAGCGTCCCCTCCAAGTACTGGTAATATCATTTGTTGACCATCTGAGGATGCCATTTATTCTTGTACACTTCCTTGTCTGGGGGGTTAGGCTGGTCGTCAGGGAAGACCTAAATCTAAGGTCTTCAGCTGCTAATCGCCCATCCACTCACTGATTCAACAGACCAAGAGTACAGACATGAAGCTCCATCACCTTGACAACTAAGACCAGAATCTCACAATGTCAGGACAAGATCATAAAGAGGAGGTTAAAGAATAAAAGTGTAAGTGAAGTACTATGTAACAATTCAATTCATGCCAACCTTTTTTTCTTCATTTCAAACATGCAATATACTTACCTTTGTTATAGCCGTTTCTACTTTTGGGGCCCAGCAGTTTGAAATATCTCTTACTAAACACATATGAGTTTCTTTGGAATTTAAAGCCTGGGAATATATTTTTAAAAGAGAAAAAAAGAGAAAGCGTCAAAGTCAATGGGAATTAGAATAAAATGAACAATGACTGAGCTTTTTGATACAAGGATCACACTCTGACTGGTGGCCACTGAGGAAAATGAAGACACTGGGTACATTGGGGGCTTTCCTCAGTTATGAACTGCTTAAAATTTTCAGTTATAGTCTTAAATGGTCAAGTGATTTTTTTTTAAACATAAGAAGTTCTAAATAAATTGTATTAGTTCATCATCCTTATAAAGAGTAATGCAGGGGCTGGTGCTGTGGCGCAGCAGGTTAAAGCGCCAGCCTGCAGAGCCGGCATCCCATATGGGCACCGGTTCAAGTCCCACCTGCTCCACTTCCAGTCCAGCTCAATGCTAATGTGTCTGGGAAAGCAGCAGAAGACAGCCCCAAATGCTTGGGTCTCTGCACCCACTGGCTTCAGATCAGCTCAGTCCCAGCCACTGTGGCCATTTGAGGAGTGAACCAGCAGATGGAAGACCTCTCTCTCCCCATCACTCGTCTCTACCTCTCTCTGTAACTCTTTCAAATATAATAAATCTTTAAAAAAAAAAAAAAAAAAAAACCTCAGCGAAAAAAAAAAAGCAATGCAAAAAAAAAGCAATGCATACTGAAAATTAACAATCCTACACTAAACTTTCCCACAGTTACCCAGGCCACAGCAAGTCAAAAGCAGTACTGCTGAGGGACAAACTGCTTGGAGGTGGCTCTGGAGGTCCTGACACACTAAACTGGGGGACTAAGGTCGGGGATACAGTCCACGTGCAGTCAATTCCCACATATCAATAAAGGTTTAAGGTTATCTGCTGTTATACATGCCAATGGACTCAGTCAACAAAGCAAACAGGTAACAGCAGCTGCATCCAGAGGGGACACATGTATGGCAAGGATGCATGTTTCCAACATCACACTTTTCCTTTTTAATTAAATAACATGCAGGTATTAAAAGCTTTTTTTAAAAAATAAAGTCACCTAGAGCTTGCTTGAGCATGTAATATTCTTGTCATGGTCTCATATTCCTAAGTAAAAGTACTCGAATTTAATTGCATACTTAAGATAAATCACCTGTTGGACATGCTCACTGCAAGTCTTCCAAGAAACTTCTACAGTAAAAGCTGTTAAATCACTGTACTGCCTGCTACATTTTCACAGAAAACTCAACAGTTGCTATCACTAAGGGCTCTTACTACAAAGATTCAGCCTTTGTGTAACTGGGCTAATCCAATCTAAGATGATTAAGTGTTAACTGCACACCAGCTTCTCGGGGGGTAATGGGCAACTAGGGCACAGTACGTGCATGTGTGTAAGTTGAGCTATTACTTATCTATAACTCTTCATATCAACATATTAAAATAACACTTTGGAATATGAAAGGTCCTTGAATTAAAGAATACATTATTTTTAATGTATTAAAATAAAATACACTGTATTACAGTGAGAGGCCATTGCATGGTTCTTAAAATGATCCTTTTCCATGGCCATGTTGATGCTGTGGGGTTTACTCCAGAGTAGCATCTACGTACCACTCGCTCAATAGCAGGCTGAAACCAATTGCCATATACAAGCAACAATGACATTTTGTCTGAGCAAAAACCAGCTGCAAGAATAGGAATGGGTTTTGGTGTTGACTTCTTGCCTTTCCCAGGTGATGCTATCTGAATTGTGCAGTTGGAACTCAAAGGCTTCTTGCAGTATCTAGGAATGGGGGAAAAATAAGATTAGAGAATTTGAAAGAACACCTCTTTCTAAACCTCTAAGGTCACAAAA
This sequence comes from Oryctolagus cuniculus, assembly GCF_964237555.1. Lineage (NCBI taxonomy): Eukaryota > Metazoa > Chordata > Mammalia > Lagomorpha > Leporidae > Oryctolagus > Oryctolagus cuniculus. The sequence continues at coordinate 174,035,134 of NC_091433.1, forward strand.
CACAACTGTCCTCCCGGGGCCACACTACCACCAGCAGTGACCAGAGTCCGTAGAGCACAAGTGCTCCTCTCAAGATACTACCAAACCCCATCTATACCCCAAACCTCACCACGATCAGCCTTGAGGCCCACCTGCCTCAGTGCAGCATTCTGTCACCCCAAGGAGACCCAAAATCCCAAACGATCTCTCACAGCCCTGCGCTTCACACCATAGGGTTCCGAGCATGTCCTACCTCAGCCAGCCCCGGCTTCCCCACTGCCTAGGCCCCAAAGCTTCACCATCAAGCCCTAACACAACTGCAATGGCGATGCCTTGCACAAGTCTGCTCTACTCTGCCTCAGCCCTGCAGCCCTCCCAAGAGAGGTTCTTTCTTCTCTCACACTTTGTTCCAGGGGCCCCCAACGTGATTAAAGTACACTTCTTGCTCTTCACTGATACAAACCATCATCTTTGCATCTTTCATCCCTAAAAACCCTTGAATTGTCCCCAGTTACCAGCTACTGCTCCTTCCTACCACTACCAAACCATATCTGACTGACTCTCACATTTCTTAAAAACACCAGTGGCTCACTATTCCTCCAAGTCCTTTCTAAGTGGTTTCAAGACGCAACATTAAGGTTGATGATCTTTCTGATGGAATATTCTGTTCTCAGTCCCTTCCTCCAATAATCATGCCCATCATGGTGTCCATTTACAAACTTCTCACACCCTAGACATTGAGAACCATTTATTCCCTAAGTACACACCCTACATCTTATCAACTTTAAGCATCCCACCATCTCTATCATTACAACTCCTAGTACCCTGACTCCACAAGTATCTCCAAACCCAGGATCTAGGTCCCTGTTTTGGCCTTTACCCATCTGCAGTCTATTGTCAGCATATCAAAAGGAATGAGTATCTTAAAATTAGAGTCAGAATGCATCAGTCCTCAGCTTAAAATCCTTCAGTAACTGATGGGACCCAAGGAGAAGTGTCCAAGTCCTCACCAGGGCCCTTCAGGGTCTCAATATTCCAGGTATACCTATCTATCTAAATACATTGAAACGCTAAAAATTATCTCTAGGAATTCAATGGAGCAACACTCAAAATTTATAATCAATTGTCTATACATTCTGAACATTTTTAAAGTAACAGAATGGGGGCCAGCATAGTGTGCAGCAGGTTAAGCCACCACCTGCCATGCAGGCATCCCATCTGGAGAGCTGGTGCAAGTAACAGCTGCTCCACTTCCAAGCCAGTTCCCTGCTAATGCACCTGGGAAAGCAGCAGAAGATGGCCCAACTACTTGGGCACCTGCCATTCATGTAGGTCACCTGGGTGGGCTTCTGGGCTCCTGGCTTAGGCCTGGCCCAGCCCTAGTCATTGCAGCCATTTAAGGAGTAAATCAGCAGATGGAAGATCTCTCTCTCTCTCTCAAGTAGTCTTTTTTTTTTTTTTTTTTTTTTTTTTTTTTGACAGGCAGAGTGGACAGTGAGAGAGACAGAGAGAAAGAGAAAGGTCTTCCTTTGCCGTTGGTTCACCCTCCAATGGCTGCCAAGGCTGGCGCACCGCGCTGATCTGATGGCAGGAGCCAGGTACTTATCCTGGTCTCCCATGGGGTGCAGGGCCCAAGCACTTGGCCCATCCTCCACTGCACTCCCTGGCCACAGCAGAGAGCTGGCCTGGAAGAGGGGCAACCAGGACAGAATCCGGTGCCCCGACCAGGACTAGAACCCGGTGTGCCGGCGCCACAAGGCGGAGGATTAGCCTAGTGAGCCGCGGCACCGGCCCTCAAGTAGTCTTTTCAAATAAAGTAAATCTTTAAAAATAAAATAAAGTAACAGAATAGGTGCTTGGTCTAACAGTTCAGGCATTCCTTGGGGTGTCCACATTACATATCAGAGCTATAAAGTCCAAGTTCTGCTTCCACTTCTAATCCAGCTTCCTGCTAATGCAAACTCAGGGAGGCAGAAGTGATGGCTCAAGTACCTGGGTCCCTTCTACCCACGTGGGAGACCTGGATTGAGTTCCTGGACTTCAGCCCAGGCCAGACCCAGCTGTTATGCGCATTTGAGGGAGTGAACCAGCAGACAAATCTGTCTCTGTCACTGTCTCTCCACCTTTCAAATAAAATGAAAATTTTTTTAAATAATAAAAATAAGTAAATCTTGCTTTCATAATTAGTTTATATTTAAATAATTCTTATGCTAGTGTTTTAAAAGGATACCAACTGCCAATGAAAGATTAAAATTTCCTTAAACTTTAACATAATTAAGCACACACAATGAGCCTCAGACCATGTTTACGGTGTGTGATGAGGTTTGATAAACATTCTGTAAAGGGCTAGGTAGTATTTCAGGGATTTCTGGCCAAATGTGTTCTCTTACTGGATTTGGCCTAAAGATCACATTTTGCTAAACCCCGGCATATGACTACAACAAAATCGTCCAACATTCTCCCCCCTCTGTCCATCAAAACAACAGCATTGTCATGCTTTAGTCACTCATGTACAGGTAAGCAAGAGGAAGTAAAGCACTAAATCTTGCCAAACAAGACACTTTCTTTGAAAATTCATAATTATAACTAGCAACATTTGCTAAGCATACATCATAACAAGTCATTTCCCATACACAAATAAACTAATGATCCATGACTCCAAAAACTTAAGTTCTTATTGGGAATGCATGTACTCATATGGATAGATAAAGAATAAGGAATGATTCTGAAACAATCGACCTGAATAATAATACAGGCAAAGAATAATGAGGTAGAAATATGAAAAAGTAATGAGAGGGAAAGAAAAATTCCTGACTTGAAAAAGCTTCTTACTTACCCATTTAATATGTGTTCAAAAAGATGGACTTGGCCATCTCTGCAAACAACAGCCAGCTTGACAGGCTGAAAGAAGAAACACGACTGATTAGTATGTAAGTAGCATAATTCAGCACCCTAGTCTAACTTGGGAAAACTTCTCCCTGGCCCCCTGCTGAACAACCAGAGAAAAAGTTAAAACAGCAAGGCAGCATTTAAAACAATTACCTCTGTCAAAATAATTAGTGATCTTGTTGTCGAGATTCTAAGTGAATGCTTGAGACAAGAAGGTAATACAGGCAAAGAAGACAGTCTCAAAGCTGGATGAGCAAAGGTACTGCCCAGTATAGAGGCTCTGGATGTCAGAGCAGTCAGGGCTGCTGAAGATGCCAATAAGCATAGGTGGCTAGAAAGGGGTGGGGGTGCAGTTCCAAGTCCTCCTCACCTCTCTTCCTGCTGTCTATCTTCAATTCTAGTTGCTTCTCTGGCTGGATGTTCCCATCCATCATACTCTTGAAAAAATTATTTATTTGAAAGGCAGAGTTAGAGAAGCAGAGAGAGAGCAAGTGAGCGACCGAGAGAGGTCTTCCATCCCCTAGTTCACTTCCCAATTGGCCGCAACAGCCAGAGCTGCACCAATCTGAAGCCAGAAGCCTCTTCCAGGTCTCCCATGCAGATGCAGGCACCCATGGACCTGAACTATTTTCTACTGCTTTCCCAGGCTGTAGCAGAGAGCTGGATTGGAAGTGGAGCAGCAAGGACTCGAACCGCCGCCCATATGGAATGTCGGCACTGCAGGCGGAGGCTTTACCGATTACACTACAGAGCCGGCCCCCATCACACTTATTATTTGCCTCCTACCCCAAGGATCTATGCAGCAACTTTTTAAAATTTCTGACGCTTTCTTAAAGAAAGTTTAACTGAATAGTTAGCAGTTCCAAAAAAGTTACTATCTTTATTCTAAGTTATAATTCTAATGGGAGAATTTAAGGAGTAGCCAATACATTGAAGAAAATGAACCATGTAAAATGTTCAAGAATGACTTGGGGGACCAGCGCTGTGCCGTAGAGGGTAAAGCCACTGCCTGCAGTGCCAGCATGCCATATGGGTTCCAGTTTGATATCCGGCTGCTCCATTTCTGATGCAGCTCTCTGCTGTGGCCTGGGATAGCAGTGGAGGATGGCCCACATCCTTGGGCCCCTGCGCCCACGTGGGAGACCTGGAAGAAGCACCTGGCTCTTGGCTTCGGATTGGCGCAGCTCCGGCTGTTGCAGCCATCTGGGGAGTGAACCAGTGGATGAAAGACCTCTCTCTCTCTCTCTCTGCCTCTGCATTTCAAATAAATAAATCTTTAAAAAAAAAAAAAAAAAAAAGTCACCAAGGCAGAGACCATTTCTGCCCAAATTTTATAGCTCTTTTCTACAATTCTGACAGCAGCCAAACTTAACTTTAAACCATCTAGAGATAGGCATATATTTTAAGAAAACATGAGAATATTCTCCATTCCAGAATCAAGGGTTTGTTTTGGAATTTTATTGTTTTTAAAACAGATTTTTAATTATTTGGAAGGCAGAACAACAGAGAAAGATGGAGTCACAGAGAGACCTTCCATCCACTGGTTTACTTCCCAATGGTTGCAATGGCAGGGGCTGGGCCAGGCTGAATCCAGGAACCTGGATGCCCATCCGGGTCTCCTACATGGGTAGCAGGGTTCCAAGCACTTGGGCCATCTTGTGCTGCTTTCCTAGGCACATTAGCTGGGAACTGCATGGAAAGCAGAGAAGCCAGAATGCGAACTGGCGCTCTGATATTGGATGTTGATGTCACAAGTAGTAGCTTAACCTGCTGTGCTACAACACAGGCCCTGGAATTTTACTTTGTAAATTACTGTAACTATAATTTTATACCAAGTATAAATAAAAACTTGGTTTCCCAAGCTATCACTTACTTTAATATCTTTAAAATATCTTAAAAAGAAACAGAAGTTCCACTCCCTCCTTTATTATACGATTGATCTTTTTTTAAAAAAAAAGATTTATTTAGGAGTTGGCAATGTGGCATGGTAGGCTAAGCCTCCCTCTGCGGTGCCAGCATCCCATATGGGCACCAGTTCCAGTACCAGTTGCTCCTCTTCCGATCCAGCTCTCTGCTGATGCCCTGGGGAAGCAGTGGAAGATGGTGCAAGTACACAAGTTCTTGCACCCACTTGGGAGACCGGGAGACTTGGGAAACCTGGCTTCGGATCTGCTCCAGCTATTGCAGCCATTTGGGGAGTGAACCACCGGATGGAAGGACTCCCTCTCGGTCTCTCCCTTTCTCTGTAACGGCCTCTCAAATAAATAAATCTTTTTTAAAAACTATTTATGTGAAAAAGTCACACAGATTATGAGATATCTTCCATCTGCTGGTTCACTCCCCAGATGCTGGCAACAGCCAAGGCTGGGCAAGGCCAGGGCCAGGAGCCAAGAGTTTCATCCAAGTCTCCCACGTGAATGGAAATGGCCCAATCACTTGGGCCATCTTCTGCTGCTTTTCCCAGGCCATTAGCAGGGAGCTGGATTGGAAGTAGAGCAGCCAGGACTCAAACTGGCACCCACACGGGATGCCAACGTCATGGGTGGCAGCTTAACCCACTATGAGACAGCACCAGCCCCATTATTTATCATTTTAAATATGCCAAAATTAGTCCAAGATAAAAGAAATTAAGCCTAAAACTGTATCTAAAAGTAGTAAAAGAATTCAACCAGAAAAGGCAAAACCAGGGGCCAGTGCTGTGGTGCAGGAGGTTAAGCCGCAGCCTGAGACACCCACTGTCTCTAAGTACCAGTTTGAGTTGCTGCCACCACTTGGAAGACCCAGATGGAGTTCCAGGCTCCTGGCTTCAACCTGACCCAGCCATCCTCTCACTCTGTCACTTTGCCTTTCAAAAAATAAATTTTTTAAAAAGTAAACAGGGCATGCATGGTGACATGGTAGGTTAAGCTGCCACCTGCTACATCAGCATCGCAAATGGGTGCCTTACTAATGTGTCTGGGAAGGCAACAGCAAATGGCCCAAGTGCTTGTGCCCCTGCCTCCCATGTGGGAGACCCAGAAGAAGCTCCTGGCTCTGGCCTGGTCCAGCCCTGGCCATTGTAAACATTTCGGGAGTGAACCAGTGGATGGAAGATCTATCTCTCTACCTCTCCCTCCCTCTAACTCGGCCTTCCAAATAAATCAGTAACTTAATCTAGCCATTGCGGTTGGCTGGGGAGTGAACCTTCTCTCTCTGTGCCTCTCCTTTTCTCTCTGTGTAACTCTAACTTTCAAATAAATAAATATCTTAAAAATTTAAAAAAAAAACTTAAAAAATAGGATTCCCACTCTAGTTTTCTAAAATTACATAAACTAACTTGTGAGTCTCATTACTACACATTCCTGATTTGGATACATGAACAGACAAAAGCCCTTACAGGGAATCATCAATCTGATCAGCAGTGGCTGCACACTGTACTTCTTATAAGAAAGTCAAATTTGTTAGTAGTAGAATCAATATTTAAAGCAGAATCTTAGCATTTAAAAACACTTTTCAAAAATATTACATTGATTAAAACTTCCAAATTGTCTTGAAACCCTAGTTCGAAATTTATGCACATATGTGCCACAAAGCACAATTTTTGATGGGGCAGGTGTTTGGTGTAGTTTTAAGACACCGCTGGGCCAACGCCACGGCTCAATAGGCTAATCCGCCTGTGGCACCTGCACACCGGGTTCTAGTCCCGGTCGCCCCTCTTCCAATCCAGCTCTCTGCTGTGGTCCGGGAGGGCAGTGGAGGTTGGCCCAAGTGCTTGGGCCCTGCACCCACATGGGAGACCAGGAGAAGCACCTCGCTCCTGGCTTCAGATCAGCGCGGTGTACCGACCACAGTGGCCATTAGAGGGTGAACCAACAGTAAAGGAAGATCTCTCTCTGTCTCTCTCTCTCTCTCTCACGGTCCACTCTGTCAAACAAACAAACAAACAAAAAAGACACCCCGGAGACACCTATATCCCACATGGGAATCGGGATTCAATTTCCAGTTCTGTTCCTAATTCCAGCTTCTTGCTAAAGCACACATGGGGAAACAGTGGGTGATTACTCAGACAGTCGGATCCTTGCTCCCAACACTGGAGACCCGGACTGCCTCCAGCTCCTAGCTTCAACCTGGTCCAACTCCAGGTGCTGTGAGCATTTAGGGAGTGAAACAAAGAATGACAGATACTCTGTAAATCTGTCTATATGTCTGTCTTTCAAATAAATCATATTGTTTAATGCTGCTCCTTAAAACACACACACACAAAAACTAGATTGAATTGAAAGTGATAACCTTAGTTACTTTTCATTAAAAAAGCAAGATTCTATCCAAATTTAAATCCTACAAAGCTCTAATCAAATGGACACATGAATATTAAGTACTTCGTTCACTGATAAACTCATCAAATCCCTAATTTTTAATATGAAAGATTCTAAAGTACAAAAAATTAGCAAACAAGATAGTATCACTCTTTAACAGAATAATCTTTATTAGGACAAATAAAAGAAATATTGTATAGAAAAAAAAAAAAAGAAAGAAAAGAAAACCACTGGCCAGAGGAATTGTATCTATGAGGATACTTCAAAAAAGTTCATGGAAGGCTAGTGCTGTGGCTTAGCACGTTAAGCCTTCAATGCCCATATCCCCATATGGGTACCAGTCAAGTTGCAACTGCTCCACTTCCAATCCAGCTCCCCGATACTGAGCCTTGGAAAGCAGCAGCAGATGGTCCAGGTGTTTGGGCCCCTGCACCTACATGGGAGACCTGGAGGAAGCTCCTGGGTCCTGGCTTTGGTCAGACCCAGACCTGGCATTGTGGCCATTTGAGAAGTAAACCAGTCAGTGAACAGAAGATCTCTCTGTTTCTTCCTCTAATAATTCTGCCTTTCAAACAAATAATAAATATTTTTTTAAAATAAATAAATAAAAAAGGTAAGTTGGGGAAGGAATTTGGTAAAATAGTTAATTTGCTGCTTGGTGGTATACCAAGTATACCATAGTATAGTATACCATAGTAGAGTGCCTGAGTTAAGTCCTGGCTCTCCATTCCAGCTTCTTGCTACTGTGCAGACTGGGAGGTAACAGGTAATGGCTCAAGTAGTTGGGTCACTGCCACCCACGTGGAAGCCCCCAACTGACTACTCACATATTGCCTTTGGCACAGCCCAGCCCTGACTATCTTTGAGCATTCCGGGAGTGAACCAGTGGATGGGAGACTTCTGTATCTTCGTCTTTCTTTCAAATAAATAAGTAAAATTCACACACAAAAAAGAGAGACCAAGTTTATTTTGGTGCAAAAAATACTGAAATACATGATAACTTTTTCATTAATAAGTATGTTTCTGAAGACCCCTCATTTAAATCCATTTCAAAAACTTTCATACCAAAATAAAAATGTTTTAATTTCACTTTTCCACAAACTTTTCAAAGTATCCTCATGATTATTCTTAACAAAATTCACCTCCAGAATGTACTGCTGCCTTTGTATGTAAAATATTCCTTCCCCTCTTAAGAGTTCAGCCTAGTGACTTACTAGTTACTTAGAAAGCCTTAAAAATTGTTACATTTCATTGTTACTCCCTCCTGTCTCCTCCTTCCCAGGTCATTAAATCATCAAAACATACACTAATTTGAAAAATAACTGAAATGCAAAAGCAAATTTTCAAGAACAGAGTCATTACCTCTTCTTTGTTTTCTGACAAGGTCAAGTCAATATAGACAGGCTCGTCTGTAACTGTGAAAGACATAACTGCGTTCTTTTCTTTGTTTTCTGACCGGACCTGCCTAGAAATGAAACCAGCGATTAGAAAAAAGGATAGTTTAAAAAATAAATAAATAAATAAAAGCACCTAAAGGAAGAATCACAGAACGAACAGCTCTTTCATCTTTTGAAAGCTAAATAAGGTAACTACAGATCAAAGCAAGGGAAGCGTTCAGGCCACTGCCATTTAACATGTTGCCTGGCAAAAGAAAAAGCATTAATATATTAATGGCATATTTGAACAATAAGGAACATTCTTACCCTTTTCATTGATCTATTTGTCTATCTGATGCCAATACCATATTTTCTTGATTGCCAACCTTGACAGTATAGTCTTGAGATCAGACATATTTGTTAGTCCTCTTTTTTTTTTTTTTTCTAAGTCATTTTGGTCATTCTATGTCATTTTCCATTTTAATTTTTCAGTTTGTCAATCTTAAAAAAGCCTACTGGGATTCTGAATTAGTCTGTTTTTAAGCTATAGGGCAAACTGGGGGAGAATTAACATTGTAAGAATGCTGAAAAAATAGTGTTTGTGGATACCTTATCTGTAAATTTGCCTAGTTTTTAAAGTTTATTTTTAACTCCCAAACCACTGTACATGCTCAGTCATGTACAGACCAGTGAAAACCTACGCCATGGTGCTTTACAATTCTGTACACATTGATGGTGACTTTAAAACGGCTTCAAGCACTGTTATGAAGTGATTAATGTCGCTAAGCACAAGAAAGCTGTAATGTGCTTCACATGCTTTATAGCAAAAATATGTGTCAGATAAGCTTCAGTTACCGTGCTGAGTTCAGAATTAGTGATTATATACATATTAATAAGGTATCTAACAGAAACACCAATAAGGTTATATAATGATATATTCCCTACACTTCCTCCAAGTAGTAACAGTTCAGTATTCACTAAATCAGTGTTCACAGGTATTTTACAGAAGAGTAACTATGAATAAAAACTGATTGTACATGTATAATTGTGTAACTGATTGTATATGTATAACATATAATTATATATGTATAACTGATTGAACATGTATATTATGTATATACATATACATATGCAAAACCAAATCCATTGAGATGGTCTTTTCAACAATGGTATTGGAATCACTGAAATCATAATGCAAAAACATGAATCTCAACATCACTAGTCATTAGGGAAATGCAATTTAACAGTGATCTGCTACCACCAACCTATTGGAATGGCTAAAATTAAATCTTGTACCAAGTGTTGTGAGGATATGAAGGAATCTGCACTCTAATACACTACTGGTAAGACTGTAACATGGTAAAATACTTTCTTCTCTCCATTATTCTGCTTTTCTAATAATCTTTGAAAAGCAATAATAACAAAAACCTGGCATTTTTTAAAAGATTTATTTATTATATGTTAGAGGCAGAGTTACAGAGAGAGAGAGAGAGAGAGAGAGAGAGAGAAAGGTCTTCCATCACTGATTCACTAATGGCCACAACAACCGGAGCTGAGCCCATCTGAAGCCAGGAGTTTCTACCAGGTCTCCCACATGGGTGCAGGGGCCCAAGGACTTGGGTCATCTTCTACTGCTTTCCCAGGCCATAGCAGAGAGCTGGATCAGAAGTGGAGCAGTTTTAAGCTTATTCCTCTATTACCAAGAAGAGTGAAGACACACTTTCAAGATGTTAACAGAAGTCAATTTTTGTTTCAAAGTTAACCTGGGATACATCTTCGAAAGCCAAGCTCCACAATGAAATAAATTAAACTCAACAAAACTACCACACAAAAGAGTAGGTATTCTCAGACACAGTCAAGGAATGTTGCATCCTGAATGAACCATCAATAAACAGACCTCACTACATTAACACAGCAGTGCCATCCACTTCAATGAAACCAAAGGTCTCCCCGCAAAAAATTTGTTTTAGAAATTATTTTTAAATTGCTCAGCCACAAAATATTAAGTCCCGTGCACCTCTAAACAGAGAGGCACTTCCAACTGTGTAAGCTTGTAAGTCCCTCATTGTCAGTCCATGTAATTCATACAATCAAGCAGGTCTCCCACTCATCATTTATATAATTTGCTATGACAAAGTCTTATCTTCCAAACCCAAAAGAACTACGTACCAGACATTAAGTAACCGGTCATGCACTGCTCCAGATAAGAAATAAAGACCTGTAATTCCATCAAAGGGCTGGCTCTCATTAGGAGGTCTGATAGTGGTGAACTTAAGTGACGACACTGGCGTCGCATGTCCTGTGAAGTGCTGGAGAAAGGGAAGTCTCATTACGGAGAGAATGAGTTCAAAATGGCACAAATATTAAGAATCCCCATGCATCACAATGTGCATATCTGAAAGCCAGGCTCCATGATGACGTAAATTAAATTTAACTCTAAGTAGCTGGGATTAGTTGCACTATAATCGTCTCGCTTCTTGTAACATTCACCTGAAAATTAAGATGTTCTCATAACACAACCACTATTTCTTCCATTTTTGAATTAAAGATCCATTTAATTCTATCCATTTTGGAAGGGGTGCTTAGGTGCTCAGACACAGCCAAGGAATTGTAGGTCTTCATTTTGCTCTCAGTGAGTCGAAACCACAATTTTAAGGCATCATCACAGCACCAAACGTTCAGTAACCCCTGGGCGTACCAGTTTTTTCCTCCTCAAAAAACATACTAAATCTCCCAGTAAAATATTCTAAGTGGACTAAATGCTGACTGCAAGCGAGCAAGTTACCACAATCAGCACGTAACAGAATAAGATTCCTACTACACATTCTATTTATTCTTTTCTCCAAGACATTTGAAGTAGACATCTCTAACCTTTTACATCAACACATCAGATTTGGAGTCTAACTTTTGTTTATTAATTCTACTATTCAGTGTGCTTGACAACAAAGTCTGTATTCTTTAAAGTAGCACTGTATGGCTCAAATGTGTTGTTCTCCAAGCTTCCTCAATACAACTGTTAGGCTTACAAATAGTTTGATTCACTTACTCTGTAAACTTCTTTGGTCTCCAAAACCCAGAGTTTGATTGTTCGACCAGCAGAAAGCAACATCTTTCCATCTGGGCTGATACATAGGGAACTGACGCTGCTATTGTCACCTTTCCATTTGCTGTAATGTGAACAAAAGCAAAACAACTCAACAAATGGGGAAACCTTTAGTCAGATCAGAAAATAAACAACAAAAAGTACCATCCAAGCTCCTATGTCAATTGCACTCCCTAAAAAGGTTGTGTCTGACCTTGAACTTACTATTAAAGTAAGTCAATCCTGGGGGCCAGTGTTGTGGCACAGCAGGTAAAGCTGCCACCCGCAGTGCTGGCATCCCATATGGGCGCCAGTTCATGTCCTAGCTGCCCCACTTCCCATCCAGATCCTTGCTAACGTGCTTCAGAAAGCAGCAGAAGATGACCCACATGCTTGGGCCCCTGCACCCACTTGGCAGACCTGGATGAAGCTCCTCGCTTCTGACTTCATCCTGGAGAGTGAACCAACAGATGCAAGATTTCTGTCTCTTCCTCTCTTCATAATTGACTTTTTTTTTTTTTTAATTTTTTTTGACAGGCAGAGTTAGACAGTGAGAGAGACAGAGAGAAAGGTCTTCCTTCCGTTGGTACACTCCCCAAATGGCTGCTACAGCTGGCGCACTGCGCTGATCCGAAGCCAGGAGCGAGGTGCTTCTCCTGGTCTCCCATGCAGGTGCAGGGCCCAAGCACTTGGGCCATCCTCCACTGCCTTCCCGGGCCACAGCAGAGTGCTGGACTGGAAGAGGAACAACTGGGACAGAATCCAGCACCCCGTAATTCTGACTTTCTAATAAATAAATCTTTAAAATTAAAATTAAATAAAAAATAAAGCCTCCCCAACAGAATCCTCTCAACATATCATGGCAGACACAGGATAGAGTCATAAGAATGTCAACCCTTAAGTTGTGCATCTTGTGACCTGTATCTGGGCTGGGTCAACGCCCAAGAACGGTTCACAATAGCTGGACCTCCACAAGCCCATCCTACCCCTTCACGGTTCTTAGCAATATGTATGATTTCTCAAGCTACATCCCAAAACGGTATTTATATTCCAAATTCACAATGACGAACTCCCATCTGATAGCTAAAATAAATCAGGTATAAATGATTCCTTTCTAATACTTCAAATATCATTATAATTATCAGTATTTGTAGTTTGCTGTACACTTGAATGCTGCTACAGGCAATAGACAACTTGGCTATTCACATATAAAACGAAGGAATCTTACTACCAAACTAAATTCTAAAACAGAAAACATTACTTTCTGCCAGTCTCATTGAAGTACGGCAAATTAGGCACTGGGATAAACAAAATTAGGTCTCTATGCTGCAATATATATACACACAAATTATGATTAAAAAGTATTAAGATAAAGTATGAGAATGTTTTTATAATTCCAGGGTTAGGAAAAGCCTTCCAAAGCAATTGTAAACAAGAAATCACAAAGGAAAAACCAACCTGATTTAGTCACATGAAACTTTAACATTATAAAATAAATCATAAAACTAATGTAAAACTTAGGGGAAAAATGCTACAGACAAAGGATTAAAGTACTCAGAATAGCTTCTTCAGATCAATAAGAAAAATAACTCAAAAATTGAAAAGGGATGTAGCAGACAATTCACAGGAGACATATACCTTGTGGATAAACCTGAAACACTGGACACACAATCAGTCATGGAATTTCAGAAACCACAAGAGAACTTTCCCTTTACCCTCACCAGCTTCTAAAAGTTTTGCCCATCTTTTATCCATTCCCATAGTGTCAACACTTGTTTATATTCACTATTCAACATGTATTCATTAAGTTGACACATATAAAGAAGACGTGATTGCCACCTTGCCTTGAGGAGCTGACAAGCATTGTGAATTGAATTCCCTGCTCAGCCAAGAAAATGCCAGCACAGGCTAATACCACCACCACTGTACCCTCCCCAGTCTCTACCTCCTTAAGAGCTTCGCAACTCAAAATGCAATCCTCTCACACCAACACCTCCTGGGAACCTGCTAGACTTACAGACTCCTAAGTCCCAATTTTGCTAGCCCTGCTAAATCAGATCATATGTACAGGTAATGCACAGTTGACCCTTGAACAAGGTAGAGGGTATGGCACTGGCCCCCATGAAGTGAAAAGTCTGCCTATAGCTGTTGAGTCACTGAAAAGAACAAGAGGTAGCTATGAAATTATGGCAGTAGCACAGTATTACAACAGTGAAATTCTATGCAATCATGAATGAATCCTGCATCTCTGTGTCTGTTTACATTTCTCAATTGCAAATGGTGCCAGGTGTGATCCCAAAGACTTTGTCTGAGTTCTGATAAATTTTAACCTTTTTGTAATAGATTTGTACATATTTTATGGTAGTGAATGATAGACTATTATCTATATATATTTTATATATTAATGACATACCTAACTTTGTGTTAATTTCTTCTATATTTTTAAGCTACATAGTTCACCTGCAAGTCTTTTCTAAATTATTGCAAATCTCCCCGCCAAAAGCAAAGCCCATGTATAGGTGGACCTGTGCTTTTCAAACCTCTGTTATTCAAGGGTCAACCGTCTATGAGCATGCAAGTTTAAAATGCACTAGATTAGAAGATCCTTCTCTAGGAAGTGCAACGGGTTCCAGCAGTAATCCACAGGTACTGACGTCAGAAAGCTGCCCAGTCACCACATGTGAAGTCCTACAACTGAAGAGCCACACACCACTGCACAGCCTTCCACCCAGCTTTGCAATAGGGAGCATGGATCTCGGGTAATTTTGAAAGTGTGTTCAACATGAAAGAGTAAATTAAACAAATTAAAACACATCTTCAACAGAATGGATGTAAGGAGCAAAAATTTTAAATCCTCTATGTAGTTATCTCAAGAGAGTCAGAAAGAAGCATGATGCAATAAAAAGCAAACAAAACCAAAAATAGCCCCTTAAGGTCGAAAGTATATTAAGAGGGGCCGGCACTGTGGTAAAGCAGGTAAAGCCACCGCCTGAGGTGCCGGCATCCCATATGGGATGCTCCACTTCAAATCCAGTTCTCTGCTATGGCCGGAGAAAGCAGAAGATGGCCCAAGTGTTTGGGCCCCTGCACCTGCATGGCAGACCCAGAAGAAGCTCCTGGCTCCTGGCTTCGGATCGGCACAGCTCTAGCGGTTGCAGCCATCTGGGGAGTGAACCAGCAGATGGAAGACCTATCTACCTATTTCCCTCTGCCTCTCTGCAAATCTGCCTTTCAAACAAATAAATAAATCTTTCTTTAAAAACAAAACAAAAAAAAAAAAACAAAAAACAAAAACAAAACTCCTGGGAAATGGAATTAAAAGATTCATTTAAAAAAACACAGAATACTAAGAAAATTTTAAGCGTTCAATAGGAGTTTTAGAAAAAGAAACTGGAGGGGCCGGCACCGTGGCGCAGCAGGTTCACGCCCTGGCCTGGAGGGCCGGCATCCCATGTGGGCGCCAGTTCGAGTCCCAGCTGCTCCTCTTCCAGTCCAGCCCTCCGCTGTGGCCCGGGAAGTGCTTGGGCCCTGCACCTGCATGGGAGACCAGGAGAAGCACCTCGCTCCTAGCTTCGGATCAGCGCAGTGCGCCAGCTGTAGCAGCCATTTGGGGAGTGACCCAGCGGACGGAGAACCTCTCCCTCTCTCTCTCTCTCTCTCTCTGTGTGTGTGTGTGTGTAACTCTGACTTTCAACTAAATAAATATTTAAAAAAAAAAAAAAAAAAAAGAAAGAAACTGGAGAGGCCAGTGCTGTGGTGTAGGCTACCCAATATGGGCACCGGTCGGAGTCCCAGTCATTCCACTTCCAATCCAGCTCCCTGCTGGTGTGCTTGGGAAAGCAGCAGAGGATGGTCCAACTGCTTGGTACCCTGCACCTACATGGGAGACCCAGAAAGAGATCCTGGCTCATGGCTTTGACCTGACCCAGCCCTGGCCACTGTGGCCATTTGGACAGTGAACCAGCAGATGGAAGACTGATTTCTCTCCTATCTCTGCCTTTTAAATAAATAAATAAATCTTAAAAAATAAAATAAAATAAAATAAAATAAAAGCTGGGGGAAAAAACGGTAACAAAAGATAGGTACAAAGCAAAAAATAAAGAGAAAAATAGTCAAGAAATTTCAAGGACCAGTCCAGGAAATGCAACACCTGGGTAATAGCAGATAGTACCAGAGAAATATTAGAAAAAGCAGAAATGAAATAACCCAACAGTACCCTCCCCAGAAAAAAACTGTAGCACATGAAGTCCCAGGATAAACGGTGCCATCAAGTACCAGTATAACTTCTGCTTTCTTTATTTTTGTTTATTTGGCGCTGCGGCTCACTTGGCTAATCCTCCGCCTGCGGCGCTGGCACCCCGGGTTCTTGTCCCAGTCCGGGCGCCAGATTTTGTCCCGGTTGCTCCTCTTCCAGTCCAGCTCTCTGCTGTGGCCCGGGAAGGCAGTGGAGGATGACCCAGGTCCTTGGGCCCTGCACCCGCATGGGAGACCAGGAGGAAGAACCAGGCTCCTGGCTTCGGATCAGCGCAGCGCGCCAGCCACAACCCACCAGCCATAACGGCCACTTGGTGGGTGAACCAACAGAAAAAAGAAGACCTTTCTCTCTGTCTCTCTCTCTCTCACACTAACTCTGCCTGTCAAAAAAATAAAAATAAAAATAAATTTAAAAAAAAAAAAAAAAAGGCGGAGAGACAGATTTTCCATCCACTGATTCACTCCCAAGATGTCCACAAAAATTAGCTAGGGCTGTGTTAGGAACCTGGAACTCAATCCAGGTCTCTTACATGGGCAGCAGGGATGCAGGCACTTGGGCCATCACTGCTGCCTCCCAGAGCGCACATAATGGTTTAAAGAAATAAGCATGGGGGACCAGTGTTGGCACAGTGGGTTAAGCCGCCACCTGAGAAGCCGGTTTTCCATAGAAGCACTGGTACAAGGCCTGGCTGTTCCACTTCTAATCCAGCTCCCTGATAATACACCTGGGAAAGCAGCAGCAGATACCCCAGGTACTTAGGCCCCTTCCACTAGCATGGGAGACCCAGATAGAATTCCTGGCTCCTGGCTTTGGCCTGGCCCACCCTGGCTGTTGTGGCCTTTCAAATAAGCCAATAGAATGGCAGGCAGGAGAAAGGAAGGATGAACATGGAAAACTGTAGAATACTAAACATAATTTACACTAAAAAGCTAAAAAAATAAACAATGGAATGCCTTTAACATTCCTAAGGGAAAATAATTCCAACCTAAAACTCTATGTCCTCAAACCAGCAAGCTACTGTGAGGACAGGACTATTGGAAAACAAGCAAAATTTCCAATTTATCGCTCACGCACACTTAGGGAACTCGCTACCAAAATGACAGGCCCTGCCCCCGGGGCAAACCTACAAAGGGGCAAAAGGACCCAGGGACCGGCAGCTCTGTCCAACAAAAGATCACCTTCAGGATGATGGTGAAAGGAAACTCTAGGACATTCACTATTCAGCAGACTTTGGACAACAGGGAAGCCCTCCAAGAAATAAAATGGGTCTGAGTAATTGTGTCTAAGAATATCTGAAGATTTACACTATTTTCCCTACATAGCAGGGAAAGCCACCGCCTGCAGTGCTGGCATCCCATATGGGTGCCAGTTCGAGTCCCAGCTGCTCCACTTCCGATCCACCTCCCTGCAAATGTGCCTGGGAAAGCAGCAGAAGATGGTCCAAGTGCTTGGGCCTCTGCACCCACATGGGAGACCTGGAAGAAGCTCCTGGCTCCTGGCTTCAGGTCAGTCCAGCTCTGGCCATTGCAGACATTTGAGTAATGAACCAATGAATGGAAGACCTCTCTCTCTTTCTCTCTCTCTCTCTCTCTGCCTCTCCAATAAATAAGTAAATCTTTAAAAAAAAAAAAAAGTGTATACACTTTCACCTATATTTTAAAAAGATTTACACTATTAAAGGATTAATGATAGGTATACACAAAGCTAGGAAAATGAAAAGTAAGACAATTATAAACCTCTCAAAAAAACTAAATTTTATATGAAAAGGAAAATATAAACCTAGGACAGTCTAAGACTCAGCTGTGACAATATTTAACTAATCACAAAGTAAGCAATGAAGACTGCTTAATCAAACGGGGCAATGTAACAATATTAGGACAACAAGGAGGGAGAGAAGCGCAGCTAGGTCCTCATCCTCCACAGCAGGATATCAGCAGGCAGTATCTAAGGAAACAACATCAATTAGCAGCCTAAGAAGGCGAAGAATGACCCTGGAAACACATTAAGAGAGAGCAGCTTACTGCACAAGAGACTGGACTCAATCAACATACTTTTCCACTATAAAACAGAGAAACAGCCCATCTGACAAGGCTATGACTGAACACAATAATGTGCCCAGTGTGCTCAACAGTGCCCCCAACTCTGCCAACCCCTACGCTAGGCCATACGCGACCCCATGGTCTCTCATCCAGGACAGAGCAGCACAAGCCCCACTCGAGAAAGACCCGATCAGAAGCTCTGCAGGTCATCCGTGCAGAACGACCACTGCAGGCAAAACAGTGCAGAGCTCGCCGGCTCTCCGGGCAGGGGACACCCCACCTGCACCTCCAGCCCCAAACCTTTCCTGAAATTCCACGCATCTCTCACCACACCTGCTGGAGTCTTGCCTTTCACATGTCAGTTCAAATTAAACATATCCAAAAACCTCAAAATCATGACCCTCTTCTACCATTATTTGTACTAACCGAAGGACATACCATCCATCCTCTACCACACATTATCTCTTAAGATGCACTTCCTCTAAATTCCTGTCTCCGAACTTTTGCCATCTCCCATCCTTCCTTCCCCAACCCGTGCGAGGAATCCCCACCCTGCTCTAACCACACCTTACCTAACCTAAGGGCCAACTGGCATCCCCTCGCTTCTTCCAGGCCTGCCCAACACCACCCTACCCATCAGAGAAGTAACCACAGCTACCTCATTACATCCCTGTACAGTTATTTACTCTCGACCACCATCTAGCTTTTATGTAGTAAAGCCCTGCAGGTCCCACTTGGTTAAAAGTTCCTTGAGACTGGAGTCGTTAATACTAACATCTAATACTCCCCACTGTCCAGGACAACTAATCAAACTCTAACACATTTCCCCAGTACCTGAGTCACCCCCTAGGAGCACACAGCTGTCAGCAGTACTCACCACTTCACTTTGCATGTCTGTACGTTCCATTCCACAATGTGTTTATCATCTGAACAACTATACAAACAGCCACTGTCTTGATGCCACTGTATGCAATTGACTCTGTTGTCATGTCCACCACTCTGCAGGTTAAAACAAAATAATAATAAAGAAAAATGCATCTTACATGAGAATATGAAACCTGGAGTCAAAACCAAATAGTTAGCTAAAATGTTTTTAGGCCGCAACTAAACTTTCGACTACAATCTTCCAATTTAGTTTTCCAATGTCAAAACTGAAGTAAATCAGCTAGAACCTTATGAAAACTTTAACTCTATTCTCTGTAGGAAAACTCTACTTCTACAGCCCAAGAATACTAGTTTTGAATGTCATTTGGTTTTTTTTTTTTTTTTTTTTTGACAGGCAGAGTGGACAGTGAGAGAGAGAGACAGAGAGAAAGGTCTTCCTTTGCCGTTGGTTCACCCTCCAATGGACGCCGCGGCCAGCGCGCTGTGGCCAGCGCACCGCGTTGATCTGATGGCAGAAGCCAGGTGCTTCTCCTGGTCTCCCATGGGGTGCAGGGCCCAAGCACTTGGGCCATCCTCCACTGCACTCCTGGGCCATAGCAGAGAGCTGGCCTGGAAGAGGGGCAACTGGGACAGAATCCGGCGCCCCGACCGGGACTAGAACCCGGTGTGCCAGCGCCGCAAGGCGGAGGATTAGCCTACTGAGCCACAGTGCCGGCCATCATTTGGTTTTGAAAAGTGCCAGGGGCTGGCACTGTGGCGCAGTGGGTTAACACCCTGGCCTGATGCGCCGGCATCCCATATGGACGCTGGTTCACTTCTCATCCAGCTCTCTGCTGTGGTCTGGGAAAGCAGTACAAGATGGCCCAAGCCCTTGGGCCCCTGCACCCGCGTGGGAGACCTGGAATAAGCTCCTGGCTCCTGGCTTTGGATCGGTGCAGCTCTGGCCATTGCAGCCAACTGGGGAGTGAAGTCTCTCTCTCTCTCTGCCTCTCCTCTTTCCGTGTAACTCTGACTTTCAAATAAATCAATAAATAAATCTTAAAAAAAAAAAAAAAAGAATTCCAGCTCTAAGCATGACAAAATACTCTATGAACGATGGCAAGAAGTTTGACACTCGAGTGAACTACTGATTTCAAACAGCAGAGCTCCAAATCATGCTTAAGGTAAAAAAATCAAGTTTGCTAAAAATATGCACTTGAAAATACTCCCCCTTTTTAGATTTTTTTAAAAATTTATTTGAAAGGCAAAGCTACAGAGAGAGGAGGAGAGACAGAAAGAGATCTTCCATCTGCAGGTTCACTCCCAAAATGGCCACAACTGCTGGGGATGGGCCAGGCTGAAGCCAGGAGCTTCTTCCAGGTCTTCCACATGGGTGCAGGGCCCCAACACTTGGGCCATCTTCCACTGCTTCCCCAAGCACATTAGCAGGGAGCTAGATCAGAAATGGAGCAGCCAAGACTCAAACAAGCACCATCTGGGATGACTATGTGACAGGCAGAGGCTTAATCTACTACTCCAAAATGCCTAGCCCTGGCCAGCGCCACAGCTCACTAGGCTAATCCTCCGCCTGAGGCACTGGCACCCCGGGTTCTAGTCCTGGTTGGGGTGCCGGTTCTGTCCCGGTTGCTCCTCTTCCAGTCCAGCTCTCTGCTGTGGCCCGGGAAGGCAATGGAGGATGGCCCAAGTGCTTGGGCCCTGCACCCGCATGGGAAACCAGGAGGAAGCACCTGGCTCCTGGCTTCAGATGGGCGCAGTGCGCCGGCCGTAGCGGCCATTTGGGGGGTGAACCAACAGAAGGAAGACCTTTCTCTCTGTCTCTCTTTCTAACTCTGCCTGTCAATAAATGAATAAATAAATAAATAAATAAATAAATAAATAAAATGTCCAGCCCTGAAAATCCCTTTTAAAATAAGTGCCAGGGTCAGCCATTTAGCCTAGTGGGTAAGATGTCCTCCTGGGATACCTGTACCCCATTCAAGAGTGCCTGGGTTTGAATCCTAGTTATACTACAGGTTCCATCTCCTGCTAAGACATATCCTAGGAGGTAGTTATAGCTCAAGTACCATGCCACCCAAGTGCCTTGTGTACAACACTTTAAATATGTATATGTATATGTATATGTATATGTATATGTATATGATAGCAAGCTACTAGCTTCCAACCTAGCTCCCTGCTAATGTGCCTAAGAAACTAGCAGATGGTCTAAGTGCTTGGGCCTCCGACACCCACATGGGAGTTCTAGGCTCCTCCTGGGTTTGGCCTAGGCCAGCCCTGGTTGGTGTGGGTATTTGGGATATGAACCAGAAGATGAAAGATCTCTGTCTCTCTTCCTTACAAATAACAAATGAAAAAAAAAAAATTTTAAGAACTAAGTTCTATGTTACACACACAAACAGATAAATTCCAAATAATAAAGTTAAAAAAAAAATCAACCTTGGGGCCAGCATTAGGGCATAGTGCATAATCCCGCTGCCTGCAGTACCGACATCCCACATGGGCGCCAGTTCATTTCCCAGCTGCTCCACTTCCTATCCAGCTCCCTGCTAATGGCCTGGATAAAGCAGCTGATAATGGCCCAAGCACTTGGGCCCCTGCCCCCACTGGATGAAGCTCCTGGCTCCTGGTTCCTGGCTTCAGCCTGGCCTAGCCCTGGCCATTGTGGACATCTGGGGAGTGAGCCAGCAGATGGAAGCTCTCTCTTCTTTCTTCCTCTCTGTAACTCTTTCAAATAAATAAATAAATAAATCTTTTTTAAAAAATCAACATTGTTACTAATCAAAGAAATACGGAAAGAAAAACCAAAACAAAGTAGCACTTTTGGTCTGTTCACCTACCAATCTTTATCACTGTACTGTTCAGGCTGGTGAGGTTATAGTAAAAACGTGTAGTACATAGATCATATACTGCGAGGAGCAATGAACACTAACATATCCTTCTAGACAGCAATCTGGCAATGTGTCCACTCACTCACTCACTCACTAACCATCTACTAAATAGCAAATAGCTTCAGTATCATGTCTAAGTCTAAACAGTCACCTGAGATACGCTGTGTAACACCCTTAAGATCACAGAAAAGAGCAGGATTCCACCTCAGGACACACTAGCTCCAAAGCCTCAAAGCCTGGTCCCTTTCTGCTCCACTATATCTTACCAACACCCCTACCTGACACCCACATGGGAGTTCCTTCTGGATAAATTCATGCCCCTTAAAGATGCATGTATAGTCCTATCAAGTAGCAAAATGATCCAAAAAGGAGTTCTGGGTTCCACCAGCATCATGGAGCTGAGAAAGCCACCCCACACTGCACAGAATGCAGGGCACAGCCAACCACAGAAGACCAATCAAATGCAAAGACGAGCTCCGCCTCCAGCGGGGTAAAGGGCTCAGATGAGGAACACACTAGACATATGGGGCAGGAGAGAACAGAGTTCTTTCTTGCCATATGGATCTAAGTGCTTTATATTTTTTAACAGTTGTATGTTAGCCTTATAACTTTAATATGCAAAAATAAGTAATATATTTCTAGATATAAATTACAAATCAGATAAGCTTTCCATCCATCAAGCCGCTGTTTTCCATCTTCACTGTTGCTGCTGTTTTAATGGGCTACTCAGCGGCAGTAATCATGCTACTGAAAGCAGGTACCATCCCTCCACTGCTGACCTAAGCACAAGCCAGGGAAACTCTTCTGGAAAGTGTTTCCGTACTGTGTACAAAAAGCCCCGATAATGACACACTTCTACTCACTATTACAAGTTAGTAATTCTGGAAATCCCTAAGAAAATTTTTTATTGCTTAACAACAAAAACTTGGAAACTCCTAAATGGTACTTAACAAAAGTTAAGTACAAATGAACTACTCAAGTCGGTGGGATTCTCGGCAGTCATTAATGCTTATAACTGGTCTTGACAAATATGAGAATTGCTTATATTGTTTATTTAAGGAAAAAAACCAGGACAGGCCGGCGCCGCGGCTCACTAGGCTAATCCTCCGCCTAGCGGCGCCGGCACACCGGGTTCTAGTCCCGGTTGGGGCGCCGGATTCTGTCCCGGTTGCCCCTCTTCCAGGCCAGCTCTCTGCTGTGGCCCGGGAGTGCAGTGGAGGATGGCCCAGGTGCTTGGGCCCTGCACCCCATGGGAGACCAGGAAAAGCACCTGGCTCCTGGCTCCTGCCATCGGATCAGCGCGGTGCGCCGGCCGCAGCGCGCCAGCCGCGGCGGCCATTGGAGGGTGAACCAACGGCAAAGGAAGACCTTTCTCTCTGTCTCTCTCTCTCACTGTCCACTCTGCCTGTCAAAAAAAAAAAAAAAAAAATCAAAAAAAAAAAAAAAAAAAAAAAAACCAGGACATACAATAGAGCCAACTGTACTCCTCAAATACATACATAAAGCAAAGAAACTGTTAACAGATGTCTCGACAGATGAGGGTATTTTCCCACTTCTCAACATTACATAGTCCCAAATTTCCTGACGTTATTTAAAGGGAAAACTTGTTTGATTCATACATACAGAAAGCTTTCCTATGCACAGGAGTCCAATGGCAAAAGAAACACAGTGTGACTGGTATTCTCAAACAAATTATGCCAGTTAACTGGGGAAAGCAGCAGAAGATAGCCCAAATGCTTGGGCCCCTGCACCCACATGGGAGACCCAGAAGCTTCAGCCTGGCTCAGCCCTGGCCAATGCAGCCATCTGGAGGGTGAATTAGAGGACAGAAGACCTCTCTCCCCACCCTACCCCCAACTCTGACTTTCAGAATAAATAAATAAATATTTTTTTAAAAAATTATGCCAATTAAGGAACTGTCTCCCAGAGCCAAACCCACCCTTCCATACTCCAGTGCTGGTACCAGGCTCTGCAAACTCTGCTGCTCTGAGAGCTGGATGACAGGCTCTGCCAACAGGACACACTAGAGGGAGGCCTGGCCTGAGAGGGAACCAGGGCTCTACCTTCCGGCCTCCTGGCCTGTACCACGCCAGCCCCAGCGGCAGCAATCCTCCCAGGAGCAGCAGAACCCAATACGCAGTTTTCCCAACTCGGGGAGACCCAGCACCAGGCAGCTGCAGCCCTCCTCAGAGTTCTGGACCCTAGGTCCGCGGGGCCTCTCCTCCTCCAGGGACAGCAGCGGCAACAGAGCCACAGCCACTCCTCAAAGCTCTCGGCCTCAGAGCTATGCCTGCCTTTGGCGCGCTGCTCTCCTGAGGCAGCTGCCTGGGATCTCCAGGTTTCTGGACCTTTTCTGACTTTAGATCCAGTCCACACTTCCTCAGACACTAACCCACATGAAGGCAAGGATACCATTGCAGCTTTGCATCAAACATCACGTCATTTTTAAATGTAGAAGGGGGCCGGCGCCACGGCTCAATAGGCTAATCCTCAGCCTGCGGCACTGGCACACCAGGTTCTAGTCCCGGTCGGGGCGCCGGATTCTGTCCCGGTTGCCCCTCTTCCAGTTCAGCTCTCTGCTGTGGCCCGGGAGTGCAGTGGAGGATGGGCCAAGTGCTTGGGCCCTGCACCCGCATGGGAGACCAAGGGAAGCACCTGGCTCCTGGCTTCGGATCAGCACGGTGCACTGGCCGCAGTGGCCATTGGGGGGTGAAGCAACGGAAAAAGGAAGACCTTTCTCTGTCTCTCTCTCTCACTGTCCACTCTGCCTGTCAAAAAAAAAAAAAAAAGTAGAAGGGACAGAAAACTGCCCCTCAAGCAATGACCCCAACACATACCTTCAAGAGTTTTGTTCTTAATAACTTCTAATAACTCCCTGTTCTTTTATGTGACACATACATGTATCCACTTACTGTTAATTTACTGTGCAATTCTCCTTTGACTGTACTGTATAATAAGATGCTACCAACTGTTGTACCAAGAGCCAATAAGTCCGTCTGGTTACTTGTTCCTAAAGCTTCTGATTTCCTTTTTTTCCGCTGAGGACTTTCCTGGAAAAAGAAAAACAATGTTTATATTTAGTATTTCAAACACTAAAACATCATTAATGCCCACTAGCTCACAAAACACACCTTTAAAGGGGAAGACCACTCTAAGATGATGTCTACTAAAATAAAAAAATCACTCCAATGGGAAGAGTTGATAATTCTCCGCCCTTGCCCCCCTCCAAAGGAAGCAAACAGGACACCTGGATAACACCCATTAACATCACCTGTAAAACTCAAGCCAAACGGTAGCGACTAGTGGGGCAGCAGAGGACACAACAGAGATTGCTCCAGTGACGGATCCAGGGCTGGGCTGACAGCTCCAGACTGGCACAGTGATTCTAATGGCTTACAAGGTACAAGTTTCACCAGTGCTATGGCATAGTGGGTTAAGCTGCCACCTGCAGAGCTAACATCCTATATGGGCTGCTCCACTTCCGATCCAGATCCCTGCTAATGCACCTGGGAAAGAAGCAGAAGACAGCCCAAGTCCTTGGGCCCCTGCACCCATGTGGGAGAACTGGATGAAGCTCCTGGCTCCTGGCATGGGTCCAGCCCAGCCTTGGCATTGTGGCCATTTGGGGAGTGAAGTAGTGAACCAGCGAATGGATGACTTCTCTCTCGGCTTTTGCCTCTCCCTCTCCGTAACTCCATCTTTCAAATAAATAAGGTAAATCTCAAAAAAAATTTAAAAAAAAAAGGCACAAGTTTGAATCTCATGGCAAATGCTACAACTTTGTTGAATTATTCAAATATGAACAGTTCATGTCTGTCCATCAAAGACAATCAATGGTTACAACTTAAAAGTATGTGGGGAGGCCAGCACTGTGGCATAGCGGGCAGTGCTGGCATCCCATATGGGTGCCGGTTCGAGTCCCAAAAATCCAGCTCTGCTATAGCCTGCGAAAGCAGTAGAAGATGGCCCAAGTCCTTGGGTCCCTGCACCTGTGTGGGAAACCCAGAAGAAGCTCCTGGATCTTGGCTTCAGATCGGCGCAGCTCCAGCCAACTGGGGAATGAACCAATGGATGAAAGATATCTCTCTCTCTTTGCCTCTGCCTCTCTGTAACTCTGCCTTTCAAATAAATAAATCTTAAAAAAAAAAAAAAAAAGGATGTGTGTTTAAAATGCTAAACAATTATGATTTCAGAGCTTTTCTTATGCTTTAATTAGAGCTCACCAGTCTGTGTATTTTAGCATGAACTAGCTCAGAAAACTCCATCCTTTCAATGCAGGTTGAATATTCCTTATGCAAAAATCCTGGGGTAAGAAGAATTTCAGATTTCCAGTTTTTTCAGATTTTGGAGTATGTGTATGCATGTATATGTGTGTGTGTAAAAAGAGATCTTGGGCATGGAACCCATGTCTACACACAGAATTCATTTATGCTCCATGTGCATCTTATATGCACGGCTGGAGAATAACTTTATACAATATTCTAAGTGGCTGTGTTTTGACTGCAACCCCTCACATGGGGTCAGGTACACAACTTGCCACTTGTTGGCATCATGTCAGTGCTCAAAATATTCAGATTTTAGAGTATCTCAGATAAGCAGTGCTCAACCTGTATAGAATGATCAATACCATCGAAAAGGAAACCTTAACATAAGATCCTTGTTCTATGGCACAGAAAAAGGAAGTCCAGGACCTATAAAAATCTACCCAATTCAAGAACCACCAGTGAAAAGTACAATGTTACCAGTGCATAAAGAATACCAAGGAGTAGATGTGGAAAGCATTTTCTTTGTGCGTGGGAGTGAAGGGGCCTTTTACTCAGACACATCTGAAGAATAATTCACTGGACACACTTAGACAAACAAAAAGCAAAAAGATTTAATCAAAGAATGTGACTTTTTATTTAACAGGAAAAAATACAAATGTGCAAATCCTTAAAAATGTATCTACATAAAAAGCCCAAAAAAGGAGTTACATCTAAAAGCAGGTGGTCTCCTTAGTAACATTTAATTTACAGGAAACACTGAAACCTTTGTCTGAGGAGTGTCCCAGGTCCCACCTTCAGTTACATGAATTTCTGGCTCTACCTTTGAAGGCTTCCAGAGGGCAAATGCAGTTCCCACCCACAGCAAGGACAGTGGAGGCCCAACGCATTCATCTACTACTAACTCTGTGCTGAAAGCTTCCAGGAGACAGTTCTGCTCTTGGCTTCCCAA
The DNA here is from genome assembly GCF_964237555.1 of Oryctolagus cuniculus. Taxonomy (NCBI): domain Eukaryota; kingdom Metazoa; phylum Chordata; class Mammalia; order Lagomorpha; family Leporidae; genus Oryctolagus; species Oryctolagus cuniculus. Next base: position 174,062,033 of record NC_091433.1, read on the forward strand.
AATCAGACTGAAACTACCTACACACCGAGGTTTCTCAATGTGTAAAGTAAAGGTTGGCCCAAAATGTGTATGCTTCAGCAGATTTGAACTTCTACTGAAAAGCACAAAGAAATATTAGAAATTAAAGATTAACACACTCAAAACCCTGTTTTCCCTATCTAAAGAATCCCAATCATTTCTGGGAGCAGCAAGCAGAGACAGGTAGAAGCAGTAGCCACACCATTTATGTTCAACTTTGAGGATCACTGATCTAAGCCTAAATAATTCAACCAATTAATTTAATCTCAATCAGCTAGATTTTTTAGGGTTGGATACTTTTCAAAATAACTTAGCAGGATGAGCATGTCCAAACAGGTAACACAGAGACCTTATCAGAGGTTGATATAAACAGCATACATTTTTGTGAAATATTTTAAGTATTAACTCATACTAAGAATTTCTGAAACCTAGAGTTGAGTGCTATTGATGATTGTACACTATGACAGCCATTGGTTGCCATGGACTGTCTGAACATGCTACTGCTGTGATCAAAGAGTAAATCCACAGAAACAGCTCTGTGGCATTCAGAAGCAGCCAGGCTGGCCTTCACCTCACCGTTTCAGCCTCACCTGGAACCCCCTGTTTACAGTACACTTCCTAAACAGGCACATACTCTCTCATTTTGCTTTTGCTTTTCCCTTCACCTGTAGGGGCCTCTTCCGATTCATCTCCAGTTTCATGGCTTAAATCTTAGCCACACTTCAAGATCTACAGAAATCTCTTCTTTCTCTCAAGATACTCATTACAGACACAGTAAATCTGTCTTTTACATCTTCGTCATACTCAGTTTTGCTACCACTGAAGTGCCCAGCAGAATGCCAGGTGCACACATTTACATTCAAACCTGTAAATCTAAGGTGCCGTAACAGGCAGACTGAGAAGTCAGCTCACATACTTGTAACTGAAAAATTCTCAGCTCCTGAAAGCAAAAGGAGTGAAGGCCTGAAGGATGTGACTCCTTAGATGAAGGAGCCTTCCAACACGAAGGGCAGCCTGAGCGATCAATAAACACCAGGCACCTGTCTGATGAAGACAGCCATCAGCATGGGAGTCTGAATGGCACACCTGTGTGACTTATAAAGCCTAGAGCAGGGATGAGGAGAGGAGAGAGGAAAAGTACATCTAGGAGGAGTCTGGCTTTCATCAGTCACTAAGCAACGACTTCTCAGACGGAGGTCCCACAGCAGGAGCTGACATGCACATGGAGAGCCAGAACACACCCATAAAAACACGGACATGGAAGTGAGACAGTTCCACAGAGGAATATCCTTACCAGGAGCAATACACTGCTATTTTCCATTCTATTTCAGTTTTTCTAATGCTGTCACAACCCACTTTATCTACTTCAAAATTAACTGATGGATCAAAACCTACTTCTGAAAAATACAGGGGCTGATGCTATGGCGCAGCGGGTTAAAGCCCTGGCCTGAAGCGCTGGCATTCCATATGGGTGCCAGTTCTAGTCCCAGCTGCTCCTCTTCCGATCCAGCTCTCTGCTATGGCCTGGGATAGCAGTGGAAGATGGCCCAAGTGCTTGGGCCCCTGCAATTGTGTGGGAGACCCAGAAGAAGCTCCTGGCTCCTGGCTTTGGATCAGTGCGGCCCTGGCTGTTGCGGCCAATTGGGGAGTGAACCAGCGGAAGGAATACTTCTCTCTCTGTCTCTACGTCTCTCTTTAACTCTTTCAAATAAATAAAATAAATCTTTAAAAAAAATGAAAAAAAAACTGAACTCTCTATACTGAAAATTATGCCCCAAGTTTTAAGTTTCATCGTGTAAGTAAATCTCCTGTCCCATTTCTTGGCCCATCTTACTGCCACTTACTCTGGCAAGTGGTAAAAAAAATGTGTACATTTTACCTAAAATTACCAAGTGTTTACATCGAAACACTAAATTATAATACACAGAAACGTCTATTTCTGCCAAGTGGATCTAACGTCAAGCTTCTGTCTTCTTCCACACTGTACGGGAACCTAGCTGAACCGAGCCACAGCCCTGAGGGATGGCGATGGGGAGACTCGGCTCAGACTTCTAGGAACACCCTCAGCACGACCGTGCTGACCCGGCCAGTGCTGCCACACTGCGGGCCCACTATGGGTCCCAAGCGGGGCGGGGTCTCCTCGCTGCAGGGGCAGCTACCATGACGGCTGGCAGAGCACAGCCCTCTTTCTGCAGAGCTCTCCAGCAGTCAGGGAAGGGAAGGTGTGCAAGTCTGGAGAATTTCAGAGGAGCCAACAAATCCGCAGGTTCCACGGGGCTCAGCCACTCTCTGTCACAGTTTACACACAGAAACCCGAGCAACTCTAAAAGGAGCACCCAGCCAGAGCCCATCACCCTGCTTCTTTGCGCCTGCCCAGAGTACTTCCTTCCCTCATGAGAGCTCTCCTACCTCCGGGCCGCATCAAACGAATGATCAGCTATATCATGTGTGTAAAGATCCTCTTTACTATATCGTGGCGTAACTGCAAGGTATTACAACCAACCTGTGAGGAAAACAAGTGGCAATCTAGTTTTTCTAAACATTTATGTACTAACTTTAACCTGTTACCCAAAAAAACCAGCATAAACTCATCTTTCTCCACTGACAAGAGTCCCATCACCACACTTGGTAAGTCCTGGGGTGGCAAGCTGCCAATTACTAAACCAAACCCAGGATGCTCCCACAAACTGATTTATACTGGGGAATGCAGCGTGAAATGATAAAAAGCAGCCAGCAGCCAGCAGCTCACCGATTCATTTACTGAGCACTTATGATGTACCAGTCCTATACACTGTCCCCTTTTAGCCCTGTGAGGACCCTGAAAGGTGTCCGATGTCTCTTTTCACCTCCAAAGTCCATCATGTGCCAGGACCTCAACAAAATGTTGGGACATGGTTTGGAATAACATCCTTTTTATGTCCCACCCTGTTAAGCCACAAAGATGTAAAATAAAGAGTTTAGTAGGGGCAACTTAAATGACAAGGAACATAAGCCAGGGACCTGGGAGCAGTGGTTGCAGCAGCTCTTACAAATGACTTCCTTTTCCATCTGTAACTATGTGACTTTCAAATTCTACACCTAACATTTGTGTGAAGTGTTTTCACAGAGGAAAACACTCTGCCCCCGCCCCCTCTCACTTTCAACACTGAGGGTCCAAGAGGACACCCACTCTACCAGGGAGGTACTTTTATCCCCATTTTAAAAACAGAGGACTAGAGGCACAACTACCACCATGAAGTGATGGCCGGCTTCCAACACAGGCAGTGCAGCCCGGGTCCGAGCGCCAACCAAACCGCTGCTCCGTGTTTCTCAGCACGGGCATGATGAGCGCTGCCACCACGGTTCAGAACAGCTCAATCAAAAACGGAGAACAATGCCGAAAAGGAAAAACACGCAGAGTGCTGTAATGTTACCAACAAATACAGTATCTTCAAAGTTCACGTTCTGTGATTCCCTTATGGGGCCTGACAGGTCTCCTCACAGGTCAGCAGCACCAACTATGAAAAGATGACCCCAAATCTGAAATACACATATAAACCCACCCACCCCAAAAAACACAAGTTAGATATATCTCTGCTTCCAACTCCAAAACGTAGTAGACAGTTCCCACGGGTCATCAGACGGAGTAAGAAACAGCCCAAGTGCAAACTCAAGAGTCAGGGCTAAACTTCCGATGCTTACAGGTCGGGCTGGGGCGACTGGGTCCGGCTTCTTTCTAACCGCGGCAACCACGTGCGTGAGAGTTAGACCAACAGCGAATGGCATTTACCTGACAGTGAAAACCCTTCCCTAACTGGGCAATCCCCCATCGAAGGGAAACTTTACCTGCACGGATCTCCAGTCCAGCCACTACTCCACTTCACCTCCACACCCTAATGCCAACTGGAAGCTTGGAGGGCTAAGGCAGTGACGGGGGGAGGGGGGGGTCCGCGGGGGGGGGGGGGGTAAATGTTTGAAAATCAAGAAGGTTGGAAAGGCTGAGAATGAAGATTCACTAGAAACGTCACGAGTTTCAAGAGCGAGAGTGCCCCAGCCTGACATGGAAGGGAACACGTGTTGAGTCTGCACCCAAGGGGCAAGGGGAGGGGGGTGTCCCGGAAGCAAGAGATAGACCTGTCCATCCCAACTGCCCAGGGCAAAGCGGACGGGCTGGATCAGGGACAGAGAAGGACAGAGAACCGTCGTATGGTCCCATGGCGGGGCTCTGTCAAAAGTCAGGGGTCCGATGAGCGCAAGCTGATGAGAGAGGCCCAGCAGAAGGAAGCTGCCCCAAGGGGGCCGGGGACCTCGGTGAACATGGCGGCCGGGAGACGGTGGGGAGCACACCGCATGGAGCCTGCCGGCAGGGCTCGAGTCCACGGTCCACGCGATCGAGCCGCGCCCTCGCTCACTGCCCTCTGGACAGGCCGCGCACCGGGCTGGCGGCGTGGGCCCCATGCGCGCCGCCGCCGCGCTCTGCGCCTCCTTAACCCGCGGAGCCGAGGGCCACGCGCGCGCCGTACCGCGCGCCGCCTAGCCCAGGGGCGCCCAAGCCGAGCCTGGGCAGAAGCCCGCCCCGCACCGTCCCGCTGGCATTACCTTGGCCTGCAGCCTCACCGGCGCCCAGGCCAGGCAGGTGCAGGTACCGCTGAGGTGCGCGGAAGGCACGTACTCCTGGTGCAGCCGGTTGTTGGCTGTCTCCCACACTCGCAGGTGCCCATCGGTAGAAGCCAAAGCGAAGTAGGCCTGCCCGTGCGGGGAGAAGGCGCAGGGGACCCCCGCCGGGGCCAGGGGGTCGCCGCTACCGCCGCCGCCCGCCGCCATTGCTGCTCTGGCTCCGCGGTAGCCACGTGTTCGTCCGTGCGCAGGCGCAGCGGTCGAGGGCGGGGCCTGGAGGGAGGAAGTGGGGCGGAGTGGCTCTGCGCGACGCCGCGGAGCGTTGGGCGGGGCCGTCCTGTGGACGGTGGCCCGGTGGGGCCCGTCGCTGCCTCGTTCTGAGGCAGACGAGAGCGCGTTAGGGAACGTGACTGGAGAAGGGCGAGCAAGGTCCGTTGCTTAAGGGAAAATAAAGAAATTCGTATAAGGTGGTTGGACGAGACATTTAAAAGAAATAAGTGGAGGGGGCGGCTAAAACACCAGTTAGGGGCCTGCAACCCAGAAGTGGGTTCGAATCCCGACTCTTCCTTCTGCACACCCAGAGAGGCAGCTGACGATGGCTCCAGTAATTGGATCCCTATCACCCACGTGGGAGATCTGGATTGAGATCCACGCTCCTGGCTTCGACCTGGTCCAACCCTAGCTGTTGATGGGGAGTGAAACAGCCAACGGGAGATCTCTCTCTCTCTCTCTCTGGGTTTCAAATAAAATTAAAAAAAAAAATTCTTCACTTATCCCTGATTGTAACAACTGTTTCTGTTTTCTCCCATTCCCTTCCGGGCTGTAATCACGTACACAGATAATAATTTCTTCAATCATAATACCTTAAAAATAATGGTGAGAGCAGCTACTCGCTCTTATTTCTCCAGGATTTATCCTATGTTGTACATCAAATAGACTTTTTTATGGTGGCACTATTTCTCCAAACCGATGCATTCTAATTCAGGTACTGTGCAGCTCAAGCCACGTTTATTGCCTACCAGGAAAGAAAATTTACCACCTTCTATTGAAAAGCACAAAGAAATATTAGAAAGGAGGAGCAATACCACTGTCGGCGAAGACGGAGGCTTTTACAACTGCAGAATGGCATGGTGAGGTTTGCATTTTAGAAAGACTTTGGGCAGCAGTGTGATGACTGTATTGGAAGGTTGGGATCACAGGTGGAGATGGTTGTGACTTCAGGGAAAACGCAGTGGAGACAAACAGCTTCGAAAGATGTTTGTCAGGGGCATGGTGTTGTGGTGCAGGGAGCTAAGCCACCATTTGAGATGCCAGCATCCAATTTCAGAGCACCATTTCAAGTCCTGGCTGCTCTGCTTCTGACCCAACGTCCTGCTAATGTGCCTGGGAAGGCAGCAGATGGTGGCTCCCATACGGGAGACACAGATGGGAGTTCCTGGCTCCTGACTTTGGCCTGGCCCAGTCTTGGCTGTTGCAGCCATTGGGGAATGAACCAGTGCATGGAAGAACCATATCTCTCTCTCTCTCTCTCTCTCTTTCTCTCTCTCTCTTTCAGAGCCAAGGACTCGGGCCATTTTCTGCTTCCCCAGGCTATAGAGAGAGCTGGATTGGAAGCAGAGCAGCTGAGACCTGAACCTGCACCCCCATGGGATGCCGGCACTGCAGACAGCAACCTTGCCCATTATGCCACAGTGCCAGCCTCCAAATGAATCATTTTTGAAAGAGATGTTTATTAAACGCGATGAAGAGAATTTGAAGTGGCAAGTAAGGCAGAGGAGAGGCCAAGGATAACTCCTTGAGCTTTTACACCATGGGATTGCTCAGGGCTCCAGTTCACACAGGATAGTGAGTCCGAGAGGAGCAGCTGTCTGGGAAGGGTGATGTTGTCTTTAGTCTGGAAACGGACTCATTCAGCCACCGAAACGAGCTGAATGTCTGCTGTGTGCCCAACACTGTCCTAAGTGTCAAGAATAGGTCCGTTATTATGGGATTCAGGATTCCTGCTCCCATAAAGCTTACATTCTGGACAGGGAAGCAGGAAATAAACACGGAAGTAAATAAATCCCTATTTTGGATAGCGCAAGCTGCTGTAAAAAAAAAATAAATCAGAGGAAGGTGAAACAGACTTTATTGTTGGAAGAAATGGATTTTTGATAGGAAAGCGTCTCTCAAACCAGGCAAGGTCAGAAGGAAGAGCAGCTGATGCACAGAGAACATCAAGCGCAGAGATTCTAAGACAACGAAGACCTTGACAGGTGGAAAGAAAAGTCTTTGAAGAAGCCCAGAGCAAATGGTGAGAACTGGAAGAATCAAGAGTGAGAGTTGAGTTCAGAAGGAGTCAAATTAGAGCCTTGTCCACTGTAGAAAAGTGTTTGGATGTTACTCCAAGAATGATAGAAATAAGCCACTGGATAATTTTGAACATTGGGATGACATGAGCTGATCTAGATTTTTTAAATTTCCTGACTGCTAGAGTCTGTAGAAGGGCAAACACGAGAGCAGAGAGATGAGGTAGATGGCTGTTGACTAGTATTTGGCAATGAGGACAGTGGTGTGTAGAATTCTGATGGAAGTAATGGATGTGGTGAGAAGAGAAGTGGTCAGACTCCAACAGTGTCTGCAGTTAGAGCCAACAGAACTTGCCAACGGGTGGGTTGTGGAGAGTGAGGAGAGGAGAGGAGTGAAGAATGACTCTAGGGCCTCAGCGATTCAGTGGATGGCCATATACCATTAGCTAAATTGGAGAAACAGGTTTGGGTGGGGTGGAAATTAAGTGTTCTGCTTCTTGTGTTTAAGTTGGATATCCTTATTATATATCAAAGTAGAGTTGTTTGGTAGGAAGTTGGATGCATGAGTTGGCTCCTGGAGAAAAGATCCCACGCAGGGAGAGAAATTTTAGAAGTATTAGCATACAGATGCTGCTTGAAACTATGGAACTGGAAAGCTCACATTGGGCGTGGGTGCAGATGAAGACAACTTAGCCGCAAGCCATGCCAATCTTTAGAGGTCAGGAAGAGGAAGGGGATCCAGGAACAGATATTGGGAAGCAGCAATAGTGAGGCAGGACAAAAGCCCAGGAGAAAGAGGTGTCCTTAAACCAAATGTGTGTGAGAATGTCAGAAGCGAGGCCTAATAAAGCTGTGCCAAACGCTACACGACGAAGACGGGGCCAGCGTTAAGGCGTAGCAGGTAAAGCTGCTGCCTGCACCGCCAGCATCCCGTATGGAATCCAGTTTGTGTCCTCGGTCCTCCACTTCCGATCCAGCTCCAGGGAAAAAAGCAGAAAATGGCCCAAGTGCTTGGGCCCCTGAACCCACATGGGAGACCTGGAAGAAGCTTCTGGCTCCTGGCCCAGTGCTGGCTCTTGTGGCCATCTGAGGAGTGAACCAGCAGATGGAAGATTCTCTCTCTCTCTCTCTCTCTCTCTCTCTGCATTTTAAATATTTTTTTTTTAATTTAGCCAGCAGTTAAGATGCTTATGACCTACAGAGCACCTAGGTTCCATTCTTAGTCCTGGCTTCTAACTCCAGCTTCCTGCCAACGCAGACCCTGGGAAGCGGCAGTGATAGTTCCAAAAGTTGGGCCCCTGCCTCCCATGTGGGAGACCTCACTGTGTCCCAGCCTCCCAGTTTTGGCTCCCGCTAGTCCTTATAGGCATTCGGATGGGAGCACTCTTTAAGAGATAAGAAAAGATATTGCATTACTGAAATAAAAACAGAATGTGATTTTTTTTAAGGTTTATTTATTTATTTGAAAGTCAGAGTTACACAGAGAAAGGAGAGGGAGAGAGAGAGAGAGAGAGAGAGAGAGAGAGAGAGGCCTTCCATCTAATGATTCACTCCCCAATTGGCCGCAATGGCCGGAGCTGCACCGATCCAAAGGCAGGAGATAGGAGCCTCCTCCAGGCCTCCCACATGGGTGCAGGGGCCCAAGGACCCGGGCCATCCTCCACTGCTCACCTGGGCCATAGCAGAGAGCTGGATCAGAAGTGGAGCAGCTGAGTCCCAAACCGGCACTCATATGGGATGCCGGCAATGCAGGCAGCAGCCTTACCCACTACACCACAGCACCGGCACCAATGTGATTTTTTAAAATTACAATTCAAGAGACAGAAGTTTGGTGCAATTATTAAGATACAACTCTGGGCACCTGCATCTCATATTGGAGTGCCAGAGCTTGAGTCCTTGCTCTACTTCCAACTTCCTTCTGATGTGCATCCTGGAAGACAGCAAGTGACAGCTCAAGTATGTGTGTCCCTGCCACCCACACAGGAGACTTGGGATGAGTTCTGAGCTCCTGGCCTCCTGCTTAGCCCAGCCTTGGCTATTGTGGGCACAGGGGGAGTGAACAAGCAGATGGAAGATCCCTCTCTGACTCCGTCTCTCTTTCAAATAAATAAAAATAATTAAATGGCCAAAAAAAAAAAAAAATCAGGGAACCTTTCCAGATGGCCCCCACCTAAATAATAGAAAGAATAGAAAAGAGAAAAGAAAATGTCAAAGCAATAGTTCAGGAAAGGGTCTCTAGACCTGGAGGATACTGAAAAAGCCCACAAAAAATTGCAATTAAAAAATAGGCAAACGGAAGCAGGTATTTAGCCAGATGGGTAAGATATCCACAGCCTGAATCAGGGTTCCTGGCTTTGATTCCATGCTCAGGTTCCCGGCAGCTCCCTGCCAATACAGACCTTGGGAGGCAGCGGTCATGGCTCAAGTGATTGGGTTCCTGCCACCCACGTGGGAGATCTGGATTGAGCTCCCAGCTTCTGGCCTCACCCCCAGCCCAGCCCCTGCCATTGTGGACATTTGGGAAGTGAACAAGCAGATGGAGTGCTCGCTCGCTCTCTTTCTCTCAAATAAATAGTTAAATGATTTTTCAATAGGCAAAGGACTTAAATAGATATTTCTCCAAAGAAGATATACAAGTGGCCAGTAGGAATCTAAAAGGATGCTCAACATTACCAATCACAGAGAAATGCAAATCAAAACCATGAGGACCCTGCTCTAGGAAACACTTGTCAGCTTAATCCTTGGCCCCTTGGCAGCACATTCAGTGGGTGAGACAACAGGCCACGGTGTCGTCACCCAGCACCAACTCCACGTCTGTTCTTGGACAGCCTCTCCCCCTGCAGCCCACTGCTCTAGAATGACACAAGTAACACCTATTCATAGAAATCAGTCTCTTTGGTTTGTATTATACTGAACATTAAAAATCTAAATAGAAAGAATATACAGTTTTGAATCTAAAATAATTCGCTATTTTGATTCTTCAGAGAATACTACTAATAAAAATCTAAAAGGTGGAAAAAAAAAAACATGAGGAGACATAACCCCACCCCAGTTAGCATAGCTGTTATAAAAAATAAAATACAGGGAGCCAGCGCTGTGGCGTAACAGGTAAAGCTGCCGCCTGCAGTGCTAGGATCCTGTATGGGTGCCGGTTCAAGTCCTGGCTGCTCCTCTTCTGATCCAGCTCTCTGCTATGGCCTGGGAAAGTAGTAGAATATGGCCCAAGTCCTTGGGCCCCTGCATCCACGTGGGAGACCTGGAAGAAGCTCCTGGCTCCTGGCTTTGGATTGGCTTAGTTCCGGCCAATACTGTCATTTGGGGATTGAACCAGCAGACAGAAGGTTTCTCTCTCTGTCTCTCTGTGTCTCTGCCCCTCTGTAACTCTGCCTTTCAAGTAAATAAATAAATCTTTTAAAAAATAAAATAAAATATAACAAATACTGACAAGGATGTGAAGAAAAGGAAATCCTTGTACATGGTTGGTGGGAGTGCACGTTATTACAACCATTTATGGAAAACAGTATGAAGCTCTTCAAAAAGTAAAAAATAAAAATACAACTACCATACAATCCAGCAATCCCACCTCTAGGTATGTATCAGAAAGAATATATGTCAGATCTCAAAGAGATAGCTGCACTTCCATGTTCATTGCAGCGTTATTCAAAAAAGCCAAGATACAGAAACAACCTAATGTTCACGATGGATGAATGGATAAAGAAAGTGTGGGATATACCTACAATGGGCTGTTACTCAGCCTTTACAAGGGGCAGTGTGCGTCCCGCCCTCTGTGACAGTATGGATGAATCATGAAGACATTGTGTTAAGTGAAATAAGCCAGGCATAAAAGGACAAATACTGCGTGATCTCACTTACATGACTTATCTAAAATAATCAGAGTTATAGAAAAAGGGCCAATTGGTCGTTGCTAGAGATGGGAGAGGAGGAAGTATAGTAAAAGAAGAAAAAGTCCACAAATGCTGAACATGGAGGATAAGATTAGACTCAAAGAAAATCGCTGTAAATGATTCAGAATAAAGAGAAAAGGCAATGAAAAGATCCTACAGGCGTCCAGAGAGAAAGCAACTGGCCACATACAAAAGGTCAGGCATCAGAGAGAATCTGCGTGACCAACAACAAAGGAAGACAGCAGTCAATGAGGCAGGGCCCCTCTGAGTGTGTGCTGTGAGGGGCACTGTCCTTAAAGTACCGCGGTGCATTGCAATAATCTGTCCCAGAGTCCAGCATTCCAGGGCATACCTAGCTTACCTAGCACCTGAGTGGGTCACTTATTTATTTATAGACCTCTTATTTATTTATTTGAGAGAGAGAGAGAGAGAGAGAGAGAGAGAGAGAGGCTTCCATCCTTTGTTTCAATCCCCAAATAGCCACAACAGCCAAGGCTGAGCCAGGAGCCAGGAACTCCATCCTGGTATCCCACATGGGTGGCAAAGGATTGGGCCATCTTCCACTGGTTTCCCAGGTCCATTAGCAGAGCTCCAGTATGGGACGCCACCATCCCAAGTGGTGGTTCAACTCACTATGTCACTGAGTCAGCCCCATGAGTGGATCACTTTTAAAACATCAACCTTATTTCCTATGGCCAAATACTTTTTAGTAAGAATAATGAAATGAGGGGCTGGCACTGTGGTGTAGCAGGTTAAGCCTCTGCCTGCAGTGCTGGCATTCTATATGGGTGCTGGTTTGAGCCCCAGCTGCTCCACTTCTGATCCAGCTCCCTGCTAATGTCCTGAGAAAGCAGTAGAATGGCCCAAGTGCTTGGCCCCCTGCATTCACATGGGAACCCAGAAGAGGCTTCTGGCTCCTGGCTTCAGATCAGCCCAGCTCTGGCTATTGCAGCCATTTAGGGAGTGAACCAGCTGGTGGAAGACATCTCTCTGTCTCTCCCTCTCTCTGTCTATAACTCTGTCTTTCAAATAAATAAATATTTAAAAAAAAGAATGAAACAAAACAAATGATAACAAAGGCCTTAAAGAAAAACACTTGTAATTTTTTTTCATTGAACTTCAAATATGTAATCCTTCTGGTTAGAACAGATAAATGACTAAATTATGTAAGAAATCTTATAGTACAAAAATGGGAAGAAGTTATGGATTAATATTTTGTAATCACACTGAAGCACATTCTGAAGGAGAGAGAGGGCTTGCCTACATATTGATTTGTTGCAGTAATGAATGCTAACGTTAGTTTTGCTTTCCAGTCTTTAACTTCTGTGGATTAGTGAATGACTTTGGCAGGACTGATCTTTACCTCCTCCTGTTCAGTAGTCAGTACTGTGGCTCTGTTCATCTGTGTGTGCCCACAGCTGCAAGGCAACACTTTGCATTCATTTTAAGTTTGAACAGTTTCTTTCACATGAAACAATGTAGGCAGGCACTCTGAAAAGTTTGTGGAAGTCAAAGGTAGGTTTATTTTGGCAAAAACCTTAAAATACTGTCTGGGGGGGGGGCCTCCAAAAGTTCATGGAAGTGTGTATAGGGAGGCCAGTGCCATGGCGCAGTAGGTTAATCCTCCACCTGCAGTGCCAGCATCCTATATGGATGTCGGTTCTAGTCCCAGCTGCTCCTCTTCCAATCCAGCTCTCTGTTGGAAATTAAAAACTTCCTTTAGGGGTTGGCGCTGTGGCTTAGCAGGTAAAGCTGCTGCCTGCAGTGCCAGCATCCCAAATGGGCACCAGTTTGAGGCCTGGCTTCACCTCTGATCCAGCTCTCTGCTATGGCCTGGGAAAGTGGTAGAAAGTGGCCCAAGTCCTTGGGCCCCTGTGCTCATGTGGGAGACCTGGAAGAGGCACCTGGCTCCCGGCTTCGGACCAGGGCAGCTCCAGCCATTACAGCCATCTGGGGAGTGAAAACCTTCCTCTCTGTCTCTTCCTCTCACTGTAACTCCACTTCTCAAATGAATAAATAAAAAAAAATCTTTAAAAAAAGTGTGTATAGGAAAAGACTATGCATGTGATTCAAATTTTTTGCACCAAAATAAACTTACCATTTTAAACAAAACTTTTATGTATTTATTTTCATTTTTTTATTGTTTTATTTGACAGAGTTAGACAGTGAGGGAGAGAGACAGAGAGAAAGGTCTTCCTTCCATTGGTTCACCCCCCAAATGGCCGCTACAGCCGGAGCTATGCCGATCCTCCAGAAGCCAGGTGCTTCCTCCTGGTCTCGCACGCAGGTGCAGGGCCCAAGCACTTGAGCCATCCTCCACTGCCTTCCCGGGCCACAGCAGAGAGCTGGACTGGAAGAGGAGCAACCAGGACAGAACCAGCGCTCATATGGGATGCCGGCGCCTCAGGCGGAGGATTAATCAAGTGAGCCATGGCACCGGCCTACTTTCATTTTATTTGCAAGGCACAGAGGCACTTGAAGAGATCTTCCATCCGTTAGAAGCAGGTGATGGCTCACGTACCTGGACCCCTGCCACCCACGGAGTAAACCCTGATGAGTTCCAGGTGCCCCGCTTCAGCCCGATGCCACTCTCAATGTTCTGGGCACTTGAGGAGTGAATGAGCAGATGGAAGATCTCTCTTTCTTTCTGCCCTTCAACCTTCAAATGAATGAAATAGGTTTTGTAAACTTTTTTAAAAAGTGTGTATTTATTTATTTGAAAGAGTTACAGAGGGAAGGAGGGACAGAAAGAGAGAAATCTTCCATTTGTCAATTCACTTCCCAAAAGGCCACAAGCCATTTTTGGCCTTTGGGTCAGGCCAGAGCTAGGAGCCAGGAGTTTCTTCTGGGTCCCACATGGGTGACAGATGCCTAGGGACTTGGGCTATCTTCCACTGCTTTCCCAGGCACATTAACAGGGAGTGGAGGGGAAGTGGACAGCCAGGACTCGAACTGGTGCCCATATGGGTCTCCAGCACTATAGGCAGCTGCTTAACCTGCTGAGCCACAGCACTAGCCTCATTTTGTAAACTTAAAAAAAAAAAAATTAACATGGGGCTGACCTTGTGATGTAGCATGGAAAACCATTGCCTGTGGCACTGGCACCTTATATGAGTGACAGTTTGAGTCACTGCTGCTCCACTTCTGGTCCAGCTCCCTGCTAATGTGCCTCGGAAAGCAATGGAAGATGGCCCAAGTGCTTGGGCCCCTGCACCCATGTGGGAGATCCAGAAGGAGCTCCTGGCTCCTGGCTTCAGCCTGGCACAGCCTGGGGCCATCATAGCCATTTGAGGAGTGAACCAGTGGATGGAACATCTCTCTCTGTATAACTCTGAATTTCTTTCTTTCTTTTTTTTTTTTTTTTTTTTTTTTTGGACAGGTAGAGTTATAGACAGTGAGAGAGAGACAGAAAGAAAGGTCCTCCTTCCATTGGCTCACTCCCCAAATGGCTGCTACGGCGGGCACTGCGCCAATCTGAAGCCAGGAGCCAGGTGCTTCCTCCTGGTCTCCCATGCGGGTGCAGGGACCCAAGCACCTGGGCCATCCTCCACTGCCTTCCTGGGCCACAGCAGAGAGCTGGACTGGAAGAGGAGCAACTTGGACCAGAACCTGGAGACCATATGGGAGGCTGGTGCCGCAGACGGAGGATTAACCAAGTGAGCCATGGCGACAGCTCCAACTCTGAATTTCAAATAAATAAATTTTTTAAAAGAAATAAGACCGCTGAAGTTACTTTAGTGCTAAATAGGCTTTTGAATAGACCTGGAAACATAACCTCTATTTTCAACAGATTGTAATTATCCTATTTCCCACCAAGTTCGGGGAATATAACACACTTATTAAATGAGGTTTGCCTAGATTAGCTAGTGAGAACCTGTGAGAGCAAATGCTAGCTGTCCCCAAACCCCTTCCTCCCTCTTCAGTAGCAATCATACAACTTCATATTTTATATTATTTTTTTATTTTATTTTTATTTTATTTTTTGACAGGCAGAGTGGACAGTGAGAGAGAGAGACAGAGAGAAAGGTCTTCCTTTTGCCATTGGTTCACCCTCCAATGGCTGCCGCGGCCGGCGCGCTGTGGCTGGCGCACCGTGCTGATCCGATGGCAGGAGCCAGGTGCTTCTCCTGGTCTCCCATGGGGTGCAGGGCCCAAGGACTTGGGCCATCCTCCACTGCCTTCCCAGGCCATCGCAGAGAGCTGGCCTGGAAGAGGGGCAACCGGGACAGAATCCGGCGCCCCGACCGGGGCTAGAACCCGGTGGCCTGGCGCCGCAAGGCGGAGGATTAGCCTAGTGAGCCGCGGCGCCGGCCTTCATATTTTATATTCTAATTTCATATTTCATATTCGTAGCTGGCTTTTGTCCAGCTGTAATGAAGACTGAGTTTCCCAGCCTCTCTCATAGCTAGATGCGGCATGTGCTTGAGTCTTTGTCAATGAGGTGTAAGCAGAATAGGTAAATTTTTAGTACAGTTTTTTTTTTTTTTTTTTTTTTTTTTTAACAGGGAATGATTTTTCCCCCTTCTTACTGTCTGGGATTAAACTGTGATGGCTTCAGCATAAGCAGCCCTATTGAGCTATGAGGTCAGCTGTGGCACAGAAACCACATCTGACACTTTAATATAGACCATCTTTAGCCCACTTTCATGTGCAGCCAAACTATAACTAACACACAAAGTTATCAAGGATTAGACCTTACAGAGCACAAGAAGTCACTTAATTTCAGAAGATTTCTTTTTAAAAAGATTTATTTATTTATTTGAAAGGCAGAGTTACAGAGAGGCAGAGGCAGAGAGAGAGATAGAGACACAGAGAGAGAGACAGAGAGGACTTCTATCCACTGGTTCACTCCCCAAATGGCCACAACGGAGCTGCGCTGATATGAAGCTAGGAGCCAGGAGCTTCTTCTGGGTCTTCCATGTGGGTGCAGGGTTCCAAGACCTTGGGCCATTTTCCACTGCTTTCCCAGGCCACAGCAGAGAGCTGGATCAGAAGTAGAGCAGCCAGGACTTGAACCAGCGCCCATATGGGATGCTGGCACTGCAAGCGGCGGCTTTACCTGTTATGCCACAGTGCCAACAATGGTATTCCTTAACTTGTGAAATAAACAGAGATTTCCAGACAATAGAGCATGAGTGATGCCAAGTCTGTAGTCAGGGCCTGGAGCTGGCTCTGTGGTGTAGTGAGTTTAGCTGCTGCCTGCCATACCAGCACCCAATATGGGTGCCAGTTCGAATTCTGGTTGCTACACTTCTGATCCAGCTCCCTGCTAATGTTCCTGGGAGAGCAGCGGTGGACGGCCCAAGTGCTTGGGCCCCTTCATCTACGTGGGAGACCAGAAGAGGCTCCTGGCTCCTGGCTTTGCTCTGACTCAGCCCTAGCCATTGTGGCCATTTGAGGAGTGAACCAGTGCATGGAAGACTTCTCGCTCTCTGCCACCTTTCCCTCTCTGTGACTTATCTTTCAAATGAATAAATAAATAAATCTTAAAAGAAAGTACAAATGAGAGGAACTCCTCCAAGTCTGGAATCGGCACAAGCCTCCCTCTGCTGGAAACGTGAGGCTGACACACGAAGCACAAAGGGAAGCTACACAAGACAGAGGGGGCACTTGCAGACAGCTGGAGGAGGGCGTCTGTGGACAAGAACTGCTGCTCTAGTTTGCTTGGACGCTTAGAAAGCTCAGCAGTCATCCATAGGATTTCTTGGCAGCTGTTTGGACTTCAAGGCAACTGCTTGACTAAAGGTCACTGGACAACAACGCCTTTCTTCATCTTATATCATAATGTGAACATGATGAGCAGGTGACGACTCATTCAAAGAACAGTTTCATCGTGCAGGTTGGCAAGTTCATAGGAGAGACAGAAGGAAGGGGTGAGTGCGGTGGTGAGCGAGCTAAGCCTCCGCCTATGGCACTGGCATCCCACATGGGTGCTGGTTCAAGTTCAACTGCTACACTTCTGATCCACCTCCCTGCTAATGGCCTAGGAAATCAGTGGAAAATGGCCAAGTGCTTGAGCCCCTGTACTCACATGGGAGACTCAGAAGAAGCTCCTGGCTTCAGATCAGCCCAGCCCCAGCCATTGTGGCCATTTGGGGAGTGAATCAGCAGATGAAGACCTCTCTCTCTGCCTCTCAAATAAATCAATCCTTAAAAATAAAAGATAGGGGCGGGCGCTGTGGCATAGGAAGTAAGGCTGCCACCTGCAGTGCCAACATCCCATATAGGTGCTGGTTCAAGTCCCAGCTGCTCCAATTCTGATCCAGCTCTCTGCTATGGCCTGGGAAAGCAGAAGATGGCCCAAGTCCTTGGGCCCCTGCATCCATATGGGAGACCTGGAAGAAGTTCCTGGCTCTGGATTGGCACAGCACTGGCTGCTGTGGCCATCTGGGCAGTGAACCAGCAGATGGAAGATTCCTCTCTCTCTCTCTCTTTCTGTAATTCCTTCAAATAAATAAATGTTTTTTTAAAAAAGAAAATGAGTTGAGAGAAAAAGAAAGGCACACAGTGACTTTTTTGCTTCAATGCTCGAAAAGATCATGCACAAATACGGTATAATTATATTCTTCAAAACGTATCAATGTATTTCATTAGATGTGTATATTACAAAAAGGAACATTGTGTCTGTTATTCAAACAACAGAAAGGATGCCATTTTGTTTCTAGTTTATTAAAAAGTCATGTTACTTAAATTTGCTTTCTGTATTTTGTCCATCTACTTTTTTCCTGTTCCTTTTAAAATAAGTATCATTTAATAATAGTTAAAAGATAATAAAGTCGGACTTATAAATTTAAAACCATCATGGGCTCCGAATTCAGAAGCTCCAACTCAGATCCATATTGCAATGATAACCTTTAATTTCAAGAATATTTATTTAGTTATTTGAAAAGCAGAGGAAAGAAATAGTGAGTGAGTGAATGAGTGAGTGAGTGAGTGAGTACACTATCTTCCCTCTACTCGTTCACTCCCCAAATGCCCACGCCAGCCTGGGCTGGAACTCAGGTACTCTGATTTCCAGTATGAGCATTCCAAGCAGTGTCTTACCAGTCGTCCCAAATGCGTCGCTTGTTGGTTGGTTTGTTTTCCTAAGAAAAGTTCTTACATAGCCAATCTCTTCCAGGATCAAAGGACTTTTCTCACTACCTGTTCTTATTTTAGCCTTCCTTAGAGAAAAAGTCATTCTTGGATATAAAGTTCTTGGAATTGGGGCAAGCCTTTGGCACTGCTTGGGATACCTGCATCTCACGTGGGAGTGCCTGATTCAAGTCCTGGCTCCCCCACTCCGGATCCAACTTCCTGCTAATGTGCAGCTTGGGTATTTGGGTCTCAAGTATTTGGGTCTCTGCCACCCCTGCGGGAGACTATGATGGAGTCTTAGGTTTCTGCTTCCTTGTAGGCATTTGCAGAGTGATCCACGGATACAGAAGACTGATTCATTCCCCCCCACACACACTGGCTTTCAAATTAAATGAAAATAAGTAAAAACTTAGAAAAAGCACCACAAAACCTGCAACGTGAGACATTCAGGCAGAGTGGGGAGGGAGCAGTTTCTTTACTCCTTTTTAGGATTAACAAAGAGAAATCCTGATGGTGGACCTTATGGTGGCTGACGCTCTAGAAAGCACAGATGAGGTAAAAATTAGGTCTTAGATTCTAGCAAGATTTCCTTTATGAAAGCTAAACCGAGTTCTTTTGAATTCACATCCCTGTGAGCTGATTCTGGTTTCCAAAGGGTGTTAGTGTACAAAGAGCACAGGCTGCTCAACCAGGTGACCAAGACGGGGAGCTCCACCACGCACGTGTCAGGTCATTTTACCTGCCTGGGTCCATTTTCTCAGGCATACAACATGAATATTTCTTTTTTTTTTTTTTTTAAGAATTATTTATTTATTTGAAAGTCAGAGTTACACAGAGGGAGAGAGAAGGAGAGGCAGAGGCAGAGGCAGAGGCAGAGAGAGAGAGAGAGAGAGGTCTTCCATCTGCTGTTTCACACCCCAGATGGCCGCAATGGTCAGAGTTGCGGCGATCCGAAGCCAGGAGCCAAGAGCTTCCTCCAGGTCTGCACGCGGGTGCAGGGGCCCAAGGACCTGGGCCATCTTCTACTGCTTTCCCAGGCCATAGCATAGAGCTGGATCGGAAGAGGAGCAGCTGGGACCCAAACCGGCGCCCATATGGGATGCTGGCACTGCAGGCGGCGGCTTTACCTGCTGTGCCATAGCACCGGCTCTCTTCTTTTTTTAATCAAAAAAATTTAAGGTGCACACATTTCATGTATTTCCTATAAGCAGAGTCAGGAACACACTCCCACCCTTCTTCCTCCTCCCTCTCCTAGTTCCACGCTTAGTTTTTAGAAGGATCTAGTTCCAGTTCACTTTATACTCCTAAGATTAACCCTACACTCAGTAAAAAGTTCAATGAGCAGCATGAAGGAAAAAACAACAAAACACTGTTCCTCAGCATAGAGACGAGGGCTGTAAGCAACCATGGGATCCCAAAATGTTTATTTCATTCCTACACATTACATTCCAGGTGCTCTATTATCTCAGGTCAGGAAGAACAAACGGTATTTGTCCTTTGGGGACCGGCTTATTTCACTAAGTGTGATGGTTTCCAGGTTTTGTGTTTTTTGTTTGTTTGTTTTTTAACCGTTGAGTAGCTGTGAACTAAGTAATTCCTAACGTGCCTGGTAAGGCCAGACTGAAAAAGCTTTTTCCAGGTGAACTTCAGCAAACGAGGTCGTGATAGTTGCTGTTAAATAACTCTCGCCTCCAAAGATACTTTCCCGTCTTAAGACGCTTGGTTCACCAAGTACTGTAATTATTTTGCAAAAGTCTTCTAAGTGAATTCTGACAGTGGCGCCTGCCGCTAGAATCGGCTTTCCCTCACTCCGCGGCTCCGCAGGGGAAGGCGCCGGCAGGTGGTCACAGCCAGGCCCAGGCGCCCCGCGCCCCGCACCGCCCGTCAAACGCATCCAAGGTGCCGGTGACGTCAGCGCCGACGGGGAGCCCCCGCAGCTCTCGCCCCTCCCCCGGGAGAAGCTGCCGGAGAATTACCAGCGCTGCACTCCCCACGCGCCCGCAGTCCCAGGAGGAGACAGCCGGGAGGAAGACCTGCTCCGCATTCAGTTACTCACAGGCAGCCGCCCCGCCCTCCCGCGCCCCAGGCTCCGCACGCAGGCGCGGTCACGCGGTAAGCCCGAGCGAGGCGTCGGCGCGCCGGGCAGCGAGGGGCGGGGCGGAGCCTGCGCGTCACTCGCCTGCGCCGGCGCGTGCGCAGGACTGCCTGTCGGCGCCCGGTGAGGTCCGGCTAGGGCTGTGGCGGCGCCGGAGCGTGCTGGGACTCGGGACCAGATCGTGCCTGCGCGGCCTTGGATGAGAGCCCTTGGGGGAAGCTCGGCTCCTGTATTCCGAGTCTTCCAGAGACGCACGAGATGGAAAAAGGCAAAGCGAGGTGGTACGGAGAGCCGCAGGCGCAGTCTTCCCCGTCTCGCCCTCTGCAGCGTCCCGGGCGTTGGCACCCGATGTCTTCCGTCGCTGGAAAGGCTCAGGCCGCCGACGAGGCGGGAGGACTGGAGCGCGGAGGCCAGGGCCGGAGGTCTGCTCCTTCGATGCCGGCCCTCGCCCTGTCCGCGACCGAGGTCGAAGAGCTTCGCGACTCCGCATTGTCGCCCGACTCCCAGAGAGGGACCCTTTCGGGCAGGGCAGCTGAATGTAGCTGAGTCTGGGCAAAGAGAAGCACAATTTAAAAAATTGTTTGGGTAGACCGAGGGGGCAGTCCGGGTCCGCAAGATCTGGGGGCGTTCCCGGCCAGACGCGGCCGAGGCCCGCCTGCAAGCGTTCACCCGAGGAGGCGGGCGTTGGAAGGTGATGTGTTGCTGACGCAGGGGGCCTGCCATCGCCGAGGGTATGCGATGGGCATCAGGTGCGTGTTGGTCCCAGGAAGGGCAGTGACAGGTGCAGGACCACATAGCACAGTTTAGTGCGCTCAAAGCCTGTCTCAAGGACGTTTGAATTTTTCATCCTTGTCTACCGTTATGTGTGTGTATATGATATATATGAATGGATTTGACTTTTACATTTCTTAGGATGAAGTTCTCGCAAAATTGGCATCTTGTTTATTTGGGGAGGGAATAGCCAGATTTTTATTTTAATTTTGGAACTGCCAGTCCCTTATGGGTTAAATGAAGACTATATCCATTTACTGTTAAGAGTGGTGTGGACCTACTAGGCACATAATAAGAACTTGTATTTGTTTCCCTTTTTTTTTTTAAGATTTATTCTTGAAAGGCGGAGTCACACAGGGGAGGCAGACGCAGAGGCAGAGAGAGAGAGAAAGGTCTTCCATCCACTGGTTCACTCCCCAAATGGCTGCAATGGCCAGGCTGAAGCCAGGAACCAGGAGCTCCTTTTGGGTCTTCCAAGTAGGTGCAGGGG
Source organism: Oryctolagus cuniculus (assembly GCF_964237555.1). NCBI lineage: Eukaryota > Metazoa > Chordata > Mammalia > Lagomorpha > Leporidae > Oryctolagus > Oryctolagus cuniculus. The sequence continues at coordinate 174,083,273 of NC_091433.1, forward strand.
CCCAAGTACTTGAGCCATCTTCCACTGCTTTCCCAGGCCACTAGCAGAGAGCTGGACCGGAAGTGGAGCAGCAGGGACCCAAACCAGTGCACCTATGGGTTGCCGGTCCTGTGGACAGCAGCGTAACCTGCTAAGCCACAGCTCCGGCCTCTTCCTGTTATTCTTCAGTTTGCAAGTTCAGTGCTCAAGAGAATGTTGAGTTTTGGGGGGACGAATTTTGTTTATGGTAGTCTTTTAATCATATTTAATAAGATGTTCTAGTGGAGGTGTATTTTATCCACAACAGATATAATCTTCTCTATTTAGAAAAAAAAGCAGTTTTGTATTAAAATTGCCAACATTCAACACTAAACCTGAAATAAGTATTCATTTAAGTTAACTGCCTGGTTCCCAGTTTGAATCTTACACCAGTCATCCATTGCTGGTGGTTTATGGTTTACTTCATTCCTCAGTCAGTTACAGCCCTCAAGTAGAATGTTCCTTTGTAAAGACAACTGCTGCTCCTTTCCCTAGATGAGGCTTTATTCAGCAAACACCTGACTGCCTTCTCTGGTCAAGGCACTGTTTTAGGAAGGTCCAGTGTTGGACCACCAGCGTGTTCTCCACTCAGACCTTATGTTCTAGAAGGGGGTGACAACAAGCAAGCAAATGAAAGACCAGGCCATTGCAGGTGGTGCTAAGGGCCATGAAGACAGTAGATTCCCAGTGACCTTGGGATGGGCGGCTGGGAAGGAGAGTACTTTATGTCAGGTGGTTAAGATCTCCCAGGAGGTCATTTGTTAGGAAGCCTACACAGGGAAGAGCCAAGCTTGCAAAGACCCAGTAGAGTGTTCCTTCAGAGGGAGGAGCATTGCAGAGCTCCTAAAGTGGCCTGAGTGAGTCCGCGAGGGACCTGGTAGGAGAGGTGGTTGGCAGATTTTATTCCACTGCCACTGGAAGGTTCTAAGTAGGCACCTAATCTAATCTCTATTTTAAAAGGTCTAGGCAGGGGCGAGCACTGTGGCATAGTAGGCTAAGCCTCCACCTGCAGCACCAGCATCTCGTATGGGTACTAGTTCACGTTCCAGCCGCTCTACTTCCAATCCAGCTCTCTGTTAATGGCCTGGGAAAGCAGTGGAGGATGGCCCAAGTGGTTGGGTTCCTGCTCCTGAGACCCAGAAGAAGCTCCTGGCTCCTGGCTTTCAACTGGTGCCCCTTCAGCCATTGTGGCCGACTGGGCAGTGAACCAGTGGGATAGAAGACCTTTCTCTGTCTCTCCCTCTGTCTGTAACTACCTCTCAAATAAATAAATAAATAAATAAAATCTTTAAAAAAAAAAACCAAAAAGGTCTACCCAAAGACTAAGAAAACGTTCCCCAGGGTCCTTTCTTTTTTAAACATTTATTTATTTATTTGAAAGTCAGTTACAGAGAAAGATCTTTCATCTGCTGGTTCACTCCCTAGATGGCCACAACAGCCAGAGCTGGGCCAGGCAGGAGCCAGGAGCCAGGAGCTTCTTCCAGGTCTCCCACGTTGGTGGCAGGGGCCCAAACACTTGGGCCATCTTCTGCTGCCCTTTCCAGGCTGTCAGCAGGGAGCTGGATGGGAAGTGGAACAGCCAGGACTCCGATGCCCATATGGGATGCCATGTTGCAGGCAGTGGCTTTACCTGCTATGCCACAATGCCAGCCTCTTAACAGAGCTTTCATCGTCTTTTTTTTTTTTTTAACTGCCTCACTTCTCTTTCCTCTCTTGTCCATTCAAACCAAATAAGTAATAAAAAACTTTGGTAATTTCTGTCGCTCCCCTACTCGTGGAGGAACGACACTGGACGCTGTTTTCTTTCCCTGGTCCTTCCCGGAGCTCTCCGACCGACTCGAAGGGGCCCCGCATGTTTTCTTTCTCCCCCTTTTATAGTCCTCTCCCACCAATCCGTGCTCTGCCGGCGTTCTCTCTCCACGTGCCGAGCATGCTTGCTGTTCTCCTCCAATCAGAGGTTGGATCAGGAATCAGCTAATTGAGGAAGCAGCTGTGTAAGATTTGTTTACTCCCTCTCAGCACCATATGTTGGGAGATCAGACGCATAGAGTTAGTTTCAGTCCACAGTCTCAGTACTTGTTTGTCTCCCAGGCACCCCACCATGTTGCGGGAGACCGACCCTGCTCCCCACAATTTCATGCTTCTTCCGTATGTCTTTTGTCTTTTCACGAGACAAATTCAAGGGAGACTAGAGAGATCTTTAGTACAGGTTTTGCTTTTCCATTTGTCACAGATAAAAGTAACAGTTTTCTACTCTAAGGAGAATGTAGAAAAACCACATTCAACAAGTGTCAGCTTATTTTGTTCCCCAAGTAGTGCCTGCAGGAAATTTGATTTCCACCTTTACAACTTCAAACTGCTTTTTAAGGATAAGCCCCAACTGACTTTTTAAAAGCAGCTCTCCTGAATCATGTAAATTTCATCTTAATATTAAAAATAGTCTGTGGGAATATTTTAAAGTCAACTTCCTAACAGAGTCTTGGGTGATGCCAGTGTATGTTGTCAGTGTGAGGACTTTGGCTTTGGAGTAGAAGTACAAAATGGCAACAATTCTTATTTTGTAACTTTTGCTGACTTGCATGGATTTGAGGATAGCTGAGTGGTAGAAATTGTTGCCACTTACAGCTAAAGTACAGCTCAATTATTGAAACCTTAGGCAGAGGATTATATTTATATTATTGAATTAGGAAAAAGATTAGAATTCTTGTTGAGAAAAAGATATATAAGTCTAAAAGCGTTTGAAAGCCTCAGTTTTTAAAATTAGAAAACTCAATAGTGGAAGGATTATTTCATAACTTTGGAGGAGTATCTTAGCATTCTTAAATGCTTTTGGGAAGAGGCAGGGAAATAAATAAATGCCAAAGTTTCACGCACATTTTGGGTCGAAATTGCTAAGAGGGAAAGGGAGAGAGACTGAGAGAAAGAGCTCCCATCTGCTGGTTTTCTTCCCCAAATGCCTGTAGCGCCCAGGACTGGGCCAGGTTGAATCCAGGAACCAGCAACTCAATCCAGGTCTCCCATGTGGGTGGCAGGAACCCAACCACTGGAGTCATCAGCACTGCCTCTCAGGTATGCATTAGCAAAAAGCTAGAGTCAGGAGCAGAGTGAGGTATGAAACCTAGGCATTCCGATTTGGGTCATGGGTGTCTTATTTATTTTAAGTTTTATTTATTTACTTATTTGAAAGAGAACGTATATCTGCTAGTTCTCTCAGATTGCTGCAACAGCTAGGTCTGGGCCTGGCCAAAGCCAGGAGCCTGAAATGCCATCTGGATTGCCCACATGGGTGGGAGGGACTCAAGAACTTGGGCTGTCATCTGCTGCCTTCCCAGGTGTATTAGCAGGAAGCTGGATGAGAAGTGGAGTAATCAGGACTCAAACTGGCACTTGGATCTGCTATATGCTTGTCCCAAGAGCTGTGCCAAAACTCTGCCCCTTGGGTGTCTTAACTGCTAGGCTTATCACTTGCTCCTGAAAAGTGTTTCATTCATGATTTCGTTATGACTGGACAGATAGATCCTTGACACCATCTTCTGTTTAGAATTTTCACAAGTAGCTTTTCTCAGATAAAAAAACAGCAAAAACTTACCAGATATGCTGTTTAATGGCAAGTTTGAAAAGTTTGGTATTGGGAGAATGTTACTATACAATGCTGACATTTAAAATTGCATAATGGTCAACAGGTCATCTGTGGAGTTCAACATCTCTTCTCCTGACTTTCCCATGTAATTCATGGCACTATGATCTTAGACAAATGACTTAACCTCTGGTTTCTCATCTTTACAATGTAGATAATGGCATTTTTCTCATTTTTTTTGTTTAAACAAGGTATATATGAAAGCAGTTTTCACAGTTACAGAAGTCTAGAACGTGCTAAAGCTTCAATGAACGGCACTTCTTACTATTATCCTTACATTCCTGTTCTCTCTCCCTCTCTCTCTGTCTTTTTTAAAGGTTTATTTATTTATTTGAGAGGCAAAGTTGCAGATAGAGGGAGAGACAGAAAAAGGTCTTCCATCTGCTGGTTCACTCCCCAGATGGCTGTAATGGCCAGAGCTGGGCCAATCTGAAGCCAGGAGCCAGGCGCTGCTTCTGCATCTCCCATGCACAAACAGTGACCCAAGGACTGGGGCCATCTTCCACTGCTTTCCCAGGCCATAGCAGAGAGCTGGATCAGAAGAGGAGCAACCAGGACATGAACCAGTGCCCAAATGGGATTCAGGCACCACAGGCAGAGGCTTAGCCTACCATGTCAAAATGCCAGCCCCTCTTGTTAAGAAAAACATTTCTAGTGTCAGGGCAGTGGCATAGCGCGTTAAGCCACCACCTGTGGTGCCAGCATCCCATACGGGCACTGGTTTGAGTCTTGGCTGTTTCATTTTGGATCCTGATCCCTGCTAATGGACCCGGGAAGGCAGCAGATGGGGTGGCCCAAGTGCTTGGAGCCCTGTGCCCACTGGGAAGACCCAGAATAAGCTTCTGGCTTCGGATTGGGCCAAGGCCTAGCTGTTGCTGCCATTTGGGGAGTGAACCAGTAGATGGAAGATCTCTATCTCTAACTCTGGCTTAAAAATAATTAAGTCAGGGCCAGCGCTGTGGCATAGCAGGTAAAGCCACTGCCTGCAGTGCCAGCATCCCATATGGGCACTGTTTCAAGTCCCTGCTGCTCCACTTACGATCCAGTTACCTGCTATGGCCTGGGAAAGCAGTAGAAGATGGTCCAAGTCCTTGGGCCCTGCACCCACATAGGAAGACCCAGAAGAAGCTCCTGGCTTCGGGTTGGCGCAGCTCCGCCTGTTGCAGCCAACTGGGGAGTGAACCACCAGATGGAAGACCTCTCTCTTTCTTCCTCTCCTCTCTCTGTGTAACTCTGACTTTCAAATAAATAAAAAAAACTTTGAATAAATAAAGTCTTAGAGGAAAAAGATCATCATTTCTTGCAGAGATGTATACAATTTTTTAAAAAATTATTATTTGAGTCTGCTAATAATAATTCACAGAATTAAAAAGGCGAGAACAATTCAACATAGGAAGCAGGATACACAGCAGACTCGCAGAATGACAAATGCCCTAAACAGCACTTTGACCTCAGAATCAGCCCTTAAAGCATTCAGAACTGGCTAAAAAGACCATGAGAGTATTTCAGGCATGGAAAGCCAAGGCACTATGGCAAAAAGGACCTACATGAAAGATCTCTGAGATCCTGGTGGAAAGAAGGGGCCATCAAAGAAAGAGGTACCTTTCTCTGAAGGGAGGAGAGAACTTCCACTTTGCTTATGGCCTTGTCTAAATAATGTCGGGGTTTGGGGCTGGCGCTGTGGCACAACAGGTTAAAGTCCTGGTCTGAAGCGCTGGCATCCTATATGGGCGCAAGTTCTAGTCCCGGCTGCTCCTCTTCCGATCCAGCTCTCTGCTATGGCCTGGGAAAGCAGTAGAAGACGGCCCAAGTCCTTGGGCCCCTGCACCCCCATGGGGGACCCAGAAGAAGCTCCTGGCTTCGGATTGGCACAGCTCCAGCCGTTGTAGCCATCTAGGGGTGTGAACCAGTGGATGGAAGACCCTTCTCTGTAACTCTGTCTTTCAAATAAATAAAATAAATCTTATTAAAAAAAATAATGTCGGAGTTTGTGAACTCAAGAGGCTTCCATAGCCTTGGCAGCTCATGGCAAGAGACTAGGGTGATTACTGACATCATAAATAAGAGTGTCAGTTGTTAAATCAACAACAGGAGTCACTGTGCACTTGCTTCCCATGTATTGTGCTATGAGAATTAATGGTGAAACTAATCTTCAAACAGTACTTTATACTTTGTGTGTGTCTGTGTGGGTGCAAACTGTTGAAATTTTTACTTAGTATAGAATTGATCTGTATGTAAAGATAATTAAAAATGAATCTTAATGAAGAATGGGATGGGAGAGGGAGTAGGAGATGGGATGGTTTGTGGGTGGGAGGGTGGTTATGGGGGGAAAAAGTCACTATAAACCAAAAGTTATACTCTTGAAATTTATTAAAAGTTTTCTATAAAAATAATGATAAAAGGATTATTATTTGAAAGGCAGGGTTACAGAGAGAGGGAGAAGGAGAGACAGAGAGAGATCCGTCTGCTGGTTCACTCCCCAAATAGCTACAATGGCCAGGGCTGGGCCAGGCTGAAGCCAGGAGTTTCTTCCCACATGAGTAGTAGAGGCCCAAGCTCATGGGCCATCCTCTGCTGCTTTCCCAGGCCCATTAGGAGGGCGCTGGATCAGAAGTGGAGCACCCAGGACTCAAATCAGCGCCCATGAGTTGGCTGCATCACAGGTAGTGGCTTAATCTGCTACACCATGATGCTGGCCCCTATACAACTTCTTAACTAGTCTGTCTTTCTGCCTTTTATTTTTCTTTAGTACATCCTGTATTGCCCTGCCAGATAAATCTTAATGAAATATCACTTTTATTGCCTCAGTGACGTGCCTCAGCTGCTTACCAGGCAAAGTTCAGATGACTCAGACAGGCATTTAAGTCTTTCCTTCTTTCTCTTGACATGGGCAAACTGTCTTTAGTCTACCTCTGCTTTGTTTAAAGCGGTCCTGTCTTGTGCTTCTTTCCTTAAATTCTCCAATGTTTATCTTTAAGCTAGGGGAATCCATTGCTTTCTCCTTTCTCTGAACTGTTACTGTATTTACTGTCCATAATTTCTGTTTTCCTCATCTTTTTCTTTTTGAAGCAGAGAGAAAGACAGAGGTCTCCCATCCAGTGGCTTTATTCCCCAGTTGTCCACAGCAGCCAGAGCTGGGCCAGGCTTAGGGATGGGGAAACTCAATCCAGGTCACCCACATGGGACCAGGGATCCACCGCCTGAATCATCACATGCTGCTCCCGGGGGTGCACAGCAGCAGGAAGCCGGAATCAAGACGGGGGCTCAAGCACTGTGATGTGGGATGCAGGTGTCCCTAGGGGCATCTCCACCACTGCGCCTAATGCTAGTTTAGTATTATTCTGTAGTGCTGTCTTATTTGATAATTGGTCCTTAAATAATCTCTCCCTCTCTCTTTAATTTAAAGGACAGAAAGCTATTTGTCATGGTTGTAGGGGTCAAGGTCCTGGCAGGTTTAGAGGCTTGGCCTCTTCCAAGATAGGCCTTGTCTGCTGCATTCTTTGGAGGGGAGGAACGCTGTATCACATGGCAGAAGAGCAGCTCTCTTATTTCTTTTTCTTTTTTTTTTTTTTATTTAAAGATTTACTTATTTACTTTTTAAAGATTTACTTATTTGAAAGAGTTACACGGGGGGGGGGGAGAGAGAGAGAGAGAGAGAGAGAGAATGAGGTTTTCTATCCCCTGGTTCACTCCCTAATTGGCTACAACGGCTGGAGCTGTGCCGATCCAAAGCCAGGAGCCAGAAGCTTTTTCTGGGTCTCCCACGTGGGTGCAGGGGCCCAAGGACTTGGACCATCTTTTAATGCTTCCCCAGGTCACAGCAGAGAGCTGGATCAGAAGTGGAGCAGCCAGGTCTCGAACCAGAGCCCATATGGGATACCGGCACTTCAGACCAGGGCATTAACCAGCTGTACCACAGCACCGGCCCCACAGCTATCTTACTTCATCAAGTAAATTATATATAAATCCTTTGTAGGGCCTAATCCTTTTTTCCACACTCCTTTTTTCTGTGTTCAACATAGTGTGAGATAAGAGTCAGCGCTCTGTACATGTGTATCAGCCGGTGAGTCACCTGTACAGTGTTTGAGCCCTAGGCTCAGTATGAGACTGTTGGTGAGGAATGTCAGCCCAGGTGACATTGTTTTGTAAGTGGAACCAGGCTCTGGTGCAATGAGCTTATACTTGTCAAAAGCAGATAAGAGATTGCGATAAGTGAGCTAGATTGAGATAAGAAAGCATTCAAATCTTTCATAATAAAGAGATAAAGATCTTTGGGAAATCCCTGTGAGAGAGCATTTTCCTTGAAACCAAATGTAAGCAGCTACTTTGTTTTGCACATTTATGCCAGTCTTTCTTTTCTTGCTCGCTCTCTTTCCTCAGTCCCAGCATCCCACATGGGTGCCAGTTCATGTTCCAGCTGCTCCATTTCTGATCCAGCTCTCTGCTGATGTGCCTGGGAAAGCAGCAAAAGATGGTCCACATGCTTGGGCCCTGCCACCCCTGTGGAAGACCAGGATGAAGTTCCAGGCTCCTGGCTTTGGCCTGGCCCAGGCCCTGCTGTTGTGGCCATTTGCAGAGTGAAAAATCTCTGTCTCCTCTTCCCCCACTCTGTCACTCTGCATTTCAAATAAATATTTTAAAAAAGAAAAATACATAGATCCTGAGTGTATGCCACAATGAATTTTTACATGGTAGCCATATTTCTAAATTTGTAATATCAGAAGAGTGTCATAGCATTGAAAAATCACAAACTGGAGTGGCCAAGAAATACTGCCATTCATCTTTGGGATAGATATTTTCTCCTCCGTAATTTTCCTTTTCAGTTTTTTAGCTTGTGCTACTATTAATGTTCATTTGTCCCCTGAGAATATGAGCTGCCTGGAGTTACAGTCCAAAAGACATCTTATCTTGGAGTGTAAATTTTTCATTAGTAAATTATAAATTGATCTCAGATAGCCTCCAGATGGCGTCAAATGACCACAGATACACATAGGTGGACAATTAATTGCCTTAAATTAACATATGGTGGGGCCCGGCACTGTGGCGTAGTAGACTAAGCTTCCACCTGCAGCTCCAGCATCCTATATGGGTGCCAGTTCATGTCCCAGCTGCTCCTCTTCCCGTCCAGCTCTCTGCTGTGGCCTGGGAAAACAGTAGTAGAAGATGGCCCAAGTGCTTGGGCCCTTACAACCACGTGGGAGACCTGGAAGAAGCTCCTGCTCCTGGCTTCAGCTCAGCTCAGCTCCAGCTGTTGTGGCCATTTGAGAAGTGAACCAGCAGATGAAAGACCTTTCTCTCTGTCTTTAACTCTACCTCTCAAATCAATCAATAAAAAATCTTTTTTTAAAAAAAGTTAACATATGGAATTCCTCTCTGGAGTTGCATTATTACTATGTTAAACAGTTTGAAAGTTCTTTAGATAGGCATAAAAATACAGATACCTTTTAAATATATGAAAGGTTCAGTCCCATCCATATAAAAGAAATGCAAATTAAAACTACAGTGATGGGGTGGACATTTGGCCTAGCAGGTAAGCAACCCAGTACCTGGGTTCCACTCCAGATTCCAGCTTCCTACATCAAAATGGTTGGCTCCCTGACACACGTCGGGAGACCTGAGTTGAGTTCCTGGCTTCCAGCTTCAGTCTCCTACCCCTCAAGCTGTTGTAGGCATCTGGGAAGTGAGCCAACAAATGGGATCTCTGTGTCTCTCAGATAAATAAAGAATAAATAAACTACAATGATAAACTCCATTCGTTTTTTAGATGGACACAGATAAAAGGTTTAATGGGGGGGGGGGGGCGGGCAGCACTGTGGTGCAGTGGGCTAACGTCCTGGCCTGAAGCACCAGCATCCCATATGGGCGCCAGTTTGAGACCCAGCTGTTCCACTTTGATCCAGCTCTCTGCTATGGTCTGGGAAATCAGTAGAAGATGGCCCAAGTCCTTGGGCTCCTGCACCCACGTGGGAGACCCAGAAGAAGCTCCTGGCTCCTGGCTTTGGAACGGCACAGCTCCAGCTGTTGCAGCCATCTGAGGAGTGAACCATTGGATAGAAGACCTCTCTGTCTCTACCTCTCTCTTTAATTCTTTCAAATAAATAAAATAAATCTTTAAAAAAAAAGGTTTAATAGCGCTTTGTTGGGGAGAGTATGGAGAAATAGGCACTCTAATGCATAGCTTCTGGAATTATAAATTGTTACCACTTTTTTTGGAGGACAATATAGTATTTTTCAAAATAAAAAATTCACAAGCCCCTTCAGCCAGCAATTCCATTTTAGGACTTTATCCTCTAGTGATTTACTGGCTGTTGGTAAAAAACTTATTCACAGGTATTTCCATTGTAGTTGTAGTTGTATTAACATAAGGCTTAGAAACAAGCAAAATGTTCATCAGTTAGTGACTAATGATAGCATAGCCATCCCATGGAATATAGTAGCTGTTAAAAGGAATGCAGTGCATCCATGGTCACTGAAATGACATTGGTGTAAGAGGGAAGGTCCAGGACAGTGTGTGTGAACAGGGAGGGAGGCCAGCTTCGTGGCACAGCGGGTTAAGCCACTAAAGTTGAGCAACTGGGACTCAAACAGGCACTCATGGGATGCCAGTATCACATGTGGCATCTTAACCTGATAGAGGCATCTTTAGATTGTAAAGTTAGGATTAGAGAAGTGCGTCCAGTAAAGCTGATAGGATAAAAGTGTTTATCATGAACAAACTCCAGAAGGCAAAGTAGAGGGATTTGTGAGAAGGGGAACACTGAGGAGTTGAGCTAGGGAGAAGCAGCAATGTCAAGATAAAGGAATGATGACAAGGAGGATGATTGAGCCAGCAGGGTGGTGTAGTAGGCTAAGCCTCCGTCTGCAGCACTAGCATTCTATATGGTTGCCAGTTCGTGTCCCGGCTGCTTTTCTTCTAACCTGGCTCTCTGCTATGGCCTGGGAAAGCAGTGGGAAGTGGTGCAGTGCTTGGGCCCCTACACCCATGTGGGAGACCTGAAAGAAGCTCCTGGCTCCTGGTTTCAGATCAGCTCAGCTCCGGCTGCTGTGGCCATTTGGGGAGTGAACCAGTGGATGGAAGATTTTTTTTTTTTTAAAGATTTATTTATTTATTTGAAAGTCAGAGTTACACAGAGAGGAGAGGCAGAGAGAGAGAGATAGATCTTCCATCTGATGGTTCACTCCCTAATTGGCCACAACGGCCAGAACTGCACCGATCCGAAGCCAGGAGCCAGGAGCTTCTTCCAGGTCTCCCACGTGGGTGCAGGGGCCCAAGGACTTGGGCCACCTTCTACTGCTTTCCCAGGCCATAGCAGAGAGCTGAATCAGAAGTGGAGCAACCAAGACTAGAACCAGTGCCCATAAGGGATGCCGGTGCTTCAGGCCAGGGTATTAACCCACTGAGCTACAGCGCCAGCCCCCTGGAAGATATTTCTATCTTTTCCTCTCTCTGTCTGTAACTCTGCCTCTAAAAATCTTTTATTTTCTTTCTTTCTTTTCTTTTTTTTTTTTTTTTAGGAGGATTGGGGCCATTACTGTGGCATAGCAGATAAGGCCACCGCCTGCAGTGCCAGCATCCCATATGGGTGCTGGTTCGAGTCCTGGCTGCTCCACTTCCTATCCAGTTCTCTGCTATAGCCTGGGAAAGCAGTAGAAGATGGCCCAAGTCCTTGGGCCCCTGCACCCATGTGGGAGACCCGGAAGAAGCTCCTGGCTCCTGACTTTGGATCGGCACAGCTCCATCCATTGCGGCCAATTGAGGAGTGAACCAATGGATGGAAGACCACTGCTTCTCCTTCTCTCTCTGTGTAACTCTGACTTTCAAATAAATAAATAAATCTTTAAAAAAGATGATATATTTAGCTATAACCAAACATGGTGGAGATGTGGGACATGGAGGTAATACTAGCTTCAGAGTTTTAGAATGCTACCATAAGTTGCCTTATCATTGGTGATGCTACTTAACACCTCATACTTGACACTGTGGACTAAGGCCTGTGGAAGGAGTCTTCCTGGTTTCCCTAACTGGCCTCTGAAGGTTAGATTATGTGAGAGGAGATGAAACAGAATTCATGCAAGAGGAGAGGGGATGATTTGTATCTGCACTGGTTCCTCTCTGTAACGTAACTAAAGCCTATAGTTTTAGTGGCACAGTTTGTTGGACACAAGACCACAGTTATTTTTCCTTATCTTTATTTAATTTGCATATTACAGCTCAATAAGCAGAGATGGATTGACTTAGACCATCTGTAGGAATGTCAAAAATACCTGGGAGATTAGTTGGTCAGCAGAATTTTGCTTGTTGAGCATAAAACAAAACAAAAGGACTTTAACAATGTTATTGGAGCTTTGTGGAAACCTGCTGAACTGTCCCTGACCTAAAAAGAATACTACTTACTCGGGTTTTTCAGTTGAATCTCTCATGAATAATAATGCCAGATGGGAAGTTAGTATAGGAGAATATAGAAGGTCAAGGGATCTCAGCTGCTGGGGAAGAGGTATACATTCTTAGGGCCAAAGAACTATTGTTGATATTCATAAATAAATCATGATACAGAACTACCAAGTTAAAGTTAGATCACAAAGAATTTTATTTCTACAGGAAAGTCTTGAAAAAAAATTTCAGCTAGTAAAAGTATTGCTTGAAGGTGGGTGCCTGGTCAAAAATCAAAACATTTATTTCACATAAATTTTTTCAATAAAGATTTAATTATTTGAAAGGCAGAATTGCAGAGAGAGGAGAGATCTTCCATTTGCTGGTTCACTCCCTAAATGGCCACAACTGCCAGGTCTGGGCCAGGCTGAAGTCAGGAGCCAGGAGCTCCACCCTGGCCTCCCACAGGTGTCAGGGGCCCACATATTTGGGCTATTTTATGCTGCCTTTCCAGGTGCATTAGCAGGAAGCCAGATTGGAACTGGAGTAGCAGGGACTCAAACCGACACTCCCATTTGGGATGCTGGCATCACAGACTGTGGCTTTAACCTGCTGTGTCACAACACTGTCCCCACATTTTTTTCATGTTTTCACTACTTTTCTGGTTACTATTTTCCTAAGTGCTTATTGCCCTCTTTGATTACTTAATGCCTCCTAGCTGTTATTTTTACACCCCACCCCCGGCCTTCCTTCCTCTAATCCATCCTTCATATCTCCAGAATATTCTCCCTAAAATATATATTTCTGATACTCACTTGCTGAAAAACCATTCTTAAGCTTTCATTCTAAGACTTTCAGTGTCCTTTGGAGTCTCTCTCAACGTTTCTTCCTTCCTTCCTGCCTGCCTGCCTGCCTTCCTTCCTCCCTTCCTCCCTTTCAACCTGCCTTTCTATATTCCTGCCAACCAAAGTGATGGTAAATGAATGAAAAGGGTGTTAAGGAGCTAGCATGTGGCACAGTGGATTGAGCCACCTACTTGCAACACTCATACAAAAACTCAGGGTGATTGTTAAGTCTCAGCTGTTCACTTCTGATTCAAGCTTCCTGCTAATGTGCTTGGGAAGGCATCAGAGGATGGCCCAAGTACTTGTGACCCTGCCACTCATGCGGGAGACCTGGATGGAGTTCTTGGCTCCTGGATTTGGCTAGTCCAATTCTGGCTATTACAGCCATTTGGGGAGTAATCCAGCAGAGGGAAGATCTCTTTCTCTGTCTCTGTGTCTTATGCTTTTAAGTAAATAAATTTTTGAATATATATTTATAGTATATATTAAATATATTTAATATCTAATATATTAGATATATAGTACATGCTGATATATTTAATATACATTATTATATTATATATTAATATATTAAATATATACTATAAATATATATTTATAATTATCTTAATTATAATAAAAGGATACAACCCTGCAGCAAGCAAATTTGAGTTCTGTTTTTTTTTTTTTAAAGATTTATTTATTTATTTGAGACTCAGAGTTATACAGAGAGAGAGAGGTCTTCCATCCAATGGTTCACTCCTCTATTGGCTGCAATGGCCAGAGCTGCACTGATCCGAAGCCAGGAGCTAGGAGCTTCCTCATGGTCTCCCATGCGGGAGGACTTGGGCCATCTTCCACTGCTTTCCCAGGCCACAGCAGAGAGCTGGATCAGAAGTGGAGCAACCAGGTCTCAAACTGGCACCTATATGGGATGCCAGCGCTTCAGGCCAGGGCTTTAACCTGCTGCACCACAGTGCCAGCTCAGCAAATTTGAATTCTTACAATTAATGTTTATAGGCATTTTTCTTCCCCAAACAGGAAACAGTGAAAGTGGGAAATAAGACTTTAAGACCATATGCCTGAATGTTAAAATCATCTTCATGTGGTAGTTATATATATTTATAATTTTTATAAATTTCTAAATATATTTATACATATTTATTTGAAAGGCAGAGTTACACAGAAAGGGAGAGTCAGAGAGAGATGTCTCCAATCTGCTGATTCACTCAAATGGCTGCAACAGCTGGGGCCAACCTAGGCCAAAGTCAGGAGTCAGGAGCCAGGAGCTTTATGTGGGCCTCCCACGTGGGTGGCAAGGGTTAAGGACCTGGGCCATCCTCTGCTGCTTTCCCAGACTCATTAGCAGGGAGCTTGATCAGAAGTGAAGCAGCTGGGACTCAAACCGGTGCCCACATGGGATGCCAGCACCGCAGGCACAGCACCAGTCCCATTAAAAAAAGATTATTTAGTAGAAATATAAAGTACATTTTTCACTTTTCTAAAAGCATCACATAGGCTACTGAATCTTTAAAAGGAATTTGCATGTGTGAACTTGCTTTTGTGTGGAAAGTAAGGCCACTGTCAAGAGATGGGTTGGTTTGCTTTGCGGAACAGAAAAATAAAATTTTAGCTTACAAAGTAAAACTTAAATCAACACAGATGTTGAATTGCATTATGAAAAGAAAATTGGAGGGCCGGTGTTGTGATGTAGTGGGTTAAGCTGCTGTCTGTGACACTGCATCCCATATGGATGCTGATTCATGTCCTGGCTATTCCTCTTCCGATTCAGCTCCCTACTAATGCGCTTGGGTCCCTGCACCCACATGGGAGACCTGGATGATGATCCTGGCTGGGGCCAGGCCCAAACCTAGCTGTTGAGGTCATTTGGGGAGTGAACCAGCGGATGGAAGATATTGGTTTCTTTCTCTGTGTAACTGTGCCTTTCAAATGAATCAGTCTTTAAAAAAGAAAAAAAATTGGAGTTGAAGGTGAGATGTTTCAAGGGAATGACTATGATGGGCTTCAATTTTATTTTGCCCATCTGTTTGTAGTAAGTGGAGAATGTGTTCTTGAGTATATTAACTAATAGGGTAATAAAAATATTCCTCAGGGATCTTGTTCCCTATAGAAATGGAAAAGGTATTTATTCTGTTAAAATTTTTTGTAAACAAGTTTTTAAAATATTTATTTGAAAGGCAGAGTTACAGAGAGAGAGAGGTCCTCCATCTGCAGATTCACTCCCCAAATGGCTGGCTGCATCAGCTTGGGGCTGTGCTAGGCAGAAGCCAGGAGCCAGGTGCTTCTTCCAGGTCTCCCATGTGATGCAGGGGCCCAAGGACTTGGGCCATGCTTTGCTTCCTTCACAGGCTCATTAATAGAGAGCTGGATTGGAGTGGAGCAGCTGAGACTGGAACTGGCAATCATATGGGTGCCAGCCCAAGTTGTTTTTAAAGATTTATTTATTTGAAAGGCAGAGTGACCTGGAGGGAGAGACAGAAAGAGATTTCCATCCTCAAATGGCTGCAGCGGCTGGGGCTAGTCCAGGCTGAAGCCAGGAGCCCAGGACTCCAACTGGAGTCTCCCATATGGGTGGCAGGGGCCCAAGTACTTGAGCCATTGTCTGCCACTTTCCCAGATGCATTAGCAGGGAGCTGGATTGGAAATGAAGCTGGGACTCGAACCAGTGCTCTGATAGGGGATGCCAGAGTTGTAGGCAGTGACTCAACCTGCTGTGCCCCAACACCAATCCTTATTCCATTAAAATATCTAAGGGACAGAATAATGACTTCTCTTACCTTTAGGGAAAACTCTGGTATCTTTGAAGAATTTAGCTTGTTAGTCTATTTGTATTTTATTTATCACAAGAACCTTGATTTGAGAGACAGAGAAAGAGAGAGAGAATCAGAAGCTCCCATCTACTGGTTCACTCCCTAAATGTCTGAAACAGGTGGGGCTGGGCCAGGACTGAAGCTGGGATCTAGGAACTCAATCCAGGTCTCCCAGGTGAATGGCAGGAATCCAATTATTTGAGGTAAAATGGGCTGCCTCCCGGAGTCTGCATTAGCAAGAAGCTAGAGTCAGGAGCTAGAGCCAGGCATGTAGGTATGTTAACCACTAAGCTAATCACCCACTCTTTGTCTTTTAAATTTAGATCAATGATTATTACTGCAGGGAATGAATTTAATATGGCCAGATATGCATGTATTCTCAAATGTAACTTCTAAGATGTTGCTGGAATTCTGCAAAGAACTAGCTTAGGTCTTGCTGAATGTACATATTATTTAGGCCATCAACAAGTTTTCCAGCATCCACTGATTCATGATATGACCTTATTCATTTGTTTCTAAAACCATGTATAATTATCAAGTAATCATTCACAAATCGTTTCAATACCTAACTGGCAGAATAGTGCCAAAACAAATGCTAGTTATGGTAAAGGGACAGTAATTTATATTTAATATTTATATAAATATTATCTGTATTTTAAGCTTTGTGAGGTATTTTATGTAATTTTTAGTACATATTTTGTTCTAAATAGAAGAATCATATTCTGATTTTCCATATGTATCATTTCTCTATATGGCTAGACTTCTTCACTGGTAAACTGGTCACACAGGTAAGTAATGTTTTGAGCCATATCAAATGGTGTTTTCTAATCAATGTAACAACTTTATTTTTTCCTTCATTAAATTAGCTTTTCTTTAGGCAGGCACTGTAGGTTTAGCCTCCACCTGCAGCGCTGGCATCCCATATGGGTGCTGGTTTGAGTCCCAGCTGCTCTGCTTCTGATCCAGCTCCCTGGTATGGCCTGGCAAAGGCAATAGAAGATGGCCCAAGTCTTGGGCCCCTGCACCCACGTGGGAGACCCAGAAGAAGCTCCTGGCTCCTGGCTTCAGATGGGCCCACCTCCAGCCATTGTGGCCATTTGGGGAGTGAACCAGTGGATGGAAGACTAAAGCCCTCTCTCTGTCTGTAACTGCTTCTCAAAAAAATAAAAGAGAAAAAAAAATTAGCTTTTTTTGTCAAGTTAAGGATGTTCAAACCACAGCTTATCTGAGTACCCAGAAGACAGCAACTGATTTGAAGATGGAAACGTAATGAAATAGAACTTTATTTGCAAATCACTACTTTCATAGATTAGTATTTTTACTATTACTATGATTTGTATAACTTTTACATATAATTTTGAAAAATAACAAAAGCTAAAGAAAGATGTGTAATACTTCAAAACTGCTCTAAATGTCCCTTTTTGACACTTGTCTTGTAGTTAGTTTGACATTTTGTAGTTAGTGATTCCAAGTTGCCTTAGTTGAGCTACCTCATTCTTCACTTCCTGTAAACCATTGCATGGATTTGTCTTCCTTCATGAAATTGGTTTCATTTCCTTTGTTTGATGGATGGTCATTGGCTATGGAAATAAAATATGCATCTTAAGATAACTTTTACATATCCATAAATTTTAAATACATATTTTAATGGCTTGTATGTATCTTCAAAAATAATAAATTTGGGTTATAGTAACTCATAGGGAAAAACTGGTAAGAATGTATAATGACCTTAAAAATTGTAACCAAAGATGTAACAATTCTTGAAGCTCTTCTATCCCCCTCAAAATCTTTTTTTTTAAAGTTTGTTATTACATATTTGAAAGGCAAAATTAGAGAGCTCTTTTATCCTCTGTTTACTCCCCAAATGCCAGTTAACAGCTGGGACTAGGCCAGGACAAAGCCAGGAGGCAGAGACCCCATCCGGGTCTTTCACGTGGGTGGCAGGGACCCACTTGAGCACCCACTTGTCTGCTGCCTCCCAGGGTTGCAGAAAAGCTGAACAGGAAATGGAGGTGGGAATCCATTCTAGGTACTCTGATACTCCCAAGCAGTGGCTTAACCTTTTGTGCCACAATACCCTCTGAGAATCTTCTTAACTTGAAAGAACATAAGAGTTGTTGAACGTAAATAAAATTTTGGGAAGATTTACCTTAGAAGCAAGAGTTAATTAGGAATAGGACTTATTCAAAATACCAGTTACTTAGCATTTACTATGTATCATACATTGTTTTAAGAATTTATTTATTTATTTGACAGGCAGAGTGGATAGTGAGAGAGAGACAGAGAGAAAGGTCTTCCTTTTGCCATTGGTTCACCCTCCAATGGCTGCCACGGCTGGCGCGCTGCAGCCGGTGCACCTTGCTGATCCGAAGGCAGGAGCCAGACACTTATCTTGGTCTCCCATGGGGTGCAGGGCCCAAGCACTTGGGCCATCCTCCACTGCCTTCCCGGGCCATAGCAGAGAGCTGGCCTGGAAGAGGAGCAACTGGGACAGAATCCGGCGCCCCGATCGGGACTAGAACCCGGTGTGCCTGCGCCGCTAGGTGGAGGATTAGCCTAGTGAGCCACGGCACCGGCCTGTTTTAAGAATTTTATAGGGACCTGTGCTGTGGAATAATAGGCTAAGCCTGTGCTTGCTGTGCCGGCATACCATATAGGTGTTGGTTTGTGTCCTGGTTGCTGCTCTTCTGATCCAGCTCTCTGCTTATGGCCTGGAAATGTAGTAGAGGAAGGCCCAAGTTCTTGGGCACCTGAACCCAAGTGGGAGACCCAGAAGAAGCTCCTGGTTCCTGGTTTTGGATCAGCCTAGCTCTGGCATTTGGGGAGTGAACCAGCAGATGAAAGATCTTTCTCTGTCTCTCCCTTTCTCTGTATGTAACTCTACCTCTCAAAGAAATAAATAAAATCTTTTTAAAAAAGTATTTCATATAGGGCCGGTGCCATGGCTCAATAGGCTAATCCTCTGCCTGCGGCGCTGGCACACCGATTCCAGTCCTGGTCAGGGCGCCAGATTCTGTCCCGGTTGTTCCTCTTCCGGTCCAGCTCTTTGCTGTGGCCCGGGAAGGCAGTGGAGGATGGCCCAAGTACTTGGGCCCTGCACCCACATGGGAGACCAGAAGAAACACCTGGCTCCTGGCTTCGGATCAGCGCAGTGCGCCAGCTGCAGCGGCCATTGAGGGGTGAACCAATGGAAAAAAGGAAGACCTTTCTCTCTATCTCTCTCTCTCACTATCTACTCTGCCTGTCCAAAAAAAAAAGAATTTTATATATTCGTTTAATATGTGCAACACATCTTTAATGTCATCTATATTTTACAGATAAACAGTCTTGGAGTGTTTAGGTTGTTTAAATAAACATATATATATATATATATATAAAGATTTATTTTATTTACTTGAAAGCAGAGAGAGAGAGATCTTCTATCTGCTGGTTCACTCCCCAAATGGCCACAAGGGCCAAGCCAAAGCCAGGAGCCAGGAGCTTCTTTGGGGTCTCCCACGTGGGTGGCAGGGACCAAGGACTTGGGCCATGTTCTACTGCTTTTCTACATGCATTAGCAGGGAGCTGGATCAGAAGTGGAGCAGCTGGGACTCAAACTGGTGCCTTAATGGGATACTGGCACTGCAGGTGGTAGTTTAACCCACTACACCACAGCACCAGCTCCCAATGTATATGTTTTATAGGTCTTAATGTCATAATGTCTGGAAGGATAAATGCTGCTTATCCTAGATTTATCCCTTAGGCTAAGACTATTTATTTATTTGAAAGGCTGAGATAGAGCAAGCTAGCGAGCAAGAGAGAGCTCTTCCATCCTCTGGTTAACTCCCCAAATGCACACGACAGCTGGAGGTGGGCCAGGCTGAAGCCAGGAGACAGAAACTCAATTAGGGTCTCACACAGGTGGCAGGGACCTAAACACTTGAGCCATCCCTTGCTGCCTTTCAGGGTATGCATTATCTGGAAGGAAGGCTGGAAGCGGAGTTCAAACTCAGGCACTCCAATATGGGATGCAGTCCCTCCAAGCAGCAGGTTTTTTTTTTTTTTTTTAATATTTATTTATTTATTTGAAAGGCAAAGTTACAGAGAAAGAGGCAGAGAAAGAGAAGTCATCCATCCACTGGTTCACTCTCCAGATGGCCACAACAGCCAGAGTTGGGCCAATCCGAAGCCAGGAGCTTTTCCCAGGTCTCCCACGCAGAGAGCTGAATCAGAAGTAGAGCAGCCGGGACTCGAACCTTACCAGTTATCCACAGCACCAAGCAGCATCTTGACTGCTGTGCCAAATGCTAGGATTATTTAACATTATATGTATGTGTATGTAAATATTTTTATAATATCTTACAGAAGAATGTGGGGAATTTAAACCTAAAGTTTCTGCTTTTTTAGAATTTACAATCTATGGTAGAGCTCATCAGAGCATAAATAAAAACTTGAAAAATAATCACACAAATATATACCTAAAACTGTTGTAGGTTCTCCAAAGAGATGCATGGCGCTATGATTAGCCCTACCGGGGCTTTGCTTTAGTAAGTGACGACTGAGCTGAGACCTGAATGATAAATAGGAATTACCTGCAGCAGGGAAAGTGAGAAAAAAGGTCAGTGGTGCTGCGGTTGAGTAAGAGACTAAACAGAGAGATAGGCGTCAAAGCCATGCAGGATCTTCAAGGCCTGGGAAAGAGTTTGTCCTCAGAAAAATGTGATTCCTTTGAAGGTTGTGATTAAGTAAAGGGATAACATGCTTAGCTTCGTGTTTTGAAAAAATCACTCTGGCCATGTATGAGGAACTGATTGGATCAGGAGGAGCATATTCTTCTGGTGTTATATTTCTGTATTATAACTTTCATTTTGAATGTTCATTACATGTTAGACTCTAATTGTTTGCTTTGAAAAGGGGCTGCTGGAGGGGCCTGCGCCGAGGTACAGTAGGTTAATCCTCTGCCTGCGGCGCCAGCATCCCAGCTACTCCACTTCCAATCCAGCTCTCTGCTATGGCCTGGGAAAGCAGTGGAGGATGGTCCAAGTCCTTGGGCCCCTGCACCTGCATGGGAGACCGGGAAGAAGCTCTTGACTCCTGGCTTCGGATTGGTGCAGCTCTGGCCATTGTGGCCATTTGGGGAGTGAACCAATGGAAGGAAGACCTTTCTCTCTGTCTCTTCTTTTCACTGTCCGTAACTACCTCTCAAATAAATAAATAAAATCTTAAAAAGGGGGGGGAGGCTGCTGTCTTAAGAGAAAAAAAAAGACCTTTTTCATGTAGAATACTTAGTTCTGTTCAGCACATTGTGCCCAATAGATATTAAACTAAGAGCTGTCTAACCATGTCCATTCTAATTTTAAGTTGAATCAAAGACAACAAATCACTATTTATTCATATAATCAAGGCACAGCTTAAGTCCTTTCTTCTGAACACTAATTACGTTGACAGTTTCACTGATGGGACCGAAACCTTCTAATGTTAGCTTTCTATGTCCACATGTGGCTCTCTTTTGTCATACTATAAACTGCTAGAAATGTGGGACTGACCTAGTACTTTCATCCCAGTGCCATCCAGAGGCCCTGCCCCACCTTTTCCATCCAATATTATCAGGGATGGGGAACTTTTTTTCTGCAAAGGGCCATTTGGATATTTAAAACATCATTCATTCACAGGCCATACAAAATTATCAGCTTAAAAATTAGCCTGCTAAAGATTTAGTGAATCTCAGGTCCTGCTTCTGGTTGCCCTGGCAAGGCTGGACGTTCCTCACCTCTGAAGTAAATGGTCAATGTTTGCTGATGGCTTTAAGCCTACCCAGGGCCAAGTACTGTTTCATTTGGTGACTAGATGTTCTAGGGGGGAGATTTAAGTATACAGCTCTTGTACTGTGGACAGCTTTGATTTTGAACTTTTAATTTCAGAGACAGTGGCAACTTCCAAAGATACCATAGTCATGTAAAAGGAGATGTTTTAACAAAGTTAATCTTAGTGGTGTCTATGAGTATTTAAAGGGAGGAAAAACTGTTATGTCAGAAATTTCATAGTAATACATATATGGGGTAATTAATAGTAGAAAAGGGGATGTAAAACATACTGTGAAAGGACCAGATACAGGGGCCAGTGTTGGGGTATAGTGGGTTAAGCTGCCACCTGCTATGCTGACATCCTATATGGGTGCCAGTTAGAGATCTTTCTGATCCACCTCTGATCCAGCTCCCTGATAATGCACCTGGGAAAGCAGGCTTAGTATGGCCCAAGTGCTTGGGCCCCTGTTCCCATGTGGGAGACCTGGAAGAGGCTCTGGGCTCCTGGCTTTGGCCTGGCACAGCTCCAGCCATTGTGACCAGTTAGGGAGTGAACCAACAGATAAAAGATGTCACACTCTCTGTCTCGCCCTCTATCTCTTTCAAATAAAAAAATTTTTTAAAGATTTTTATTTATTGGCCGGTGCCGCGGCTCAGTAGGCTAATCCTCCACCTGCGGCGCTGGCACACCGGGTTCTAGTCCCGGTCAGGATGCCAGATTCTGTCCCAGTTGCTCCTCTTCCAGGCCAGCTCTCTGCTGTGGCCCGGGAGTGCAGTGGAGGATGGCCCAAGTCCTGGGGACCTGTACCCACATGGGAGACAAGGAGAAGCACCTGACTCCGGGCTTCGGATCAGCATGATGCGTCGGCCGCAGCGGCCATTGCGGGGTGAACCAAAGGAAAAAGACCTTTCTCTCTCTCTCTCTCTCTCTCTCTCTCTCACTGTCCACTCTGCCTGTCAAAAAAAATGTTTAAAAAAAGATTTTTATTTATTTATTTGAAAGTCAGAGTTACATAGAGAGAGAAGGAGAGGCAGAGGCAGAGACAGAGAAAGAGAGATCTTCCATTCGCTGGTTCACTCCCTAATTGGCTGCAACGGCCGGAGCTGCACCCATCTGAAGCCAGGAGCCAGGAGCCAGGAGCTTCTTCTGGGTCTCCCATGTGGGTGCAGGGGCCCAAGGGCTTGGACCATCTTCTACTGCTTTCCCAGGCCATAGCAGAGCTGGACTGGAAGTGGAGCAGCCGGGACTTGAACCAGCGCCCATATGGGATGCTGACACTGCAGGCAGTGGCTTTACCTGCTATGCCACAGGGCCAGCCCCTCAAATAAATTTTAAAAATTAAAAATAAAAAAATGACCAGATATAGTCATGAATTATTGGATGTGGAGGGAGGGAGGAGGGAATCTATGTATTTTTGAACTTCTGTTATTCAGAAGCCCTTTCCCTTCTTTTTGAAGATTTATTATTTGAAAGGCAGAGTTACAAAGAGAGAGAGAGAGAGGGAGAGAGGAAGAGAGAGAAAGGGAGAAGGAGAGAGGGAGAGAGGGAGAGAGGGAGAGAGAGAGAGAGAGGGAGAGAGAGGGAGAGAGGGAGAGAGAGCGCTTCCATCTGCTGGTCCGCTACCCAATGGCCACAACAGATGAGGCTCAGCCAGGCTGAAGCCAGGAGGCAGGAGCTTCTTCTGAGTCTCCAACATGGGTGCAGAGGCCCAAGCACTTGGGCCATCCTCCACTGCTTCCCAGGTGCATTAGCAGAGAGCCAGATTAGAAGTGAAGCAGCATGGACTCAAACCAGTGCCCATATGGGATGCTGGCACTGCAGGCAGGGGCTAAACTTGCTATGCCACAATGCTGGCCCCCTTTCCCTTATTTTTCTAAGCAAACAGAACTCATTCAATGTCCAGGTCATATACTTTACTTCTTCTTAAAAGGCTTTACCACACAGAAGTTAATTCTGATATCTCTTGTGCTCCTCACTGTTAATCATCTAGTTAGCTTAGTCCTTATTACTTTATCAGTTACATTATCAATTCATATGCTGTGATTCTGCTTATTCTTTATTAGGTGTTAAGGATTTGAATCCTGGATGACTAGAACACTGGCAATGAAAAAAATATATATAGGCTTGGTGTTTTTTTTCCCCCTTTGGCATTACTCTAAAATCACAGGGTCTTCAGATAATATATATTGTACATACTCATGTTTTATTTGGACCACCCTAGATTTCATAAGGCTTAGATAGCAAAAGTTAAAGAGAAATAACAGTAGTTAGTATAAAATATAGTATGTATTCAGATAGAACTGAATTTTTTTTATGTTACCTAGTAACTAACTATTCTGAGTTTTTTTTTTTTTTCCCCCCAAAGGTAAACAGGAGCCAGTGCTCTGGTGTAGGCTAAGCTTCCACATGCAATGGCAGCATCCTATATGGGCACCAGCTTCAATCTCGGCTGCTGCACTTCCTGTCCAGCTCCCTGGTAGCAGCGGAAGATGGCCCAAGTGCTTGGGCCATAACCATGTGAGAGATCCAGAAGAGTTTCCTGGCTCTTGGCTCCTGCTTGGCTCAGTCCAGGCATTGTGGCCATTTGTGAACCAATGGACAGAAGCTCTCTCTCTCTCTCTCCTCCCTTTTCTCTATATATCTGCCTTTCAAATAAATAAATAAACAAATCTTTAAAAACAAGCAAAAGGGGCCAGCACTGTGGCATAGCGGATAAAGCCACAGCCTGTGCCCACATGGGAGACCCGGAGGAAGCTCTTGGCTCTTGGCTTCGGATCAGCGCAGCTCTGGCCGTTGTGGTCAATTGGAGAATGAGCCAGCAGATGGAAGACCTCTCTTTCTCTCTGCCTATTTTCAAATAAATAAATAAATCTTAAAAAATAAATAAATAAAAATAAGCAAAAACTGTGGGGAGCAACTGGGAGCAACTCGGACTAGACTAAGTTACTGGAATTAAGACTTATTCTATGCATCTGCTCTCCCACAATATGGCGCTGGGAGAGGAGGAAACAGCTTCTACACAGCTGCCTGCAGTTCAACCAATAAACAGCAGGACCTGCTCCTGATTGGAGGAGAGCAGCGTACTCGGCGTGTGGGTAGCAGAGTTGGGATTGGTGGAAGAGGACTATAAAGGAGGAGAGAGACAACATGCACCAGGAACATCTATCTGAAGGAACACCTGAGCAGCCCCCGAGAGAGCCGGCCGGCGGTGTGCCGCTCCCCCGCGGAAGTGGGGAAAGTGGCAGGGGGAACCGCCCTTCCACGGAGGTGGAAGGGACGGTAGCCAACCCGGGAAGAACCAGCAGCAAACCCGGGGAGGGCCGAGCAGACAAAAGAACAGCGCAGGGTCCTGTGTCGTTCCTCCACGAAGAGGGGGAGCGACAAAAACAAAAGTAAAACAAATATATCAGTTCAAGATTTCTTGAAGTGGGAAGGGTGGATGTTAAATGAGATTACTTTTATAAAAGCCCTAGCACATGATTGGTGATTGTGATGTATGTAAATTTGTAAAGAATGCCTGATCTATCCCTCCCTCTAAAATGGAATGTTTTGACAGTGTTTTTACCCACTCTATCAAACTGAAAAACATTTTTTCTTAATAAATGTCATAAACATGTTTGTGTAAAACTTGCTTTTTGAACATGTTATTTTTCAGAAAAAAATTAGAGGCAGAAATCATGGTTTTGTCTGAAAATTGAGAAGTTGCTTGCTTTTGTTTGAAAGCAAGGTGGAAGCACTGATGACTGTATTACACTGAAACCTAAAGGCAGAGCGTCAGCTCTTTGTGCCTTTATTGGAGAGTGCTACATTGAGTTTTCTGTCACTACAAACTATCAAGTGATTCTAATCTTAAGTGGACCAGAGGAGAGAACTTCTACTAGCAGAGGACACTACTGTGAATCAGCAGCTGCTTAAGTCGTGAAAGATGGCCCCTTCTACTGGTAATATTATATGTTCCTATTACCCTACAATCCTCCTGCACCCCCTGCCACACCCCCAAGGTAGTTCACTCTCAGTTGTTGGAAGAAAATGAATCTAAATTTTCTAGTCAAATGTGTTTGCAATCAGTAATTTTTCATTGTATTGCCTACTCTGTGACATTGTGAAACAGAGTTTTATAATTAACCTTAATACTCAGAACAGAAGTGCTGGTTTCTTCTGAGTTAGGACCTGTACAGCAGGGCTTTCATCTAGAGACACAAGGAAAGTAGTTCTTTCTATAATTCCTTTAAATCAGTATCCCACTTTTCCTCCATAATCCCTCATGATTTCTTTCTTTCAAAACACACTGACAAGTGGAGCCTGGATGTGTTGTTGAGACGTCAAAACCTAGAATATAGAGTGTACTGCTGTTAGTATCTAGAGGGGGCTTCTCTGAATAAATGGAACTTTCTCCCGCTTCTGCTCTTATTGTCATAGGAATTCTGTCCCAACTCAGTCCATTCAACCTTTCATCAAGCATGTGGTTCTTACTGCTTTCACTACTTCCTTAGTAGTCTGCAGGAAGGCTTCCATGGTAGCTCATTTTCATTGTAAAATATAGGATTTTATCAAGGGACAGTAGAGTGTGACAGGAATTCAAGCCCTGGTCTAGGGTCAGAGACCTTGGTTCAAATGTCACTCCACCACCTACGGCAAATTATTTAACTTCTCTTAAGTCTGTTTCTTATCTGCCAAGTGGAGATAGCGGTATTTACCTTAAGTTGAATTAAATGATATTATGTACATAAAATACATTACCTGGAACATTTTAAAACATCATGAAAATCTTACCTATTATACAGACCAAAGAATATAAAGGTAAAAGGAGCTGGGAGACAGGGAAGTAAGCTAAAGGTAATTCCTAAATTTAGCATATAGTGGACCCTATTTACCTTCAAATATGACTAGAAAAATAAAAATTACGCTTTGAGGTTTTGAAAGGGAAGAGAACATACTGCCAGATTTGTTGAGAAATTACTATGGTAGGGAATGGAACCATGATTGAGCCGCAGTCCCTACTTTCAAGAGTCCTAGAGTCCAGTTTCTTTAGTATAGCTTTAGTAGCCACTGTTACTCTCATAAGGGATGTGGGGAAAATAAATAGGTGAAATTCTAAAGTAATATGTGTCTGTTAATTTCTCATAATGAATTAGAAGGGAATCATAAGAAATCTGTCCTATCTTCAGATGGGTAAAATCTGAAACAGAAGTTTTATAAGAAATAGAAAGGATCACTATAGTAAAATATTCTAGTACTGTTCCAAATCTAAAATAGAGACGTTGAAGAAATATTATGTAAAAAAAAAAACTTGCCACCTCTTTGGGCTTGAAGACATACACCTTTGGAAAGTTCATATCCACTTCATAGTCATACTACTACCTCCATGAGCTGCTGCAGACTAAACAATTATGGCACTGATGGCAGCTGAAGAAATCACTAGAGGTTACACTTATGAGCTCACCTAGAACCAACGCCGAAGCAACTAACCAGTTGACACTCATATCCATATAAACAAAGATTCCTTTCCAATGAAAGCTCCATAAAGAAGCAGCACTTATTTTACCAGATGTACAGACATCAAAGTAGGAACACAGGAAACATGAAGAAGGAAGCATGACACTTCCATAAGAACACAACCGTTCTCCAGCAACAGAATCTAGTTTGAAGTAAATCAATGAACTTTATGAAAATGAATTCAAAATAATAGTCCTAAAGAAACTCAATGAGATGCAAAAGAACACAGAATAGACAAATCAAAGAAATGATGAAAACATTGCATGATATGAATGAGATACTGAGATAGGAATTATTAAAAAGAACCAATCAGAAATGTCAAAACTGAAAACTTCAGTCAATGAAATAAAAAATATAATTCATAGCGTCAACACTAGAATGGACCAAGCAGAAGAAAGAATTTCTGATCTTGAAAGTAAAACTTTTTTTTTTTTTTTTTTGGACAGGCAGAGTTAGACAGTGAGAGTGAGAGTGAGAGAGAGAGAGAGAGAGAGAAAGGGCTTCCTTCCGTTGGTTCATCCCCCAAGTGGCCGCTACGGCTGGCGCGTTGCTCTGATCTGAAGCCAGGAGCCAGGTGCTTCCTCCTGGTCTCCCATGCGGGTACAGGTCCCCAGGACTTGGGCCATCCTCCACTGCTCTCCTGGGCCACAGCAGAGAGCTGGACTGGAAGAGGAGCAACCGGGACAGAATCTGGCACCCCATCTGGGACTAAAACCCGGAGTGCCGGTGCTGCAGGCGGAGGATTAGCCTAGTGAGCCGCAGCACCAGCCGAAGGTAAAACTTTTGAAATAACAAAATCAGACAAAAACAAAAGAATTAAAAAGAATAAAGAATCCCCAAGAGATATACAGGATACCATTAAGTGAATAAATTTTCAGATTGTAGGGATACCTGAAGGAAAAAGGCATTGAGAACCAATCTGATGAAATAATAGTTGAACACTTCCCAAGTTTTAAAATAGATAAGGACATCTGTTTATACACAGGAAAGCTCAAAGGACCCTAACCAGACTCAACCTAAAAAGATCCTCTCCAAGGCATATTATAGTCAAATTGTCAAAAGTAAAGATAAAGAGAGAGTATTAGACAGAGAAAGACATAAAGTTACATTTAAAGGAAAACCCATTAGACTAAAAGCAGACTTCTTAGCAGAAACCATACAGGCCAGAAGAGAATGTGATAATATATTCAAAGTCTTGAAAGAAAAGAACATCCAATCATGATACTATTTCCAGAAAAGCTATCCTTTAGAAGTGAAAGAGAAATAAAACTATTTCCAGACAAGTAAAAACAGGATTCATCACCACTAGACAAGCCCTACAAGAAATTCTTAAGGGAGTCCTATATTAGAAGTAAATCAACAAAGATGCAGAGTTGACATATTATGAACCTGACATTTATAGAACATTTCATCCAACAGGTACAGATTACACATTCTCATCAGCACATGGAATATTTTCCAGGATAGATGACATATTAGATCACAAATCAAGCCTTAGTAAATCACTTTTTTAAAGATTTATTTATTTGAAAGTCAAAATTACACACAGAGAGGAGAGGAGGAGAGGAGGAGAGGGTGAGAGGGCGAGAGGAAGAGAGACAGAGATGGGCGGCGGCGGGGGGGGTGGTGTCTTCCATCCACTGGTTCACTCCCCAATTGGCTGCAATAGCCAGAGCTGCGCTGATCCGAAGCCAGGAGCCAGGAGCTTCTTCCCTGCCCCCATTGTTGGTGCAGGGGCCCAAGCATTTGGGCCATCTTCTACTGCCTTTCCAGGCTGTAGCAGAGAGCTGGATTGGAAGTGGAACAGTTGGGACACGAACTGGTGCCCATATGGTCTGTTGGCACTGCAGGCTGTAGCTTTACCTGCTATGCCACAGTGCGGTGCCCCCAGTAAATTTTTTTTTTTTTTTTTTTTTTTACAGATAGAGTTATAGACAGTGAGAGAGAGAGACAGAGAGAAATGTCTTCCTTCTGTTGGTTCACTCTCAAATGGCTGCTATGGCTGGTGCTGCTCTGATCTGAAGCCAGGAGCCAGATGCTTCCTCCTGGTCTCCCATGAGGGTGCAGGGGCCCAAGCACTTGGGCCATCCTCCATTGCTCTCCTGGGCCACAGCAGAGAGCTGGACTGGAAGAGGAGTAACCGGGACCAGAACCCACGGCACTGGCCCCCCCAGTAAATCTTCAAAAACTGAAATCATACGGGGCCGATGCCGTGGCTCACTTGGCTAATCCTCCGCCTGCAGCATCGGCATCCCATAGGGGCGCCGGGTTCTGGTCCCGGTTACTCCTCTTCCAGTCCAGCTCTCTGCTGTGGCACTGCACCTGCATGGGAGACCATGAGGAAGCACCTGGCTCCTGGCTTCGGATTGGTGCAGCGTGCTGGCCATAGTGGCCATTTGGGGGGTGAACCAATGGAAGGAAGGCCTTTCTCTCTCTCTCTCTCACTAACTCTGCCTGTCAAAAAGAAAAAGAAAAAAAAAAGAAATAAAAACCTAAACACTGCACCAAAAAGCTGTTAGAACTGATAAACCAATTCAGTAAAGTTGTAGGACACAAAACCAACATACAAAAGCAATAGCATTTTTATACACCAATAATGATCTTGCTGAAAAGGAAACCAAGAAATTGCATTCACAACAGCTACAAAAATTATCTATTTGGGAATGAATTTAACTAAAGAAGTGAAATATCTTACAGTGAAAATTATAAAACACTGATGAAAGAAATCATCAAAGGGGCAAGCGCTGAAGCAATAGCGGGTGAAGCCACCATATGGGATCCCATATGGGTGCCGGTTAGAATCCTGGCTGCTCCACTTCTGATCCAGCTCCCTGCTAATGTGCATAGGAAAGCAGTGGAAGATGGCCCAAGTACTTGGGACCTTGCACCCCCAAGGGAGACCTAGAAGAAGCTCCTGGATCATGGCTTCAGATGGGCCCATTTGGCAATTTGGGGAGTAAACCAGTGGATGAAAGATTTCTTTCTCTCTCTTTCCCTCTCTCTTTAACTCTGCCTTTCAAGTAAATTAATCTTTAAAAAAAATCATCATGGACACACAAAAAAATGGGAAAGATTCGTCATTCATGGGTTAGGAGAATTAATATTAACATGCCATACCACCTAAACTAATCTACAGATTCAATGCAATCCTTATCAAAATACCAATGACGTTCTTCACAGAAATAGAAAAAGACAATTCTAAAATTTATATATAACCATGAGAAAGACCGAGAATAGCCAAAGTGAACCTGAGTGAAAAAATAAAGCTCCAGGCATCATGCTACTTGATTTCAAAGCAGACTACAAAAATACTGTAATTAAAATAGCATGGTACTGGCATAAAAACTGACACACTGATCAGTGGGACAGAATAGAGAACCCAGAACTTAATCCATTTACGTATAGTGAACTGATTTTTGACAAAGGCACAAAGAATACAGATGGGAGAAAGAATTATCTTTTCAATAAATGATGCTGGCAAAACTGGATATAGATATCTATATCTATCTATCTATCTATCTATCTATCTATCTATCTGAAAGAATGAAATTAAATCACCACCTCTCATCATATATAAAAATCAAGTCAAAATGGATCAAAGACCTAAGACATAGAACTATGAAGTTGCTAGAAAAAAACATAGGGAAACTACTTCAAGACATTTGGTGAAGGCAGTGATTTTTTTTTTGAGAGATTCTAAAAGCATAAACAACAAAAGCAAAATTAGACAAATGGGATTACATCAAACTCAGAAGTTCCTGGACAGCAAAGGAAACAATCAAAAGTGAAGAGGCATCTGACAGAATCAGAGAAAATATTTGCAAGCTACTTATCTGACAAAGGATTAATATCTAGACAATATCAAGAACTCAAAAAACAACAAAACCCAATCTAGCTAAGAAATGTACAAAGGACTTTAGGGGCTGGCGCTGTGATGCAGACGGTTTAGCCATTGTCTGCAGTGCTGGCATCCCATATGGGCACCAGTTTGAGTCTTGGCTGTTCCTCTTCTGATCCAGTTCTCTGCTAATGCACCTGAGAAATCAACAGAAGATGATCCAAGTGCACTCACATGGGAGACCAGGAAGAAGCTCCTGGCTCCTGGCTCCGACCTGGCCCAACCCTGACTCTTGGAGCTGTTTGGGGAGTGAACCAGCAGATGGAGGATATCTCTGTCTCTCCTTCTAACTCTGCCTTTCAAATAAATAAATCTAAAGAAAGAAATGGACAAAGGACCTGAATAGTCCTTCAAAGAAACACAAATGGTCAACAAATATCTGAAAAAGTGCTATTACTGGCCATCAGGGAAATACAAATCAAAACCATAACAATACCTCACCTCCCTTCGAATGGCTATTATCAAAAAGAAAGTAACAAATACTGGCAAGGATATGGAGAAAGGGTAAGTGTTATACATTGTTCTTACGAATTTAAATTAGTACAGCCACTATGGAAAACAGTATGGAGATGCTTTTTAAAAATTAGATGTAGAACTACCACTACTGGATGTGTATCCAAAAGGAAAGAAAATCAGTCTGTCAAGGAGATACCTGGACTTCCATGTTCATTGCAGCACTATTTGCAATAGTGAAGATATGGAATCAACCAAGATGTTCATCATCAGAGGAATACATAAAAAAGTAATCTATACAGAATATTATTCAGCTGTAAAAAAAGAATGAAATCCTTTCATTTGCAGCAAAATGGATGAAACTGGAGGATATCATGTTAAGCAAAATAAGCCAGACACAGAAAGACAAATACTACATGTTCTCCCTCATTTGTGCAAACTAAAAACAAATTCAATTTGAACACAGAATGGTGATTACTAGAGCTAATTACTGGGGTAGGAGGAGGGACAAGAGGGAGTCTGGTTAATAGGGACCAAATCAGAGTTAGATCAATGGAATAAGTTCCTAGTGTTCTATAGCATAGTGGGAAGAATACAGTTCACAATAACCCAGTATATATTATATGAACAATTAGAAGAAGCAGCTCCAAGCCTCCAATCATAAAGTCAAAGAAGACGCAATGTTTATTATCCTAAGTACACACTGTATACATGTATTGAAATATTACATTGTAGCCCTAAATATGTACAATTGTCATTAATATTTTTTTAAAAATTACTTGAATGAGAATGATGTTATGGTTATATTCCCAGTTAGTATGATTTACTTTTTATTTGAGAGGCAGTCAGAGAGAGAGAGAGGGAGAGATGGAGGGAGAGGCCTTCCATGCGCTGTTTCACTCCCCAAATGGCTGCAATGGCCAGAACTGGAGCCAGGAGCCAGGAGCCTCTTCTGGGTCTCCCACATGGGTGCAGGAGCTCAAGCACTCAGGCCATCTTTCACTGCTTTCCAAGGCCACAGCAAAGAGCTGGATTAGAAGAGGAGCAGCTGGGACATGAATCAGTGCTCAAATGGGATGCTAGCGCTACAGGTAGAAGCTTAACCTACTAAACCACAGCACCAGCTCCCCCATATGATTATTTTCCAACTAATAAAAGATACCATTGTTGAGTCACTTAAATCCCAATGAAAATGAAATATGTAAATAAACTGATACTTCCACCATGTCAAGATTAAAAATCAGGTTTCAAAGTCTCAATAACAATAAATGGGAAAGAGTTTTATGATAAATGAAAAAAGCAGGCCTAGATTAGTATGGTTCCAATTTTGTTAGAAAATATATAGAACGAAACATATAATTGGATGATGAGATTACAGGTAAATTTATTTTCATCTTGAAATCCTTTTTGAATAAAATAAACAGTCCAAAACAATGGTTTAGGCTCTAAAACTTGAATCTCATGGTGCATTAGGTTTCACTTTTGCAGTAAAAAAAAAAAAATCCTTTAGTTAGGCCAATAAAGATAGGGACACAAGACAAAATGTGTGGTCACCGAAAGGGGGAAAACATTCAATACTAACGTAACTTACTGTTGTAGTATATAAATATGCTCTCTGTGGGAACTGACTAGAGCTCAATAAATAATATGTATAGATCTAATTCTGGCAGGTAACTAAATCATACCTTGAGAATAGTTATATGCTTGAGAAGGATCAGCTGTTATACTCATTGATAATGAGTTATGTGATTCCTGAGAATGTTTCTCCATCTCGACTGTATCACTGGATGAAGATGATGTTGAAGACAATCCTAGTCTAACGTATCTTCCTTTTTTACCACACAGTGAACAATCTACTGGCGTGGCACTAGGTCCCCTGGGCAGTTGAACTTCATCTCTGTTGTAGTTTCTGACAGCTCCACTGTGATGCACAGAACGTTCTCGTTGCCAGATATAATGGGTTGGTGCAATGGCCATAACCTACAGTGGAAATCTTATTTTTAGAATTTTATATTTTAAAACTTAGCAAAGTATAAAATTATAACTCAAGAAGAGCTGTCCCTAAAAGTGAGATAAAACTCTAATTTATTTATTTATTCATCAGAGAGAGAGAGTGAGCTCCCATCTGCTGCTTCACTCCTCAAATGCCTACAATAGCCAAGACTGGATGTGGATGAAGCTGGGAGCCAAGAACACATCCAGCTCTCCCATGTGAGCCATCACTGCTGCCTCCTTGGGCCTGCATTCGTAGGAAACTGTGGTCAAGAGTCAGAGCCTGGAATCCAACCCAGGCACTTCAATATGAGACTTCAGCATCCTAACCAGTGTCTTAATCTCTAGGTCAAATGTCCATCCCCAAATTAACCAATTTAAGACAACAACAAATCACCCTTCGATAAGGCAATCTTAGTATAAAGTGATTGATTGCTTGTATCATTAAGGTAATAACTGGCAAAGTACTTAATTATTTCAAACAGTAAAAGAGGACTGAAGCAACCTTCCAGGTTGTCAGATTACTTATTAATTCTGAATATTCTAAATTTGTTAGAGATAGTATAATTAGCCAAAAACAAGACACAATTCTTAACTTTGAAATATGTTGGGTTAAACATTTTTAAAAACTGTTGTTCCCGACTATTAATCTTAAAATGTTTGCGGTTGTGGCAAAGTGTATGGTGAATAAGAACACAGGTAAGTTACTTAACCTGTGTTCCTCGGTTTCTCACCTGTAATATGGGGATAATAGGAGTGTAATTTACAGAATTGTGAGGACTAGATGAGGTACTGTTCACGAAGTACTGAAGTCTTCACCACCTGTCAGGCACTGTTCTATAAGGTTTACTAAGACCTGAGCTTTAGAGTTGATACACTTAGTTTCTTATCCTGGCTCTGCCACTTACTAGCTCTGTGATACTGGGAAGGTTACCTGTCTTTATTTATTTTTGTTTTATCTGAAAGTCAGAGAGTCAGTCAGAGATCTTCCATCCACTGATTCAATTTCCAAAGTCCCACAACAGCCAGTGATAGGTCAGACTGAAGCCAAGAGCCAGGAACACAATCTACATCTCCCACATAGGTAGGAACCCAAGTACTTGAACCATGTCCTGCCGCCTCCCAGGGTGCACATAAGCAGAAAGCTGGAATCAGAAATGTAACTGAGACCTGAACCCAGGCACTCTGATGTGTGACACGGGCATCTCAAGCAGCACAGATAAAGTAATCTTCCCAGTATTATACAGCTAGCAGGTAAGTGTCTCACCTGTCACAACAAATGCCCATCAAGGCAAGTAACCTTTCTGAAGCTCAATTTCTTCATCTCTAACATGGGGATACTATCTACCTCACAGGATTGTTCTGAAAATTACATGAGATACCCCTATGTAAAACCCTTATCACATAGTAAGCATCTGGCAATTTAAGAAGTCAAAGTAGGAGAAGTATACTTTGTGTTGACTTCACGAAATCTAAAACTTTTAAGCAAAAATCTCTAGTTGCAGTATAAACTACCCAAAGTAAATGAGAACTGTAGCATGTGAGAGCTAAACATAAACCTTATTAATTTTCTAGACTGACAAATTTCAAACTGCTCTGAAAGCCTTGAGGTTTTGGAGAGGTGTATTAGTAGCTCCAGGAAGGGCAAAGGGAAAACATAGTAGATAGAGCTCAGTTTTGGGAACTGTATCAAGTTTTATTTGGAGGGAAAGAAGGATTTTTACTGTAAGACATAAAAACTTAAAGAAAAAAAAAACAGATTTGGACTAGTTCCCTCAGAATACAGGATTACTATGGCCTCTTCCAACATAATAGCACAAAGAGTATTTTTTTTTTTTTTTTTTGACAGGCAGAGTGGACAGTGAGAGAGAGAGACAGAGAGAGAAAGGTCTTCCTTTGCCGTTGGTTCACCCTCCAATGGCCGCCGCTGCAGCGGGCGCACCGCGCTGATCCGATGGCAGGAGCCAGGATCCAGGTGCTTTTCCTGGTCTCCCATGGGGTGCAGGGCCCAAGCACCTGGGCCATCCTCCACTGCACTCCCTGGCCATAGCAGAGAGCTGGCCTGGAAGAGGGGCAACCGGGACAGAATCCGGCGCCCCGACCGGGACTAGAACCCGGTGTGCCGGCGCCGCAAGGTGGAGGATTAGCCTATTGAGCCACGGCGCCGGCTCAAAGAGTATTATTTTTAAAGTATATTTTAAGATTGAATTTGTTTTATAATCTACTTCTTAAATCCTTCAGAAGTTTCCAACCAATGACACATAATAAACTTACATAAAGAGTAGAACCAAATAAAGATGTTTACTCTAACTATAAACATTTCCTTAACAAGTTAAACCGATTAAAGTCTTCCTAAGGTGAAGGAGTAGAATATTAGAATTTATTTCTTGTATTTTTCTTCAATACTTCTGTACTTTTATCTGTTTCTCATGTCTGTGATGTCTTCTCCATGTGTCTTAGTATTGCTTTTCCCTAGAGCTCCAGCTCAAGCCCTATATTTCTAAAAATTCCAGCTTAAATATTTTCATGTCTTATTGTTTATACTATTTTTTTACTTTTTAACTTTTATTTAATAAATATAAATTTTCAAAGTACAACTTTTGGATTATAGCGATTCCCCCCCCATAACCTCCCTCCCACCTGCAACCATCCCAACTCCCACTCCCTCTCCCATCCCATTCTTCATCAAGATTCATTTTCACTTATCTTTATATACAGATCTACTTAGTATTTACTAAGTAAAGATTTCAAAAGTTTGCACCCACACAGAAACACAAAGTATAAAGTACTGTTTGAGTACTAGTTTTACAGTTAATTCACATAGTACAACACATTAAGGACAGAGATCCTACATGGGGAGTAAGTGCACAGTGACTCCTGTTGTTGATTTAACAATTGACACTCTAATTATGACGTCAGTAATCACCCAAGGCTCTAGTCATGAGCTGCCAAGGCTATGGAAGCCTCTTGAGTTCGCCAACTCCAATCTTATTTAGACAAGGCCATAGTCAAGGAAGTTCTCTCCTCCCTTCAGAGAAAGGTACCTCCTTCTTTGATGGCCCGTTCTTTCCGTTGGGATCTCACTCACAATTTTTTTTTTTTTGCCACAGTGACTTGGCTTTCCATGCCTAAAATACTATCAAATACTATCATGGGCTTTTTAGCCAGATCTGAATGCCTTAAGGGCTGATTCTGAGGCCAGAGTGCTGCTTAGGACATCTGCCATTCTGAGTCCGCTGTGTATCCCACTTCCCATGTTGGATCATTCTCTCCTTTTTAATTCTATCAGTTAGCAGACATTAGTCTTGTTGTGTGATCCCTATGACACTTAATCCTATCATTATGATCAATTATGGACTGAAACTGATCATTTTGACTAGTGAGATGGCATTGCTACATGCCACCTTGATGGGATTAAATTGGAATCCCCTGGCACGTTTCTAACTCTACCATTAAGGGGTAAGTTGATTGAGCATGTGCCAATCTGTCTATTGCTGAAAGTGGAGTATTGAAGTCCCCCAATACTATTGTATTGGAGTCTAAGTCTCCCTTTAAGTTCCTTAACATATCTTTTAAATAACCCGGTGCCCTGTAATTAGGTGCATATACATTTATAATAGTTACATCTTCCTGTTGAATTGATCCCTTAATCATTATATAGTGCCCCTATACCTATTAGATAGCTCCCTCTCCAGTATGTCCTAAATCCAACTGGTTACTAAGTAATGGTAACTTTTTAGTACTTCTATTTCAGTCTCATTAGCACTGCTATCAATCTGAATCTCATGCTTGTCTCCTCAGCTACAGAAACTCCTGAGCAGTTTCCATGATGTTTCTGATAATGGCTTTCTTCTGCATATGGTTATTTGATTATTCTGTCCAAAAACACTGATTATTTTGCATCACTGCTTTTGAAATTCTAATCTGGAGCCGGCGCCGCGGCTCACTAGGCTAATCCTCCGCCTTTTGGCGCCGGCACACCGGGTTCTAGTCCCGGTTGGGGCGCCGGGTTCTGTCCCAGTTGCCCCTCTTCCAGGCCAGCTCTCTGCTATGGCCAGGGAGTGCAGTGGAGGATGGCCCAAGTGCTTGGGCCCTGCACCCCATGGGAGACCAGGATAAGTACCTGGCTCCTGCCTTCGGATCAGTGTGGTGTGCCGGCCGCAGCGCGCCAGCCGCGGCGGCCATTGGAGGGTGAACCAACGGCAAAGAAAGACCTTTCTCCCTGTCTCTCTCTCTCACTGTCCACTCTGCCTATCAAAAAAAAAAAAAAAAAAAAGGAAATTCTAATCTGGAATCAAGTAATAGCTAACACAAAACTCAGCTATGAAGATAATGTAGCATCTAAGAGCACAAAACCTGAATAGAGAAGAGCTTTCTCAATTTTTTATCTCCTACGATACATAAAGGGGTTGGAGTTGGAATCCAATACTCTCACTGAATAGTCACACTCTCTTATCCTGTGAATCTGACTAGAAATTAAGTCATGACCAACAAAAATAAATTTAACTCAAAGAAGCTGAATTCCAAAAGGTAACCTTATCATAAGAAGATAGTTAAGATCAAGGTAAGTAGTAAAATAGCATTTACTTCTTTTAATACATGGTTTTCAAGTTAACCATAAACTATTTCTTTTCAAAAAACAGATTTGAGGTAGCTGAGAAAAAGGAGAAAAATCCATTAAACTGAGACCCAAAGGGAAAACTGGGGTTAAGGGTGCAAGCACACTGGTAATAAAATTGTACTAGAGTTAATGTGGCTCAGGATAATTACCTGGCTCTTAACTTCTTTGTAATCAACATTGAACAAAGGAGAGAAACAAATTATACAGCTCATTATCTCAAAGAGAAGCCTCTGTTTTTTGGACAGTGGTAGATAATGAAAAGAGTTTAAGTGTAACTAGCTCTGTCACTTAGAAACTTTATGCTGGTAGACAAATCACAGTCTAGGACAGTTTTTCATTTGTGAAATGGAAAGAATATGTATGCTATTTAATTCCTAAAATAAGATAAAGATACATTTTATAAACTACCCAAATATGAGTAGTTTATTGGAGGCTAGATGTCAAAGAGAAAACAGAACCCTGGGAAGTCGTTAGATGTGAAGTCAAATTCTGGCCTGCCACTTATTTGCATGACCTTGAGTAAATCCAAACCTCCTTGCTCCTGCAATTTTGTCAACTGCAAAATGATAATTACAACACTCCTACAGGTATTTTTGTGAGACTAATAACTTATATGAACATTTATAATTTATAAAGCACTATGCAATCAAGTGTTACTACTGCAAGCTAGTTTGTAGCTACTATCCTGAGTTTTAGACAATAGGACTAAAGAGATGTTTTGTTTGGCAATATGTCAGTACCAAGCTTTCAAGAATAAGTGCATGGAATGCTTAACTAAATTTCTAACACATGTCTTGGTACTTCAGCAAATGTTAGGGCAGGGATGATGTAATTCTTAATAAATAACCCCCATACACTGAATTTGTTCTGTTACTCAAAAACTAACTGATGAATGAACACTTAATTGAACAGGATAAAGTCTAGGCAGCTGTCTTTTCTATGCATCAATATGATTCAAGCATACCTAGTTGGAACAGCAGAAAGACATCTCATCTATATGCCACTGGGGAAACGGGCAGTGCAACGCGAGTGCAATGAAGAATTATAGTTGTTCTACTTCATGGATAAGTAGGTACAAAAAGTGGTGGAAAGGCTTAAGTTTCAAATATTTATTGAGTGCCTACTACATGTCAGGCACTGTTCTATGTACTTGAGATGCAATGAGAACAATGACCTTGCCCTCTTGGAATTTATATTTTAATGGGAGAAATAGACATTTGCAACACAAATAAATAAAAGTATATTATATGGTGGTTGAGTGCTATGATGAAAATTAGAACTGAGAAATTAAGAGTAATAGCAAGATATACTACTTTTAACAGCTTTATTGAGATAGAATTCAAAACCATACAATTCACCCATATAAAATGTACACTTCCAAGACTTTCTGCATACTGAGTTATATAATGGTTATCACAATTTCATTATCCCATAAAGCAAGCAGTCATTCCTCATTTCTCCTCCTGCCCCACTCAGCATCTGACAACCATTTAAAAAAAAATTTTTTTTTTGACAGGCAGAGTGGACGGTGAGAGACAGAGAGAAAGGTCTTCCTTTGCCGTTGGTTCACCCTCCAATGGCTGCCAAGGCCGGCGCACCGCACTGATCCGAAGGCAGGAGCCAGGTGCTTCTCCTGGTCTCCCATGGGATGCAGGGCCCAAATACTTGGGCCATCCTCCACTGCACTCCCTGGCCACAGCAGAGAGCTGGCCTGGAAGAGGGGTAACCGGGACAGAATCCAGCACCCCGATCGGGACTAGAACCCGGTGTGCTGGCGCCGCAGGTGGAGGATTAGCCTAGCGAGCCATGGCGCTGGCCCAACCACTAATTTTTTTTGTAAATTTATTTTATTTATTTGAAAGAGTTACAGAGAGAGGTAGAGCCAGAGAGAGAGGTCTTCCATCCGCTGGTTCATTCCCCAAATAACCACAACAGCCAGAGCTGAGCTGATCTGAAGCCAGGAGCCAGGAGCTTCTTTAGGGTCTCCCATGCAGGTACAGGGGCCCAAGGAATTGGATCATCTTCTACTGCTTTCCCCAGGCCATAGCAGAGAGCTGGATCAGAAGTGGAGCAGCCGGGACACAAACTGGCACCCACATGGGATGCTGGCACTGCAGGCTGCAGCTTTAACCCACCATAGCACCATAGCGCTGGCCCCGACAACCACTAATTTGCCTTTTGTCTCTTTGGATTTACCAATTCTGGACATTCCATATAAATAGAAATCATACAACGTGTGATCCTTTGTAACTGACTTCACTTAATGTTTTCAAGGTTTGTCCACATGGCAGCTTTTTTAAAATTATTATTAAAGTCAGAATTAGAGAGGGAGACAGAGATCCTCTATCTGCTACTTCAGTCCCCAAGATGGCTGCAACAGCTGGAGCTGGGCCAGGCTGAAACCTTCATTTTCAGGCTCTCCCATGTGGGACCAGGGGTCCAGGTATCTGGGCTGTCTTCTGCCGCTTTTCCCAGGCCATTAGCAGGGAGCTGGATGGGAAGTGGAGCAGCTGGGACTCAAACCAGTTCCCACATGGAATGCTGGCAGGTTGCAGCTTACACCAAACCAGCCCCAACATGGTAGCTTTTATCAGTATTTCATTCCTTTTAATTGCAAAGAAATATTCTATTGTATGAATATAGTATATTTTGTTTAGCCATTCATTGGTTGACAGACATTTGGGCTGCTTACACTCTTGGTTATTATGAATAATACTATTATGAACATCTGTGTTTTATGTGGACATAATTTTCATTTATTTTTGGTATAATGGAATTGTTGGGTCATATAGTAATTCTATTTTTAATTCTTTTGAGGAACTGTCAAACTATTATCCAAAGCAACTACACCATTTCATACTTCTGCCAGAAGTATATATGGGTTCTAGAATCTCCACATCAATGCAAATATTCTTTTTAGTCCTAGTCATCACAGTAAGTGTGAAATAATTTCTCATTACGGTTTTAATTTGAATTTTCCTGATGGATGGTACTGAAGATCTTTTTAAGAGCTTTGTAGCCATTTGTGTAACTTCTTTGAAGAAATATCTATTCAGATCCTCTGCTCACTTTTTTTTTTTAATTCAAAAGGCAGAGTTAGACAGAGTGAGTGAGAGATTGATTGTCCATCCATTGGTTCACTTCCCAGATGGCTGGAACAGTGGGGGCTATGCTAGGCCAAAGCCAGGAGTCTGTAGCTTCTTCCAGATCTCCTATATGAGTGTAGGGGCCCAAGGACTTGGGCCATCTTCTGCCTTCCCAGGCACATTAGCAAGGAGCTGGACCAGAAGCAAGCAGCCAGGTCTCAAACTGGCAGCCATATGGGATGCTGGCATCACACGTGGTGCTTTTACCCTCTATGTCACAACACTGGCCCTATAAAAATTAATTTGAAAGGCATATTTACAGAGAGGGAAAAAGAGTCTTCTGCCCATTAAAATTTTTGATTTGTAAGAGCTTTGTGTTCTAGATACAAGTCCATTCTCTAGTTCATTTTGCAAAGAATTTTCTCCTAGTTTGTGGGTTTTCTCTTCACTTGGTATCCATGAAGGACAAGTTTTCAATTTTGTGATGTTCACTTTATATTTTCTTTTGTTGCATTTTTTGTTATCCTACTTAAAAAAATCATTTAGTATCATAAAGATTTACTCCTATGTTTTCTAAGAATTTTAGCTTTAAGTCTTATATTTAGATCTTTTATCCATTTTAATTTGTACATACAATGTAATAGGAATCTAGCTTTATTCTTTGCATTCAGATATCAAGTTGTCTCAGCATTGTTTGTTGAAAAGGCTATACCTTTACTCAATTTTCTTGGCACACTTATCAAAATTATATTAATCATAATTTTGAGAATTTACTTCAGAACACTTCTATTCCACTGAGGTTAATATTTACATATGATGGTAAGGAAAGGTCTTTGAGGCAATATTTAAACAAAATCCTGAATGTAGTGAAGAGTAAAGAATACTAATACCTGGGGGAAGACTGTTTCAGGTTTTGGGAATGGCAAGTAAAAAGACCAAGGTAAGAACGTGCTTGGTGGAACAGTGTAACTGGAATGGACTGAGCAATGATGGGAGATGAGGTCAAAGCCATAAGGGAGGAGAGTTGGTGAACCATGTAGAACTATGATAAAGACTTTGCCTTATTCTACGTCAGGTGATCTTTTGAATAGAGGACTCATGTTTGACTTATTTAAAAAAAGATTTACTCAGTTGTTGTATATAGAGGGGGGTTAAAAAAGAATAGAGGGGGAGGAGGATTATAAAATAGATTATTTGGAAGGTTATGGTGACAACTGTAACAACAGTTGGCAAATTCAGGTGTTAGTGATTGAGGTGATGAGAAATGGTAGGATTCTGACTATTTTTCAAGGTACAGGTGTATAAAAAAAGTCAAAGGTTAACAGGTTTTTTTTTTTTTTTTTTTTTTTTTTTTTTTGCTTGAGTAACTAAAAAAATAGAGTTGCTTTTTATTAACAGGTAGGAGATTACAGAAGGAGCAGTTTTGGAGTTGTTTGGGAGAATTAGGAATTCAATTTAGGCATGTTCAATTTAGGCACTGTCTAGTTGAGGTAGCAACTAGACAGTGAAATATGAACAGTTTGATATGCAGATCTAGAATTGGCAGATATCTGTTAGCTATATTAAAGCCTTGAGTGAACAAGAACATGTAGTAAGGCGAGAAGATCTAAGACGAAGCCCTGGGGCACTCTTAATGAGGATGGTGAGGTAGAAATGAGCAGCAAACAAAAAAACATGGTGTCCTTGAAACTGAGTGAAGAGTGTTTAAGGAAAAAATGAGGGATTGT
Organism: Oryctolagus cuniculus; assembly: GCF_964237555.1. Lineage (NCBI taxonomy): Eukaryota > Metazoa > Chordata > Mammalia > Lagomorpha > Leporidae > Oryctolagus > Oryctolagus cuniculus. The sequence goes on from NC_091433.1 coordinate 174,126,011, forward strand.
GTCAACTGCTGCAGCTCTTTGTGTAAAGTGGGGACTAAGGACTAATCTTTGGATGACAGAGATGTGACAAGTTTCTAGGAGATAAGAGAAAATATATACATAATTGGTACAAGGACAATTGGGAAAAAAGGAAGTGGAAATAGTATAGACAACTCTTTAAGGGGTTTAGTTATAAGAAAGGACAGGGAAATGTGGTGGTAGCTGGGAGATGAATTTTTTTAAATGATGGAGATCTTAGATCAATTTTGTATTCTGATGGCATGATCCAGTAAGTAGAAGACACGAAATGCTAGAAATGGGGCAATTACTGGAGTGATATCCTTGAGGGCAAGAAAAGATGAGATCTAGTGCATAAGCAGAGAAAATGAACTAGGATAGGAGCAAAGATAGCTCTTTCACAGTACCAAAGTGACAGCAGAATATACAGGTCCATGTGCTGCTAGGCTGGTAGATGTGATGGGAGCATGTTGACATTCTTTCCTGACTGCTTCTGTTTTCTCAGTGACAGAATGCATTATTGTTATCCACAGATAGTTAGGACAGGGATGGGAGATATTGCAAGGACACTAGATGTTTGACTTCATTAAATTTAGCTTATAAACTGTAAATAGGAGGCAAATAAATAAATTTCAGTTTTGTACAAGGAAACAAAAAAAGGTATAGTGACAGAGAATAAAAGGATTAAATTCACTTAAATCATGAGATAAAAGTTCCATTATCTTTTAAGGAGTATTGAAAAGCTTGAAAGTTATATATATAAAAGGAATATAACAAACATTTGTGTCCCTAACAACTGGAATTAAAAGATGTTAATAATGCTGCATTTGCTTCAAGCTTTTTTTAAGTTAAGAGAAATAACAGTTTGGTAAATATTAAGTACTCATTAATTAATATGTATTTAATGAATGATTACATTCTATAAATGTTAAGGAACACCCAGGTTATCCTGCAAGAGGCAGTAAAAACTTATATAACTTTGAACTCAAAATTTAGACTTGGAATAAATTTTAGTGGCAGTCTAATTTGTTTACCTGAATCTCCTATATGACATAAACAGCTGTTTTTTTAAAGATTTATTTACTTATTTGAAAAGAGAGGGAGGCAGAGAGATTTTCCATCTGCTGGTTCATTCCCCAAATGGCCACAACAGCTAGGGCTGGGGTAGGCTGAAACCAGAAGTCAGAAACTCCATCCTGATCTTTCATATGGATGGCAGGGGCCCAAATATTTGGGGCATCTTCTGAGGCCTTCCCAGGCACAATAGCAGATCAGAAGTGGAGTAGCCACAACTCAAACTAGTGTTCTGATATGGGATGCAATTGTTGCAGCTGGCAGCTAAACCCCTCTGCACCACAATGCCAGCCCCATAGCTGACTATTTTTTAAAATTCACTACTGACAGGAATCACTGCCTCTAGAAGAGTCTATCTATTTCGGATAGTTGTTAGAGTAATATTCTTCATGTTGAGATACTTTAGTTTGCCTTTTTGTTTTTCTATTCACAGATCTTAGTTCTCTTCTTTATAGTCATAAAAGATAAATGAAATATTCTGTGATTTTTAAAATATTTGAAAACATCTAGCAAGCTTCCTGAAACTTTTCATTATATCCTAATCCCTTGTATTATTCCAGATGACATTTTTCTTTTGTGACCTTCCTCTATTCATGTTGCTGTCCTCTGGATATTCAGTTGTTTGCTTGTGTTCGTCTTCAAGTGTGACATTCCAAAGTCAATGCCATGCTTTAGGTGTAATGTGATTATTACCTCCTCTTTTCTGCAGTCTAAGTCTAAACTTTTGTGTAAGTCCCATCATACAACTGAATTTACAGCTTCTAAAACTTTTCAGTCTTTTGCACATATGCTATTTTTTTTTTTTGGACAGGTAGAGTGGACAGTGAGAGAGAGAGACAGAGAGAAAGGCCTTCCTTTGCCGTTGGTTCATCCTCCAATGGCCGCCGCGGCCGGCGTGCTGCGGCCAGCGCACTGCGATGATCCGATGGCAGGAGCCAGGTACTTATCCTGGTCTCCCATGGGGTGCAGGGCCCAAATACTTGGGCCATCCTCCACTGCACTCCCTGGCCATAGCAGAGAGCTGGCCTGGAAGAGGGGCAACCGGGACAGAACCCGGCACCCCGACTGGGACTAGAACCCGGTGTGCCAGCACCGCAAGGCGGAGGATTAGCCTAGTGAGCCGCGGCGCTGGCTGCACATATGCTATTAAATCACATCATTCTCTCTGGCTCTTTCATAATCTAGTGCCAGCAGCTGAGGTAATTCTGGGTCCAAAAGCACACATTAATATTGTTGTATTAAAATGTTAGTCATAGTATCTTGAGAGTGGACAGGCTGTCTGCCATTAGATAAGCCACTGCCATTCCTCTGCCCTCTTGCTTTTGGTATACAATCCATCTTAGCTGACTGTTCCACGATGCTTGAAACATTTATTTATCTATAAGATTTATTTATTTACTTGAGGAGCAAAGTTATATAAAGAGGGAGAGACAGAGAGAGAGGTCTTCCATCCACTGGTTCACTCCCCAAATGGCCGCAAAAGCTGGCTGATCTGAAACCAGGAGTTTCTTCTGGGTCTCCCACACAGGTGCAGGGGCTCAAAAGCACTTGGGCCATCTTCTAGTTCTTTCCCAGGCCAACAGTAGGGAGCCAGATTGGAAGAGCAGCAGCTGGGACTGGAAACTGGTTCCCATATGGGATGCCAGTGCAGCAGGCTGATGCTTAACCTACTATGCCACAGCACCTGCCCCTTGAAACAGTTGTTTTTTTTTTTTTTTTTTTTAAATTAGAGTGTTTGAATATGGCTCACCATCATATCCAAGGACAATAGCAGGTATACAAATTATTCACTCCTTTCCTGAGGAAATGGTGACCAAAAATATATACATTACAGAACTCTTTCAATTCCTTGTAATTGTAATGAATCCCGTTTAAATACTTCAGTGAGAGCCCATTAATTTGGGTGGGGCTTATACAACCAACTTTTCATCTTTTTCTGTCGAATTTAATCTTGTAAACATTCAGTCGATTGTAGTTGCTGTCTTTTTTTTTTAATGGTGTTTTGAATTTTGTTTAAGATTTATTTTATTTATTTGAAAGGCAGAGTGACAGAGAGAGAGAGAGAGAAAGAAAGAGAGAAAGAGAGAAAGAGAGAGAGAGAGAGAGACCGACCTTCCATCTGCTGGTTCACTCCCCAAATGGCTACAACTGCTGGGGCTGGGCCACGCCTGAGCCTGGAACTTCTTCCAGATCTCCCACATGGGTGGCAGGGGCCCAAGTACTAGCGTCACCTTCTGCTGTTTTCCCAGGGGTGTTAACAGCAAGTTAGATAGGAAGTGGAGCAGTAAGGATTTAAACTTGAACTCCAGTAAGGGATATGGTGTCACAGGCATGGCTTGAGCTGCTACATCACAACACTGGCCCATTGCATAGTCAGAAAGTTATTGCTTAATTCTTGTAGTGGCCCCAACAATAATCCTCCTAATTAACAAATATGCATATTTGCTCTCTTCATGTTGTTAGTAAATACAATAAATAAGGTTAGTTATGGGCAGCATTCTGTAACATACCACTGAAGTCTTCCCTCAGTCAAATTCAGGTTTGACAGTAATCCATTCACTGGTTCTTCTGAACCATAGTTACTTAACTAGATAGGATTTCATTTAATTAGAGCATTATTTAACTCACAATTACCAACATTTCTGAATTAGTACTAGAGCTTACAGTGATTAATGCTTTCCATTTAATTTTTCACTCTAGAATTTTTCTTTAATTTGAAACATTAGCTTTCTTTATGTAAAACCAGAACACTTGATAAAATAACATAACAAAATTGTTAATGTTCTGCTGTTTTTTTCTTGATAAAATTTGGAATTAAGTACATTTACTTAATGTATTTCATGTGAAAAGAGGTATGGTTTTTAAACATTTAAATTACATTGATTTCATGCTGCTGATACTTTAATCTTGGGAACTTGAAATTTCACATACTTCAGTGAAAATTATTATTGAACTCCAATATTATTGCCACCCTTAAGATATTTTGGCGGCCGGCGCCGCGGCTCACTAGGCTAATCCTCCGCCTAGCGGCGCCGGCACACCGGGTTCTAGTCCCGGTCAGGGCGCCGGATTCTGTCCCGGTTGCCCCTCTTCCAGGCCAGCCCTCTGCTGTGGCCAGGGAGTGCAGTGGAGGATGGCCCAGGTGCTTGGGCCCTGCACCCCATGGGAGACCAGGAAAAGCACCTGGCTCCTGGCTCCTGCCATCGGATCAGCGCGGCGCGCCGGCCGCAGCGCGCTGGCCGCGGCGGCCATTGGAGGGTGAACCAACGGCAAAAAGGAAGACCTTTCTCTCTGTCTCTCTCTCTCACTGTCCACTCTGCCTGTCAAAAAAAAAAAAAAAAAGATATTTTGGCATAATCATATGACCTGTTCCAATATATTAGTAATTGTTCAGATAGGAGAAACACATTAAAATCAAAATACTTACTATAGAAGTAGGCTGCTCTGAAAAGCACCAATGATAATTTTTAATTATTGTATTACAGAATTCAAACAGCAACATGGTAATGTACACACTGTATTCACAGTAATGATCAGGTTAATGGTCTACCCTTACGTATACCAAAAAACAAAACAAAACAGAAACCAAGATCCAAAACTTAGACACATGTTAAAAAGAAAAGTTAGATAAACAGAATGCAAAGATTACATATATATAAGTACTTAAGAATCCTTACCTCCTCACAGCATCGCCTGCTTACAATAGCCCTATAGTCAATTCTATCCCAGAGCTGGTCCCTTAACTTTAAGAAATTAGGGAACAATTTTCTCCAGTTTTTCCCTAAAGCCCAGGGAAAAATTTCATACTTGGACTCTTCTTCATCTTCTTCAACTGTGTTAGCCAGGTACCTAATAAAGAAGACCAACAACTCAAAAAAGAAATGGGTAAAAGGACAGGCAAAAGTAGTTAACCAAAAATAAATGAACACATTAAAGACGTTCAACCATACTCGTAATTAAAGGAATGCAGATTAAAAATATATAAGTTTTACAAATACTGAATTTTGTTCTAGAATGAAGTTACCTGGAAACAGTCTGATCTTTCAGGTATCACTTTCACGATTTGTTAGGTGATCTGGAGCAATGTTCAGTCTGGAACTAATTATTCCTCACTACTAAGGCAAGACCTTTCTGAGTACTCTTCTTAACACCCCATGAATTATAAGTTTTCACAGTCTGGCTGGTGGGAATAGGCTTACTTCTAGTCCTTTATGAATGTAGGCCCTGTTCTTCCTAGTCTTTTCTTATCATCTTCCCACACACTTGAGTAGTTTCCTTATACACTTCTGGAAATCGGAATTCTGTTGAATATTTGAGGAGAACCAGGCATGCAAGGAAGCAAGAAAATACAACTGATAATAATAAGTATAATCACTCAAGCTAAACCAATTCAAAAGTGACACACATGGTAGACATAGCAAAGACATCAAAACAGTTATAACTGGACCAGCGCCATGGCGCACTAGGTTAATCCTGTGCCTGCGGGGCCGGCATCCCATATGGGTGCCGGTTCTAGTCCCGGTTGCTCCTTTTCCAGTCCAGCTCTCTGCTGTGGCCCGGGAAGGCAGTGGAGGATGGCCCAAATGCTTGGACCCCTGCATCCGCATGAGCTTATGGCCATTGTGGCCATCTGGGGAGTGAAGCAACAGAAGGAAGTCCTTCCTCTGTCTCTCTCTCTCACTGTCTGTAACTCTACCTGTCAAATAAATAAATAAAATCTTTAAAAAAAAAGTTTTAACTATCCCATAAGCTCAAAAAGTACACACATTGAAGATACACCTGTAGAGACAAACACAATATGTACAATGAAAAATACAGACTAGAATTAATGATAGATTGAATATTGTATATTGTGAATTATAGACAGCAATAAAAACTATCCAAAATGAAAACATACAGAGGAAAAAAAAGACACAAAAATCACAAACAGCATCATTTAGCTATGGAATAACTTCAAAAAACCCAGTAAGGGTAAAATTGGAGTCTCTAAAAGGCAGCAGGCAGATAGAAAAATATTTGAAGAAACAATGGTTGAAAATTTTTCAAAACTTAATGAAAATTATACACCCACAAAAAGCTCAATGAAATCCAAAGCACAACAAAGATGAGGAAAATTACACTAAGATACATCACAGTCAAATTGCTCAAAACTAATAATAGAGAAAAATCTTAAAAGTACTCAGGGAAAAAAAGGTAACACAGGAACAAAGATAATGATGGAGCAGATTTCCCATGAGAAATAATGCAAGCCAGGGCTGGTATTGTGGCATAGTTGTAATGCTGCTGTCTGGATGCCAGTATCCCATATGGGTGCCAGTCCAAGTCCTGGCCACTCCACCTTTGATTCAGCTCCCTGCTAATGGTCTGGGAAAAGCAGAGGAAGAGGGTCCAAGTGTTTGGGTCCCTGCCACCCATGTGGGAGACCCAGATGAAGCTCCTGGCTTCAGCCTCGCCCAGCCCTGCCCACTGTGGCCATCTCGAGAATGAATCAGTGGATGGAAGATCTCTCTCTTTCCATCTCTCTCTCTCTAACCTTGAGTTTCAAATAAATAAATAAAATTAAAAAGAAAGAGGGGGGAGAGCAAGAGAGAGAGGAGGAGAGAGAATGTAAGCCCCATAGATGCCTTTCCAAGAAAAATGGAAAACTTACAATAAAAACATTACAAAACACATAAAGGAACAAAGCACTATGAACAGAAACAGATCCTAAAGTCTTAAGATATTGCAATCAATATATCAGAATGTCTAATATGGTAAAAAAAAAAAATCTTGTAAGTACCTTGATAACATATAGGCATAAGTACACTTGAAAAATAAGAAAATAGAACACCTATAAATGAACATATAATTAAATTAATTAGCATACTAGACATAGCTGAAGATTAGTGAACCAAAAGATAAATCGAGAGCCTTGTTTGAGTGCTGACTACTCGGCACTTTTGATCCTGCTAAATGTGTCGAGGAAGCAGCAGATGATGGCCCAAGTACTTGGGTTCCTGCCATTCGTGTAGGAGACAAATGGAGCTCCTGGTTCCTGGCTTTTGTCTAGCCCAGCTCCAGCTTTTGCAGGCATTTGGCAAGTAAACCAGCTAATGCAAGATCTGTCTCTGCCTTTCAAATACATACATACATACATACATACAACTCAATCTATTAAAAATATAGCCCAGAGAAACAAAGATAGGAAATGTTAAAGTGAAATAGAACATGGATTGAGTTATAACATGTTTAATTGGTTTCAAAAGGAGGAGATGGGGGAGAGGAATATTTGAAGATACAGTGATCAAAATTTTCTAAGAATTGCTTCAGCTTTTGAACAACTCATCAATCTTCATATTCAGGAAGCTCATCAAATCCCAAGCAGGTTATATAAAGGAAACCAGTGCCAAATACCAAAGAAAGAGGTTTATTATGTTTAAAATTTTTTAAATATTTTTATTTATTGGAGAGGAAATGGGAGTGAAGAGGGAGAGAGCACACACACCACACTGAAGCCAGGAGCTGGGAGTACAATCCAAATCTCTTCCATGGGATGCAGGAACCTGACTACATGAGCCATCGCCTGCTGCCTCCCAGAGTCTACATTAGGAGGAAGCTAGAATTGGGTATGGAGGTGGGAGTTGAACCCAGGCATTTTGATAGGGGATACAGGCATTCCAAGTGGTCCCAGTAAGTTTTAAAAACAGTCAGAAATGAAAGTAAATAATCCCAAGTGGATTCTTGAAGTGCAAGAATAAATAGTAAGCAAAGATATAAATATGTGGGCAAATTTGAGCAAATTTTGAAATGTATAAAAAATGTCTAATTTGTAGGAGGGCGACAGGCAGAACTATAGAACTACAAAACAAGACTATTAGGTAGCAGGGGATTAGAGTTAAAATGACTCAGTTTGGGTGGATGTTTAGCCTGGCTGGAAAAACTGCTGTTATGAGGCACATATCCAATACTTGAATAACCTGGTTTTGACACTCACCTCTGGCTCCTGATTCCACCTTTCTGCTTGCTAAAACAGACTATGAAAGGCAGTGGAGATGAGTCAGGTAACTGGGTTCCTGACATCCACACTGGAGATCTAGATTGAGTTCCTGGCTTTGGCCTGGCCCAGCCTTGGGTAGGCATTTGAGGAGTGAACCAGCATATGAGCATAAGGAGGGAGTGAGCTAGCTAGCTAGTTCTCTCTCTCTCTCAAAAAAAAAAAAAAAAAAAAAAAAAAGAGAGAGAGAGAGAGAGAGAGAAATATACAATGCACTACAATAGACTAAAATGCTATACCAGAGCTACATCATGAGTCTGTTTTTCAGGCTCAGCTCAATTAGACAAAATATATTTATCATATACATGGAAGTTGTTCTCTATTTAAATTTTTTTATTTATTTAAATTTAAAATCTATTTGAAAGTCAACAAACTACAATTAAGTGAATAATAGTTTAATTTAATTTATGGATCAATGGCTGAATTTTGCATTGGTAAAGAGCATTTGAATTTCCATCCCAGCTCCACTGCTTACTAGCTTTTGTAATCATGGAAAGTACTTAATCATCCTAAGTTTCAGTTTCCTTATTTATAAAGTGGAGATAATAAAAAAATGTATTTCATAGGGAAGATTAAACAAGTTAACACATAAAAAAATTGTGGTGTCTTCCACATAATATTCAGTATTAGCTAATACTATTATATTCTTCCAATTTAGTAATTATCACCAAATTTTAAATTTTCATTTTCCCTATGTATTGGAAAATGTATCTCTTTAATACATGTGGAGATCAGTTACTTCTATTCTTATTTCTTTAATAACTTTTTGAATCTGAATTAAATAAAAAAATGAGTAAATATTTATTCTTAAGGGCTAACATCTATTATGGTATTCAATTTTTAAATATTTGTATAGGTAGTTCCAAGTTAAATATTTAAAATTATATTCAGGAGCCGAAGCTGTGGGGTAGCGGGTAAAGCCGCCGCTTGCAGTGCCAGCATCCCACATGGGTACTGGTTCGAGTCCTGGCAGCTTCACTTCCAATCCAGCTCTCTACTATGGCTGGGAAAGCAGTAGATGATGACGCAAGTCCTTGGGCCCCTGCACTCACATGGGAGACCTGGAAGAAGCTCCAGGCTCCTGGCTTCGGATCAGCCCAGTTCCGGCTGTTGTGGCCATTTGGGGAGTGAACCAGGGAATTGGAGACTTCACTTTTTCTGCTTCTGCCTCTCTGTACCTCTTTGAAGTAAATAAATAAACCTTTAAAATAATTAATGAATTAAATTAGATTCATATACTGCCATCTATAGCATTATATCCAGGTATAGGGTGGAAAAGGAAATGCATTTAATTACATTGATTCCAGCTGAACTGAGCTATATAATGGAAAATCATGTCATTGAAACCATTTAACAGATTACAAAGCTCATATGAACTATCTGAGGTCTGTGAAAAAACTAGAAAACAATGTTCAGGCATTCCAAGTGGTCACTAAAACAGTCAGTGGATGCTAAAGGTATCAAATATAAATAACTCCTAAGTTATAGACATAGCTCCACAAACAGTATATGTAGAATATTTTCCACAAGCTAGTCGATGTAAAAGGGCAATAATGATGATATAGTTCCTTTACCAACTGGAAATTTCAGAGAATATTTTAGCATTAAAAATATCTAAGTCAAAAAGGAGAGAATTTGAGATAATTTATATGGAAGCACTCTGAAAAATGTAAAAGGAACAATAAATATTAGGTAGGTAGTGCAATAAGTTCAGTGAAAAGAAAATAAAAATATCCTATTAAGGTAAAAATGAATAGCTTTTATACAAGAAGACCTATTCAAAAATATATATAAAGTTTTAAACAGCCTATGTTTTAGTGATACAGCATATGTATTATAAATAACTAATGCAAAAATCACTTGGTGATTAGATACTTACAAAGCAATAAAGAAATTTATCCTGGTATGTTCATTTATAGCAAATTTAGCCCTCTTGAAATAAACAAAGGTCATAGCCAAAAGATACTATAAAGAAAAAAGTTAAAAATTAACACTTTGCTTTCATACACTGCTTTAAAATAGCTTTCAAAATTTCTCATAAGCTATAACAATATGTATCCTTACTAAGAATTACCTATTTTAATATTTTTTGCTTTATCTAACCAATACATTTGAGCACTGAGAAATAGTTCTTGACCATTTATGATTAATTTCAGAAATTATTATTATAGCTAATATTTTTAAATACCAGTTTTTCAAACTTAAATTTCAAACCTATAGACATTGAAAAAACATACATCCTTTACTGAGGTTCACCAGTTAATATTTTGCCACACTTGCTTGACATTTCTATTTGTATGAATGTATATCTAATTTGTTTCTGAACCCTTTGAGTTTCTTATAGAAACCATCCTCTACTTTTTAAAACAACCTTTATGAATGATTTTTAGGGGCCCATGTTGTAGTGCAGCAGGTTAAACCGCTGCTTCCAACACCGGTATCCCACACCAGTTTGAGTCCTGGCTGCTCTACTTCTGCTCCAGCTCCCTGCCAATGCATGTGGGAAAGTAGCAGATGGCCCATGTGTTTGGGCCCCTGACACCAATGTGGGCAACACAGAGGGAGTTCTGGGCTCCTAGCCTCAAACTAAATGCAATTAAATGACTTCTAAATAAACTATCTTTAGATATAAAAATAACATGGTTCTATTTCTGGGTGGAGTTCCAGACTCCTAGCTTTGGCCTGGCTAAGTCTTGGCTGTTGTGTCCACTTAGGGAGTGAACTAGTAGATGGACAATCTCTTTGTAACTCTGCCTTTCAAATAAAATAAATCTTTTTTTTTTTTTTTTTTTTTTTTTTTGACAGGCAGAGTTAGAGAGACAGACAGAGAGAAAGGTCTTTCTTCCGTTGGTTCCCCCCTCAAAATGGCCGCTATGGCCGGCGTGCTGCACCGTTCCGAAGCCAGGAACCAGGTGCTTCCTCCTGGTCTCCCATGCGGGTGCAGGGCCCAAGCACTTGAGCCATCCTCCACTGCCTTCCTGGGCCACAGCAGAGAGCTGGACTGGAGAGGAACAACTGGGACAGAATCTGGCGCCCCAACCGGGACTAGAACCCCGGGGTGCCGGTGATAGAGGCGGAGGATTAGCCAAGTGAGCCACGGCGCCGGCCAAATAAAATAAATCTTAAAAAAAAAAAAAAAAGATACATGCCTAGATAATATTAGAGCATATAACAGATTCTAGTAAATAAGCATAGTATTCTAACACATTTATCCTATTATCAAAGGATTGATCACAAACGTGATTCCAAGTTTTCAGGGTAACGTCCAGTATAAAGAACTGTTGAAATGATAACAAATTCCTGGTTAGTTTCTTTTCTAACACTGCCCCCTGCTGTACAACAATTTTAATCCACTTAAAACTGGACATCTTAAAAACTTCACAACTCCACAGAAACTGGATCTTTTACACAAATATTTTTTTAATTGTTAAAAGTGTTAGTAACATTGTAATTATGTCAAAAATAGCCCTTGGGGCCAGCATTGTGGCATAACTGGTAAAGCCACTGCCTGCAGTTCTGGCATCCCATATAGGTGCTGATTCAAGTCCTGGCTGCTCCACTTCTGATCTAGCACTCTGCTGTGGCCTGGGAAAGCAGTGGAAGATGGCCCAAGTCCTTGGGCCTGCGCACCCACGTGGGAGACCCAGAAGCTCCTGGCTCCTGATTGGCTCAGCTCTGGCTGCTATGGCCATTTGGGGAGTGAATCAGCAGATGGAAGACCTCTCATTCTCTCTCTGCCTCTGTAACTCTGCCTTAAAAAAAAAAAAAAAAAAAAAAAAAAAACAAACACACACACACACAAAAACAACAAAAAAAAACTCAACCTTAAAAAAACAAACAGCTCTTGTATTTTACAGATGCATCATTAAATAGTTATTGATAAAATGTTAGGATGACTGAGATTTGCTTCAAAATAAACCAGTCTTTGATGGGGAAGAGGGTTAAAGAAATAAGAATAGTCATGAGTTTATTGTAGGCTTTTGAGACTGGAAAAGTGGGCCTTTGTTCTATTCTATGTTGTACATGTTTGAAATTTAACATTCTTTGTCATCTTAAACTTCAAGGAAGAATTTTTTTTTTTGACAGGCAGAGTTGGGGGGGGGGGGGGAAGAAAGGTCTTCCTTTTTCCGTTAGTTCATCCCCCAAGTGGCCGCTACAGCTGGTGTGTTGTGGCTGGCACGCTGCGCCGATCCGAAGCCAGGAGCCAGGTGCTTCCTCCTGGTCTCCCATGTGGGTGCAGGGCCCAAGGACCTCAGCCATCCTCCACATGCACTCCTGGGCCACAGCAGAGAGCTGGACTTGAAGAGGAGCAACCAGGACAGAATCTAGTGCCCCGACTGGGACTAGAACCCAGGGTGCCGGCACCGCAGGCGGAGGATTAACCTAGTGAGCTGCGGCACTGGCCCAAGAAAGAATTTTAACAGAGGGGCTGCTGTTGTGGCATGGTGCAGGTTAAGTCACTGCTTTCGACAACAGCAATCCCATACGGGTGCTGGTTGGAGTCCTGGCTGTTCCACTTTGGATTCAGATCCCTGCTAATGTGCCTGGGAAGGCAGAAGATGATGGTAAAAATGCCTGGGCCCCTGCCACCCACATGGGAAATCTGGATGGAGTTCCAGGTTCTTGGCTTTGGTCTGGCTCAGTCCTGGCCATTAGGGGAGTGAACCAACAGATGGATGACCTCTTTTTAACTCTGCCTTTCAAATAAATACAAATCTTTTTTTAAAAAAATGTTCACATCAGGGGTAGGAGTTGTGGTACAGTGGGTTAAGCTGATGCCTGGGATGCCCACATCCCATACTGGAGTGCTAGAATTAAGTCCCACCTCTACTTCCAATCCAGTTTCCTACTGTTGCAACTGGAATGCAGCAGATGATGATCCAAGTACTTGGGTTCATGCCACCCATGTGAGAGAGCCAGGTGGAGTTCTTGGATCCTGGTTTTGGCCTGACCCAGCCCTGGCTGTTGCCAGCATTTGAGGAGTAAACCAGCCATAGAAGGATCTTTTTCTCTCTCATCACTTTGCCTTTCAAATAAATAAATCTTTTTAAAAATGTCCTCATCGGTTGGCACCATAGCTCACTAGGCTAATCCTCCGCCTGCAGTGCTGGCACCCTGGGTTCTAGTCCTGGTTGGGGTGCCGGATTCTGTCCCAGTTTCTCCTCTTCCAGTCCAGCTCTCTGCTCTGGCCCAGCAGGGCAGTGAAGGATGGCCCAAGTGCTTGGGTCCTGCACCTGCATGGGAAACCAGGAAGAAACACCTGGCTCCTGGCTTCGGATCGGCGCAGCGCCGGCCGTAGCAGCCATTTGGGGGGGTGAACCAGCAGAAAAAGGAAGACCTTTCTCTGTCTCTAACTCTGCCTGTCAAAAAAAAAAAAAAAAAAAAAAAAAGTACAAAAAATGTCCTCATCAATATTAACTTAGTGGGTATTTAATGTTTTAAAAAAATATTTGGTGATTTTATTTATTTTCCTATCAGCATTTTTAAAATTTATTTATTTGAAAATCAGAGCTACACAGAGAGAGAAGGAGAGGCAGAGAGAGAGGTCTTCCATCTGCTGGTTCACTCCCCAGTTGGCCGCAACAGCCAGAGCTGCGCCAATCCTAAGCCAGGAACCAAGAGCTTCTTCCAGGTCTCCCAACAGGTGCAGGGGCCCAAGGACTTGGGCCATCTTGTACTGCTTTCCCAGGCCATAGCAAAGAGCTGGATAGGAAATGGAACAGCTGGGACTCGAACTGGCACCTATATGGGATGCTGGCATTGCAGACGATGGCTTTACCCACTATGTCACAGCACTGGCCCCGGGTATTTAATCTTGAAATTAACCAATTCATCTTTTTTGTTGGCTCACATGTTATTTTAAGTGTGATGTGAACCTATGCTGAATTTTCTATAGGACTGGTAAGTCTAAACGGCATTGCCAAAGCAGAAATCATTACTATTCATAAAAAGCACAGAAACAACACTGTTCCTAGTATGTAAGTTAGATATTCTTTCCTGAAACATTAGTTCCAAAATAAATATTAAACTAATTTTAGCCTACAAGATTATTTGGATTTATCTGAATTACTACAAAATAAGATTTTCCAAGTACAGTGAATCTCGGAATTTTTTTCTACACAGCCTGATAAAAGGTAGTAATTCTGATCACAGGAGTAAGTTGAGGCTGGAGATTTGATGCAGCTGGTTAAGCTGCCATTCCACATCAGAGTGCTGGTTCTTGTCCTGGCTGCTCTGCTTCTGATCCAGCTCACTGCTAATAATGTGCCTGGGAAGTCAGTGGAAGATGGCCTTGCCACCCATGTGGGAGAACCAGATAGAAGTTCTTGGCTTCTAGTTTCAGCCTACCCTAGCACTGACTGCTGCTGCCATTTGGGGAGTAAACCAATGGATAGAACATCTTTCAAATAAATAAAATAAATCATTAAAAAAAAGCCATTAAAAATTGGATTAGGTCCATATTGATTCTTATTTTCAGATGGACAGAGTCATTTAAATCTAATCAGCAATATTCAATGAATCTATGCTGTATGCTAATTCCAAAGTTGAATGCGTAAGGATTCTGCCTTCAAAGCACAATATAGGCTAGCCCCTTTCCAAACCTTAATAAAGCAGAAAATTCTCACAAAATTCTCTAATGATCATGTAACATAAAAATGCTAACGTTTATATCATTATCAAATTTACCTTGTCTGCAATTTTACAGCAGCAGTCCATCCACAAGAAATCTTGAATTAAATCGTCATCTACAACAAAAGATAGCTATGACTTGTCTTTTAAAAATAGAACATTTCCTCTTGAAGAACTGCTACATAAGATTATAAATGAGGCTTAGAAAGCAAACAAAAATGGCTGGACCATTTTAGCATTGTTTAAGGTGTAGTTTCCAGTCCTTTGATATATTTACCACTGCAAGGACTGTACAAAACCTACTGCCTAATTGTTCAGCTTCCCATTTGATTTAACTGAAATACAGCTCAGGAAGGAAATGGAATGATGGAAGTGTCTGGGTTACTGAACATCTAATAGCACTTTGTGAAACAAGTCTTGGGTAACTCTGGCTCTTCTTTCCTTTCCAAAATCAATCTTAACAGGGGGAAATGAAATCTGATAATAATCAGTTTTTAAGAAACAATGACTTAATATTCTGATTCCTAAATGTTTTAAAATGTATTCTAAATATGTTTTTCTATTACTTTCTCCTTAGATTTTAAGGTATTTTTTAGCTTTGAATTCTTCTTTTTTGTCTTATTTACCTAAATTATTCAAATACATATGAAAATATCTACATAAAAACTCATTTAGAATTAACATTTAATTTTGGAAAAAAGCTGAATATTAGAAAAAATATAAATAAACAAAAACACTGTAGAGGGGCTGGTACTGTGGCATACTGGATTAAGCTGCCACTTCAATGATGGCATCCCATATGGGTGCTGGTTCGAGCTCCAGCTGCTCTACTTCCAATCCAGTTCCCTGCTAATGTGCATGGGAAAGCAGCAGTAAATGGCCCAAGTCCCTGGGCCCCTGCTATCCACATGGGAGACTCAGATGAAGCTCTTGGCTCCTGCCTGCCCAAGCTCTGGCTGTTGTAGCCATTTGGGGAGTGAAACAGTGGATGAAGATCTCTTTCTGTTTCTCCTTCTATCTGCAACTTTACCTTTCAAATAAATAAATCTTAAAAAAAAAAAAAGAAACTCATCTTTTCATTTTATTTTTTCTTACATATTAATCAGCTTTAATGTACCTGGCCTTCCTGTAAACAAGGAAGTCTGTTCCCTGGATCTACTAGGCCCTGTAATCTACTTGACTTGATTCATTCCCACAGATACTTATCTAACTACCTTCTTTTCTGCCCCTGCCCCCAATAGATACCTTCTCTTTCTTGGCTAGTAGAAGTGCCATGCAGAAGTTTCTTTTTGTCTAATTGTTATGAAATGTTGTCAGCAAAGTACTGTTGCCTCATGATCTGAACAAGCTCTATTTCATTATATGAACATGCTGATAAGGCACAGTTAAATTTTTAACATTCCCAAAACATGACTCTAAAACTTCTCTAGGAGAGCAACTTTCCCAGTATGCTTGGTTTTAGCAGTCAAAGCCCTGGGATACCCCTCAAGGCCAGTTAAACTGGGTTAGTAGCTCACCTAAGTCTTGTCTTTAGGGCAAATGAAACTCAGGCTATGAACCTGAATTGCCTAGATTTACATTTGACACTTGTATTTAATTCACCTAAAAGGTAGAGGAGTCTGAATTTTTAATTCATAAGCAAGCAAGCAAGCAAAAAACAAAAACACCAACATTAAAAAACTCAGGTAATGGCCGGCGCCACGGCTCACTAGACTAATCCTCCGCCTTGCGGCGCAGGCACACTGGGTTCTAGTCCCGGTCGGGGCGCCGGATTCTGTCCCGGTTGCCCCTCTTCCAGGCCAGCTCTCTGCTGTGGCCAGGGAGTGCAGTGGAGGATGGCCCAAGTGCTTGGGCCCTGCACCCCATGGGAGACCAGGAGAAGTACCTGGCTCCTGACATCGGATCAGCGTGCTGCGCCGGCCCCGGCAGCCATTGGAGGGTGAAAAGGAAGACCTTTCTCTGTCTCTCTCTGTCCACTCTGCCTGTCAAAAAATTAAAAAAACTTAGGTAAAACAAAAATTTGGTTGTAGATGGGAAATTTGACCCAGAAATCAGCAATCTCTCTGATCATTTTGGAAATGATAAAATGTTTGCATTCTAGCTTTTAAATGTAATTGCACTGTAAACCTACCAAATAATTTAAAGAAAGCAGTCATTTCCTGACGCCGTATAACTAGGCAAGGACCTTTGGGGCGTTTAGATTTGTTGCTATTATGTGCATTTTTTTCAGATGCTTGCCAACTATCTTTAAAAATAGGACGCTTCAGATTCATGGATTTTTTGGGTTGATGTGATCTACTTGGTCCTGATTTTACATGAATAGTTACAGTAGGTGGTGTCTCACAACACATCTGATTGTGCCTCATATTGGTTTCCCAAGAATCTGTAAAAACAAAACATACAATTAGTTATCACATTCATTTCTATATAAAAACAACTAAATGGATGATACTACCAGAGGTAGTCATATAAAACGTAACTAAACTTGCTATTAAAATGTTATTTGTGGGCCGGCGCCATGGCTCACTTGGTTAATCCTCCGCCTGTGGTGCCAGCATCCCATATGGGCACCAGTTCTAGTCCTGGTTGCTCCTCTTCCGGTCCAGCTCTCTGCTGTGGCCTGGGAAGGGAGTGGAGGATGGCCCAAGTGCTTGGGCGCATGTACCCGTGTGGAAGACCAGGAAGAAGTACCTGGCTCCTGGCTTCGGATCAGCGTAGCTCCGGCCTTAGCGGCCATTTGCGGGGTGAACCAACGGAAGGAAGACCTTTCTCTGTGTCTCTCTCCCTCACTGTCTAACTCTGTCAAATAAATAAAAAAAAAATGTTATTTGTTACAGTGTTAGAAGTTGCTTTTTGAATTCATTACTAGCTATACTTCCTTTACATTTCCTCTGCTCAAATAAGATAGTACATATTATTTTGCCTTGGCTATTAGGGAACCCCAAACAAATGTGAAAGTTAATTTTAGAAATTATATTGAGTTT
This sequence comes from Oryctolagus cuniculus, assembly GCF_964237555.1. Lineage (NCBI taxonomy): Eukaryota > Metazoa > Chordata > Mammalia > Lagomorpha > Leporidae > Oryctolagus > Oryctolagus cuniculus. The sequence goes on from NC_091433.1 coordinate 174,143,729, forward strand.
ATCATGTATTTGCGGTGTTTTCTTCCTGATAATTTATATCACATGGTTGTTATATGCCACTTCCAATTTTTATAAAACAAGGAAAACTATTTCCAGAACTAAATTATTATCAATGTCAAGTGCTACATTAAAAAGCAACCTCTTTCCCCCAAAAAACTCCACAAATCTTTGTATTAGTAAATTCTTTGACATATTACAAAATTTATTTAACAAGCATATTTTGGTGTTCATTAAAAAGTTGAAAACAAAGAAATGTATGGTACAGGAAGGATTTTCTTAAGTTGGTATCCCTACTTTTTAAAGTTGTGAATGAGTATATGGCCATGCTATTTGAGTGGCTCTTTATAAATGTATGTGAATATACAGTGTTATAGTATGATAAAATCTGAATCGAAGTTAAACCATCAATACTTAACAATATGCATACTAATTACCTTGTTGGTACTAATTCATAAGCATGATTAGTACAGCTAATACCATTTATGTGGTCAAAGTACTTCTAGGGAAATGGGAGACACAAATAGGCAAAGCAGGAAACTACTCTAAGAACCTAATGAAAACCTATGCATCCATAACTCAGTGGCCCAGCAGCCATGCCTCCCCTCATATTCAGGGAGGTAGGTACACATTCTTCTTCCTGACCCTCAGACCCTTCCCCACTGAAGGAAGGACTGTAAAATAAAATTGGGTGTAGTGAGACTGGAGTATCACTATTCAGTATAACATGAGCCACACTTGTAGCTGTATATATTTTTTAAAAGATTTATTTATTTGAAAGGCAGAGTTACACCGAGAGGGAGAGGGAGAGGGGGAGGGGGAAGAGAAGAAGGGAGAGGGGGAAAGGGGGAGAAGGAGAGGAGGAGAGGGAGGGGGGGAGAGGGAGAAGGAGAGGGGGAGAAGGAGAGGGGGAGGAGGAGATGGGGAGGAGGAGATGGGGAGAGGGGGAGGGAGAGGCCTTCCATCCACTGGTTCACTCCCCAAATGGCCTCAATGGCTGGAGCTGCACCAATCCAAAGCAGGAGCCTGGAGCTTTCTCTGGGTCTCCCACGTGGGTGCAGGGACCCAAGGACTTGGGCCATCTTCCACTGCTTTCCCAGGCTATAGCAGAGAGCTGGATCAGAAGTGGAGCAGCTGGGTTTCGAACTGGTGCCCATATGGGATGCCAGCGCTGCAAGGCAGTAGCTTAACCCACTACTCCACAGTGCCGGCCCCAATAGCTGTATATTTTTTAAAAGCCACATTTTTTTTAAAAGGGAAGCTTTAATATAATTATGCAAAACATACTCAAAATATAATTTAATAATACAATCAACACAGAAATTAGTGAGGTATTTTATACCCTGAGTCTTTGAAACCTGGTGGGTATTTTATATTTATAGCATATTTCAATTCCGAAGCTAGTTTTTTAAAAAAGATTTATTTATTTATTGAAAGGAGAGAGAGAGAGGAGAGGGAGAGACAGAAAAATCTTCCATCCACTGGTTCACTCCCAAAATGGCTGCAACAGCTGGAGCTGGGCTACTATGAAGCCAGGAGCCTGGAGCCAAGAGCTTCTTTCAGGTTTCCCATGTGGGTGGCAGGGGCCCAGGGATTTGAGCCATATTCCACTGCTTCCCCAGGGGCACTAATCGGGAGCTGGATCAGAAGTGGAACATGGGCTGGCGCTATGGCAATAATGGATAAAGCTGCCACCTACAGTGCTGGCATCCCATAAAGGGCCGGTTCAAGTCCTGGCTGCTCCACTTCCAATCCAGCTCTCTGCTATGGCCTGGGAAAGCAGTACAAGATGGCCCAAGTCCTTGGGACCCTGCACCTGTTGGGAGACCCAGAAGCTCCTGGCTGCTGGCTTCGGATTGGCGCAGCTCTGGTCGTTGGGGCCAACTGGGGAGTGAACCAGCGGATGGAAGACCTCTCTTTCCCTCTTTCCCTCCCTCCCTCCCTCCTTCCCCCCCCCCCCCCGCCTGTGTAACTCTTTCAAATAAATAAATAAATATTTTAAAAAAATGTGGAGCAGCTGGTACTCATCCTGTTAGGGGTGCAGGTGCTGCAGGTGGTGGCTTTACCCACTACCCATAGTGCCGGCCCCTCTGTGGCTAATTTTTCAACAAAGTGAAATGCAGTCCTACCAAGAAAATGAAGTTGTGTAAAGTGGGAAATTGTTTATACTGCACCAGTTCTTAAACTAAATAAAAATTAAATCTTCAGTTGCATCACTCACATTTCAAGTATTTAATAGCCACATGTGGCTAGTAGCTACTGTATTATACAGTGCAGGACTAGATTAGGAAGAAGAAATGATACTTTATCAATTCTACAAATACTTCTCCCATCTTTCTTTCTGGATCCTAAGGTCCAAAGAGAAGGAAATTATGGAGTTGGAGCATGGGTGCTATAAACTCTACGGAAAGATAAGTAAGTGATCAGTTGAGCCTTCAGTTTGTGTGAGAACTTTCTGCTCTGAACAGGTGGAGGCTTCATCTACATCTTTTTTTCCAAATAAGAGCAGACTTATATCTAGATGGAAAAAATTAGGCTTCTCAAATTGGGTCGTTGGGCTAGGCAATATACCAGAACACAGAACAACTGTGGCACATCTTCTAGGACTAAATTTTACTGAATGGTAAGCAACTTTAATTAGTATTTTAATATTTTAAAAAATGGGTATGTCATGAGATGAAATGAAATTTTCCTACCAAATGGACAAAATATTATGCTCACAGTAGGTCTCTTTATTCCACTAAACCCTAATGTTCATTTTAGGGTATATCATAAGAGATTTGAAACAAATTAAAAGAACATAAAATGTCTGAAAATCTCCAGAGATTCACTTAAGTTAATCAGCAAACTTTGGCAGGAAGGCTGTAGAGAAGAAGCTCAAGGAGAGAAGTGATCAATGCTACAGTTTTGGTCATATTCCACCTTGAAGTAGCTTTTAATTTTGTTCTTTGTTTAGATAAACTAACTGAACAAGAGTTCTGATGGCAGGCAGAAGGAAAGGAATGAAAGAAAAATTAAAATATGGGTCATTTCAGACAGGGTAAGAGACAGGGAAAGGGAGTGAAGTAGGAGAAACTGAACTGATAATGGTAAAATCCTTTACTGGATTTTTACCTGGAATCATCAACATTCAAAACAACCAAGCTGGGGTTGTCATGGTGCAATGGGTTAAGACACCACCTGTGGTGCCAGCATCCCTTAAGTGTGACAGTTGAGTCCCTGCTGCTCCCCTTCTGATCACTGCTAATGTGCCGGGAAAGCCCAAGTACTTGGGCCCCTGCCACCCACGTGGGAAACCCAGAATTCCAGGCTCCTGGCTTCAGCCTAGCCCAGCCCCAGCCAGCTTTTGTGGCCATTTGGGGAGTGAACCAGTAAATGGAAAATCTCTTTGTTTCTCCCTCTCTTTCTGTATCTCTGCCTTTCAAAAAAGTAATTTTTTCAATCAAGCCAAAACTCACACTTTAACAGGATATCTAGGAATAATTTGTATTTATTTATTTATTTTTAGTAATTACACCATATTAATTCTCTGCATATTTGAAATAATTTCTCTCTGAGGTAAAGTAAACGGTAATGCTTCACAGAATCACAAAACTGAAGCAAAAGTAATCTGGAGATTCATTTGCCTATACTAAAAACCTAACAGCAAAGCCAGCATTGTGGAGTAAAAGGTAAAGCATCCTCTTGGGATGCCAGCATCCTACATGGGCACTAGTGTGTGTTTCAGCTGCTCCAATTCTGTTCCAGCTCTCTGCTAATGGCCTAGGAAAGGCAGTAGAAAATGGCCCACCATGTTTGGGTCCCTGCCACCCATGTTGGAGACCTGGATGAACCTCCCGGCTTTGGCATCCCCCAGCTCTGGCTGTTGTGGCCATCTAGGAAATGAACCAGCAGATGGAAGTGCTCTCTCTCTCTCTCGTGCTCTCCTCTAACTCTTTCAAAATATATAAATCCTTAAATAATGATAATAATAAAATCCTAACAGCAATATTCATTGGCAACTCAGCCTTCTTTATAATTGCCATCACATACTGAACACTTACTATGAGCCAATGTAATAACACTATGTGCCACATTTTACATGCATTATCTCATTAACTTCAAGATGAATGAGTTATTTTATTCTTACTTTATAGATAACAAATTGAGGCTTAGAGAAGAAATTTGCTCATAGCCACAAAATTAGTAAATGATAAAGCTAACATTTGAATTCCAGGACTATTTCATAACAAAGTTCCATAATCTTTAACCACTAAAGAATTGTTTTAAATATTAAATGAAATCATGTGTAAAATACTTGCCACATAATAAATACTTCAATATTACTTATTGTAACCTTGTCAGGAAAAGAAACCCAGCTATAAATCTCTTTATATAAATTTAATTCTATCATTTGTAATGTAAATATGCTTGATAAACTGTGACTTGATGGCTTAAAGAAGCATTGCTATAGAGAAGAGTTTATTACCTTTTTGCTAAAATGAAGTAACTCTTAAAAAGGAATCCTTATTGGGGCCGGTGTTGTGGCGTAGTAGGTAAGCCACTGCCTGCAATTCCGGCATCCCATAGGAGCACCAGTTCGAGGCCGGGCTGCTCCACTTCTGATCCAGCTCCCTAATGTCCTTGGGAGAGCAGAAGAAGATGGCCGAAGTCCTTGGGGCCCTGCCACCCACATGGGAGGCTGAGATGAAGTTTCAGGCTCCTGGCTTTGGCCTGGCCCAGCCCCCAGCCATTGTAGCCATTTGGGGAGTGAACCAACAGATGAAAGCTCTCTTTCCCTCCTCCCTACAAGTCTGCCTTTCAAATAAATAAATAAATCTTCCAAAAAAAACTTTATTGAAATGACTACCGCCATTTCTACCATAACCTGCACATCTAACTACTGAAAAACAACACAGCAAATTGGAAAAGTATTCTGGCAAAACTGCTAGAAGCTTTGCTTGGGTTATTATCGAATCCCCACAATTTTGAGGTTTTAAAGATCTTTTCCAAAAATGTAATTTCATATAATGGCTACAAAAAAACTTATTAGAAAGGCAGAGTTAGAAAGAGTGAGAAAGATTCTGCATCTGCTGTCTCTCCCAAATGGCTGCAACAGGAAGCCAGCCAGGAGCCTGGAATTCCATCTGTGCCTCCTACATGGGTGGAGGGGCCCAAGCACTTGGGCGATCTTGCCCTGTTCTCCCAGGCACGTTAGCAGGGAGCTGGATGGGGAGAGCAGCAGCACGGCCTGGTGCTCATACGGTATGCCCATACAGTTGCCCGTGTTGCAGGCGGCGGCTTAATGCTTTTGATCTGGCCAAATGCTAGGCGAGCGTGCATGGCTGTTCGATACGTTCAAATCGGATTAGAAATCTCATCCATTCGTGCGTAAGCGCGTCATATATAATACACTTCCTTGAAGTGGTAGGAATCAAAGGAAACCAAATGAAAATATCAAATTATGTGCTAGAAAATGGGGAGGAGGTGTGAACAAAACCATCCCTGCCGCCACCCTGGGTCTGCATTAGCCAGGTGGGAACGGAACCCGGGAGCTCCAGCATGAGACGTCGGCACCTTCCCCGCCGTCCAAACTTCCACCACCCGTGGACCCTTAACGCGGCAGCTAGTAGAAGAAAGAAAACCAACAGCAGGCAGAGGCTCCGGGGGGCGGCCCCGGGGGCTGCGAGGGGAGGGCTCTCGCGCTTTGAGAAGCAGGCCCGGGCCCGGCCCCGAGACGCCGGCGCGGACGCCCCCGGGACCACCGCCCCGCTCCGGCAGTCGGGGCCCCCGGGGCGCTCACGGCCTCGGGAGCTGGCCGCGCCCCGTCCCCGACCCCTCCCGCGTCGCCCCACAGCCCGCGCCTTCGCCCCCGGGCGCCGGAGTGTGCGTGCTCGTTACCGCGAAGGCATCTGAGGGGATTCGCGAGGGGAAGCGCGCGGGGCGGGGCTGTGGCGTCGGCAAGGGGCAGGGACGCCGCCACCAGCTCACACGAATGGGCCGCGGGGTGGCAGCCGGAGGGAGCGGAGGGGCCGGGTGCAACCGGAGACTGGCACGCGAGGCCCGACCCCGGCTGCGGGCGAAGGTACCTACAAGCACCCAGGACTGCGTGAAAATCCCCGCAGCCGTCAGCCTCTACCACAGCGTTCCGGGCCTCAGACGGTTGCTCTCTGGGGCCGCGCCCACAACACCTCCTATTCGAACCCTCGCGCCCGGCCTTGAGACCAATCAACGAGCAGAGCCGGCCTCTGGGGGCGGGACTTCCGGGCCCCGCGCACTGGCACGGGGCCGCGGTTGGCAAGAGGCCTCCTACGGTTACACGGCGAGATTTCTCGAGCTACAAAGCGCAGGCAAAGCTCACACGAGCTGCCTCAGTTGACCTCTTCCCCTTGGACGCTTCACACCGCCAGTCCTGCGTGGAGCATTTGACTTTTCCTCTAGTGAGGCCGCAGGCCTGTCCTCAGCCTGATCCCGCAGTACCGGCCGGCGCCCCGCACGCACGCGCGGTGACCGAGGCGGGAGTCGGAACCGGCCTTTGGCGCGGTGGTTGTCCTGTCCGTGAAGTCGCAGAGTTAGGGCTCTCTATACTAAAGGCGAGAGCGTGAAGGCCGCGCTGTTGTGAGGGGATCCGTTGTAACGGTTATTCTAAGCCGGCATCTTTGTGGTTTCATCCGAGCCCTCGGCCAGGTGCCTGGGATGCAGTAGGTGCTTCCTCAGTGAATAAAAAGGGTTCTCTACAGGTTTTAAATTCTTGTCTTGATAGCCCTTCCTCTTCACATTCCTTCTACCTGATGTGTAATTTTGTTGCTGCCAATACATTGCTAGTGTTTGTAATTTGAAAGGTAGAGGGAGAAACCGACATCCGGTCCGGTCCCCAAGTGCCTCCCAAGCCACTACATCCGGGTCTTCCTAGCGGGTGGTAGGGGCCCAGAGAACTTGGGCCATCTTTGGCTGCTTTCCCAGGTGCACTAGCAAGGCTCTGGATCAGAAATGGAGCAGCCGGGACTCCAACCTGCGCTCCCATGGGATACTGGCCACAATGCTGGCCCCTGAAATCATCTTTAATAACTTGCATACTATTCCAGAGTGGTTGGGCCACTTTTAAATCATTTTGTTATTTGGGTTGCTTCCAGATTTTTCAGCTACAACGATTGCCCTTAAAAACAAGTTGGCTTTGCCTGTTTGTGTGGCTACTTCCCCACAAGTTCCTCCATCATCCTGATAACAAACATATCAATTCCCTTCTTTCTGGGACTCCTATGCAGCAAGATGGCAAAATCGTGTCAGGAAATGAGGGCCACCTAATAACTAACTTTTCTTTATGGATGTCTCTGACATCTTCTCAACTCTTTTTTTATTTTTTTTTATTTTTTTTTTATTTTTATTTTTGACAGGCAGAGTGGACAGTGAGAGAGAGAGACAGAGAGAAAGGTCTTCCTTTTGCAGTTGGTTCACCCTCCAATGGCCGCCGCGCTGCGGCCGGCGCACCGCGCTGATCCGATGGCAGGAGCCAGGAGCCAGGTGCTTTTCCTGGTCTCCCATGGGGTGCAGGGCCCAAGCACCTGGGCCATCCTCCACTGCACTCCCTAGCCACAGCAGAGGGCTGGCCTGGAAGAGGGGCAACCGGGACAGAATCCGGCGCCCCGACCGGGACTAGAACCCGGTGTGCCGGCGCCGCTAGGCGGAGGATTAGCCTAGTGAGCCGCGGCGCCGGCCTTCTTCTCAACTCTTAAGAGGCACCAACTGGTTATGAAAATCTTCAGGAAAATGCTTCAAGCTTCAACCCCGTGTTTTCCTGAGGATTCTTCCCTGCTTTGCCTGGTCTCTTGCAAAGCATCAGGGACTCCTGTGATCACTGATTCCTAGCCTTGACTATGAGATACTTACCGAACAATGAATGTATACTGTATGAACAGTTGTTATACTATAGGAGGCAGAGAGGGCCAGTGTTGTGGCTTAATGGGTTAAGCCACGCCCTGCGGTGCTGGCATCCCATATGGGCGCCAGTTCAAGTCCTGGCTGCTCCACTTCCAATCCAGCTCTCTGCTTATGTGCCTGGAAAAGCAGCATTAGATGGCCCAGACTCCTGGGCCCCCGCCACCCACAAGAGACCTCGAAGAAGCTCCTGGCTCCTAGCTTTGGCCTGGCCCAGTTTTGGCCATTGTGGCCATTTGGGGAGTGAACCAGTGGATGGAAGACCTCTAACTCTTTCAAATAAATCAATCTCAGAAGAAAAAAGGGAGGCAGAGAAAGCAGCACAATGAATACACCATGGCACCACCCTCATAGAACTTCCAGGCAGACACACACACTACTAGAACACGAGGCACAATGAGTTGTGCATGAGGGAGACACATTTTCACCAGAAATTACGGGATTAGGTAAAAGTTAAACAGTGAAAAGGGGGGAAAGCCGAGGATGGCCGTGTGTAAGATGGAGAAGGTGGAGGAGGAGCCCCTTCCAGCTCTGGGTTCTATGATGAGATGGAGGGAAGATGTTGTTGCCTTGCCAGAGTGGCAGAAACAAACCACTAAGCTCCAAGTCCTCTGAAGGCAGGGGTCAGGACTGTCTTAATCACTCTTGTGTAATCAGCACCTAATTACTTGCTTAACAGGAAACATCTGTTGAAAAAATGACTGGGGGAGAGGGGAAGATTTTGCTACATAGCAGTCAGTGATCGAGGGCAAGAAGGAAGCAAACTAGAATCCGAGGAAGGGGGGTACCGATGGTGATGGGAAGGAGATAGCATCTCTGTCAGACTGAACTGTTACAGTGTCAACACCTTTAGCTTAGTACAATCAAGCCTGGGTTGCAAGGCTACAGTAGTACAGAGAAGGGCCAAGGCTCACCAGCAGTACAACAGGGTGAATAAGGCCCAAGATGTCACTGCAGCACACCAAATCCATGCGAGCATTTCCTCTGATGAGAGGCCCAAGTCCTCTAACTCCAGTCTTCATACTGGAACCTAGCACCTTCACAGACCTTCTCCGGGAACCACTGCTGGCTCCCCTGGGTCTCCGCAGCTTTCACCACTCCTGTAAATCCCACTGGACCTGCCTTAAGCTCACTGGAAACCCTTTACAGCCAGCGGGAAAGCTTAGCAGCAGCAGGTACTTGGCCATCTTGATGGGGCCCCAGGACCAGGGAGCAGCAGAAAACAGGAAAGCCCTGCAGGTGGCTCTGGGAATGCCCACCAGGCTGGGAAAGGCAGCCAATGGGAACCCAGGCAGCGGGGCTGTTTCCCCCAGCACAGTGATGAGCGGAGCCTGCTGCTTGTATATACTGCAAATGGAGTAGCTGGAAAGTACTCCTTAGGATCCTCAAATCGTCACAAGTGAATCTGTGTTAAGTAGAATCTGCATATAAAGTCAGTAGATAGGCATGTACGTTAATGGTCTTGGGGAAGTAGCATATTGCCTACATCTTGGTTTCAAATTAAAGATTACTACCAGCAGGACCTCATCAGTGTTCTCATTACTGATTCCCTCCACCCCCACCCCTTGTTGGTGTGTGAAATGAAGACACTTTATGATCACTCACCTGGTTTGAATTCAGACACCACCATTTTATTAGCTATCATATGGGGGCAAATTACTTTGCCTTGTAAAGGCATGTGTAGAAGCAGCTGAACACACCTCATATTGTAGGGCAGACTGTCTTAGCAGTAGACTACAGCACATGTTAGCTTTCTTCTTGCTTCCACTTAATCTGGGACTTGGATAACACATTAGGCATTTAATTGATTAGCCTGAACTAGTGCCTGAAGTCCTTTCCCTTTTCTTATGCAGTCTACCGTCTCATCACATGGCGGTTACTCCCTTACTGAAAACCACTGACTGGCTGTAACAGGCTCTCCCGCCCTGTCTGCAGTGCTTCATCTGTCACTATTTTACTGTCCTCAATGTTATCTTTATTATCCAATAAAAATCTGCTCCCACATATACCAATATGCTTTTCACTGAACATGTCTTGAATTTTCTTTTTGACCTTGCATTTAATGAGCTCTCTTCATCATCCTAATTCTGTTTATCTGGTATCCGTGAAGATCCAGCATTATCAGCCCATCATCATTTGAATGCTAAGTGCAGGATGCTGAGATACTCTTGAATTTCCGTAGCATTTTCTGAAGTTCTCATTTATGTTTTTTTTTTTTTTTTTTTTGGACAGGCAGAGTGGACAGTGAGAGAGAGAGAGACAGAAAGAAAGGTCTTCCTTTTTGCCGTTGGTTCACCCTCCAATGGCCGCCGCAGCTGGTGCATCGCGCTGATCCGAAGCCAGGAGCCAGGTGCTTCTCCTGGTCTCCCATGCGGGTGCAGGGCCCAAGCACTTGGGCCATCCTCCACTGCCCTCCTGGGCCACAGCAGAGAGCTGAACTGGAAGAGGGGCAACCGGGACAGAATCCGGCGCCCCGACCGGGACTAGAACCCGGTGTGCCGGCGCCGCAGGCGGAGGATTAGCCTATTGAGCCGCAGCGCTGGCCCCTCATTTATGTAATCTCACCAACTGGATATCTTTAAAAAAAAAATCCTTGTGTTTACAGACACAATTTGACATAAATGGGATCATATACATACTTTTAAAAAGGAAATCTATGCACAGAAGAATACATATAGCAAGTAGAAACGCCGAAACATAAAACCCTAGACCTTGTGAAGCCACCACTCACCAAAAACATGAGTCTTACACCCAAGAACCAGCAACGTCAACAATACTGTTGGGTCTGTATGCACCCCCTACTCCCATTCCGGAACCCCCGAGGCAACTGCTTTTCCTATTCCCTTGCTTTTCTTTATTCTATATATAATTTTTTTTTAAATTTTTAAAATTTGAGAGGTAGTGTTAGAGACAGAGAGAAAGGTCTTCCATCTACTGGTTCATTCCCCAGATGGCCACAAGAGCCAGAGCTGGGCCGATCTAAAGCCAGGAGCTTCCTCAGGGTCTCCCACGTGGGTGCAGGGGCCCAAGCGCTTGGGCCATCTTCTATTGCTTTCCTAAGCCATAGCAGAGAGCTGGACTGGAAGAGGAACAGCCAGGACACAAACTAGCGCCCATATGGGATACTGGTGCCACAGGCAGAGGCTTAGAGCACTACACCACAGTGCTGCCTCTATTCTATGTGTCTTAATACCCAAGTTTTGTTTGTGAATTTAAATACTCAAACTTTGTCTTCGGAGTTCACCATGCTAGTGCATTATACTCTGAATCATTTTCATTGTCATATTCTGTCCTAAATGTACCAATACCCCCGACACTGGGCGTTTGGGTCCTCTTTACACTCCTATGAATGCCAGGAACATTCTTGTATATTGACCTGGTCATGAGCTGCAATGCCTCTGAAGGCTTTAATGGTTGTTTATAGCTAGCGTATGTTCTGATTCACTGGTAGTCAGACTGCCCAGTGCCCATAGAAGTCACACGCTTTGAATATTACTGCTTGTACATGCCCCCATGGTGCAGTGCACACATGAAGCTCTACTATAAATGTTTAAAAGTGAAATAGGTTATGGTAAACACGTGTTTAACTCTACAAGGTTATGAACACTACATTCACTTTTCAAGTAGTTTTATCAATTTAAAGAGTTCTATTTCTTACCTATTTTGTATTTTCAGGTGTTTTATGATTTTTCTTGTAAAGTTTGTCTTAGAAGACAATTTGGATTTTGTTTTCAGCACCCTCTTTCTAGAAAGTGTTACCCAAACTCCCAGACCATTTGGGTTGAGGGGCAGCAGCTGTGTTCATGCAATATCCCTCCCCTTTCACTTCCTAGGAGTCATGAGGGCCCTTGATTCAGGCAGGGCCAAATTCCTTCAGTAGAATCTTACAATGGAATAAGAAAATTCAGCCTGGTCGACTGCTTTTTGAAATGGAAGAGAGATAAATGCTGAGAAGAATCAGCAATAATCAATCTAACAAGTAAATTTCTTTAAAAACTATTTTTTCCATTGTACCCCTATATTCCTTACTGAAAATTTGTTGTTCTTTCCACATACTTGCTTCTGCCTATGACATAATCCCCATTTGTTAAAAGAGGCACTCACAAGTTTTGATTCCTGATTTTAAGTGCTCAGACCTGTTTTACTGGGTGAACTCTGAAAGACAAAATATTACACAAATTACACCGCTTTCCAATACATATTTGAAGTGGCTCACTGGAAAGGCGACTTTAAGACCAATAAAACCACCTGGACTACAGAAAGGGGGAAAAAAATAAGTATGTTGGAACACTGAACAACTTCAATGTGTCCCCTCAAGTGCTGGTTATAAAATGTTCTTTCAAATAACTGATAAGTGAACTTATATTTACCAATATTTTATAAAATAAGGACCACAGTTTTGACAATGAACCATTTATTTTTTGGCAGGACAGACTCAAATCAATTTTCTCTGGAGACTACTCCAGCATTCTTGTTTTAAGAGACAACGGCATTACATGAGGCTATATGAAAATTGGAATTGTATCATTTATGGCAAATGTTTTGGAAGGTTGGTGTCAAAACAGTAATACAAGTAGCCATTTTTGAAACTTGGTTGCCATTTATCAAACAAATATCTCCATGCCTACTTTGTGACAGGCACCAATAGGAGGTAATCAGTGAACAAATGAGGAAAAAAGAACCTCTGCCCATATGAGCTTACATTCTAGTCACACACAATGAGACTGATCTAGACCTGAAGGTTTTTAGGGCTAAATATAACAACCTGATGTAAAGAATAGATGTTCTATTAAAAATGCAATGGAGGCCGGCGCCGCGGCTCACCAGGCTAATCCTCCACCTTGCAGCGCCAGCACACGGGGTTCTAGTCCCGGTCGGAGCACCGGATTCTGTCCCGGTTGCCCCTCTTCCAGGCCAGCTCTCTGCTGTGGCCAGGGAGTGCAGTGGAGGATGGCCCAAGTGTTTGGGCCCTGCACCCCATGGGAGACCAGGAGAAGCACCTGGCTCCTGCCATTGGATCAGCGCGGTGCGCAGGCTGCAGAGCACCAGCCGCGGCGGCCATTGGAGGGTGAACCAACTGCAAAAGGAAGACCTTTCTCTGTCTCTCTCTCTCACTGTCCACTCTGCCTGTCAAAAAAAAAAAAAAAAAAAAAAAAGCAATGGATGGGGCCGTATCAGAGCACTCCGTCTCCTATCCAGTTTGCTGCTAAGGTGCCTGGGAAAGTAGCAGCAGATGATCCCAAGCACCTGGGGGGCCCATCACTCACATGGGAGAAGCAGATGGGTTCCTGGTTCCTGGCTCCGGCCTGAACCAGCCCCAGGCACTGTAGGCATTCGAGGAGTGAAGCAGCAGATCTAAGAGATGTCTTTACCTGTCACTCTGCCTTAGTAAGTCTTTCAAAAAAAAAAAAAAAAAAAAAGAAAAAACAACAACAAAAAAAAAAACAAAAAAAAAAGGAATGGATTACAATTTGCGTTAATTTGCCAGTGAGCACACTGAGTTTAGGGAAGTCACCTGCTAAGAGATCAGGGACTCTCACCAAATAGGCTTTACAGTAGAGTAACAGGAAAGATTATCCTTTGACTGAATTAACTTCAGTGGGGTTACTAGGTCTCCATTAGAAAAGGGCTACAAAACCTAAGGCAATTATCCTAGCAATCAGTTTTGTGTTTCTACAACTTTTTTTTTTTTTTTTTTAAAGATTTATTTGACAGGTAGAGTTACAGACAGTGAGAGAGAGACAGAGAGAAAGGTCTTCCTTCCATTGGTTCACTCTCCAATTGGCTGCAATGGCCAGAGGTGTGCTGATCTGAAGCCAGGAGCCAGTTTCTTCCAACAGACTAAAATTGTTGCTCCATTTTTAAGTTTAGCTTCTGTTGAAGAAACTTTATAAACAGGATAAAGGTAATACTCTAGTGTATACTTACATGGAACCAATTTATTTCTCATTTAACTAGTAACTGTTCATTTTGCAAGGTATGCTATTTTTAAAATTCCTTTAACTTTTTAGCTGTTTTAAAAAGGTACAAAACATTGAGATCTACAGGCAAAACGGGCAACCTGTTTCTAAGTGGATGCCACTAGACAGGCTTATTTATTTATATTCAATGTCTTCTCAGGTGCACACTTGACTCACAAAGAAAAGAAAAGGTGCATTAGGTTGGCTATCAAAAGCAATTTCCATCTAATCATATTACTTTTCTAAACACATTTTAGCATAAAGATGTCAAAAATTATGGTTGCTATGAAGATAATGGAACATACCTGAACTTTTAAACCCAGACATATTTCATTTCCTTGATTCAATGTAATATACTTTGATAGTCTCAAGAGACACATGTCTCTTACGATGTTTATAGTTTTGCTTGGATAAAATTCTTTTTTTGAAGGGCTTATTTCCTCTGATCATATTTCTACTTCAAATTATCTACTTTAAAAAAAAATATATCAGCTGATTTTATCTGGGCAAAGTAATGCTTCATGCATCAGGCAGCACCCTGAACCAATAAAGGTGATCAGGCAGGATTTATAGACAGAAAAAAGGACTGACAAATGGAGACAGCCTGATCAGTTCGCCGTTGACCTTATATGAACAAGTTCTGGCTGTCTGCAGCTGGGACTGGCTGAAAGCTCTGCTGCAAATCTGTCTGAGATTCAGCTGCTTGTCTGAAAAATGGATACTCCTCAACTTGCCGTGGGGTCCCATCCTCCAGCAACCCCACTCAAAAGGTGAAAACATCACAAGCCGAAAATGCACTGAAATACACCTAATGCACACCCTGGCTGAGTGACATGGTTCAGCACAGTCTCAGCAGTTTCCCTCACGACCAGCTGACTGCTGCCTAGCAACATGCCTGTATTGGACTGCATTGTGCTAGCTGGCGAAAAGAGTCAAATTCAAAATCTGGTGTGTGGTTTTCACTGAATACACAGTTTTGGCACCATTGAAAAGCTGAGAAATTCTAAGTGGAACCACTGTATGGCAGGCACCATCTGAACACGCACTCAAGCTCTAGTCTGTTAAGTGTGGAGGGAGCCTGAGACCAAGTTTAATTTAACAATTCCTCCCTTCTAGTCAAGCGTCTCAAAATCAACAAAAACCTTGGGCTCTGACAACACTTTATCACCACCTCAATGGACCTGTCTGGTCTCAATATGGAATTCACAGTATCAAATTAGGCTTTTTAAAATTTTTTTATGCTATCTCCACATTTCTGTTATTCTAACTGTAACAAGACTATTTTCATGTACAAAGGATGGCTGCATTCTACCTATGTTAAGATTCTTCTTGCTGGCATTTTCCAGTTAAAATAACTATCTTCAGGAACATTTAGGTTCTCTTCAGAGTGAAGGGAGATGAGAATGTGGCTACAGAGTCCTTATTAGGTGCTACGTACAAACCAGTCCTGTGCTAATGATCACAACTGGTCCTTGGGGGTACATTCAGGCTAGCAGTTCAGACATGCACATCCTGCAACACAGTGCCTGGGTTTGACTGCCCTATTCCAGCTTAGCTGCCAGTGCAGACCAGGGAGACAGTGGGGCTCCAGCTATTGGATCCCTACAGTCACATAGGCGATCTGGTTCCCAGCTTAGCCTTGGCTTAGTCCCGGAAGCTGCAGACATCTGAGGAGTGAACTAACAGATGGGAGCTCTTCTCTCTCTGCCTCTCATTTAAAAAAAAAAAAAAAAAAAAAAAAAAAAAAAAAAGGCTGCTGTTGGGCAAAGAAGAAACAATGTTAGCAGCAATAAATACAAATTTAGTGAACACATTACCTACATATGACTATAAGCAGTTAAAATGGTTTAAAGAGTTACTACATAATTTAAAAATATGGTAAATTTTCATTCTTTAATGATTAATATTAATTTGCCTAATTAGTGACTTATTCCACATTTGATTTTTTTAAAGATTTATTTATTTATTTGAAAGGCAGGGTTATAGAGAGGCAGAGGCAGAGAGAGGTCTTCTATCCAATGGTTCACTCCCCAGGTGGCCGCCAATGGCTGGAGTTGCACTGATCCGAAGCCAGGAGCCAGGAGCTTCTTCCCAGTCTCCCATGTGGGTGCAGGGGCCCAAGGACTTGGGCCATCTTCTACTGCTTTCCCAGGCCATAGCAGAAAGCTGGATTGGAAGTGGAGCAGCTGGGATTCGAACAGGCGCCCACATGGAATGCCAACACTGCAGGTACAGACCCTCCCATATGTGGTTTTTATCTGGATGAATTTCTAAATAATTTCCTACTGACCAAAAAATCAATAGAATCCAGATTAATGTGGTTTAACTAATACTGAGATTAATAAAGACTGCCCTTTCCCCGCCACAGGCTTCAATATGACTTCTAGAAGAATCTATCTAAAATTCTATTTAGAAACTGCTCAACTTATACTTCAACCAAGAAGCTGTTTAAGTCAAAACTGATAGTGTGTGTGTGTCCTAATCTAGCATACCAAAAGCAATTCATGAATATTTTCAGAAAAGAAATCAATTCAATGTCAGAAACATAGTGTCATTCTGAATAAAATGTATGTTTAAATGTGTCGCTCTGAAGAAAAAAGCAATAAAATAATCAGTCAGGCTTCATATCAATTAGACAACTTTTACTAAATGAGAAAACTACATTTAAAATGTGCTTTAAAACAAAATAGAATTAGAAAAAAAAAGACATATGCAGTTTAAGGAAACTTTGCACTGTGCTGAAAATCAAATATTTCTTGCAGTAATACAATGCGCCAATTCATAAACTGTAAGTTAACAGAATTCTCATTTTAACATTTTCAAAGACAATATTAAGGTCAAGAATTTCACATCTATGGTAGCACATATAGAAGGGCATTATAAATGTGATGTCCATCCCTATGAAGCTTACAAATTTGACAATGCTCAATAAAAGCTTTTAGAGTCACATCCAATAGTGTCACATCCAAACAATCACAAATCTGTGCTCTGTAAGTTCTCCTTCTAAAATCTTAATGGTGACTTTTCTATTCCTTGCCATGTTAATGCTAACCCTTAAAAAAAGAGAGAACAGGAAAAGAAATGCTGCAATAAACTCTTGATCACATACAGAAATTATTGCTACTATAGTTCACTACAAAGCATATCTATACAGTATCATATGAACTTTGATTACGAAAAATCAGAATAAAAATCTTTAGTGACATAAGCCTTACAATCGTATACAACATTCACATGGCAATATTAGACAGTTAAGCACCCAATACCCATAGTTGACAAAATGTCCCACTGACCAGCATTCAATTAAATACATCCTTCGTATAAAGGGAGAAAAAAAGAGATAGTGTCAGCTTTCCAAGGCTTGTCAAAAAAGGATTCTCATGTTTTGTGGATCTAAAAACAAAACCAACAACAACAGCAACAACAAAAATCCCAAAAAACAAAACCAATGCAGGTGAGGGTGTTACCAGAAAGTTAAGCATGCCAAAAGGTGTTTCGTGCGAATTAAAACCTAAAGCCAAGGTACCACATAATCACATTACCAACTATTTGGGTAATACTATATGAGCCTTACATTAAAGTTAAATGAAATGCTACTGCACAATAGAGCATTAATAAGTTAAAAATTAGAGTGCACAAATTCAAATCAGTGGCAATTTCTGAATAAAGCAAAATATTCACTATCAGCTGTAAAGTTTGCCCAGTCAAACTGATTAAAACCAATGAATTGGACAGTCTGCATATTTTTAAAAACTATCACTCTCTAAAATTCCTTTTTAATGTAATGAGGAATAAATTTTCTTAAGATCAAACAGGTATATAAGTAGATAAGCAAAAGAAAGTAACAGTTGGTGAATGTCTTTAAAGCTCTTCCCATATTTCACTTTTTAAAATGTTTAGGGAAAAAATATTGCCATTATTCTAGCAAAAACAAACAAAACAAAACAAAACAAGCCCAAAATAATTAAACAACCAAGCAACACTAAAACCACATTACACAGATGGATCATCATGCTTTCATCTGGTTTAATTATCACATCTAGTTTAACTGGGATGCTTTTCAACTTTAAAAATTGTGATACGTGAAGATGTAACCTGAATGGATAATTTTGAATTTGGATTTAACTTTGTTGAATATAACAGAATATACTTATTACAATACAGTGTAGCACATCTTTCTATTAGAAAAAAATTTAAGATCCTTTACCCGTCTCCTTAAGTTAAAGGTGTGACATCATAAAGGGTGTCAAATGGCTGGATGGTTTTACAGTGCACACTTATATATATTATGAAGTATGTCCTTAACAAATCTGGTGGTTTCTTTATAGAATTCCTTCTTCACCTTTTCTTCGGTGGATTAGCTGTTCGAGGTGGAGTGACAGGGCGTCCAGAATTCAGTCCACCATACTGGTATTTAGCTTTCTTTTCAGATGGTTTCAATATCTTAAAGTAAATAATAAATGAATAAGCAGTGTTACTCTTTCAAATGCAGCAAGCTTAAGAAAACTGATAGGGTGGGTCTTTTTTTCAATAAGGGGCATACAAATTGAGAAAAAGGACAACACAAATGCAGAACAGCAAAATTCCACCAACATTTCTTATTTAAAGAGAGTACACATGTGTGAACACTATTATTTATCATCCCATTAATATATTTTAGTTAATAAAAATTTCAGTAAAATTTTTTCCAAATTTATCTCTGGTGAGGAAAAGAACACCAGTTTAAGAATCAAAAGATGTAGGTTTTCATCATAATTCTGACATATTTACTTAGTAGGGCAATTAACCTTCAACATGTCACAAACGCTTCAGGCCTTATTTTTTTGTGTACAAATAAATATCGATATATTTTATTACAAACCTTAGAGCTCAACTATTTAAAATGTACAAGTCAACAGTTTTTAGTGTATATATATTCATCCAAACAATTATCATAATTTAAATTTAGCACATTTTTGTTACCCCAAAACAATCTTTGTTCCTGTTATCAATCATTTCTCATTCCTGCTCTCTACCTTTCCATAACCCCTCCAACTCTAAAAAGTACTAACTTACCTGATATCTCTACAGATTTGCCTATTTTGGACTTAATTGTTAAGACCTTCCAGTCTTTTTCTTCTTCTTTTTTTTTTTTTTTTGTGACAGGCAGAGTTAGAGACAGAGAGAAAGGTCTTCCTTCCGTTGGTTCTTCCCCCAAATGGCTGCTACGGCCAGAGCGCTGTGCCGATCCGAAGCCAGGAGCCAGGTGCTTCCTCCTGGTCTCCCATGCAAGTGCAGGGCCCAAGCACTTGGGCCACCCTCCACTGCCTTCCCGGGCCACAGCAGAGAGCTGGACTGGAAGAGGAGCAACCAGGACAGAACCCGGTGCCCTAACCAGGAATAGAACCTGGGGTGCCAGCGCCGCAGGCGGATTAGCAGCCTAGTGAGCCATAGCACCAGCCTTCTTCCTCTTTTTTTTAAAAAGATTTATTTGAAACAGTTACACAGAGAGGAAGAGACAGATCTTCTATCCACCAGTTCACTCCCCAGATGTCGGAAGCTTCTTCCAGATCTTCCACATGAGTGCAGGGGCCCAAGCACTGGGCCATCTTCTGCTGCCTTAGCAGCAGGGTGCATTAGCAGGGAGCTAGTTTGGAAATGGAGCAGCAGGGTCTTGAACCAGTGCCCCTATGGTATGCTGGCATTGCAGGTGGTGGCTTTACCCACTATGCCACAATGCCAGCCCCAAGACATTTCAGTCCTAACACTGCACTACCTGGTCTGATCGTCAGCTCCAGCTCCTGACTCCAGCTTCCTGCCACTGGAGAGAGAAAACACTTATCTGTAAATGCATACTTTAAAATTCTTTGGAAAGATTTTTATTTAGGTAAATGTTCTGTTTTTTTTTTCTTCATTGTATTTATACTGTTTTCTTTCCCCAGTGCCCATCCCAGGTAAGTCACTACCTTACAGGTCACACTCAGTCAAGGATGAGTTCCCTAAAATTCAAATATTTGATGGGTACCAAAAGTTAGAAATTTTTGTGATGAAAAACAGAAATCTCTAATGAGTGCCAATGATAATCATTTCCTAATTAAAATTTCAATAAACCTAAAAGTAAAATTGTACTGACAATAGTTTTAAATAGATTTCTAGTTGTTACAAATTTAGATCTATATCATACCTGAAATGAACACATCAAAGTCTCATCCACACTCATCATTCCACCAGCATTATCAAACTCGCCACAGTAATTTGGGGCTGAAAATAGGGTTACCAATTGTCGCTTAGCAAAAAATTCATATCCATCTTCCACCACCTGTCAAAGGAGAAAGAAAACGGCATTTATTAGCAGGCAATTGTCAGCTATCTATATTAATTAAGATTAATAGGTAATGGCCTAAAAAAACACTTGTTTTGTTTTGGAAGTTTTGATATCTATTCTTAAACTTTGCTTAGAACATTAAATTGGTGTGCCTTTTCTGTAAAATGGCAGAGATTAAGCTTAAATGGAATAATAGGTTTGTAATTACTAAAAAGCATATTTCCAAGGCTTCCCATGAGACAAAAATGAAATACCCTAATGTGTACAGTAACCACAGGGACCTGGGACATGAGGTGGGACTCTGATGACAGCATATAATCCCACTATAGAACCCTTCAATGAGTAACAACCAGGCCACAAAAAACTTCCCCACAAACTTTTTGTTTGCTTTGCTTTTAAACTTCATATCAGTGGTATATACCTACAAACTGAAAACATTACTAACTTGAGTTTCATTTATACAGATCAGGCTCCTTAAGTTAAATGATTATAGGCTGAAGTTTTATACCACATGTAATTTTTTTCCTTAATGTTTTAAATTTCTAGACTCTATTGTCAATTCCTGAGTTATTTGAACAGCTTATATTTCTCAGCTTATGACTCTAACTTTTGGGTTTATGAGAGGTAAACAAAAACATGTAAACAGTTTATATTTATCTACAAAAACCAAGATTACTTTTTTTTCTTAAAGATTTTATTTATTTATTCGATAGGAAGAATTACAGATAGTGAGAGAGAAACAGAGAGAAAGGTCTTCCTTCCGTTGGTTCACCCCCTATATGGTCGCTACGGCCGGCGCTACACCGATCCAAAGCCAGGAGCCAGGTGCTTCCTCCCAGTCTCCCATGCGAGTGCAGGGCCCAAGCACTTGGGCCATCCTCCACTGCCTTCCCAGGCCACAGCAGAAAGCTGGACTGGAAGAGGAACAACTGGGACTAGAACCCGGTGCCCATATAGGATGCAGCACCACCACAGATGGAGGATTAACCAAAGGAGCCACAGCGCCGGCCCATCCAAGATTGCTTTTTTTTTTTTTTTTTTTTTTTTTTAACAAGCAGAGTTAGACAGAAAGAGCGAGACAGAGAGAAAGGTCTTCCTTCCATTGGTTCAACCCCAAAATGGCCGCTACAGCCAGCGCGCTGAGCCGATCCGAAGCCAGGAGCCAGGTGCTTCCTCCAGGTCTCCCATGTAGGTGCAAGGCTCAAAGACTTGGGCCATCCTCCACTGCCCTCCCAGGCCACAGCAGAGAGCTGGACTGGAAGAGAAGCAACCAGGACAGACCTGGCGCCCCAACCAGGACTAGAACCCGGAGTGCCGGCGCCGCAGGAGGAGGATTAGCCTAGTGAGCTGTGGCGCCAGCCTCTAAGATTACTTGTTAAAGTCTATTTTGGCCGGCACCGTGGCTCAATAGGCTAATCCTCCGCCTTGTGGCGCCGGCACATCGGGTTCTAGTCCTGGTTGGGGAGCTGGATTCTGTCCCAGTTGCCCCTCTTCCAGGCCAGCTCTCTGCTGTGGCCAGGGAGTGCAGTGGAGGATGGCCCAGGTGCTTGGGCCCTGCACCCCATGGGAGACCAGGAGAAGTACCTGGCTCCTTCCTGCCTTCAGATCAGCGCAATGCGCTGGCCGCAGCGGCCATTGGAGGGTGAACCAACGGCAAAGGAAGACCTTTCTCTCTGTCTCTCTCTCTCACTGTCTACCTCTGCCTGTCAAAAAAAAAAAAAAAAAAAAAAAAGTCTATTTTAGGGGCGGCACTATGGCATTAACAGGTAAAGCTGCTTCCGGCAGTGCTTGCATCCCATATGGGTGCCACTTGGAAGTTCCAGCTGCTCCTCTTCCAATCCGCTGTCAGGGCCTGGGAAAGCAGAAGACAGCCCAAGTCCTTGGGCCCCTGTCCCTGAGTGGGAGATCTGGAAGAAGCTCCTGGCTCCTGGCATTGCGGCCAATTGGGGAGTGAACCAGTGGATGGTTCTCTCTGCCTCTCTTTCTCTGTGTAACTCTTTCAAATAAATAAATAAATAAATCTTAAAGTAAGTCTATTTTAGGTATCCTTTTTGATAAGCAAAATTATCCTATAATACTTCCATAGAATTACAATTATTTACTTTTTAAAATAAATCATACCTCACTGCTGGGAATGTGCCTCTGTTGAAATTTACCTCACAGCACAATTTAGATATTAATCTTTTTGGTTAAGACTGCAACACTTTATCTATGGTTTCTAGTTTTCAGTTTTTGTTCATTCTTTCAAACACTCTTTTTAAAGATTTATTTATTTCCAAGTCAGTTACAGAGAGAGGTAGAGCAGAGAGATCTTCCATCGCTGGTTCATTCCTCAGATGGCCTCAAGGACCCAGGTGCTTCATCTGGGTCTCCCACACAGGTGGCAGGGGCCTGAACACTTGGGCCACCTTCTGCTGCTCTTCCCTAGCCATTAGTAGGGAGCTGGATTTGAAGTGCGCAAATGGGAACCAGTGTCACAGGCAGCCAGTCCCCTTAAATTTTTTTTTTTTTTTTTTTTTTTTTTGACAGGCAGAGTGGACAGTGTGAGAGAGAGACAGAGAGAAAGGTCTTCCTTTGCCGTTGGTGTACCCTCCAATGGCCGCCGCGGCCAGCGCGCTGCGGCCGGCGTACCGCGCTGATCCGATGGCAGGAGCCAGGAGCCAGGTGCTTTTCCTGGTCTCCCATGGGGTGCAGGGCCCAAGCACCTGGGCCATCCTCCACTGCACTCCCTAGCCACAGCAGAGAGCTGGCCTGGAAGAGGGGCAACCGGGACAGAATCCGGCGCCCCGACCGGGACTAGAACCCGGTGTGCCGGCGCCGCTAGGCGGAGGATTAGCCTAGTGAGCCGCGGCGCCGACCCCCTTAAATTTTTTAAAAAGGAAATATTAGTAGTTTGTGTTGTTTCCTACTGTTAAATCTCATAATTTTAGAGATAACATGTTTGAAAATAAAAACAATAGAGGGGCCAGTGCTGTGGCATAGAGGGTTAAAGCCCCGGCCTGTAGTGCCAGCATCCTATATGGATGCCAGTTTGAGTCCGGCTGCTCCACTTTTAATCCAGCTCTCTGCTATGGCCTGGGAAAGCAGTAAAAGATGGCCCAAGTCTTTTGGCCCCTGCATCCGCGTGGGAGACTCGGAAAAGCTCCTGGCTCCTGTCTTCGGACGAGTGCAGCTCTCGCCATTGCAGCCATCTGGGTAGTCAGCAGCAGATGGAAGACTTTTCTTTGCCTCTGCCTCTCTCTAACTCTGCCTTTCAAATAAGTAAGTAAATTTAAAAAAAAAATAAAGTAAACATAGAATTCTGGAAGTTCCTGGAAAAGTCCACATACATAAACTAAGTTACTTTAGTAACTTCACATTTTAAAATCATCACCTATTTTTGAAAAGACCAATGAATGGAGATCTATGGCTGAAACAACTTAACCAAGGGGATTTCAGTTAGGTAACTTATTAGCAACCCTGCTCTTTTATCAAAATCATAAACATGATAAGTACTGATTAGAAGACAAATTTGCTAACAGTAAAGGCTTTAGGAACGTAACTTCATTTCAACTGCGTGACAGGAGAGAAGCACGTAGTACCTAACGTGCAGCGGGTGGGAAGCCAATCATTTTTATGAGTTAGGATCACAGCACTCAAGTGTCATAGGGAATAAAGCTTCAGACAAAATGGAAGTAATTTCTAACACAACATGATTAACTTAACATATCTTGCTTTAAAAATAATAAAGAATCACTAATATAATCTTTAAAGTAGCCAAAAATTATTTTTAAAAATTAAAGTGATTGAAAAGTGTATCAGTTATGTTTTAGAGAGTGTTTCTGGAAAAATATGAAGTATTCTTAAATAATAATAATGGTTTTATCACAGCTGAGATAACGATACAACGCAGTCTGTAGTCAAATCCCCCAATGGACTCAAAAATGCCTTCTTAAAGAGCATTTTGATTTTATCAAACTCCAAACAATATCCATACAATGACTGATAATATGGGACTGTTACCCATTATAGATCATATAAAAAAAAATCTAGATTATGTCTAGAAAGCTTCAGAAAAGCACTAAAAATTTTTCTAGAGTTGCACACATTATTCAATATATCCTTTTGAAACATTTCTTCTTGTACAGTGAGAAAAGGTTAACAAAGCATTTGTTTTTGTTAATTAAAGATTATCTATTTGAAGGAGTTACAGACTGAGGGAGAGACAGAGAGCGATCTTCCATCTGCTCATTCACTCCCCAGATGGTTACAACGGCTAGGGCGGGAGCAGGCCAATCCCAGGAGCCAGGAACTTCTTTCAGGTCTCCTATGTGGGTAGTAGGGACCCAAGCACCTGGGCCATCTTCCTCAGCTTTTCCCAGGACATTAGCAGGGAGCTGGATCAAAAGTGGAGCAGCCGGAACTTGAACTGGCACCCATTTGGGATGCCGGCTTTGAAGGCTGAGGCTTTACCCACAATGCCACAACGCTGGCTCCAAAGCATTTACAATGGTACAATCTAGGTAATGGCTTTGTCTCTCCCACTGCCTTCTTTACACAAGTCATTCAGATGTCTCAAAAATAAAATGAGAGGGACTGTGTGAAGTTAACAAATATTAAGCTATCCACAACTCTTATAGTTCATACCTGATGAGCTCGACAAATCAGGTCTAAATCATGACGATTCAGAAATTTACTGACTACATCAGCGCCAAAAGTGAAGGAAACACCACGGTCATTTTCTCCCCAGCCTTGCACGTCCTTGTCTGGGTCAGACCACAGTAAATCACAGAGCAAACCTTTAAAGAACAGAAATACAGCAATGAAAAAGAAAAAAAGGAAAAATAAAACACAAAAACTTCGACTAAAGGACATCTACATCACATCTCTTTTCCTGCCCTCTTACCCTTCAATAAACAATGGTAATTATTTGCCCCCAAGTATCTCAGCCTAGCTAACTCATTCAACAAGACTGCCTGGCCTCTTAAGAGAAGTACTGGAACCAGTCCTACAGAGAGGAAATCTGTACGACATGCTCTAAGTTCATTTTTTCTGAATTTTTACACACGAATAAATGATTGACTCAGTAGCATTTTTTTTCTTTTTTCAGGATATTCATTTATTTATTTATTATCTGAAAGGCAGTAAGAGAGAGAAGGAGAGACACAGAGATCTTCCATCTGCTGGTTCACTCCCCAAATGGCCGCAAAGACTGGGGCTGTGCCAGGCGTAAGCTGGGAGCTTCATCTGGGTCTCCCATTGAGTGCAAGAGCCTAAGGGCTTGGGCCAACCTCACTTGCCTTCCCAGGCACAACTGTAGGGAGCTGGGTTAGAAGTGGAGCAGCTGGGGCTCTAGCACTGCAGGCCACAGCTTTAACTTGCTGAGCCACAGTGCTGGCCCCTGTAGCATTTTTCATCCCTTCCTTATGGAGTTACGCTGTTACTGAGCACTATAATCTACTCCACTAGACTATTTATCCCCGAGCCCATAACACACCAGAGGTTTTCAGTAAGTCTTTATAAAAAGCTCATGGGGCTAGTATCCCCACATTTTTCTCTCTTCAGGACTGTCTTGGTTATTTTGACTCCTTTGTTCTTCCACATAAAGTTCAGAACCAGCTTGCTTAAGTCCATGAAAACTCAACTGTAATATCACTGGGATTGCATTTAACCTACGGACCAATCTGAGGAAAGAAAAATATCTTCTCCTTAGATCTGAAGGATTTAAAAGGAAAGTATGGTGGAACAAAATCAGACTAATCCTGAACTTTAGTAATGTTTTGGTCAAAAGAGGTCAGAACTGGGACTGGCACAGTGGCGTAGTAGGTTAATCCTCCGCCTGCGGTGCTGGCATCCCACATGGGTGCTGGTTCTAGTCCCGGCTGCTCCTCTTCCAACCCAGCTCTCTGCTATGGCCTGGGAAAGCAGCAGAAGACGGCCCAAGTCCTTGGGCCCCTGCACCCATGTGGGAGACTGGGAAGAAGCTCCTGGGTCCTGGCTTCAGATCAGCGCAGCTCCGGCCATTGTGGCCATTTGGGGAGTGAACCAATGGACAGAAGACCTTTCTCTCTCTCTCTCTCTCTCACGGTCTATAACTCTACCTCTCAAATAAAATAAATAAAAATCTTTAAATAAATAAATAAAAAAAAGAGGTCAGAACTAGAAATACTTATCTTAGCATCTTCAATAGATAAAGAGTAATGGAAATCTTAGAATTCAAACCACCTTGAAACCATAAAGTGAGAAGACCGGGGAATGAGCAAAGAAATAGTGAGGAGGAATGATCAAAATAAACAACAACAAAAACAATTGGCAAAGATTTCCTAAAAGGATAAAGAATTGTCTAGAAGTTGGAAATGGTTAAGTTTCAATGCCACAAATATATGGAGTAAGACAAAGAACAAATATAGGCCAATTATAGTAAATTATCAGACCTTAATGAAAGTAGATTCAATGGTTCAGGGTAGGATACTTAAGTAAAAGTTGAACTGTAGTGACATCAGGAGTGGACAATGAAATGGTGATATTAAATAATTTTTTAAGAATTACAATGGCTAATGAAGTTTTTAACCATTGGACCAAATGTCTGCCCCAGGGAAGGTGTTTTTAATACAATGAGATGGTTTAAGATTTTTAAAATTTATTATCTTTTATTCTTAAAAAAATTTAGTTATATTTATTTGAAAGACAAACAGATTATCTTTCATCTGTTGGTTTACTCTTCAAATGCCCAAAACAGCTGGGGCTAGTCCAGGCTAAAGCCAGGAGCTGGGAACTCAATTTGGGTCTACCACATGGGTGGCAGGATCCAAGCCCCAAGACCATCATCGGCTGCCTCCCAGAGTGCAACTTAGCAGGAAGCTGAAATCAGAAGCAGGGTCAGGACTCGAACCCAGGCACTTGAATAAGGAACATGGGCATCCTGGGTGATGTCTTAACCACTGCATCAAACTCCGTATTACAGCTTATCCTGAAAGATCTCCATAGGAGAATTATCTAAAATACAACAGAATTAATGGCAATGTATTAAATTTCCATCATCGATATTTCCTAAACTCCTGCTATTATGTTTTAAGGAATTCGCCAACACAAAAAATCCACTGGAATATGTAGTCTCAATTCATAAGCCCTTTCTGGTTGAAGCTCTTCACATATCTCCAGCACTCTTTAATGCTTCCCACTTTCCAGTCTGATCCTTGAGATGAAAGCAGTGAGCAGAAAGCCAAGATACTGCGGCCAGCATGGCAGTGAGCTAAGCTGCTGCCTACAATGCTGGCGTCCTATAACAGAGGGCTGGTTTGAGCTCTGGCTGCTCTATTTCCCATCTGCTCCCTACTGATGGTCTTGGGAAAGCAGCAGAGGACAGATCAAGTATTTAAGCCTCTGTCACTCACGTGAGAGACCCACCGGGATGGAGTTTTTAACTCCTAGCTTCAGCCTAGACATCCCAGCCTTGGAAATCATCTGGGGAGAGTGAACCAGCACACAGGAAAATGTTCTCTCTCTCCCTGTCTCTCAGCAACACTCTGCCTTTCAAATAAATCTTTAAAAACAAAAAAAAGGCACCAAGATACTAAGACTCTATAATTTCAGTGACAACCTGTAAAACCACAAAGTAGCTGGCTTCAAGATTTTTGAGTGTGGATGCATACAATATAAAATAATAACAGCAACAACAATCTGGAATTCCGCAACCTTAATGGAGTCAGATAAGAATTTCAGAGTCAAGATTCAATGTTTAAAGAACAAGCATTGAATTAATTTGGCTACTGTTTCAAAGATTACATTAATTTATAAATTAAATTTCTATGTGTTATACAGAACAAGATCAAAACTATTAACATTTCAGAAATTTCCCATTACGACATGCTGAAAACAGAAACCTTACATGTCACTCTCAAAACTGAACTGTACACAGAAACTTTAAACAGTGAATATATATTTTATACCTTATTTTAAGTACTGAGGTTGGCACTGTGGTATAGTGGATGAAAATGCCTTGTGACACCAGCATCCCATGTGGGGGCTGGTTCATGTCTTGGCTGCTCCACTTTCAATCCAGGTTCCTGATAATGGCCCAGGAAAAGCAGTGGAAGACGGCCAAAGTATTTGGGACCCTGTCACCCATGCATGAGACCTGGCATGAAGCTCTTGATTCCTGGCTTCGGCCTGGCCCAGTCCTGCCTGGTACAGCCATCTAGGGAGTGAACCAGTGAATAGAAGCTCTCTCTTTTTTTCTCTCTGCCCCTCTCATTCTCTCCCTCTACTGTACCTTTGGAAATAAATAAGTTTTAGGTACTAGTTTCTATTATATTGGGTCAAATATATTTTATAATTAAAATTAAAAGCCAGGGTGGGATGGGTGCAGTAGGTTAAGCTGCTACTTACAATGCCAGCATCCCATACTGAAGTGACAATTCCAATCCTGCTCCCTGCTAATGCACCTGGGAAGGCAGCAAATGATGGCCCAAGTTCTGGGTCCCTGTCACCCATATGGGAGACTAGAATGGAGTTCTGGAGTTCCTAGCTCGGGCTTTGACTTGGCCCAGCCCTGGCTGTTGCAGGCACCTGAGGAGTCAATCAGTGGATGGGACATCTCTTTCAAATAAAGAAGTTATGGCAAAAATCTCCGCTTTCTTACCTTTTATATTTGCCAAAAATCAGTTGTGTTACCTGAGAAGTTCTGGGGCAACTTATTACTACAATACAGTGTTAAGAGCAGGCTGACACCAGAGGATCTACACAGCTATTTCCAATGGTTAATATACAGTCATGAGGAGCATTCAAAGTGACATTACCAGACTTTCAGTACAGTGAGCAAAATAATTCAATGACACTTGAAAGAAAGCAATCCCAGGGATGGCACTGTGATGTAGTGGGTGATGCCAGCATCCCCTGAGTGCCAGTTTGAGTCCTGGCTGGTCCATTGTTGATCCAGTCCCTGTTAATGAACCTGGGAAAGCAGCAGAAGAAAGATGGCACAAATACTTGGGCCTCTGCCACTCATGTGGGAAACATGGCTGTAGTTCCAGGCTCCTGGCTTTGGTCTGGTCCAAGCCTGGCTTTTGGAGCCATTTAGGGAGTGAACCCGGGGATGGAAGCATTCATTCTCTCTCTCTCTCAAGTAAGAATCTTAAAAATAGAAGAGGGGGAAGGCAGTGCTGTGGCACTGTGGGTTAAAGCCCCAGCCCATTGTGCTGACATCCTATATGGGCACCAGTTAGTGTCCTGGCTGCTCAGCTTCCAATCCAGCTCCTTGCTAATGCACCTGGAAAGCAGTAGAAGATGGCCCAAGTCCTTGGGGCCCTGCACCCACATGGGAGACCTAGCAGAAGCTCCTGGCTTAGAATCAGCTCAGCTCTGGCAACTGTGTCCATTTGGGGAGTAAACCAGTGGATAGAAAACCTCTCTGTTTCTACATCTTTCAGTAACTCTTAAAATAAATTCCGCACTGGGTCATGAATAGTATTCAATGTTTATCCAACGAAACTTTATAGGTAATGGGAAACGAATTCACCCATAATCCACTCCAATACTTTAAAAAAAAAAGACTTACTTAATTATTTGAATGGCAGAGTTGCAGAGTTGCAGAGAGGCAGAGGCAGAGGCAGAGGCAGAGGCAGAGAAAGAGAAAGAGAGAAAGAGAAAGAGAGAAAGAGAGAAAGAGAGAAAGAGAGAGAAGTGTCTCCCATTTGCTGGTTCACTCCCAGGTCAGGAACCAGGAGCTTCTTCCAGGTGCAGGGGCCCAAAGATCTGGGCCATCTTCCACTGCTTTCCCAGGCCATAGCAAAGAGCTGGATCGGAAATGAAGCAGCCAGAACTCAAACTAGTACCCATGTGATGCCAACCCTGCAGGTGGTGGCTTTACCCACTATGCCACAGTGCTGGCCCCTCCAATACTTATTTAATGAATAATCAATTTCCTTTTAACAATAAGCAATCTTCTTATCAGTAACTAAAGTCCCCCCCATATGTATTTTGTTCACAATATGTAACAGGATTTCTGGATCCTATGTCATGCCTGAGAATCTCCATTGTTAACACATGTAAATTTGCTGGGAACTGATGAGTATAGTATGTATAAGGGTGTATCTGATTACACAAATAACACTGGGACAATCTATCCAAAAAGGTGAGCTCTTTTTTTTTTTTATTTGACAGGTAGAGTTACAGACAGTGAGAGGGAGAGACAGAGAGAAAGGTCTTCCTTCTGTTGGTTCACTCCCCAAATGGCTGCAACAGCCAGCGCTGCACCGATCTGAAGCCAGGAGTTAGGTGCTTCTTCCCGGTCTCCCATTCGGGTATAGGGGCCCAAGCATTTGGGCCATCCTCCACTGCCCTCCCGGGCTATAGCAGAGAACTGGATTGGAAGAGGAGCAACAGGGACTAGAACCTGGCACCCATACGGATGCAATGCTGTAGGCGGAGGATTAACCAAGTGAACCACGGCACCGGCCCGAGTCTCTTTTTTAAGATAAATTTTTTGGCAGGAAAAAGAGAAAGAGTAGTTTTGCTTATGTTAATGTTTTTAACAGTATGAACATGTGTAATATAATAAAAAATATATTTGGTCTTTGTAACTGTTCTGTCCTGGCTCCCAAAATTCTTGCAATTTCCTGAAAGATAGTAATGTCTTTTGTTATTCATAATGGGCTCCTTTCTACCACCAACTGAGCCTGTAGTAAAGAAGCAATTCAAGGCTTCAAGATAGAGCTATTCACCACAAAGACCAAACATCTGAGCAGACAGTTAGAATTTTCATACCTGTCTTTCCCCTCATTTATTGGTGATCATGGTGCTAAATATGAATTTCTATTAAAAACAACAACTCTTGGGGCCAGCACTGTGGCACAGCAGTTAAAGCTGCTGCTTGTGCCACCGGCATCCTGTAAGCGCACTGGTTCGAGTCTTGGCTGCTCCACTTCTGATCCAGCTCCCTGCTTTGGCCTGGGAAAGCAGTAGAAAACAGCCTAAGTCCTTGAGCACCTACATGGGAGACTCAGAAGAAGTTCCTGGCTCCTGGCTTTGGATTGGCACAACTCTGGCCATTGTGGCCATTTGGGGAAATGAACCAGTGGGTGGAAGACCTTTCTCTCTGTAATTCTACCTCTCAGATAAATAAATCTTCAAACAAACAAACAAAAAACTACTACTCCTGACTGTGATTTGGAGAGGTTCCAGTTCAGAGAGGGCATGGAGTTCTGGGCTAACATTTCCATCCCCAGTACCTTCCTCTACGTATAGCTTTCACTTGGCTATTCCTGAGTTATGTTTTTAATCACTTTTTTTATTATGATTTTTTAAAGCATTATTTTATTTATTTGAAAAAGTTACATAGAGAGAGGAGGAGAGGCAGAGAGGTCTTCCATTCTGCTGGTTCACTCCCCTAATGACTGCAATGGCCAGAGAGGGGCTGATTCAAAGCCAAGAGCCAAGGGCTTCCTCCAGGTCTCCTATGCGGGTGCAGGGGCCCAAGGACTTGGGCCATCTTCTACTGCTTCCCAGGCCATAGCAGAGAGTAGGAGCAGAAGAGGAGCAGCCAGGACTCAAACCGGAGCCCATATGGGTTGCCGGCACTGCAGGCTGGGGCTTTAACCTGCTATGCCACAGCACCAGCCCCCCCCCCTTTTTTTTTTTTAATATTTTATTTTATTTGAAAGAGTCTCAAAGAGAGAAGGAGGGGCAAAGGAGAAAGATCGATCTCCTATCCGTTGGTTTACTTCCCAAATGGACGCAAATGGCTGAGGCTGGGCAAGGCCAAAGTCAGTATCCAGGAGCTTCACCCATGTCTCCCATGTGGGTAGAAGGGCCCAAGCACTTAGGGCACTCTCCACTGCCTTCCCAGGCGCATTAGCAGGGAGATGGATCAGATGTGGAGCAACCGGGACTTCAACTGGCACTCATATGGGATGCTGGCACTGTAGGTATGGGGCTTTACATGCTAGGCCATAGCACTGGCCCCAAGTTACATCCTTTGTAACAAATGAATAAATGTGGGTAAATCACCAAGGAGGGGGTTGTGAAACCTCCCCACTTGTAGGTGGCTGGGCAGATCTTACTTGTATCAGTAATGTAGAATGGAGCCTTTAGTCTGAGCACTCTGTGGTAATTTCAGGAGCCAGTGTCAGATTTGAATCAGACACTTACCTAGTGTCAGAATTGGTTGTTGTGTGGAAAAAGCACACATATTTGGTATCAGAAAACACCACAAAGAAAGTACTGATTTTTAGGCAAAAGGAAGCAAAGCAACCTGCCTATACATAATGACATTTATGTTATAAATGTCATGATTAGATACTTCAGAATATATGCTAGTACTGAAATAGGAGTAATAACATTTACAAAAACTTATTTTCACTTTATTTAAAAGTAGAGATTTCCCATTCACTCCCCAGATGCCTGTGTGTGCTGGGGCTGGGCCTGGCTAAAGCCAGGAGCCAGAACTTAATGCAGGTTTCCCACACAAATAGCAGAGACTCAAGCAGTTGAACCATCATCTGCTGCTTCCTGGGTGCACATTAGTGGGAAGCTGGATCAGAAGTAAGGAAGGGCCAGTGCTGTGGCCTAGTGGGTAAAGCCGCCGCCTGCAGTGCCGGTAACCCATATGGGTGTCGGTTCGTGTCCTGGCTGCTCCACTTCCGATCCAGCTCTCTGCTATGGCCTGGGAAAGCAGCGGAAGATGGCCCAAGTCCTTGGACCCCTGCATCCACATGGGAGACCCAGAAGAAGCTCCTGGCTTCAGATTGGCCCAACTCTGGCCATCAGGGAAAGAACCAGTGGATGTAACACTTCTCTCTCTCTCTCTCTCTGCCTCTGCCTCTCAAATAAGTAAGTCTTAAAAAGAAAAAAAAAAAAAGATGCTTAAAAAAAAAAAAAAAAGGCAAAGAAGCTGCAACTCAAACTAAGCACTCTGATATAAGATACAGGTGTCCCAACCAGCATCTTAACTGCTACACCAAATGCCTGCCCCAGGGAAAAACATTTTAAAGCCAATAGAAAGGTCAGGGTAAGTGACAGCTGTGTCTACTATTTACATACAAAATTACATCAGGATTCACTGTTATCAATTCACATTTTATCTTCAACCAGAATGTATTGCCCTCCCCCCTCTTTTGACAGGCAGAGTTAAACAGTGAGAGAGAGAAAGACAGAGAGAAAGGTCTTCCTTCCGTTGGTTCACCCCCCAAATGGCCGCTACAGCCGGCGCTCTTTGCCGATCTGAAGCCAGGAGCCAGGTGCTTCTTCCTGGTCTCCCATGCGGGTGCAGGGCCCAAGCACTTGGGCCATCCTCCACTGTCTTCCCAGGCCACAGAAGAGAGCTGGACTGGAAGAGGAGCAACCGGGACAGAACCAGCGCCCCAACTGGGACTAGAACTCAGAGTGCCGGTGCCGCAGGACGAGGATTATCCTAGTGAGCCGTGGTGCCGGCCCTGCCTATTATTTTGACTTGCTTAGCCAACTTAAGAGACAGTTTTACTGTCTAAATAGCCAATTTTCATTTTTTCATGTATTTTGC
The DNA here is from genome assembly GCF_964237555.1 of Oryctolagus cuniculus. NCBI lineage: Eukaryota > Metazoa > Chordata > Mammalia > Lagomorpha > Leporidae > Oryctolagus > Oryctolagus cuniculus. The sequence goes on from NC_091433.1 coordinate 174,177,399, forward strand.
AGAATTTCATAAAATCAGCCACATCTCTAGAAACTTAAGAGCTCTTAAACTCTAAAGACAGATACTGAAAATAATGGAGAACTAGTAGATAATTTTTTTTTATTTTATTTATTTTTTTTGACAGGCAGAGTGGACAGTGAGAGAGAGACAGAGAGAAAGGTCTTCCTTTGCCGTTGGTTCACCCTCCAATGGCCGCTGCGGCCAGCGCGCTGTGGCCGGCGCACCGCACTGATCCGATGGCAGGAGCCAGGTGCTCCTCCTGGTCTCCCATGGGGTGCAGGGCCCAAGGACTTGGGCCATCCTCCACTGCACTCCCGGGCCACAGCAGAGAGCTGGCCTGGAAGAGGGGCAACCGGGACAGAATCCGGCGCCCCGACCGGGACTAGAACCCGGTGTGCTGGCGCCGCAAGGTGGAGGATTAACCTAGTCAGCCGTGGCGCCGGCCAATAGTAGATAATTTTTAAAGAAGGTAATTATATTCTTTGCTAAGAAACAGAATAATTTTAAAAACGTTTGGACAAATCCAACAGTTTTTTTTAAAGATATAATCATGCCAATATGAACGAAAGAATTAAAAAATAGAAAGGTAAAGGGAATCAACAGCAAGATCTTTTTTTGTGATAAAATAAGTTTAACAGAACCCTATTATGGTTGCACATAAAACCTCACAGTTCCATGTTTTGTGGAATAATTAGCACAAAGTGAAATACAATACTGCAAATAAAGTAATAGAGTTAGTTGGTTTACTATACAAGGGGCTCTATTATATATATTAGATGAATCAATCTTATTTCCACTAAAGATAATTAAGCTGAAATACATTAACACATAAAAATAATTAAATTTCTCTCTATACTTACCTGTATCAGGGACATCAGTGGGTCTCATAATTCTCCGAATCTGCTCCATAGATTGTAGGTCTGGTGACAGTCCTACAAATAAACAGATGAGACTTAGTCTTCATATCTATAAAATTTCAAGTCAATAAAAAAGTATTTGATCAACACAGATTCACTACATGAAATTAAAATCCTCAGAAGTGGTCTTTTTAATGTCATCTTAAGAGATCATTTATTGAACTTTTATGAATTCCCCTATACTGTATCATGATTACATCACCCTCTCCATTTTTCCCTACCAGGGAAATGATATCCCCTTATATTTCAGAAGATTTTCCACAGATGGGAGCTACAGCAATCTTTCTGTCCAATCATTCCCTGCCCTTCACAGGAACATGCCCAGTTACAAACTTTCCCACCGCTACTGTCATTTCTCACCACCTGATCTAAAAATTTTTACTTCCAAGTTAAAATGCTTCGGTTGGTCCTCTAAGCCATTCTCACATCCCACTTAAACTGGCTCACTACCTTCATCAAAGTACAAATTCTTAGCCACAAAGATAAAGAAGAAAGCACATAAAAACACTTTGCAATCTTTAAAGTGGTACATTAAAATGTAAGCTTTTATTTCCTTTTGTTAGGTAATCCAACTATCATCACAAGGAGCAGAACTAAACATTATTTCATAAAGCTGTATTTCTATTCTTAGCTATACTGTATAAGAACTACAATTCCTCTGGTGTTTAATATATACTGAAAAACAAGTTTCCATTTATATGGTGAATTATGTTGTCAGAAAATGAGCCACTAGGGGCCAGCGCTGTGGTGCAGCGGGTTAATGCCCCGGCCTGAAGTGCTGGCATCCTATATGGGAGGCTGGTTCTAGTCCTGGCTGCTCCACTTCCGATCCAGCTCTCTGCTGTGGCCTGGGAAAGTAGTAGAAAATGGCCCAAGTCCTTGGGCCCTTGCACCTAGGTAGGAGACCTGGAGGAGGCTCCTGGCTCCTGACTTCAGATCGGTGCAGCTTCAGCTGTTGCAGCCAGTTGGGGAGCGAACCAGTGAATGGAATACCTCTCTCTCTCTGCCTCTCCTCTCTCTGTGTAACTCTTTCAAATAAATCTTAAAAAAAAAAAAAAAGAGAAAGAAAATGAGCCACTTATTAGCTCAGATGTAGGTAAATGCATCTAACCTTTCCATGTTTCTCCATTTGAATTCTTCCTGTATGTTGATAAAAATCTAATTTTCTTACGTTATTTCCATTAATTTCTAATAACCCAAAACAATTATTAGAGCATTCATCAATTTCCTTTGCTCAGTATTCAATTCTCTATATATGACAGTCAATTCTTGCATGTTCCTAAAACTGCACAACATACGAAGATTGTCTCAAGTCCCTTTTAATGCTCCAAAGTCTATTTTTCCCCTAAAACCCATGCTTCCATCAATATTTGTCCAACAATTCTCCTTTTTTGGACTTTTCAATAATTATTTTCTCTAGAAGTACCAACATAATCAAGTCTCTTATTAGTCATATCTGTTTCTGTTTCATACATCTATTTTATTAGCAGATTTTTAAATTCATTAAGATTATCAGATCACATACTATACATATTTGCAAGGCATCTAGCCAACTGCTAACTTTTATGTCTTCAATTTTTTTTCCCACAAATCATACAGAACTTACCATTGTATGAAAAGTTATTTTTAGGAATAAAGCAGACACATTGCATGAAGCCAACTCTTGACAAATGTTAAGATATGTATCAATCACATCTGGATGCTGATGAAAGATTTTGTTATAGGCAGGAAATGAGCCTCTCATTTTAGTATTTTTAATAATAGCAAAAGTTTTAATCACTTGAGTTCTCATAAAAGCACTGCTTTGTTTCCCCACAGCATCTTATTGTAGACCTTTTCTGAATAACAGTAAGGCAAATTCATTAAAAATTTACTGGTCTACCTCCATGACAACAGAAGATCTTCTCATCCACAATGGCAGCTATAGGCAGACAGTTAAAGCAGTCAGTGAAGGTCTTCCACAATTTAATATTAAACCTTCGCTTGCCTATAAAAAGAACAAGCAGACAGAATTTTAAAAAATATAAAACTGTTTATATTGGTTATTTAAATCCACATTATGATTTTAATTTCCTTTATGCTTATTGAGCACTTCATTTTTTATGTGTTATTTGTATACTTTAGAAAAAGTAATAGATAAAAAATATTCAGCACCTTCAGTAAAGTTGCAAGTAATTTCAAAGACTGTGCTAGGTGTTTTATGAGACAAATATATTAAACAATTTTGTCTTTTAAAGATCAGTGTAATATAGCAACTTTGAAATAGTTTAACAGGCTAGCAGCTCACTTTGAGTTTAACACCTAGCCAAATAAGCCAACAGAAGCAAAAGGGTTGCTTCCCTCTGAAGACTTTGTTTTTTAACTCTAATGCCTTGAGCAACTACAGCTTACTGCCAAGAAAGAAAATTTCGAAGTGCTCAACTGGTCGTCGCTTTTGAGCAAATTACAATTTGGCACTAGAACAAGTATAAATAAGGATACGAAGTCTGTAATTTTTCTGTAGCCTAGCATAAACAGCTATACCTTTACAGAGTTACTCTTAAATTTGCCAAGTTGCAACTAAGCCAGGAAAAACATATAAATACTAATTCTCTATGCTTCTACGCTATAGCCCATCTCTTAACTCAAAGCTCTGTTTACAAGCTGCTCTCCCATACTTAATGTCACTTAATGTCATTTCTATACAAGAGTATTCAGAACCTTATTTTATTCTTTTTTTTTTTTTTTTTAAGATTTATTTATAGGGCTGGTGCTGTAGCGTAGTAGGTAAAGCCACTACGTGCAGTGTTGTTATTCCCATATGGGTGCCAGCTGGGAGTCCTGGATGCTCCACTTCCAGCTCCCAGCTAACATACATGGGAAAGTAGTGGAGGACAGAGGATGGAGGATGGAGGACTGAGGGTGGCACAGGTTCTTGGGCCCCTGTACCCACATGGGAGAGCCAGATGAAGCTCCTGGTTCCTGACTTCAGACTGGCCCAGCTCTGGTTGTTGCAGCCATTTGGGGAGTGGGGAGTGAACCAGTGGATCGAAGATCTCTCTGACTCTTCCTCTCTAACTCGGCCTTTCAAATAAATAAATAAATCTTGAAAAAAAAAAAAAAGTTGTTTATTTGAAAATCAGAGTTACAGAGAAAAAAGAGATAGAGATATTGCATCTGCTGGTTCATTCCTTGCATGGCTGCAACAGCTGGGACTGGGCCAAGCTGAAGTCAGGACCTTCTTCCTGGTCTCCTACATGGGTATGGTGGCCCATCTTCTACTGCTTTTCCCAGGCCATTAGTAGGGAGATAGATCAGAAGTGGAGCAGCAGGGACTTGAATTGGTGCTCCTATGGGATGCCACAATCACAAGTGGTGGCTCTACCTGCTCCGCCACAATGCCAGCCGCCCCTCCTTAGTTTAGTCTTTAGTTTGATGTACCGTTGGCCCCCTGAATCCATACCTGAGGGCTCCATAACCACAGATTCAATCAACCATAAATGGAAACAAAAACAAAAACAATCTATGTCAGTTACTGTCATTATTCCCTAAATAATACAGTGTAGTAACTGATAACAGAGCACTGACACTATATAAGTAATTTAGAGATGACTTAAAGTATACAGGAGAACGTGCATAAGTTATATGCAAATCCCATAAACAAAGATCTTAAGTATCCACAGATTTTGGCATGTTTCCTGGAGGTTCTAGAACTAGTCTCCCAGAGTTACTGAGGGACACTGTATTCCAACTCACTCACTCTGAGCTACTGGTGTGTTTTAAGCAATTTAAGCTGTATTTATTACATTTCAGAAATAAAAATGCAATATAAAATCAGATACAGAATCATTCCCACTGGGGTATAAGTGTTACAAGAACAGGTAAGTTTTACATTCTGATGCATTCCCGGCGTTTAGTGAGAAGAGTGACTAACATACATAACACATTCTCAAAGTTTTGTCAAATCATTATATGAATTAAGGAGATACAAATTTGAGAAGAATTTAAGGATGGAAAAAAGTAAAAGAAGATTATAATGGCAAATTCAGGAGTAAAAAATAAATTCAATTTCAAAATAACTGATTCTAAATGTTAATTAGTGAATTAACACACTTGTTCCCATACTTAATCTAACAAAACCGCAAGACCAAATGTATATTTAGAAATTCAGTAATAACACTTAGAAACACTATTACACAATAGTAAATCTGTGTTTTCCTATTGATAAAATATAATAAAATATGGATAACCCAAAATATTCAGTATCCTGGTATTTCTAGATCTGTACATATAGATTAAAATTCTAATAATAAACCAGTTCCACCGAACTTTTCAATAGTTCTTATGACACATTATCATTACTATTATTTTTTAAAGATTTATTTATTTATTTGAAAGAGTTACACAGGGGAGGGAGGGGCAGGGGAGAGAGGGGGAGAGAGAGAGAGAGAGAAAGGTCTTCTATTCACTGGTTCATTCCCCAATTGGCCATGAATGCTGCAGTTGCGCTGATGCAAAGCCAGGAGCCAGGAGCTTCTTCTGGGTCTCCCACATGGGTGCAGCGACCCAACAATTTGGCCATCTTCTACTGCTTTCCCAGGCCATAGCAGAGAGCTGGATCAGAAGAGGAGCAGCTGGGACTCAAACCGGTGCCCATATGGGATGCTGGCACTGCAAGTGGCGGCTTTACTCTACATCACAGTGCCAGCCCCCCAACACATTCTTATTAAGGGCTTCTGATACACCACAAGAATGCAGGGAATTAAAACTCTAACTGATGCTGGAAAACCAGAAGCCACTATTTACAGTGACCTCTGTTTCACTTGATATTTTAGTAGAAAAACTAATTAAAAGAGGAACTCTCCAGACTAGGATGCTGTTGTCAGTCTAAAACAACATGACGAAGAAGTGCTCAAGGAATCAATTTAATTAGTAACGTTTTTCAGCTGCAGATTCCTCCACCCATGTGGGAACCCGGAACAAACTCCTGGCTTCACATCAGCCCAGCTCTGGACGTTGTAGCCATCTGGGGAGTGAACCAGTGGATGGAAGATTTCTGTCTCTGCCTCTCTCTCTTTCTCTGGATCTCTTTTGCCTTTAATAAATAAATCTTAAAAAAAAAATACTGAATTAAAAAACCCCTTTGACTAGAAAACTATTATGAAATGTTTTCATTAATTAAATAATTTTTATTTTCACTTACATTCATCATAGAATCCATAAATGCGATTGATGCTAGCACACTCATGGTTTCCTCTTAAGAGAAAGAAGTTCTCTGGATATTTGATTTTGTAAGCCAATAGCAAACAAATGGTTTCCAAAGACTGTTTTCCTCTATCCACATAATCTCCTAAGAAAAGATAGTTGGCTTCTGGTGGGAAACCTCCATACTCAAATAATCTCAGTAAATCTGTATACTGTCCATGAATATCTCCTAAAAAATAGAAAAAGTCAGTTTTAGAGAAATTGATGACTAAACAGCTTCTACTAAAACTTGCTGTTAATGTAAGCAGTTGCGAGTGTTCAGGACCTTATGCAATCCCCTCCCCTGGAGTGAGGGTTACACCTAGTGACTTGTTACTAATACGATGTAGCAAAAGTCAGATGGGCTGTCACTTTCAAGATAAGGTTAAAAGACTGTGACTTCTGTCTTGCTGGCACTCTCTCACCTTCTTCAGTGCTCACTGCGAAAGCCAACTGCTTCACCTGCAAAGAAGGTGGCCTCTGGCCAGTACTCATTTTGAAGAGGTTCTCAGTCCATTCAGGGCATGAGAAACTGAATCCTTCCACGGCTGAGCCTTCAGATAGATGACTACAGCCCCAGATTACGCTTTGACTAGACAAAGTGTGACAGCCCCAGAACTAGAGGACACAGATAAGCTGTGCCTGAATTCCTGACCCTCAGAAACTTGAGAATGGTAAACTAATGTTGCTGTAAGCCAGTTTTAGGGATAATTTGTCAATATAATAATAATATAAATAATAAAACAATCATATATAATGTAATTATACTTAGCAAGAATAATAAAAATAATAATATAATAGATTACACAGGTACTCTTAGCATTTTAGTGGCTTAGGGCACTTTGTTAACAAACACAGGAAAAATGGCAAGACTTTAGGAATATGTACTATAAGTAACTATTACCTTGAAGTTATTTTCATATTAAAAATTCTAAAGAAAAGTACCACAGACACTCTCTAACTTATGACAGTTAAATCTATGATTCTTCCATTTCATGGTGGCATAAAAATGATATATATTCAGTAGAAATCATACTTTAATTTTCATCTTTTCCTGATAGTGATACATGGTCTGATACTCTCTTGGCATGTTGGGCAGTGGCACTCAGCCCTGGCTCTTGGTCAGCCACAAGACCATGAGGGTAATAAACTGATACTATACAGCAGGGGTAGGGAGCCTTTTTTCTGCCAAGGGTCACTTGGGTATTTATAACATCATTCACAGACCATACAAAATTATCAATTTACACTGGCATCATTTAAATTCTTAGAAAGGATCGATCATTTCCAAAAAGTCTAAACTACTACCTCTTGAAGGTGATATTCAATAAATATTTGCCTTAGCTAATATCTCTATTATTTGCATGGTGCTGTACAAAGGAGTACCAAGCAAATGATTTAATAAGCCACATGAATAAAAGGAAATGAGAAATATTTAAAGACACACTGAGCATCTGCAGATTACATGGTATGAATACAGATCACTGAGAATCATGCAGAAGACTTTGAGTAAAAGTTGATGATAAGTCCAAAAGCTATCTATAAACACTAATAACTGAAGAACACCTAATTATCAAATCAAAAGCCAGCATGATACATTATTTATATCATTTTGCACTGTCATGTGAACTACAGAAAAATGTTACTTTCCATGCAACAATTTTTCTGATCATCAACTCAACTTACAAACTTTTGCTTCTGGTCAACACCATACGACTTAAAAAAAAAAAAAAAGAAATTGTGAAATAATCTAGTATTCAAAATAAATTTAACCATCACAACAAAGTTAGAAGACCACAGATATTACTATATTGACCACCAAAATTTGTATCTATGCTTTCTAGCCAGTGTACTGGAATGGCTATTTCTCCATACCCTTGACAATAGTAAACACTAATCCTTGATTTTTTTTTTTTCTGTAATCTGATAAAGTTGGGGACTTACTTTAAATTGCATTTCAGTCATTCCTGGAGAGGATGAGGACCTTACATTTACTGGTCACTTGAATTTCTTCTAAGAGCTAACACTTCTTCATTTTGTAATGTATTATCTTTTTCTTACTTATTTCTAAGAACTCATATATTATGAACAGCAAACTTTTCATCAGTTATATATGTGGCAAACACTTGTTTTATATAACAAAATGTCATTCTTACGGAAGTTTAATGTTTATAATTTTATTTAATATATCGATCTCTTTTATATAAACTGTGACTCAGAAGAGTTGTTTCCAACTTTACCCATTTACATACCACAAATTTTCAGTGGTGCTTCCAATTCCAAGAGAATAGGCTGGCTGAGGAAGATCTCCCGAGACTTGATACAAAGGCCCCGCACTTCCGCTTCAGTCATCTGCACAATCTTTCCTGGACGACATCCTCGTACTGAAAAACAACAAATATGCTGGTCAGTTTTCTAAAACTTACCCATAAAACAATAATTCTTTAAGAAGAGCTCATTTTAAAGTAGAAAAATCACACAGGCATCAAATTATTCTGTTGGGTCCTAAAACAAACATTCAAGTTATTCCAATGACTTCTGGCTTCTATCTCCACTGTTGCTGGTCCTTGATGATGCTCCTCAAGTCTGCTGTCGATGAAATACAGTCCTCATCTTTGCTCTCCAATGGCCAACTGGTCCAATAGTCCTGGAGACCTAAAAGGTTCCAAGGACAACACCCTTGAGGGTCTGGCCTACTATTCCACCAAAACAAATCTTCAAAGTAGGAGGCTAGTATAATTTTTCTAAGACACCAACAGCTATGAAGAAAGGGAAATTAAAAACTTCCTTTAGGGGCTGGCGCTGTGGCTTAGCAGGTAAAGCTGCCACCTGCAGTGCCAGCATCCCATATGGGCACCAGTGACAACAATCCCATGAGGCCTGGCTGCTCCAGCTCTCTGCTATGGCCCGGGAAAGCAGTACAAGATGGCCCAAGTCCTTGGGCCCCTGCACCCGCGTGGGAGACCTGGAAGAAGCTCCTGGCTCTGGATTGGCCCAGTTCTGGCCACTGCGATCATTTGGGGAGTAACCAGCGGATGGAAGATCTCTCTCTTTCTCTCTGCCTCTGCCTCTCTGTAACTGTGCCTTTCAAATAAATACATAAATCTTTTAAAAAAAATTCCTTTAATAAAATCAGCAGTCTTGGACAGCGCCGTGGATCACTAGGCTAATCCTCCGCCTGTGGCGCCAGCACTTCAGGTTTGAGTCCCAGTTTGGGGTGCCGGATTCTGTCCCGGTTGCTCCTCTTCCAGTCCAGCTCTTTGCTGTGGCATGGGAAGGCAGTGGAGGACTGCCCAAGTGCTTGGGCCCTGCACTTGCATGGGAGACCAGGAGGAAGCACCTGGCTCCTGGCTTCAGATTGGCGCAGCACGCCGGCCTTGGCGGCCAACCAACTGAAGGAAGACCTTTCTCTCTGTCTCTCTTCCTCACTGTCTAACTCTGCCTGTCCAAAAATAAAAAATAAATAAAAAAAATAAATCAGTAGTCTCAAGAACTTTGGCAATTACCACCCCCATTTTCTGATCGCCACAAATACTTAAAAAGTGGAAGATATTTATTAAATGTTATTATATTCATAATAAGGCATTTTAGGAAAACCTCTAAATGCTATTTAAATGGAATAAAGCATTTTTCACATGAATGAGCAATAAAAATTCATAAATACGATTTTCAGTAACTTCTGGGATGAGGTAGAGTAGGAGAGTGAGTGGGGAGAGGGGAGTCCCTGATTTGCCCAATGAACTGAACTTGTATTCATCATTATCTTCACTGTTTTCCCTTTAATCTTTAAATACACTGGTAAGCTCTCAATTAGGCTTAATTGAAAAGATACATAAAGAACACAGATTATCTTTCTACAGCCCCTACTACTTCCCACTTACAACTAAGTCCACACATTTCTTGCTAAAAATCACAGATTATTTTGTAAGGTCAACAAGAAAGGCTTATAGGAGAAAAAAAGTCACAGGAGATGAAAGAAGAAACAAACAACATTCAAGTATGTGCTACCAAATATGCCAGTTAATAACTATCCCTGAAATTCAAGACAATGATCAGCAAAACCACTATTATGGGAACTTAACACAGCTCCCAAACATTAATTATCCACTTCTGATGCATATCTGGGCTTTTATAATACCTTCAATTAAGTATCTAGACTACTCACTTAGATTGAGGAACAATTCTTAATCTTGACACCAGGGTTTTTTCTAAAGACAAATTTATTTGAAAGGTGTCAGCACTGTGGCTTAGTGAACTATGCTGCCACCTGCAACACTGGTATCCCATATTGGAGCACTGGTTCAAGTCCTGACTGCTCTATTTCTCATCCAGCTCCCTGTTAATGTGTTTGGGAAGGCAGTGGAAGATGGCCCAAGTACCGGGACCCTTGCCGCCACATGAGACCCAGACAGAGCTCTGGGCTCCTGGCCTCAGCCTGGAACACACCCAGCCATTGTGGCTATTTGGGGAAAGAACCAGCAGATGGAGGATATTTCCTCCATCCCCTACAACCTCATGTGCAGGCAATCACTGCCTTTCAAATAAATTAATTTTAAAAATTTTATTTGAAAGGCAGAGAAACAGCTAATCCATTTGGCCCTTATAAAAATTTTTCACAATTTATGTTGTGATTTGATAGTAATAAAACCCTGGGTGGGTCACCAAAATTTGGATATAACTTAATCCAATCATTATGAAGCCAAAGACAGGTATGGGTCACTTTAATGTGCCAATTCAAAGTGTCTAAATTACAGCAGTCAATCTTTTACCACATATTTATTTTCTCTGTAAATTACATGTCTACATAATTCCCAAGTAACTGTAACATTCTAAATTGCTATAAAAATGTTTCAACTTATCAGTAATGCCAATCCAGAGAAACTAAAAATTTACCAAAAACCAAAATCATACCACAAAAAAATCCTACATTTCCCTGATTCTAAGATGCAGTTTGGGAGGATAAATAGATACCCAGGACAATTCAGCTGTCCTCTAATTCAAAGACTTGCTCCCTTATGAACTCCCAGATTTCCAAGAACCCTTCTTATATAAAATACTACCATTCAGATGAAGATACAGAAGGCTTCCAGCAACCCTGAAGACTCCTGTGTAAACTAACCAATGACATTCTGCCCAGGTTACTATTCTTATTTCTTTCACTATCAATTAACTTTCCTTGCTTTTGAATTTCAGATAAATAGAAAAAGTGTGTACAAACACACACAAACCCTAAGAAAATGTGGAAAATAAGTACTATGAAAAAATCATATATGGATTTCAATTTTTTTTGCATAAAATAAACTTATCTTTTATCTCTATTTTCCATGAACTTTTGCGTTCTGATTTGCTTGTAAATTTGAGGAAAAGAGACAGAAAGAGAGCTCCCATCCCCTGGTTCACTCCTCACATGCCCACCAATGCCCAAGACTGGGCCAGGCAGAAGCTGGAAGCCAGGAATTGAATTGAAATCATGACTTGAAACCAGGTATTGGATGTGGATGTGGGCATCCTATTCACTACGTTAAATGCCTGCCTTTTAATGTGCTTAACAAACCACCTGGCTATCCTTTTACGGACAAGCTCATTTTGAACTGTCCGTCCATTTTTGAACACTGGGTTATCTTTTTTCTGTCTCTTAATGCTGTCTTGCGATGAACAGATAGCTATTAATGAATTTAAATCCAAAATAACCTCAACTAAATTTAATCAATCTTTTCTTTCTTTGGTTATATTTTTAAAAACTTCATTTTATAAGCAAGGCAAACAGCACCTCTTCTATCAGCTGGCTCATTCCTCAAATGCCTGTAACAATTGAGGCAAGGGCCGGCACCACGGCTCACTAGGCTAATCCTCCGCCTGCAGCACCGGCACTCCGGGTTCTAGTACCGGTTCTGGACCCTCTTCCAGTCCAGCTCTCCTCTATGGCCCGGGGAAGGCAGTGGAGGATGGCCCAAGTGCTTGGGCCCTGCACCCGTATGGGAGACCAGGAGGAAGCACCTGGCTCCTGGCTTCAGGTCGGTGCAGCTCGCCGGCTGTAGCGGCCTTTTGGGGAGTAAACTAACAGAAGGAAGACCTCTCTCTCTAACTCTGTCAAAAAAACCAAAACACATTGAGGCTGGGCCAGGCCAAAGCCAGGAACTCAATTCAGGTCTCTTATGTGGGTGTCAGGGACCCAGGTCATCACCTGCTGCACCCTAGATGCAGGCAGCTGGAATCAGAAATGGAGCCCAGCACTGGAACCCAGACACCCCAGTATTTGTCTTTTTATTTTTCTTTAAAGATTTATTTATGGGGGCCAGCGCTAAGGCGCAGCAGGTTAAAACCCTGGCCTGAAGCACTGGCATCTGATATGAGTACCAGTTCAAGTCCTGGCTGCTTCACTTCTGATCCAGCTCTTCGCTATGGCCTGGGAAAGCAGAAAATGGCCCAAGTCCTTGGGCCCCTGCACCTGCATGGGAGACCCAGAAGAAGCTCCTGGCTCCTGGCTTTGTATCGGTGCAGCTCCAGCCCTTGTGGCCATCTGGGGAGTGAACCAGAGGATGGAAGAACCCCACCCTCTGCCTCTCTTCTCTCTGTGTAACTCTTTCAAATAAATCAATAAATTTTTTATTAATTTATTGAAAGAGTTACACAGAGAGGAGGAGAGGCAGAGAGAGAGAGAGAGAGAGAGAGAGAGAAAGAGAGAAAGAGAGAAAGAGAGAGAGAGAGAGAGGTCTTCCATCTCCTGGTTCACTCCCCAGCTGGCTGCAAAGGCCAGAGCTGTGCCGATCTGAAGCCAGGAGCCAGGAGCTTCTTTCAGGTCTCCCACGCAGGTGCAGGGGCCAAGGACTTGGGCCATCTTCTACAGCTTTCCCAGGCCATAGCAGAGAGCTGGATCGGAAATGGAGCAGCCGGTACTTGAATTGGTGCCCATATGGGATGCCGGCACTGCAGGTGGCAGCTTAACCTGCTACACCACAGTGCCCAGCCCTCCAGGGTTTCCTACAGGTGTGTCCTAAGCAGCACTTAACAGTTGCACAAAAACACTTGTCCTGCCTTGTACGGGTTTTAACTGGAGATAAATAAGTATCAGAAGAACTGACATTTTAACAATTTTAAGTCTTCAAATCTATCATGATTTCTCCTTTTATTTGTCATTTCCCTCAGCAATTTATCACAGTTTTCAGTGTGGATGTCTTAAACATTTTTCAAATTGATTTTGGGGCTGCTATTGTAAATCTATGTTTTCCTATTTCATTCCCAATTGTGTGATGTTAATATACAGAAATATAATTTGGCGCAGGCAATTGGTAAAGCAGTTAAGTTGCCATCTGGGATACCTGCATCCCATACCAGAGTGCCTGGTTCAAGTTCTGGCTCCTCCACTTCCCACCCAGCTTCCTATTAATGTGCTTCCTGGGAAGAAGTAGATGACGGTTCAGGTACTGGGGATCAGGACACCACATGGGAAATCAGCAAATGGAAGGTCTCTTTCAAATAAAATGAGAAAAATGGGGCCAGTGCTGTGGCGTAGCAGGCAAGGCCTCCAACTGTTGTACTGACATCCCATATAGGTGCCCGTTTGAGGCCTGGCCACTCCACTTCTGAATCAGCTCTCTGCTTGGCCTGGGAAAGCAACAGAAGATGGCCCAAGTACTTGGGCCCCTGTACCAGTGTGGGAGATGCAGAGGAAGCTCCTGGCTCCTGGCTTCGGATTGGCCCAGTTCTGGCCGTTGCAGCCATTTGGGGCACGAACCAGTTAATGAAAGACCTCTCTCTCTGCCTCTCTATAACGTTGCCTTTCAAATAAATAAATCTTTTTTAAAAAATGAAAATAAGAAAAAATGTCTTATAAACAAGTGGTTTGCAAATACTGATTTTTTTTTTTTTTTTTTTTGACAGGCAGAGTTGACAGTGAGAGACAGAGAGAAAGGTCTTCCTTTTCTGTTGGTTCACCCTCCAATGGCCGCCGCGGCCGGCCAAACACACTGATCCAAAGCCAGGAGCCAGGTGCTTCTCTTGGTCTCCCATGCAGGTGCAGGGCCCAAGGACCTGGGCCATCCTCCACTGCACTCCCAGGCCATAGCAGAGAGCTGGACTGGAAGAGGAACGACCGGGTCAGAATCTGGCACCCTGACCGGGATAGAACCTGGTGTGCCGGGCAGAGGATTAGCCTATTGAGCCGTGGCACTGGCCACAAATACTGATTTTGTAACATAATCTAATATTTTGTAGATTCCTTTACATTTTCCAACTATACAACTGTTTTACTCATGAAAACAGCTCTACTTCTTTCCTAATATTTTTAACTTTTATTTTTCTTCCTCATTGAATTGGTGAGGACATCTAAGACAATGCTGAGTAGCAATGGCACTAGTGGCTTTACCTGTCTTGTTCCTGAATTGGAGGGTAAGGCACCCAATATTTTAGAACTAAGTATGACAGATACCAGCTGTGTTCATCTTGGCATGTTGAGGAAATTACCTCCTATTACTAGTTTACTAAGAACTTTTATCACAAAGGGTGTACCAAAATTTATCAATATCTTTTCTCATCTACTGAGATAATCATGATTTTCTTCCCTTTTATTCTGCTAATGTCATTTAACTTGATTGATTTCTGAGCTAATCTTAGATTCTCAGAATAAACCCCACCACTTTACGACTATCTTTCTTACAGGCTATACAATACCATCACACTTACTAGAATTATCATCAAGATTTTTATGGCTGTATTCATGAGAGATAAAGGTCAGTAACTTCCTTCCCTTATTATTTATTAGTCAGATTTTGGTATACAGGTTATGTTGGCAAGCAGAGAAGTGTTCTATTTCTGTTTTCTGTAGGGGACTGTATAAAACTGGCATATTTCTTTAAATATTTAAGATAACCAGAGACTCACCTGGGCCTGGAATTTTCTTTTTGATAAGTATTTCAATACAAACTCATTTTAATGAATGTGACTATTTGAGTTTTCTTCTACTTTTTGGGGGTTAGTTAAAATCAGGAGGGAGGAACCTTTTTCTGTCAAGGGCCATTTAGATAGTTACAACATCATTCTCAGGCCACACAAAATTATCAACTTAGGCCAATGCTATGGCTTAGCAGATTACGCCTCAACACCAGCATCCCATATGGGTGATGGTTCGTGTCCCAGCTGCTCTACTTCTGATCCAGCTCCCTGTTAATTCACCTGGGAAAGCAGCAGAAGATGGCCCAAGTGCTTGGACCTCTGCAACCATGTGGGAGACCTGGATCAAGCTGCTGACTTCAGTCTAGCCCAGCCTTGGCTAATGTGGCCATTTGGTGAGTGAACCAGTAGATGGAAGATCTTTCTGTCTCTTCCTCTAACTCTGCCTTCCAAATAAAATGAATAAATCTTTTAAAAAATTATCAACTTAAAAATTACCCTGCTATAGATTTACTGATTTTTGATTTCTGATTGCAGTTGCCTTGGCAGGGCCAAATCAAATTATTTCACAGGCCTTATATGGTCCACAGGTTGGATGTTCCCAACTCCTGAGCTAAACTGTCAAATTTATTAGCATCTTTACTTATAACAACTTATTATCCTTTATGAATGTACATTTTTCTCCCTCTGAACCACCTGAGAGTAGATTGCACACATCAGGCCCTCAGTAAACCAGTACATATTTCCTAAAAATATTCTCTTACACAGCCACAGCACAAGTTCTCAGATTCAGGGAATGTAACATTGACACAAATCTTTAAAGAATACACTGCAAGGACTGGCACTGTGGCCAAGCAGGTTAAAGCCCTGGCCTGCAGCGCTGCATCCCAAATGGGCGTTGGTATGTGTCCCAGCTACTCTACTTCCAATCCAGCTGCCTGCTAATGCAACTTAGAAAGCAGCAGAAGATGTCCCAATTGCTCTGGCCTCTGCACCCATGTGGGAGACCTGGAAGCAGCTCCTGGCTCCTGGCTTCAGCCAGGCCAGCTGTGGTTATTGTGGCCATTTGAAGAGTGAACCAGCAGACAGAAGACCTCTCTCTTGTTAACTCTGCCTTTCAAATAAACAAACAAAAATCTTAAAAAAAAAAAAATTTATTAAGAACATACAATTCATTAACTGTCCCAATTATGTCCTCCGTAGCACTTTCTCTCTAGTACAAAAGTCAACCTGGGGGGCCAGTGCTGTGGCGCAGGGGGTTAAGCCCTGGCCTGAAGTGCCAGCATCCTATATGGGCGCCAGTTCGAGTTCCAGGTGCTCCTTTTCTGATCCAGCTCTCTGCTATGGCCTGGGAAAGCAGCAGAGGATGGCCCAAGTCCTTGGGCACATGCATCCACGTGGGAGACCCAGAAGCTCCTGGCTCCTGGCTTTGGGTCGGCACAGCTCCGGCTGCTGTGGCCATCTGGGGAGTGAACCAGCGGATGGAAGACCTCTCTGTAACTCTGTCTTTCGAATAAATAAAATAAATCTTAAAAAAAAAAAAGTCAACCTGGGATTATGCATTACATTTATTTGTCCCATCTCTTGTCTACTTTATCCTTCTTGATATTGAAAATTTATTTTCTATTTTTTACATTATCAGTTTTTCTACAGGTTTATCAATTATTAATCTTTCATGATTTCATTTGAAAAACCATGCGAGTACTTCAAAAAGTTCATGGAAATGGAATTAAAAGGTAAATTTATTTTGGTGTCAAAATTTTAAAATCCATGCACATCTGCCCTTTTTTGATTTTTGTACTTTAATATTTTATTGTTTCAAAACAGAGCTTAATGTTCAGTGGGGTTTTTTTCTTTTTATTTAAAAAAAAAATTTTTTTTTTCACAGATTAAGAGTTAGCAGTGAGAGAGAGAGACAGAGAGAAAGGTCTTCCTTCCGTTGGTTCACCCCCCAAATGGCCACTATGGCTGGAGCTACAGGGATCTGAAGCCAGGAGCCAGGTTCCTCCTCCTGGTTTCCCATGCGGGTGCAGGGGACCAAGCACTTGGGCCATCCTCCACTGCCTTCCCGGGCCCCTGCAGAGAGCTGGACTGGAAGAGGAGCAACTGGGACTAGAACCTGGTGCCCACATGGGATGGCCAGTGCCGCAGGGAGAGGATTAGCCAAGTGAGCCATGGCACCGGCCCCAGTATTTTTTTTTTTTCTAAAAAGACATATAAAGTTAAACACTCTAAGCACTGTTTTTAGCTGCAATTGCACATTTTTACACATATTTTCATTACCCTTCAGTTGAAAATACTTCATAATTTTTGTTGCTAGTTCTTCTTTGGTTCATAAAAGATATAAAATAGATCATGCTTAATTTCCAACTGAGGATTTCCAATTTTGTTTCCAACTTCTAGTTTATTACCACTGAAGTCAAAATATCTGATTTCCTTTCTTCCAAATATACGAAGTTTGCTTTATGGTACAGCATATAGTATACTTTTATAAATGTTCCATACATATTTTAAAGATTATTGATTTGAAAGGCAGAGTGACAGAGGGAGAGGGATGTTCCATCTGCTGGTTTACTACCCAAACGGCTGCAACAGCCAGGTCTAACTGAGCTAAAAGCCAGGAGCCAGGAACTTCATCCAGGTCCTCCACATAGGTGACAGGGTTCCAGGCAGTTGCACACCTTCCTGTTGAATTTGTCCTCTTGGCATTATACAATGCCTTTCTTTACCTCTAGTGATACTTCCTGCCTTACCGCTTTTCCCAACATAAATACAGTCAAGTTTCACTTGCTTAATGGGGCCTGATTTATTCTTCCCTGTTTTACTTCTCTATGTCTTCAAACTTAAAACAAGTCCCTTGCAAATGTTATATGGTTAGGTCCTCTGAGCTTTGTTTAATTTCAATGTTTGCTCTTTTTGCATTTACTTTAAATACTAACCAGGATGACTGCAAGTCTACCATTCTGTCACTTGTTTCCCTAATCTTTATTTCTCTTTTCTTTCATTTTTGAGTCATCAGTTTTTAATATTCTTCCGTTTTCTCCTCTCAGCTTTATTCTTTTACTTTTCATTTAGTAATAATTCTAGAGACTGCAAATGTTCTTTTGACTTATTACCACTCTCCAGCTTTTTGTTCTACCACTGCATACACTGTTGCCACACATTTTAAACCCCATAAGCCAAAATTATTTTTCTTTTATTTGAAAGAAAGACAGAGATCTTCAATTTGCTGGTTCACTTCTCAAATCCCTGCCTTATTAATGGGGCTGAGCCAGGGTGAAGCCAGCAGCCAAGAACTCAATTTGGGTCTCCCATGTTCATGGTAGGAACCCAGCAACTTGAGCCATCACCTGCTGCCGCTGCAGGATGCAACAGGAAGCTGGATCAGAAGTGGAGTAGCCCAGACTTGAACCTGGTACTTTGATATGGGAAGTGCTGGTGGCACAAGTAGGAACTTAAGTAGCTGCACCAAAATTCCACCCCCTATTTTAAACAGTCAGAATTAATTGATATTTACTCACATTTACCATTTCTTTCTGCAGTTCTCTGCTTTTATCTGGCATCATTTTCTTTCAACATGAATAATTTCCTTTAGTATTTTCTAGTGCCCATCTATTAGCAATAAATTTTCTCAGTTTTAATTTGGCTTTACTTTTGAAGAATATGCTCACCGGATTTAGAATTTGTGTGTGTGTCTTTTTTTTTTTCCTCTTTCTTCCAGGGCTTTATAGGTTCTGGCTTCTGTGGTCTCAGGTGACAGATAACCATTATTCCTACTGTTCCCTGACAGTAATAACCTCTTTCCTATGGCAGCTTTAAGATTTTACCTTTCGGGGCCAGTGCTGTGGTATAGTACGTTAATCCTATGCCTGTGGTGCCAGCAGCCCATATGGGAAGAAAAAAAAAGCACATATCTGATTATTGAGTACACACTAGAAACGTAGGTGATTACATAAAGAATTTTGAAGAATACCTTGGCAAGGATTATAACCATGGGCTTAAATCCCATTATTTTACCTGACTTACACAATTTTGGTAGGAGCCCCAAGGTTTTCTTACTTCTAGTAAGATTATCATTCTACACAACCATGTTTACTTCAGAAAGGTAGAGTTTTACTAAAACACAACTGTTCTCATTTGTTCACATATCATCATGGTTCACTCTATAACAGCAGAGTTTCACAGATACGAGACACCAGGTTTGGTACTCTCATTGCTTCATATTACAATTACATCACAGCATCTTTTAAAAATATTACTTATTTGAAAAAAGCAGAGCTACAAAGTGGGAGAGGCAGAGGCAGAGAGAGAGCTCTTCCACCCACTGGTTCACTCCCAAAAATGGCTGTAATGTCCAGGGCTGAGCCAGGCCAAAGCCAGAAGCCAGGAGCTTCTTCCATGTCTCCCACTTGGTTGGAGGGGCCCACGCACTTGGGTCATCTTATGCTTTCCCAGGTGTACTGGCAGAGAGTTGGATTTGAGGTAGAGCACCTGGGACTCAAATTGGCACCTACATGGGATGCTGTGTTGCAGGCAGTGGCTTTACCTGCTATACCACTGTCACAGCCACTGTCACAGCATCTTAAACAGTATGTTATCACTGTACTGTGATTTTATTTTACTTTTATTATAAGTGCACACTTATCATATGAAAGCAAGAAAAGTAGGCTCTGAATGTTGTACTTCGAAGACACTATACCATGTGGATTATTTTCTTATTAATTAGGTGGCTCGGCATTGTATTTATTAAGTAATGATCATAGCTATGCCAAAATAACAGAATTTATGTTGATATTACTAGTCTAAGTAGTTATCCTAATATTCCCAATTCACAGAAAAGCAACAGTAAGAAAATTCTGAAAAAAATTAAAACAGTACATCTCATCACAGAATCCCTTCACAAAAATAAGAGTCTGCAACTAAAGAAGTTTCCAACTAGCTTATTGTTACCCAACAGAAGTCAGTCACTTTACTAGTGTGGGTGTTAAATTGTGTCTGCGCTGGCACTTCGGGTTCTAGTCCCAGTTGGGGCGCCAGTTCTGTCCTGGTTGCCCCTCTTCCAGGCCAGCTCTCTGCTGTGGCCCAGGAGTGCAGTGGAGGATGGCCCAAGTGCTTGGGCCCTGCACCCCATTGGAGACCAGGAGGAAGCACCTGGCTCCTGGCTTTGGATCCGCGCAGCGCGCTGGCTGTAGCAGCCATTTGTGGGGTGAACCAACAGAAGGAATACCTTTTTCTCTGTCTCTAACTCTGTCAAAAAAAAAAAAAAAAAAAAAAAAAAAAAAAAAAAAGAGAGAGAGAGAGAGAGAGAAAAGAAAAAGAAAAAGATGGGATGGCAACACTTCAGGCCAGGGTGTTAACCCACTGTGCCATGGTGCCAGCCCTTGAGTGCCTTTTCTTGGCTTCTGCTAAATTGGCCAATGTCATCAATACTTGTAAGCTGTCAATCCTAAATCTGAGGTGACTGGAAAGCCAGGCTCTATGAATAGCCTGCGAGGAACAACTAAAGGCAAGAATATTTTCAAAGTAGCTGAGAGAAACTAACTTAGTACGACCTGATAGGAAACCTGCTAAGACATGTTATGTCTGATTACAGAAAACACACAAGAGCAGAAAAAAATTAGTTGGACAATTCTACAAAGGCTGTAAAAAAGTGTAAGGTGTTTGAAGTCTACGGTGCAGTTATTCGGAGGAAAAGTTTATTGATTTATCATATATTACTGAACTTCAATCTATCATGTATCAGTGAACTTTGCTCTCACAAACACAGTTTTGTGAACACTTATCAATAAAAGCACCTGAATATCCTGACTTGCCTTACCACACAAGAGTTTACTGGCTTAGCAGTGATAATTTTTTGTTTTGGCTTAATATCTATTTATTTCAAAGGCAGAGCAAGAGAGAGAGAGAGAGACAGACAGACAGACAGAGACAGAGAGAGTCAGAGAGATCTTCCACTCATTGGTTCATTCCCCAAATGGTCACAACAGCCAGCCCTGGGCCAGGCTGAAGTCAGAAGCCTAGAATCCAACCTGGTCTCCCAAATGAGTGGCAGGGGCCAAACACTTGGACCATCCTCTGCTGCCAGATCTGGACAAAGTGGGGCAGTCAGGACTCCAACTGGCGCTCCAACACAGATGGTGGATTCACAAGCAGTGGTTAATCTGCTGACCACAACCGCAGTCTCAGCAGTGATAGCTTGTGATTTGTGTTTGAGCTCAGGGTTAATAACAAAATTTTACTGAATGAGAAGAAATCACTCTTAATCAGGACTACCAAACACAGAACAGTTTTAGAAACTAGATTTTGGGGGCCAGCGCTGTGGCACAGTGGGTTAAAGACCTGGCCTGAAGCACCGGTATCCCATATTGGTGCCAGTTTAAGTCCCAGCTGCTCTACTTCCAATCCAGCTTTCTGCTATGGGCTGGGAAAGCAGTAGAAGATGGCCCAAGTCCTTGGACCCCTGCACCTGGGTTGGAGACCCGGAAGAAGCTCTTGGCTCCTGGCTTCAGATTGGCACAGCTCTGGCTGTTGCGGCCAATTGGGGAGTGAACCATCAGATAGAAGACCTCTCTCTCTCTCTGTGTGTGTAACTCTGCCTTTCAAATAAATAATTTTTTTTTTTAAATAAAGATTTACAAAGAAGGAGGTACCTTTCTCTGAAGGGAGGAGAGAACTTCCACTTTGACTATGACCTTGTCTAAATAAGATTGGAGTCGGCAAACTCAAAAGGCTTCCATAGCCTTGGAAACTGATGACAAGAGCCTAGGATGATTACTGACACCATAAACAAGAGTGTCAATTTGTTAAGTCAACAACAGGAGTCACTGTGCACTTATTCCTCATTTAGGATCTCTGTCCTTAACGTGTTGTACAATGTGAATTAATGTTATAACTAGTACTCAAACAGTACTTTACACTTTGTGTTTCTGTGTGGCTACAAACTGTTGAAATCTTTTTAATATATACTAAATTGATCTTCTTTTTTTTTTTTTTTTTTGACAGGCAGAGTGGACAGTGAGAGAGAGAGACAGAGAGAAAGGTCTTCCTTTGCCGTTGGTTCACCCTCCAATGGACGCCGCGGCCGGCGCGCTGAGGCCGGCGCACCGCGCTGATCCGACGGCAGGAGCCAGGAGCCAGGTGCTTTTCCTGGTCTCCCATGGGGTGCAGGGCCCAAGCACCTGGGCCATCCTCCACTGCACTCCAGGGCCACAGCAGAGGGCTGGCCTGGAAGAGGGGCAACCGGGACAGAATCCGGCGCCCCGACCGGGACTAGAACCCGGTGTGCCGGCGCCGCTAGGTGGAGGATTAGCCTAGTGAGCCGCGGCGCCGGCCTAAATTGATCTTCTGTATATAAAGATAATTGAAAATGAATCTTGATTTGAGTGGAATGGGAGAGGGAGCGGGAAAGGGGAGGGTTGCGGGTGGGAGGGAAGTTATGGGGGGAAAAAGCCACTGTAGGCTGGCGCCGTGGCTCAACAGGCTAATCCTCCACCTAGCGGCGCCAGCTTCTGTCCCGGTTGCCCCTCTTCCAGCCCAGCTCTCTGCTGTGGCCCAGGAGTGCAGTGGAGGATGGCCCAAGTGCTTGGGCCCTGCACCCCATGGGAGACCAGGAGGAAGCACCTGGCTCCTACCATCGGATCAGCGTGGTGCGCCGGCCGCAGCGGCCATTGGAGGGTGAACCAACAGCAAAAGGAAGACCTTTCTCTCTGTCTCTCTCTCACTGTCCACTCTGTCAAAAAAAAAAAAAAAAAAAAAAAAAAAAGCCACTGTAATCCATAAGCTGTACTTTGGAAATTTATATTTGTTAAATAAAAGTTAAAAAAATTTAAAAAAAAATGTTTTTATTTATTTGAAAGGTAGAGTTACAGAGAAGCAGAAGTAGAGAAAGAGAGGTCTTCCATCTGCTGGTTCACTTCACTTCCCAAATGGCTGCAATGGCCCAAGCTGAGCCAATCCAAAGCCAGGAACCAGCAGCATCTTCTGGGTCCTTTATGCTGGTACAGGGGCCCAAGGACTTGGGCCATCTTCCACTTTCACAGGCCCTAGTAGAGAGCTAGAACTGAAGTAAAATGGCTGGGACTCAAACCCCACCCATATGGGATGCTGGCACTGCAGGCAGCGACTTCACCCACTACACCACAGTTGCCAGTTCCTCCATCATTCTTTCAAATAAATAGAATAAACTTAAAAAAAAAATAGCTAAAACAAGCGAGATCTTCAGTCCTACACAAATCTGCAGCAAATTTCCAAACTCAAACTACAGCATTCTTCAGACAGCAACCTAAGTACAAAAGAAACTTCCATATATCAAACTGATGAGACTGTGTGTATGAGGGGCTTACACCCAAGTTTCTATTGAAAGTTGCTACTCTGCCGTGTAATGACATGCTTCAGGCAAATATCAAGAGAATTTTATTTATAAATGCTTTAATACAATCAACTAAAATCACACGCTTCTGAACAGACATTAGTACCTGGCAGTACCTGTCTGAAGACGTTTTCCAAGATGAAATACATAAAATCTCATTACAGATCAGCATCAGATGATCAACTGCAATCAATTTTGATGGTAGAGAACACTAACTTTAAACCTCAATTACGCAAAATGTTAAGAATCTCTTTCCTCTCATTATTGAAAGAACTGTACTCAATTTCAAATTTTTTATTTGTGTAAAAATTTTTTCAATGTAGGTTTCTTTTAAAATTACCAGCGGTAATTTATATATGTATATATGTCTATGTATGTGTCCCACATTTTATCTTTTATTAGCCATCTGTTTTTTCCAGTAAGTTTATAATTGCTTTCTGTAAAGGAGAAAAGATGGAAGAAAAATAACATGTTCTACCAATTATACATGTCTGTTACATGAACTCTTAATTATATTTATTAATCATCGGTATTTTCTTACTTAAAAAAATTTTATTTGAAAGGCAGAGTTACAGAGAAAGAGGCAGAGAGATCTTCCACCTGCTGGTTCACTCCCAACGGCCACAATGGCCAGGCTGAAGCCAGAAGCCAGGAACTCAAGCTGGATCTCCAAGTGGATGGCAGGGTCGCAAGCACTTGGGCCATCTTCTGCTGCTTTCCCAGGTGCAGTGGCAGGGAGCTACATCAGAAGTGGAGCAGCTGGGGCTTGAACAGGCTGCCATAGAGGATGCTGGTGTTGCAGGTGCCAGAACAACCATTGATATTTTCACTCTCACTCTACATCCTCCACCCTAAGATTCACTCAATGTTATATACTAATTAAATACTAATTAACAGCAATGTTAATGTAATTTCCTAAATTATTTCCTGGCAATTTTCCCCCCAAATTTAACACAAATTCTGCCTTTAAGCAAAAGCAAACAGCAAAAATGAAAACACACGGTTGTAACAACTAAGATGGGCATTTCTGGATTTAGGTAGCTACCATACTTTAAACTGATAGGAACTGATTCATATGGATTCAAACCCACAGATGGCCCTGACGAATTCTGTATCATACTTCAAATTGTGACACTTTTATCTACATGGGTATTTTTCTGTGAAGGCCTGTGGCCTTCTCAAATTCTCAAAGGGGTCTATGGCTCACGGTAAGTAGTAACTCTTTCCAGGTGCACTAGCAAACAAATAGCCACTTATAATGAGAAAAGAAGAAAGTGACAAATACTTTTTAGGAATAGAACAAAGCGTGCTCTAACCCAACAGTTCTCAAAGTATGAGCTTCCTGTTCACCGTGTTGACATCTCACTGATGGTGCAAAAGCAATGGCGGGTAAAACTGTTGGTGCCTTATAACAGACTGAGTCTGTTTTAATATGTCCTGGAAGTCACTGAGTTGTGCACTGCCACCACACACCTGCAGTTATCACATATAATCCATTTTATTATATCTCAATCCTTGACTAAAATATCTTTTTAATATTCCATGTGACTGAATGGAAAATACCCACAAAGCACTTTTACTGCATACCAAAGCACAATGGTTGTCTTAAAGAAAAGCACTTTTCTGTTTAATTTCAAGCTGATCTAGCAATTTCCCACAAACACCTTCTTACTGGAAAGCACAATTTATAAACTATGGTTATTCATACTTAATCCACAGACACCTCAAAAAGTAGCAAAGTGAGTCTGTCCTTTCAAGGAAAACTGACAGTGTTTGTTGTCAATGATAAAGCTTTCAAGTGAAAATTAAAATTTGGGAAACCTTGTATCCAGAACCACAAATCTGATAGCTCCTCAATACTCAAGGATTCTTTGAGGAGATCATGATATAACACTAACAATGTGATTGGGGTGAGAGTTGGGGGAAAACTCAGTTACTGTGTAGTAAAAACACCACACAGTTCAGCTGAACCAGTATTTTCCAAATGACTAATGCATGTTCCAAAGTCATGAGTAAGATCCATTTACAGTACAAGACAGAGCAATGGGTTTTAAGAGAACAACAAAAAATTTCAGATATAATTTCAGATTACACAGTGCAAGTAGCCTTTAAAATTAAACTTACCACTGATTTTTGGCATAATATTCAGAGAATATCCACAATTAGCTAAAGAGACTATGAAAATACACCTTCCTTTCCCAACTACCTGCTTATATGAATATAGATTTTCTTCGTATACTGAAGCAAAGTAGAGATGAGAATTCAATTGCTTTCTAACAAAGACATTAAAAAGATTAGCCTAAAGGTAAAACAATGATGCACTCTTCTCATCAATTTTGTATAGAAAACTTTTTCATAAAAACATTATGCTGAAATGCAATAGTAAAGTTGCTTTAAATCAGTTAAGGACTTCCAAGCGCAGGTTTGAGTCTGAGCTGCTCTGCTTCTGATCCAGCTCTTCGCTAATGTGAGTGGGAAAGCGGCACAAGAAGGCCCAAGTACCTAGGCCCCTGCCGCCCACATGGGAGGCCTGGATGGAGTTCCAGGCTCCTGGCTTCAGCCTGGGTCCACCCCACCCATTGCAGTCATTTGGGGAGTGAACCAGCACAACTCAATCTCAATCTCTGCTTTTCAAGTAAGTTAAAAAAAAAAGTTAAGAAATTTTAGAATTCTCATTTTCAATTTCTAACACAGTATTTATAAGTAGCCCATAAATAAAAGTTTTTGTCCTCAATTATTTTAAAAAATGTGAGAAAGTTGTGTGTAAATGGTGTCCACACTCAAAGCCTGAGATCCACTATCCTAGTTCACAGCCAAAAGAAAAGCATATGACAGATCTCCCAAAATCACTTTTCACCACTTTATTCTGGCTAGAAATACCTCCTAGCAAGCTGGCTCTGTGGCGCAGGTTAATCCTCTGCGTGGGGCACTGGCATCCCATGTGGGCACCAGTTCTAGTCCTGGCTGCTCCTCTTCTGATCCAGCTATGCCCTAGGAAAGCAGTAGAAGATGGCCCACGTGCTTGGGCCCCTGCACTCACGTGGGAGACCTGGAAGAAGCTCCTGGTTCCTGGCTGCAGAGCGGCTCCAATCCAACTGTTGTGGTCATCTGCGGAGTGACCCAGCGGATGGAAGACCTCTCTGTCTCTCCCTCTCACTGTAACTCTACCTCTCAAATAAACAACATCTTAAAAAAAAAAAATACATTTGAATATGTAGAACTGTGTTAAAAAAAAAAGAAATATCTGCTAGCACCAACATTATATGTATATCAAACAATAAAGTCTGGATAATGGAAAAACAACAGAAATTTTTAAATACACATAGATATGAGAATGCTGACTGTTACCGTAAGTAGGAAGTACAGGACACAGTATCTGTTAGGTACCCACAAGGACATGTCTGCTCAAAAAATTAGCATGGGCAGGCAGGCATTTGATCTAGTGATCAAGATGCCTGCACCCCATACTGGAGTGCCTGATTTGATAATTGGCTCCTGGCTCCAGCTTCCTGCTAATGCAGACCATGAAAGGTAGCAGTGATGGCTCAAGCGACTGAGTCCCTGCCACCCATGTGGAAAATCTGGACTGAGTTCAGCCCCCACCACTGGCCTAGGGTCATTGTGGGCATTTGGGGAAACGAACAAGTGGAAGGCAGCTTTGTGTGTCTCTCTGCCTCTCATTTGAAAAAGAGAGGGGAGGGCCCACCTAGACCAAGGACCGATTTCTTCCACGAAACCAGGAAAAGGCTAGCTACTGGTTATTTATACTTAACTAGCTTCAAGTTGAATTTTATTTTAATCTTCTAATTGCAGAATAAAGACTCTGTCTTCAAAAATATGTTCATCTTTTCAATCAGATGGAAAGTTCCTGATGTTGGATATATTTCAGAGGATGAGGTGTAAAAAAATTACATTTCACCTATTAATAACCACAACTTCAGGGGTAATCTGATACAATCTTGGAAGTTAAAGTGCGTGTGTGTGTGAGAGAGAGAAGGGGCTACAGGAAAAAGAGCTGTGACCTTGATCTCATTCTCCCTTCGTCTCACTATCCTCCATTTTTCCAGGAAGAGTAATCACTGAACTGGCTATTCACAGCTGTTAGAACACTGCTCACTGCCTGAGGGTATAAATTTGGAGCAAACCAAAACTCACTCAGGAGGCTCCCTTGGGAGTCCCCATCACATCACCACAAAGCCTACTGACGTTTACAAATTATTTCTTTCCTTTATCTTCCTACATCTCAAGACTTCCAGAATACTCTTGTTTCAGAAACACATAAACAGGATTTCAATCAATATTTCCAACTAGCCTGACATTCCTAAACACTGATATTATTTTACCTCTATTACAACACTGGAATGCACAATCTGTTAAATGATAAATATGGATAATAAAAGTATGAGAAAAAACTATGCATGCAATTTACTATCTTCATCACTAATTCTATAGATAACTCTATATCTAGATTCAAATTTAAATTTCTAAATCCCAGTGAATTCTTTTCTTGGATTTAAACTTGTAGCAGAAAAGCTCCAGTTCTGCATTCAAATAATCAAACAAAAACATCTCTGGAGTTTCCCTCACACTGCTGGAACTAATTAAGGAGGGACCCTCCCCCACCCAGTTCTGATCAGTCAAAAAATATGCCTCCTCCAGCCCCTCCTGGAGAAGCATCAATAGAGAAGACCCTTCAGGCGACCTCCCCTCTGGTCCCACTCGCTCTTTTCCAACAAGTCTGGCCCTTGGATCTGTACCAACATTGCTCCTGTGGAAGTCGAGGCTGCCAGGAACAACTAGCACTTCCTTCAAACTGCCTAACCTCTAGATGGCTGGGCTAAAATCCAACAGTTTAACCAGTTCTCAAAAGGCTAAAGAGAGTTACCATATGACCCAGCAATTTCACTCCCATATACATTCTCTCTCTGGAATAAAAAGCATAGCCCACACAAAAACTTAAATACAAATGTTGAGGCCAGCACTACTTACAACAGCCAAAAAGGCAAAACATTCAAATATTCGTCAATTGATGGACACATTAAAAATATGGTAAATACATACCATGGGATATTACACAGCCACACACACACAAAAAATGAAGTGCATGTTACAACATGTACAAACCCGGAAACACAGAAAAACAGTGACAAACACCACACACTGCACAACTTCATTTATGTGAAAAGCGCAGCAGCGGCAAATCTATAGCGACAAAACAGATTAATGGCTGCCTTAGTTAGGGTTGGAGGGAGGGAGAAGGGGAGTGCCTGCTACTGGG
Source organism: Oryctolagus cuniculus (assembly GCF_964237555.1). Taxonomy (NCBI): domain Eukaryota; kingdom Metazoa; phylum Chordata; class Mammalia; order Lagomorpha; family Leporidae; genus Oryctolagus; species Oryctolagus cuniculus. The sequence goes on from NC_091433.1 coordinate 174,206,074, forward strand.
AACAGGACTTTTTGAGGTGCAAGTGTGAGAAAGAGAGGGACAGAGAAAATGTTCCAAGTTGACTGTGGTGATGGCGGCAGAGCTTTGTGGCTACACTTAAAAAACATTGAATCACAAGCACACTTCAAATAGGTAAACTGCGTGGTCTGTGCATTACACAGCAATAAAGCTGTCATTGAAGAGGGGGGGTGGATTCACTGGCCTTATTAATTCAGTTCATTTTTCAGGTGTGCTCCTTCATTTTTAACCTTCAAAAGGACAAAAAAGAAGAAAATTTCCTATTTGCTTGGTCAATCCAACTAAATTTTAACAAGTACATGGTCCACAAGTAGGGAAAGGGAAAGCTCACTAAGTTATTAGAGCAGTTCACAAACTCAATCATCTGACAGGTCAAAATCAAGTGAAAAATGGATTACTAAAATAAGTACACATTCTAAGATTTTCATAAAGCCATCAGTGGCCCCAAAACAAACCTGATCACACTTTGTCACAGGAGTTTATACAATGCTAATAGTCTATTACCCTTTGTGACAAAAAAGGACAACTAAAGAAAACTGCTCTATCACACAAATAGCTTTTGAGATATTTCTCACGGTATTTCAATGACAAAGGGAAACGTTCATGATGAAAAATTAAAGCTATACAAGGAATATTCTAATTCTACAAAGTATGTGAACATAAAACTGTCAAAATTTCATCACTGCAATTATGGGAGTTTTTTTTTTCTTTTATGCTTCTCTGTATCACAAGGTTTCTACAATATCTTACTTTTATAATCAGAAAAAAGCAAAAGCTAAACACAGTTCATATGAATTACCAAATATATGATACATAATAACTACACATTATTATCAACTGGTACAGCAGTTTTTAAATATTTGTATCAAGTCTATGGGAACAGGGCTGACACCAGAACATATATTGGCAGAACATACATAATCCAAACAGTGCTCAAATTGTTTTACATTAAATAATAGCATAAATTGTCCTAAAAGCTCTCCAAAAATACAAATAAAACAGCAATGATGTGCCCACCTAAAAAGAAACACACTAAACAACTCATACAATGTAGCTACTGAAAGCATGTATAAGCTGATTGGCAATTTGATATGGGAAAAAGAATCAGGAGTATGCTGTCCAGCCAAAAGAGATCAGGTCTTGCTGAATCCCCCTCCCCAGAGACAAGTTTAACTGGCAGGTAAAAAACGATCCTGTTTTGAAGTGCACATGGTTGTGGAATGGCCACATCTAACCAATAAATGCAACAGAGTTACCATTTCTGTGAGGGCAGCATGTATCTTCTTCACATTTTTCAAGAATACAGTATCACCCTTAGCTAAATAGTTACTTTACTGTACAATGAATTATTTGAAATTTATTCCTCCTGACTATAATTATTATCCTTTGCTGGCAAAATCCCGACTTGCAATTTTAATTAAATGAAAACAAACAAACAAAAAAATCCCACAAAAAAATCATAGCTGTTCTGCTAGGCAGCTTTATAAAATAACATCACTTAAATTTGAGTTAAATTTAATTGCAGGTAAATAACACTGAAATGCAAGGCAGACAAGAAGGACTTTCCTTGAAGACTAAAAATTCCAACTCTGCCATTGGTAAGTTATTGAACAAGACTAGACTGAGGAAGGAGGAGGAAGAACCAGGAATATTTAAGATCCCAGGGAGGCACTGTTGAACTCAATCTACTTCCTCAAGGTTCAGAAGTAATGAAACTCTTGACTGACACAGAGTGTGCTGAATTGAGAAACCGACAGGAGGCAGGAAAAGGCCCGAAAGCCACTTGCTTCACTCAGAACTCAACTGTCTTATCTTTGCATTCCTGGTGACTGGCAGCGGGGTCAGCAAACACCTACCTAAGTGAAAGAAGAAAACATGACTGGACTACAATTCTTACCAAAAAAAGGAAAAAACTGTCCAAAAACTTCAACTAAAATGTAGCCAGAATTTACAAGACAACTTTCCCCAGCATCCTCTTCTCCAGTAACGTTGAACAATCTACAAGTGGGTTTCTTGTGATATGTAATCATAAAAACAAAAACGAAACAAAACACATTGCATCTGACTTAAAATATTCCAGCCAGAACATTTAAAAAGCTCCTGAAATCTACTGTGTATTACGCCTAGAAAGCACATCAACATATGCAAAACAAAATCTGAACGTGCGATACAAATATCATTTTTAAAATGTAGAAATTTACAAGCTAAATTTAAAATACATAAAAAATAATGGTGGCAGGCCCAAAATGTTTCCCAAGATCTAACAAACAGAAAATTTTAATAATATGATTTTCTAATGGAGAAAATTCACAATTACAGAAACATAATTTTTTCAAAGCAATTTTCCTGTGCCCTGGCCAAGATGTTCACATCTGTTACAAGACCACAGAATCCCAGGCCGCGAATGCGACGTCAGCACCAGGGGCCGCCCGGGAACGACGCGATCAGTGAAGAACAGGTAAGTAAGAGTTCTGCCGAAATGTTTGCTCCCAAGCTGGAAGGCTCTCCGGGCTGCAGCAAGTACACTGTATTTACCCAACAGGTACACTCAGAACTGATGTTTCAGAGAGCGACGCCGCGGCAGCAGGAGCAGGAACTGATCCTCCCTCACCCCAATCACACAATCTGCTGATTTTCCAAAATAAGTACACTACACTGCTTCCTTGTAGTAAACAATTACCTTCAGGTAATCGCAACAATAGTAGCAGCGCACATGCAATCCTTCACACGGTGTCGGACACGGGTACTCTCAATTGTTAAAAGGCCTAAATTTCTCCCTACACACCAAACAATTGCTGTCGACACACATTTTAGGGTAAAAGGGACGACGATGGACGTCGACCGATATCCTGCAATGAATCAATTCTTCCAACTCCCGGCCTCCACCTCTTCCCCGCCTCACCACCACCACAAAACCACTCCAAATAAAAAGACTCAGAGACTTCAAACGCTGCGAGGATCTGTGTGAGGCTTTGCAACAGCCCTGTCCGAAGTTTGTGCAGAACCTACTAAAATCCTAAACCCAGACGCCAACCCCTTCAGCAAGCGCCATCCATGTATTTCCTATTTCTCACGGGCATCTTCAGTCCTACCCAAGATTTGGTTGTCCTACCCCTTTCTGTTCGCCTAATAATGAATACTAAGTAAACTGTGGCTAATTTTGTCCTCAAAGGCTTAGGAGAGTCCGTTCCAGGGCATCGTGTGGAAATGTAGAGCAGATCAAACAGTCCAGCCGAATGGGCTTTTTTTTTTTTTAATAAAAAATAAAATAAAATGCACTCCCGCAACAGCAGTCGGCGGCGGCCAAGGGCAATGCACAAAGAGCGCCGAGGAGACGCGCACCTGTCCAGGACACACCAGGCCGGTGCAGGCATCCTCGCCCGGGCCCCTCGCGGAGGCCGCCTCCCGCACGCCGGCCCCCCACGCCCCGGGAGCCCGCCGCCCGCGCCCACCAGCCGCTCGCCCCCTCCTCGGCTCCCGGGGGCCCGCCTCGGGGCGGGCGGGGGTCGCCGGCGCCCGCGCCCGACTCACCCTCCAGCAGGCGGGTGATGAGGCTGTCCACGTTCAGCTCCCCGTCCGCCATCTTGTCGGCTCCAGACGCTCCTTCCCCGCAGCGGGAACAAGGGCTTGGCGGCGGCGGCGGCGGCTCGGCGTTCTCTCACCTACGAGTCACGCGGCGTTTCGAACCCGGCTCCAACTCCCCCAGGTCCCGGGCCCTCCCCCCACCCCCTCCCCGCCGAGGAGCGGGAGCGCGCGCGCACTCGGAGGGACCCACAATAAATAAATAAATAAACAAGCGAGGCCCCCACGAACCGGGCCGCGTCAGACCCAGGCCGCACCACCTCCTCCTCCTCCTCCTCCTCCTCCACCACCACCTCCTCCTCCTCGGCACCGCCCAGCTCCGCAAAGCTCACCAGCGCCGCCGACGGCCCCACCCGCAGCGCCACTCACTCGGCACGGCCCCTGCCCGCCGCCGCGCCACGCAGCCCTTTGCGCAGGCGCACCGCGCGCTCCCTGGCGCGTCCTCTCCGACGCCCCCCGCCGCGCCGCACCGGCCTCCGCGCAGGCGCGCTGGGCGCCGTTCTCCCGCCGCCGCCCTCGCGCAGGTGCCGGGTCCTGCCTCTCGGCGCGCACTGCGCCGACTCCCCACGGCGGCGCAGGCGCCCGGGAGGGGCCCGGGCTTGGCCGTGCCGAAGGGGCTGCCGTCACGCAGAGCGCGCGTAGCGGGGCGGGCCTTGGCCTTGCCCTGTTCAGTGGGTTCCCGCCGCCCGACCGACGTAGTCCTTGCGCCCTCCGCGCCTCCCTTCTCTTTTCTTGGCTTCGCTGTGGGTTTGCAAGCCGCTCACGTTTCCGTTAACCGGGGAATCCGGGCTGCAGGGGCCGGTGTTTGACAGGCGGGTCTGCCCGTGGAGGAGGCGAGGGTTACTTAGGCTGGATAAGTTTGACATTGCTAAAAAGGGTTTTATACCCTACCGTCCCGTAAGGCGGGTTCCCCACTGTCCCTAGGTGGAAGATGCGTTCACGTGGGTCCGGGAAGGGCCAGAGGTCTTGAAACTGTGCCTGCCTAGCCCTCTCCTCCTGTCTGGTTAGTCTCCATAGACAGCCTGGAGATTGCTTTTCCACAGGGGCTTTTCATCCATACCTCCTTCCAGTGCTTACTCATCCTACTTTGTGACTGCATCTGTCTCCCACACTCGACTCAGCTCCTAGGGGACAGAAGCGCGGCCCCCGTCGAGTGTCTGGCACGGAGGAGGGAGGGAAGTGTGGGGCCCCGGAAAGGTTGTCACCCGGCTTCCTTCCAGCCACGGAAGGGAGAGAGGGTCACGCCAAAGGGTAGGCAGGCTGGAACTGCTTTAAATGTTATGCACGTATTTCCTCATGCAGTCTACAACAGCCCTATTAGGTAGGTGTTAGTTTGCCTTGTGGATGGTATTAATTGAGGCATTGGATACCTGGCCCCAGACACACACGGGAGCCGTGGAGCTGGGATTCAAACTCAGACATCCGGCCCCAGAATCTGTACTTTCCATGTATGTGCGTGCTCTGCCTCCATGCATGAGTGGAGAGACGTACACGTGTTGCAGAATAGGAACTGTGGCTCTGTAAGGGGAGAGAACCATTGTCCAACCAAGTACCTTTTAATGCCCGGCTGACTTACAGAGCTAATGCTTTCTTTCTTTCTTTCTTTCTTTCTTTTTTTTTTTTTCCTAGTTCACTCTTCATTTCAGGATATAGCTTGTAGATTGATGGTGAACATAAAACAAATTACAAGCTATACTACTGGTCCTGTTGCACTGAATTTTTTTTTTTTTGAAGATTTATTTATTTGTTTGAAAGGCAGAGTTACAGAGAGGCAGAAGCAGAAAGAGAGAGAGTCAGGTCTTGCATCTGCTGGTTCACTCCCCAAATGGCCACAACAGCCAGAGCTGGGCAGATCTGAAGCCAGAAGCCTGGAGCTTTTTCCAGGTCTCCCACGCTAGTGCAGGGGCCCAAGGACTTAGGCCACCTTCTACTGCTGCCCCAAGCTGTAGCAGAGAGCTGGATCAGAAGATCAGCAGCTGGGACTCGAACCAGCATCCATATGGGATGCCAGCCCTGCAGGTGGCAGCTTTACCCACCACTACACCACAGCACCGGCCCCCACACTGAAGTTTTGGCAGATTTCTGCCAGTTTATCTCAGAGCCTTAAGGGTGAAGAGATGGCTTATCATTGCCCTTTCATATTTTGTTAATGTGTGTTCATCTATACTACTCTGCTTTATTCCAAAAGAAATGATCTAAAACATTTTACGTAAGTGCGTGCAGTGAGGTAAATTACAAGTGAGTATGGGGCAAGTGTTTGGCTTAGTGGTTGAGACTCCAGTTAAGACACCATGTCCCATATTGGAGTGCCCGGGTACCATTCCTCTCTCTCTCTCTCTCTCTCTCTCTCTCTCTCTCTCTCTCTCTCTCTCCCAGTTCCAGTTTCCTGCCAGTGCAGACTCTGGAAGGCAGCAGGTGAGTCCCTCCTGCCACAGGGAGACCTGGATTGAGTTGCAAAACCAGGACTCTTGTTGCTGGGTTTTGGAAGTAAATCAGTGGATAGGAGTTCTCTCTGTTCTCCCCCTCCCCTCCCCCCTCCCCTTCTTGAGTAAATGATTAAAAGTACAGAGAAAAGCAGGATCTCTCCTCCCATAGAGTGAAAAACATGCAATTAAATGAGTAGAATCAGGTACTGCCCTGCTGGTTTTTTAGAGACAGGTCACAAATATGACACTCAGCTTTCTAGCAACTGAGGAAAAGATCAGTTACAAGTGGAGTGGGGGTTTTGGCTGACCTGGGACTGGTGCTGGAATACACAGCCTGTGGAGTTGTGTGCTACTTCCTCAGATCTCTTCCACGAGCCTTTTTAGGGGGGACGGACTGCTTGCCAGCTCTCAAATAGGTGTCTGCTTATCCTCCAGTTTTTACAGGGCCCATGAAGTCCATGGAATTTGAACCCTGTCCAGGATTAGGGTTCAAGTATATGCAGACATGTTTAAAGAGCAAGAGACACCCAAAGGAAACTGGGTCACACAGAGAAGTGATTGTTGGTGGTGGTGGGGGGGGTTTGCTGTGAGTAGGGCAGGGAGAGGCCAGTCTTGGGAGAACTCTAGTGGCCAGAAGAGACTGGAGTGGCTGGCTGGGAGTACTGCCTGCTGCTGTCACTGTCTCCATGCCCACCAGGTTTCCCAGGGCCTTGGAATCCTGGGAAAGAATGGGCCACAATAAAAACAAGACAGTTTTATAATTCAGGTCCCAACCAACATTTTTGGTGGAGTCTCCTTCTAAAAGAATTATGGAAGAATTAAGAATCTGTCAGATTTTAAAGTCAAACTGATGCATATCCTGTATGTTACTTAACACTCAACAGCTCCTGGTCTGGTTTCCCATAATCCCAGCCATCATAGGAATGTTCACAGCATATAAGATAAAGACCACATGTCAGTCACAGCCACATGTCAATTCACGTCAGACCTGCCACCAAAGTAGCCCACTCTCTTTTCCAGAGTAAAATGTGTTTATTGACAGAAACTTGGAAACGAAGAAAATATAAAAAGCACCCATAATCTCAACAGCCATCACTAACCACTTTGCAATCTTATTTCTGAATAGTGGTTGTTAAACAACTGTCAACAGATCACTAGGTTTAGGGAGACGTCTGGGTCACTGTGTCACCGTTCATGAGTGGTGCCAGAAATACCTGTGAGGGAAAGGCCCTGGTCTTTACGTGGACTTCCTGATTGCTAGAGGCTCGAGGCGTCATGATGTGGGGGTCTTATTAAAGCTGTGACCCTATGTTTACTTAACTAGCAGGTGCTGCCTGGGACACCCGAGTGCTGCAGCCCCAACCATCACTGTGTGAGACCAGGGAGATGTCCCTGTGGATTGGCCTCAGAGAAGGCCGGGTGGGACACAATGAGTACAGCTTTGCAACTCCTGAAAGTAAATGCAGCAAAAACTCCAGCGAGGGATGTTTTTCTTCTGTGACTCTCATTATTGGCCAATAGCTAATATGGTGTGAAAATGAGGAGGTTTAGGTAGCAAAATGAGGAGGTTGTGATGTACTGTAAAGTTCCTTGCTGCCCTGATTAGTCCAAAATAGCTTTCAAATGAATGAATCGATGTTCTGTCTGGGCTGTTTTTCCATTTATAAGATTCTCTCAATCATGTCTTCCATAAGTCATAAGTGGAAGTTAGTTTAAATTTTACTAGGTATACTTGGAGGGCAGTTGTACTTTATATCAAATATCCTAAGGCTTTGGTAGTCAATTCAACTCAAGAAACTTGACAAACCAGACAAGGGTAGGAGGCCACCTCTGTCAAGCCTAGATGATACACCAGGCAGAATCAAGATTTTTTCCTTAAGATTTAGCCATGGTTTCATTTCGGTATATATGTGAGGGAACAATGAGGGTGCCAAAGTTGTCAGCTGAGCCAGAGGGCATGTTCTGTCATTGTAGCCCCAAAACTTACAAAATGAACATAACCAAATGCCTCTTTTCCTGCCCTTGGCAAATTGCTTTCCTGGGCTCCCGGCTGCCAACACACACACACACACACACACACACACACTCACACTCAAGTGGAGCATTTTAACTTGAATTCTCAAGAATACCCTTCAAAATAAACTATTTGCAAAATAAATGCCTAGTAACTGAAGGAGTTCACTGGCTATGTAGAACTAACTGTAAGGCAATTAAAGTTGGTTGAACAGGGGCCAATGTTGTGGTATAGCAGGTTAAGCCACCACTCTGGCATCCCATATAAGTGCCAGGTCAAGTCACAGCTGCTCTACTTCCAATCCAGCTCCTTGTTTTTTTGTTTTTGTTTGTTTGTTTGTTTGTTTTTTTGTTTTTTGACAGGCAGAGTGGACAGTAAGAGAGAGAGACAGAGAGAAAGGTCTTCCTTTGCCGTTGGTTCACCCTCCAATGGCCGCGGCTGGCGCACCACGCTGATCTGATGGCAGGAGCCAGGTGCTTTTCCTGGTCTCCCATGGGGTGCAGGGCCCAAGCACCTGGGCCATCCTCCACTGCCCTCCCTGGCCACAGCAGAGAGCTGGGCTGGAAGAGGGGCAACCGGGACAGAATCCAGCGCCCCGACTGGGACTATAACCTGGTGTGCTGGCGCCGCAAGGCGGAGGATTAGCCTAGTGAGCTGCAGCGCCGGCTCCAGCTCCTTGTTAATGTGCCTGAGAAAGCATAGGAAGATGGTTGTGGCTGAGTGCTTGGGTCCCTGCCACTTCGTGGGCAACCCTGACGTAGTTCTAGGCTCCTGGGTTAGGCCTGGCCCAGCCCTGGCCATTGCAGCCCTTTCGGGGTGAACCAGCAGTGGAAGATTTGTTTCTGTCTCTGTCTTTCAAATAAATAAAATCTTAAAAAAAAATAAAGTTGAATGAACAGCTATTACAAATGATGACTATTAAATTGTTGAAGAGTTAATCTGTGTCCCTTTTTCTTTCTTATAATTAGATTACAGGGCCAGTTGTCTATGTAGGTCAGTCCTGGTTTGTTACAATAAAACCACGTTGTCCACATATGTAACAATATTTCTCTTTCAACCACTTTCCTGTTCTGCTTATTCAAACAGGATTCCAGGAAATAACTATTGTTTGCTGGTGAAGAAAAGTATACAAAATGTGAAAGTTTGTTTCAAATACAACAAGGTAAATGTTTTGTTTCTAATGACAGCTGTTTTCTCACATGGTATATCCAAATTATGTATGATTCACCTTTTTTTTTTTTTGGTTGGAGAAGGTTTACTTACCAACAGTTTCATGTCTTTTTCAGTTGGTTTGGCAAATAAAACAGAAAGCACTGTTTCCCAATGTAGTTGCTCAATGAGTATCTCCTCTGTAAGAACACATTACAATGAGAAACATATATCTCCTAAAGCTAAAATGAAATGTAGCCATAAGCTATGAAAACTATTCCCCAGCCTTACATCCCCCACCAGCAGGTAATTTTACCTAGAAAACACAGGTGAGATAGGCTATTTATGAATTATTTAAATCTTGATTTAAGCCAGTTCCGGTCTATTGTGAATACATTCTGAATTGAAATGTCCTATGGAAATGGCACTTGTTATTTGGGGAAATCTCACAGTGAATAATCCTCTGTAGCAAAATGAATAATGAACCAGTTAGGCATATTTGAAATAACATGTCTGAACCTACACCAAAGAAGGCATGGCTTCCCCACTTTCAAGTAGTTTAATAACTATGTGGGACAATGACCACAAAATGATCTGGATGGTGGGAAAGTCATTGGTCTGGAGTAGGAAGCCAAAGCAGCTGAGTAACCTCAGCCAAATCTCTGATTACTGGTTCTGTTACTTACAGAATGTGTCCATTAACAAATTATCTCCACAGTTCTCTGTAGCTCTCACAAGTCTCTGATTATAAGACACACAAATGAAGTGCAAAATGTAACATAATACTGTACAAGCCGTGCCCAACTTAGGAACTGGATCAACTCCAAAAGGTCAATTGTTTGGAACACAGAATATATTTTCCCACAGAGACCATGGTACAAATGGTGGTTAAATTCCCAGATCAGTCTGCAAAATCAATTTAATCCTTAATGCAACTGTATACAAGTATCCATGGTAATATGGGCTCCAACCACCAATTATAGCAAAGTTTGTGGACAAAACCCTTAGAGGATTCTAACTGACAAGGCAGAAAATACCTCCCAGATCTTTTTACTGCTCTGAGCAACAGGCATAAAGACAATCCCAGTTCCAAATCACAGGCACTCCTAGGCCTACCATGGGAGACAAACACTGAATCAGGAGCCTAGAGAGTATGGGGGTGTGTGTGTTCTGATACCACTGAATCCCCAGGGGGGCTGGGAGGGCTGAGCACAGTTTCTGGTATCTGGAGCTTGGTTATCAGGAAGGGGTTGGCTTCAGAATCAAAGGATAGGGAATGGAGGGACAGAAGGGGAAAAGGGAGTGAACAGGCCAAGTTGGGAACTTTTTAAAAAATGATACAATTGCTTTAAATCTCATTCATTCTGCAGTTGAGGAAATTGAGATTTAAAAGGGTTAAATTGCATTAACCAAATAGCAGAAATATGACTTGAAAATATCCACCTCTCTCTCTCTCTCCCTTTCTCTCTCTCTCTCTCTCTCTCTCTCTCTCTCTCTCTCTCCTCTCTGGATTTTACTTGAAAGCCTCACACTATGCAAGAAACTACTCTTTTCTCCTGATTCCCACCTGCCAGGAACCCCCTGGAACCCAGCATCCTCTATCCATCCTTACTCTTTTCTCCTCCAGTGCAACTGGGTCAGTAGCTAGCACCACGTTTCTCTGTCTTGCCCCATGTTTCAACAGTGCCACCAGCTCGCAGAATGATTTCCTAGTGGCTAAAAAAAGAGGTTGCTATGGCCTCTCATTCTAGTTCCAGTACAGGTTTGAACAAACAGAATGTGGTTGAGTGAATCCTAACTCTAATAATGTTAGGGTATTTCTAGTAGTTGATCTTGTTAAGACAACCAAAGGAAGGGCTTGTGTCCCAATACCCAGTAACAACAGTAACAAGTATTACTCTCTTTCTTTCTCTTTCTTTCTTTCTTTCTTTCTTTCTTTCTTTCTTTCTTTCTTTCTTTCTCTCTTTCTCTCTTTCTCTCTTTCTCTCTTTCTCTCTTTCTCTCTTTCTCTCTTTCTCTCTTTCTCTCTTTCTCTCTCTTTCTCTCTCTCTTTCTCTCTCTTTCTCTCTCTCTCTCTTTCTCTCTTTCTCTCTCTTTCTCTCTTTCTCTCTCTTTCTCTCTCTTTCTCTCTCTTTCTCTTTCTCTTTCTCTCTCTTTCTCTCGTTCTCTCTCTTTCTCTCTCTTCCTTCCTTCCTTTATTTTCCTTCCTTCCTTCCTTCCTTCCTTCCTTCCTTCCTTCCTTCCTTCCTTCCTTCCTTTCCTTCCTTCCTTCCTTCCTTCCTTCCTTCCTTCCTTCCTTCCTTCCTTCCTTCCTTCCTTTTCCTTCCTTCCTTCCTTCCTTCCTTCCTTCCTTCCTTCCTTCCTTCCTTCCTTCCTTCCTTCTATTTGAAAGGCAGAGCAACACAGAGAGAGACAGATCTTCCATCTGCTGGTTCACTCCCCTGGGGCTAGGCCAGTCCCAAACCAGGAGCCTGAAATTCCATCAAGGTCTCACATGTGGGTGGCTGGGGTCCAGTTACTGCGGCCACCTTCCACTGCTTTCCCAGGTGTATTAGCAGGAAGCTGGATTGGAAGTGGAGCAGCCGGGACTCATACTGGTGCTTCAATATGGAATGCCAGTGTCGCAAACAGTGGTTTAATCTGCTGTGACACTTTGCCAGCTCCAGATATTGCTCCTTTGTCAAAAAGGCTCCTGGCTGGAGGCTCCTAAGTGTGCCTATGCTTGGAATTGTAACTGACATGCTTATATTGAATCCCTCTGAAAATTCCACCCAATAAGTCATTTATCTTTTATAGATGTGGGAATGAAGGCTGAACACTTGTCTCTGGTCACTGGGGTAGTCTGATTTCAAAGCCCTGGCTGGGGCACCCAGACAGCGCGACTTAGAGGTTAGCTTGCCCAGGTAAGGTAGGTGGACTGTCTCTGGGACCCTGTTGTGCAAGAAAGTGAAAAGAAGTGAGTGGGGGCAGGGGATGGTGAGTGACAAAATGTGCTTTGCTGCAAGGATCCTCAGGGCATAGCAGGCATGTGGGGGATGGAGGCAGATGAGGGTGATCTGGGCAGTGGGGTAGAGCTGTTGAGAATGAAGGAATGAGAAATCACCCTCAACTACCTCCGGGCAGAGGCTGGGTGATGCCTGCCCTGCATACCTGAGGCCAGGCAAACATCGAAGAAGCCACCCTGATTTGTCTATGGATCTTGTGTCAGGCCTGCATAGCCCCTGTCTGGTGGTGTGGTTCAGATCCTGAGCTTTCCAGAATTCCAAAGACAGGGAGGACTGAGCAGTCAGGCTCGGCTTTCCTAACAGGGACACCCTGGAAGGGTTGAGCATGGGGTTGTGGGGTATTGTGGGATTTAGATCAGTGAGTTTCAGTGAAAGTGGCTGTGTGTTTGCTGTCAGAATCACCTAGGGAACTTTTTTTTTTTTTTTTAAACTCCATGTTTGATTTTCCTCCCATCCCAGGAACATCATATCTAATTCTCGCATTGGGAGTAGAGGAGTCATATTTTGAAACAGTGCCCCAGGGCCTTCTGATGGTGACCCACGCATCCCTCCCCCACTTTCCACCGATAGAGATCTCAAACAATAAAGCAAATCAGGTCAAAGGCAGCAGGGAGGGCTCTTCTTGTGAAGGGACTGTTTCTGGTTAGGTGTGTGAAAGAGTGGGGAGACCGGGATGCCTGGAGCAGGGGGAGCATCAGAGGGAGCAGGAGGGAGTGGGGTGGGTGATTAGCACGGGGCACCCAGGAACTGGAAGCCTGGAGGAGGGTTTAACTCGGATGCTGTTTGAAGCAGGAAATGGTTCCCAGATTCATTCATTCATCAAATAATTACTGAGCATTCATTCCATGCTGGGACTGTGTCACATCCTGGGGATATAGCAGAGAACAAAATAAAGTCCTTTCCCTCATCCAGTGATATTCTGTAGGAGAGGGTTGGGGAGATCAGGGCTAGGAGACCAGTTGGCCTGGCACTTCTGTTTGGATGTCTTTTAAAAAAATTTATTTATTTATTTGAAAGGCAGAGAGAGAGAGAGGGAGGTCTTCCATCTGCTGGTTCACTCCCCATATGGCTGCAATGCCTGGAGCTGGACTGATCTGAAGCCAGGAGCTTCTTCCAGATCTCCCATGTGGGTGCAGGGACTCAAGCACTTGGGCCATTCTCCACTGCTTTCCCAGGCCATAGCAGAGAGCTGGATCAGAAGAGGGGGCAGCCAGGACTCAAACCAGTGCCCATATGGAATGGTGGCACTACAGGCTGCAGCTTTACCTGCAACACCACAGTGCTGGCCCCTGGATGGGTTTTTTAGCACCAATAACATCCAGTTTAGCACCCAATTTGCCTGAGTTTCAGCACTGAAAATCTTCCTAGAAATTTCCCGGGCAGACCAAGAAGGTTGATTCTCTAATAGAATGGGTGTTTATGTGTTTCCAGTGCTAAGGGCCACAAAGACAAATAAATCAGAATAAGAAGGGCTAAAGAAGAATGCTAGGTAGGACTGTTAGGAAAGATCCTAATCCACGCGTGAGTGCAGAGCCCCCAGGACCTAATCAGCTCTCACAGGCCCCACCTCTCAGTGCTGTTGCCTTGGGGATCAAATTTCCAACACTTGAACTTGGGGGGGGGGGTGTGCATGTTCAAGGGAGTGAGAGTCAAGCTTTTCTTCAAGTTTGAAATCCTCACTCAGTGTCACCATCCAAACTTCATGGAGGAAAAGAGTGTGTGGTGCTCTTTCCCACAATTGAGCCATGAGACCAGGAAGCTGGGATTGTACAGACCAAGGCTCATACTCGAGCTCCAGCAGCTGCAAGCCACGTGCCTCAGGCAGCTCTCTGAAGCTCTGGGGATCTTCATGTCCTTACTCGTGGTGCCAAGCTGGTAGAGTTGTGAACTCTGAGCGAGAGACCATGGAGAGGAACCTAGGGCAGGACGTGGTACACGCTCAGTTTGAGTTCGGATTCTCTGTGTGTTTTCCTTGGTGGTCAATGTCGAATCTGTCGTTTTGAACTTCCACTCCCTGCCCACTTACTCCATAAATACCTTTCTGTGTGTGGATAGGGCCCACACTGTGGTCCTTCCCTTCACCTTCTCTGGGCCTGTTCAAACCTGTCTTCTTTCCCACCCGCAGGTCATACTTCAGCAGAATAACATGATTACACCACTATCTGCTTACGTACCCCAGGTCTCTGCATCAGTCTCAGGATAAAATCTATTGCCCTGAGCTAGAGTCCAGGCCTTGCATAATCCATGCCCGCTCCTCACAGATTTCCTCCCACCTCTGGCCCGCCCCTCCCCCTCCGCCCCTGCCAAGTTCACAGACGCATTCTTGGTGCTCCTGTGGTGCTCTGACCTCCTGCTGCTTATATCCTGGTCACCTCTGCACAGAATGAACAAGGTATCGCGTGCAGGGGTTGAGAAGTCAGGCTCTGGAGCTACCCACTCTGCATCGCAGTCCCAACTCTGCTACTCCTTTGCCAGCTGGGCTTAATAATTAGTAGTTAATTAAGTAAACTATGGGGGCCAGTGCCATGGCACACTAGGTTAATCCTCCGCCTGTGGTGCCAGCATCCCATATGGGCACTGGTTCTAGTCCGGGTTGCTCCTCTTCCAGGCCAGCTCTCTGCTGTGGCCTGGGAAGGCAGTGGAGGATGGCCCAGGTGCCTGGGCCCCTGCACCTGCATGGGAGACCAGGAGGAAGCACCTGGCTCCTGGCTTCGGATCGGCACAAGTGTGCCAGCCGTAGCATTTGGGGGGTGAACCAACGGAAAGAAGACCTTTCTCTCTGTCTCTCTCTCACTGTAACTCTACCTGTCAAACAAATAAATAACAATCTTTAAAAAAAATTAAGTAAACTATGATACTTCCCTCCTCCAAAATACTACAACTTTGAGCAAATTAGTTTATCCTCATGTTTCAGATGTGATAGTAACTACCTCCTCACAGGAGTGAGTATTAAAAGCTAATACATGTAAAATGCCCAAATAGTACCTCCTACGTAGTCAGCCCTCCGGAAACATTGCCTCCGGAAACATTGCCTGCAATTATTACATCTATCTGCCTGAGTGTGAGCTCCTTGAAAGATGAGATTATATTTATTCTTAAAAAAAAAAAAAAATCCCCTTATCTCCTCTTAATAGTCACTTAAATATTTGAACAAAGACCTGAGTAAATCTTCTTTTAAAGGTCTGTTTTTTAATTCACTCATTAAAAATATAGAAGGATGAGTTTTTTACTAACTCATATCAAAAGACTGAGTTTTTCTTTTTTTAGTCATCTGTTTTCTTAGCTATTTAAAAGAAAAAAAAAACATTTATTTAAGAGGCAGAGGCCGAGAGAGCTCCCATCCGCTTGTTCACTCCCCACTTGCCTGCCGTGACCACGGCTGGGCTGCAGCGAGGAACTGGGAACTCAGACCAGTTCTCCCACAGGAGCGGTAGGGACCCGAGCCATCACTGCTGCTTCCTAGGTGCTCATTAGCAGGAAGCTGGAATTGGGGGCAGAGCCGGGACTCAAACCCAAACACTCTGATGTGGAGGGTGGGTATCTTAACTGGCAGGCTGAGCACCTGCTGCTGCCCACCTATTTCTTGCTTGTAACATTTGGACTCTTCAAAATCTTGCTCATAAAAATAATAATATTTTTGTAAAATTTTAAGTTTTAATTTGCATTTTCCTTGGAGTGTATGGCTGTTTCTAAAAATAGAATCATCAGGTAATGGCAAAGGTAATTTTATGCTCTTTTGTACCTATTCACAGATTGTTCCTTATTAAAATTTTCCCAATCAACTTATATGCTCAGCTATAGGAAACTAGTTAAAGGATGCTATTTTTTTTATAGCTGAATAAGATGCAACCAGTAGATATCATGCTTCTCCAGAGTTTAGCTATTACTGTTTCTTTCTCATTTCTATTTATTTTTGCTAATTTAATAAATGTGTAGTGATGAAATTAATGTCATTTTAATTTCCATTTCAAATGAATTTTTCCATTTTTCATATGGTGAAAATAATAATAAAATATACATTTCCCATTAATTTTCCTTGATTATTTATGGGATCTAATTGTATGGTGAGTGAACACATTTGAATCTATATGTTTATATCATTTTCTTTCAATATGCTTTGGACAGGAAGCTCCTATTTAATGTTTAGCACATATAATTTTGTTCAATTTTTTTGATGTATTTTATTTGTTTGAATTTATCTACTTTGTCTCTTCCAAGAGCCTTCATTAAGGAAAATAGTGGAATGGTAGAGCTTAGGGGAACTTTGACCTCATTACCTTCATTCTTTTCCAATGTTTTGTTGTTATTTTCAAATACTTGAAAGAGTGACAGAGAGAGAGAGTGAGAGAGAGAGAGAAATATTCCATTTACCAGTTCACTCCCCAAATGCCCCCAACACTCAGAGCTGGGTCAGGTAGAAGCCAGGGGCTCAGTCTCCCACATGGCTGGCAGGGGCTTAAGCACTTGAGCTATCATTGCTGCCTCCCAGGATACATCAGCGGGAAGCTGGATCAAAAGCAGAGAAGCCAGAACATGAACTAGCATTCCAATATGGGAGGTGGGTATTTGCAACTAGAGGCCTAACTTGCTGCACCAATACACCTGCCCCTTATTCTTTTTACAAATGAAGAAACTGAGAGTCTGAGAATCTGACTTAATGCATTCTTTTGTTCCTTGAAACAAATTTTCTCCTGTAGCTGGGATGAACAGAATATTTTCTATTTTTGTTAAATCTGAATTTTCTTGTATAGAATGAGATATGTTTATGCCATGAGACAAAGCATAATGTAATGTTCAAACTACTCAAATTCTTGAGAATTTGTACTCAGTACAAAAACAGGTAGAGTACTGTGTTGTGTGTATTTGAGTGTGTGTTGATGGGTGTCTGAACCTAGTAGGAGAGGAGAGACCTGTCTCTTTTTGAAAATCCCTTATATGCAGCAATACACTTCCTAATATGACCTATGATTAGAAATAACTTAATTGGGCCGGCGCCGTGGCTCACTAGGCTAATCCTCCGCCTAGCGGCGCCGGCACACCGGGTTCTAGTCCCGGTTGGGGCGCCGGATTCTGTCCCGGTTGCCCCTCTTCCAGGCCAGCTCTCTGCTGTGGCCAGGGAGTGCAGTGGAGGATGGCCCAGGTGCTTGGGCCCTGCACCCCATGGGAGACCAGGAGAAGCACCTGGCTCCTGGCTCCTGGCTCCTGCCATCAGATCAGCGCAGTGCGCCGGCCGCAGCGCGCCGGCCGCGGCGGCCATTGGAGGGTGAACCAAAGGCAAAGGAAGACCTTTCTCTCTGTCTCTCTCTCTCACTGTCCACTCTGCCTGTCAAAAAAATAAAAAAAAATAAAATAAAATAAAAAAATAAGAAATAACTTAATTGACCGGCGCCGTGGCTCAATAGGCTAATCCTCTGCCTTGTGGCGCCGGCACACCGGGTTCTAGTCCCGGTCAGGGCGCCGGATTCTGTCCCGCTAGCCCCTCTTCCAGGCCAGCTCTCTGCTATGGCCCAGGAGTGCAGTGGAGGATGGCCCAAGTCCTTGGGCCCTGCACCCGCATGGGAGACCAGGAGAAGCACCTGGCTCCTGGCTTCGGAACAGCACGATGCGCCGGCTGCAGCGCGCTGGCCGTGGCGGCCATTGGAGGGTGAACCAACGGCAAAAGGAAGACCTTTCTCTCTTTCTCTCTGTCTCTCTCTCTCTCACTGTCCACTCTGCCTGTTAAAAAGAAAAAAAAAAAAAAGAAATAACTTAATTGCCTAATGCTTAGGGATCAGCTAAAGGAACTCTCATACTTACACATAGTGCAATACCATGTAGTCATTTCAAATATTATAGAAGAACATTTAATGAAAATGACAGATCCACCTAAATGTTGCTAAGCAAAAAAAAAAAAAAAAATTAAACTATAATTAAAGAAGACCTAAATAAAAGGCATGCATAAAATGTAATGATAGTTTTTAAAAAAATTAAAGATTTGTTTATTTGAAAGGAAAAGTGGCAGAGACTGAGAATGAGAGACAGAGAGAGAGCTTTTGTCCACTGGTTTACTCCCCCAAATGGCCAAAATAGGGCTAGGCCAGGCTGAAGCCAGAAGCCAGGAACTACGTCCTAGTCTCCCATATGGGTGGCAGGGGCCCAAGTACTGGGTCATCTGCTGCCTTCCCAGGAACATTAACATGGAGCTGGATCAGACACAGAGTAGCTGGGGCTCAAACCAGTGTTCCAGTACGGCATGTGCATGTTCCAAGCAACAGCTTAACACACTGGGCCACAACCCAGTCCTCCCCTGCCAGTTTTATTTTTAATGACAAAATTTAAAAACAAGTTAAATATCCCTCCATGGGAAATTGCTGAATTGTATAATTTTACACAGCAAAAAACCACCTCAAAACTCATCTACTACAACATACAACTCCATGGATATGTCTTACACAAATTATAATGAATGGAAAAAAAGACATGAAAAGTATGTGGTGTTTGACTATATTTATATGAAATCTAAAAATAGGTAAAGCTAATTAAAATCAATAACTTCGGGATAGGATTTACCTCCGGGGCACAGGATATTGATTGGGAAGGAACTAGTGAGAACTTTCTGGAATGGTTTATGTTGATCTAACTGGTAGTTAAATAGATTTATACTTACATAAAAGTGTGCCAAAATGTACATTTTAGATTATTTCACTTTGCTATATACATTATACCTCTAGAAAGAATGTTACAGGAAATTTTCATTTTCTTCTTTTTGCTATGATTTCTAAATATTCTCCCCTTTTTCTTGACTATGTTTTTCATAAAGTCTAAAATGAAGGCATGCACATTTTAATAAGAGGGAAAACAATGAAGTTAATATATTCTAAAAACCTAGAGCTGACTCTTCACCTCTAGACTTATTGGCCTGAGCCCCGGACCCAGCTAAAAATAGTTCAAAGACTGCCAGCTGGGAGCTGGGCTATGTTTAGCAGAATCGGGCAGATGAGGGAGTGGAATGGGGTGGAGCCCCGTGCACGCTCTGGGTCTGGTAGGGATGGCTCTCTCAGCAGGCCTTTTAGGTCACACCTGTCATCAATAACTCGGGCTGTTTCCTCCATGGCAGGCCAACAGCAGGTGTATTGGGAAGTGGAGATGAGAGGGAAGGACGAATGTCTGTAGAGAAGCAGCCTGGACACAAAGGCGCTCAGAGTAGCTGGACCCCGGCTAATCGCCGCATGTACCTTCCTTTTCTCTTCACCAGGTGAGACTTTCAGTCTTTACTTTTATAAAAAAGGATTCATTTCCCAACAACTGGGTTTTAAATGTCATTGGCTGCCTTTCGGGAAACCAGGTGCAGACGTATTTAGATCGAAAGGCTGAAAACTTCCCTGAGTGGTTTTCCTGCTGACTCAGCCCAAGGTGGGGAATTAGCTTGTCTTAACTTCTGCATCCTTTACTGTGCCCGTCTAAGAGGTGGGAAGAGCTGGTATAATTATCCACGTCACAGGGGTGCTTTGAGGCTTAATTAATGATCACAAGTCACTTTGAAGTTATTCAGATGAAGAGACAGTTGATAGGAAGGGTGTTCTTCCATGATCCACTTACCGACTCTAGCAAGGTAGGAAGCACCATGTGTGTTGTGTGCTCCACTTCCAGTGTCCTAGCGTGGCACCTACAAGATTGTTCCCATTATCATTGGAAAGGCTGTCACTCAGCCAAATGAGCAGACTGCGCTTCCACATGTTGTTGTTCCTTTTTAAAAGGAAAGTGTAAATAGGAGGTAAGTCGTTAACAGGTGGCAGACGGTGTCTGGAAGAGTGACTGAACAAGTTAGCATGTTGCAGTTGTCAGTAGCTAGAAAACTTTTAGCCCCAAAGTAGGATACAACCCAATTTTTAAGACAGGGCAAAAACGTGCCAAATTCTGAGATCAAAGGTTAGCATCAAGCCAAATGTTGTGGCAGCCATTAGAAATTCCTGAAAACAAATCCATCCTGTTGCGTGAGTTTGGAATGGCTTAGGATATCATCTTTTACATCCAGGAGAAGCAGAAACTTGGAAATATCACCAACAAAAGCAATCTGGGAGATCGCATTAAGACTCTGTCAATGTGTGGCCTCCCTTAAGACAATAACTAATCAATTTGGCTGTGCTTGGTTTAAAAAATCCAATCCATGAACAAACAGGAACGTGGTGGCTTGCACAATGATAATGAAGATGATGATGGTAACAGTGGTAATAAAAATAGCCGGGATGTGTTGAGGACTTAGTAGCACTAGACGCTGTTCTAAGGACTTTACATGTCTTGGCTCATCTGATCCCTGCAATAACTCTGGGCTATAGAACCTGTTATTATCCCTGCTTTACAGACAAAGCCACTGAGGCTTGGAGAATTCAGTAACTAGCTTGTTTGAGGTTATATAGCGTAGCAACTATCAGTAGTTTTTAAAACGTTAGTGTGCATGAAAGTCCTCTAGAAAACTAGCTAAAAATCATACTCCCAGCCCAAGGCCAGAAATTCTGATTCAGGGGCCGGCATTCTGGTGCAAGGGGTTAAGCCTCCACTTGCGACACAGCATCTCATACCAGAGTGGAGGTTTGAGTACCGGCTGCTCCCCTCCCATCCAGCTCCCTGGTAATGCACCTGGGAAAGCAGCAGAAGATGGCACAAGTTGGGTCTCTGTCACCCATGTGGGAGATCTGGATGCAGTTCTAGGCTCCTGCTTCAGCCTGGCTCATTCCCAGCCATTGCAACCATTTGGAGAGTGAAACAATGGATCTCTCTCTCTCTCTCTCTCTCCCTCTCTTCCTCTCTCCCCCATCCCTGCCACTGCCTTTCAAGTAAATAACAAATAAATCTTTTAAAAAAGTGATCAATCTCAAAAAATAAAATGCAAAAGAAATTCTGATTCAGAGGTGTGATATGGGGTCTAGAAAAATCCATTAAAATTGCTGATTTGTTTCGTCCTCTTAAAAGGCAGAATGAGAGAGATAGAGACAGAGAAAGATTGTGCACTGACTCCCTCCACAAATGCCCACAACAGCTGGGGCTTGACCAGGCCAATCTATTTCTTAAATAGATTGTCCTACCAGGAGCCATCTGGATTTCCCTCATGGGTGGTAGGTGCTGCCTCCCCTGTGGGCACCTTAAGCAGCAACTTAACCTGCTACATACACCACAATGACCACCCCAGAAAAATGCATTTTTATTTAATAAATATGCAAAGATCACTCTTTGGGAAATAGTGGTCCAGACCTAGAAAAAGGAAAGGCTGGGGACAAGAACCGGCCAGTATTTCTATAGCACTGGCCTTCTTTGTCCAGCCTGATGGTAGTAGATCTTCTCTGCCCAACTGGGACTGTGTGTCCTTGTGGTAAAAAAAGGCGACTCCAGTGTTCCACTGCTTACTGAAAATAGCCCTCCAAAATTCCCAACTTGATGTGTTCAGCTCCCATATTTAACATTTTAACCTTCTAACTGTATCTTGGTTTCTTAAATAGTTTGTCCTACCAGGAAGAGTACGTGCTGACCAACAGCTGTGCATTTTAGTGTGGTAGCTCTTATGCTCACAGGTAAGGAATACCTGGCATTGTTCCATATTCATCAATCCGTTCTAACTCTGATTAATGTGAATTCATTCCCCGGAGCCAGCTCTCCACTAAATGCACTGAGAACAACAAATATCTGAGTCTGCAAATCTCAGGGCCGTGATGTTTCAAGGCCTGGGTTTTCCCTCCCTTGGTTCACACACATCAGCTAGCTGGAAGTGACATTTGGAGACTCAGAATTCTGACCCCTTGGTCCTTCCAAAAGGGCAAGTTGATCAAGTTTAATAAAATATCATAACAAGTCATTCACCTGCGTCCCACTCTTCCACTAACACACGCGACCTCTGCGATACTGAGCAGCATGGTGATACATTTCTCAATTCCTTGCTCTTTTGCTCTTTTCAAATGCTACTTGTCTGCTTTGGTGTATGGGGTACCTAGTAAATAGAGAAAAACAGAAACTTGAATTTGGTCGAAGACAGCGCCGTAGAGACTGAACTGACACATATTACACACCCACCTTTCCTTATTGTGTATTTTTATTTTTTTAAAGATTTATTTATTTATTTGAAAGAATTACAGAGGGAGAGGGAGAGACAGGGAGAGGGTGGGAGAAGAGAGAGAGAGAGAGAGAGAGAGAGAAGAGAAATCTCCCATCTGCTAGTTCACTCCCCAAATGGCCACAAGAGCCAGGACTGGGCCAGGTTGAAGCTAGGAGCCTGGAATTCCATCCAGGCTCCCACATGGGTCAGGGGCCCAAGCACTTCTGCTGTCTTCCCAGGCATGTTAGCAGGGAGCTGGATTTGAAATGGAGCAGCCGGGACTCAAACCAGTGCTCATATGGGATGCTAGCATCACAGGTGACGGTTTACCTGGTTGTGCTACAATACCAGCCCCCGCCCCCCCCCCTTATTATACGTATTTTAAGTAAAGCAAAATCCCATGATCTCTTAGGAAATTATCAAAGTACTTGGCATCACCCACGCTTCTGATGGACACATTCTCATGGCTGCTCCTCCCCTTGCCCGCCGCCCTCAAGCCTCCCTTCCCTCCTGGCATGCCCCAGCCTGTTCCTGCTTTGGGCCTTTGTCTCAGCCTGGTTCTAATGCATTCTCTCCCTGCTTCCTGGGACTGGCTCCTTCCTGTCTCTCAGAGCTCCACTAAAACGTCACCCTTCAGAGAGGTTTTAACTGATGGCCCCACCCCATACCGCCTAAAGTAATCACCTTCTGTAAAATTATTCAATTTTATTCTCTGCATAGCCCTTACCAATTGCTGGAATTTTCTTTTTCTTTATTATTATTTTTAATAATCTGTCTCTTGCAATAGAACGCGAGCCCCCGGAGGGTAGGCTCTTATTACATTACATTTACACTTTCTAAAACCGTGCCTTTGGGGAGATGCTCTATACCTGTTTGGGAGTGTGGAGAAAGGAGGGAAGGAAGGAAGAGAGAAAGGGGGCAGGGAGGGAGAGAGGGAGCAATTAAAGAGCGAAAGGAAGAGAGTGGAGAAGCTGTCTCTGACCTGAGGCTGCTGTTGGCGGCATCTGGCTGGGTATGTCTTTGTTTAATAGTACTTTTCTTACTTTTATTTTTGCCCAGCTCCTCTGAAAACAAATCAGAGACCTTAAGGATGTGTTGACTTTAATACATCTGACCATTTAACAGTGGTTTAAGAACACGGACGGGTTACACCGAGAGTCTTTTCTAGATCCTCGTCAGCTTAGCTCAGCCTCACAAGTTATCACAACAGGAAACCCGGAAGCTGCCTACATGCTTCAACTCAGGTAGCTGCACACCGAAGGATCATAGAAACCGTAGCACCAAGGGATGCCGGGCCTTGGCTAGTGCAGGCGTTTGGGGAGTGAAAGGACTCTCTCTCTCTCTGCCCCCATCCCCGCCTTCCAAATAAAGACAAGGAAATCTTACAAACACAAATGGTGTCCCAAGCCTAAAAATTTTTAAAAACAAAACAAAACCAAAAAACAGTAGCACTGAAAGTTTTCTTTCAAAAGAGCTCTCACCTACTTTATTGGCAGTACATGAGGGACAATAGTAAAGTAGCTACCGAAAATCTAAAAATAGGAGATAAAATTGTCTTCTCTCTTTAATTATTTTTACTTTAATTTTATTTGAGAGAGAGAGAGAGAGAGAGACGTAGATAGATCTTCCATCTACGAGTCACTCCTCAAACGCCTGCAACAGCCCAGGCTAAGCCAGGCCAAGTCAGGAACCAAGGACTCCATCTGAGTGGCAGGGGCCCCCAACTCGGGCCCTCATCAGCTGCCTTCTCAGGGTCTGCATCAGCAAGAAGCTGGATCAGAAGCAGAGCCTGGACTCCAACATGGGATGTGGGCATCCCAAGTGGCATCTTAACCACTGTCCCGAGGTTGTCTTCTGTGAATAGGATCGATGAGAGGCACATGTGAGCACGTGCATGCTGGGCCTTGGGTGTGCACACACAGAGGTCAGGATAAACTGAAAGGTCACCAGTGTGCAACCAAAGGCCTTGGGAACTCCTCTAACTCCAGTCAAGGTGCCCTGGGAGTGTTCTCAAATTCACCAAGTAACCTACATGATGGTGGAGGAAAGAGGAGAGGCCAGGGTGTGCTCTGGCTGGACTCACCCGCAAGAACCCACGTGGCCCCGGCAGGTGAGGTAGGAGTGCTCTGGTCCATGGATCAGCAAACTTTCCTGGAAAGGGCCAGATAATGAATACACTAACGCTTTGCAGGCCATACACAGTCTCTATTACGTATGTGTCAACGTCTTCTTGATTTTTTTTTTTTTGACAGGCAGAGTGGACAGTGAGAGAGAGACAGACAGAGAGAAAGGTCTTCCTTTGCCATTGGTTCACCCTCCAATGGCCGCCGCAGCTGGCACACCGCGCTGATCCAGTGGCAGGAGCCAGGTGCTTCTCCTGGTCTCCCATGGGGTGCAGGGCCCAAGCACTTGGGCCATCCTCCACTGCACTCCCTGGCCACAGCAGAGAGCTGGCCTGGAAGAGGGGCAACCGGGACAGAATCCGGCGCCCCGACCGGGACTAGAACCCGGTGTGCTGGCGCCGCAAGGCGGAGGATTAGCCTAGTGAGCCACGGCGCCAGCCCTTCTTGATTTTTAAAACAATCCTTTAACAAAATAAAGTGTTCTTTGCTCCTGGCACAAAAACCAAGAGTTGGCAAGAGTTGGCCTTAGGAGCGTGGCTTACTAACCCTTGTTCTGGTTCGGAACTGGCCATTCATTAAAGGCGGGGGGGAGGGGGGGTTGAGTGGGAAGGGCTGATATAAGATGCATCAACTGGTTTATTCATAAACAAACAAGCAAGTGGTGAGTTTGTAACCTGCCCAAGGAGACACACCGGTCCAGGAGGGGCTAGAGGAGAGCTGCTGTCTCCCAGCACGCCTGGAGAATAAGGATTGTCTAAAACAAAGTCTCAATGGAAGATGAGACTTCCTACAGGAAGCCAAGGAGAGACTGCCCTAGGCCAGAAATGAGCTGAGCTCAGGTAATTGGTGGAAAATACCAAGCCCGGGGGATCCCTGCGACAGTTCTCAAGGGCCTCCAAGCTTCCTGCTTCTCCTTCTGTGGCTTTATAACTGCCTAGATCTGCTGTCTGATTTCTACCGTGTGTCCCAGTGAATGGTGCTTCTCCACGATCCAGACAACACACCCAGATTGCACCTCAGAGCATGGACACTGCTGGACACTGGATCTGCCAGGGCCCAGCTATAGCTGAACACACGTTTTCTTGAGGGGCAAACAAGACTTCCAGAAAGAATTCTATTTTAATCAAATTTCTGGATTTTTTTTTGGAGGGGGAAAGTGTAGCAGACAATCTAAACATCATTTTTATAAGAATTTTTCATTATATGTATTCCATTGTTTGAAATTTAAATCACTTTATATTTTATTTATCTAAATTCAAAATATGCACATGAACAGATTTCTGGAATCGGCTAGAAGGTAATTCAAGATTACAGAGCAGGTGGGGAGTGGGAGACAGAAATGTGAATGGAACCTTGAGCCCAGGTTCTCACTTCCTATGTCCACTATTGCACACTGGGATGGGGGCAGGATTGTGTGGGGGGATACTGTGCAGTTTGAAAAAGCCATCAACTCTCTCATTCCCAACTGAAATTTGCTCATCTACAAGTCATCTCGTTTTGCTTTGAATCTTTGTGAAACATCTTCAGACAAAACAAAACAAAAGACCTTTACAACTCAAGAGAATGGTTCTACCTATTTAGAGTTGCTAGCCCAGGGGCTGTGCTGTACCTTAGAGGGTAAAGCCACTGCCTGCAGAGCTGGCATCCCATATCGGCACCAGTTCCAGTCCTGGCTGCTCCCCTTCTGATCCAGCTCTCTGCTGTGGCCTGGGAAAGCAGCAGAGAATGGCTCAAGTGCTTGGACCCCTGTACCCATGTGGGAGACCCAGATGAAGCTCTTGGCTCCTGGTTTTGGCCTGGCCCAGTCCTGGCCTTTGTGGCTATTTGGGGAGTGAGTCAGCAGGTGGAAGACTGCCCCATCCCCCATCCTTGCCCACCCTCTCTGCCTTGCCCTCTCTGTAACTCTGACTTCCAAATAAAAAAATAAATCTTAAAAAAAAAAAAAGTGGCCAGCAGAAGAGCCGTGGGCAGCAGAGTGATTCTTGAATCAGCAAAGCAGAGCTTGAATGAACCACCATGAGGCTATGGCTGGGACTGAAATCATTCACTAGCAAGAAGCCATCCGAGAAATCATAAGATAGACCTTTTTCTCCCCCCAGATAGATCATTTTTTCCAAAATAGAAGAGAAGAAAGTGTCTCAGAATCATTGTGTTCATGTGAAAGGATCAAGGACAAGTCAATTCTATTAGCGTTTGAATCTGTGCCCAGGAAGTACCTTGAGTAGGTGACAAAGCCATTCTCCACCATGTGAGTAGATGGAAGGGAAGGTTACACCCTGAAAGCATGCCCACTATGACACCCTTCCCCAGTGAAGACAGGGTCAGTGTAGGGTTCTAAGTCGGCGATTAGCAGGGAGAAAACATTAAGAGGTACCCAGAAGAAACAAAGATTTGTTCTGGCATCAACATTATAGAAATGCTGTTGCTGCATTTGGTGTGGCTATTAGACACCTTTTCTGGAACAATGTGAAACCTAGAGCCGTAAAGGACAACTGTATGCCTTTTAGTTTGGAGGGACCCCAGAGAAACTGTTCAGATGGAAAAACTGAATCCCTGCTCTGGACTCAAAACTCATGGACTAGACTGGACCAGGGACCTGGCGTGTGCCTCCCCCGTGGCACAGAGCATAGACTGTGGGGAGCAACCCGGACTGGACTGAGTTACTGGAATTAAGACTTATTCTATGCATCTGCTCTCCCACAATATGGCGCTGGGAGAGGAGGCAACAGCTTCTACCCAGCTGCCTCTCACCAACTTGACAAGCTGCAGGACCTGCTCCTGATTGGAGGAGAGCAGCGTACTCGGCGTGTGGGTAGCAGAGTTGGGATTGGTGGAAGAGGACTATAAAGGAGGAGAGAGATGGCATGCACGAGGAACATCTAGGGGGAACATCTGAAGGAACACCTGTGCAGCCCCCGAGAGAGCCGGCCGGCGGTGTGCCGCTCCCCCGCGGAAGTGGGGAAAGTGGCCAGGGGGAACCGCCCTTCCACGGAGGTGGAAGGGACGGTAGCCAACCCGGGAAGGACCAGCAGCCAACCCGGGAAGGACCAGCAGCCAACCCGGGAAGAACCAGCAGCAAACCCAGGAGGGCCGAGCAGACGAAAGAACAACACAGGGTCCTGTGTCGTTCCTCCACGAAGAGGAGGAGTGACATAATGGTGCCGTGACTCGGATATGAAGCCTAGGCAGGGTTTAGTGTCGTTCCTCCACGAAGAGGGGGAGCGACAATAGACAGCAAGGATACCATTCCTGCCGTCTGGATCCTCTACCCTAGGCCGCTTGACCCCAGAGGCTGTGATTTTCAAAAAGATTTATTTATTTGTTTGAAAGACAGAGTCACACATACAAAGACAGAGAGACAGAAGGGGAGGGGGGAGATAGAGAGATCTACTATCTGTTGGTTTCCTCTGCACATGGCCCTAACAGCCTGGTCTAAGCCAGACCCAGTCCTGTAGTTTGGAACTCCATTTGGATCTCACACATGGGAGGCAGGGGCCATCACCCACTGCCTCCCCAGGAACATTAGCAGGAAGCTGGATTGCAAGCAGAGCAGTTAGGACTGGAACAGCTGTTCCAATACAGGATGCTGGCGTTGCCAGCAGTGGCTTACCCTGAGGGGCCACAACAGTCCAGGGACTGTCATTTTTATCTTTCACATCCTAACTTCCAGTACAGCGTCTGGCACTTAGTAAGTGTTCGATAATGTTTGTTCTATCGATCGGAAGAACCAAGAATGCACATCTTAGGGGATTTGGAAAAATATTTCAGAGGAAAAAACTCGTATTTCCCAGGGCAAAACTGCCCAGAGAGCGAAAGTGAGCGTGAGCTCTGTGCTTCTTCCTTGGGGCAGATTCCCCAAGTCACAGGTAAGCATGCGGCAGGCTGCCCCCAGCTATCACGCCCACCTTGTCATTACCAACATTGGAGAATTCGAATGAGTTCATTCATAATTAAGTTCCCCTGTTTAATTAACCAGAATAATGGAGAGAAAATGACTTTCATTCAAGTGTTTCAGCAGTGTTTTACTTTTGAAGTGTGAAGTATTAAGGGTAGATAAAAACAGCATCTTGTTTGAAGTTGAAAGTACAGATTATCTCATCATGGAAAAAGATTAAATGTAATTCTATTTACGTTATGATTATAATAGTTCATCAGATTTAGGAACTGTTGGGAAACAATCATATCTTTTCTAAATCTAAGTTATTTGATTCTTTGCCTTGGAAAGACAAAAGATGCTGTGAACCCTTCATTGCAATTGAACTGTGCGTTGCATGTTTATAAATCAGCCACAGGACAAAGAGAAGTGATGGGGAATTAAATGTTACAGTCCATTAAGAAATATTTTATTTCAGCATGACATGAATATCTTTGTGGTTTTCCATTTTCTTTTTAAAACCAAGTAACCCTATGACATTTCCAAGTGAAATAACTATACACAACATCTTTATACAGAGGCAAGGATCATTTTTTTTAGAACAAGTACACACACAGCACGTTATTCATGGGCCTCTGACCTTTGTCATTTCGTTTCATATTCTGAAAATGTTTGCTTCTAAATGTAGTCAGGGAAATGAGGTAATGTCAAGACTGCTTTATCGGCCAGCCATTATAGTAGAGTGTACCTAGAATACTGTTCAAATGTGGGTGTTGAAAAATATGTATTGTTTGTGTGCTTTGGCACATGGAAGGTTTGCTAGAAGCCAAGTGATTTATCAGAGAGATCCCCATCCGAGGGCCTGAAAAATTGTGATGTAAAGCACAGTGCCTGGTGGAGTCAAGGAGAGGAACACACCCAACTGGAGAGGGTTCAAGGACCAGAGGCTGCTGCACACTGAAGGTGCTGGCCGAAGTTCCCTGTTGCCTCTCCTCTCCCAGCGCCTCCAGAGACCATAATGTGGCTGGCTCCGCACAGGAGTTTAAACAAGATACAAGACGTAAAGTTGAAGGGGCCAGCGTTGTGGCACAGTGCTTCGTTTGCATCCTGGTTGCTCCTCTTCTGATCCAGCTCCCTGCATAATGTACCTGAGAATCAACAGAAGATGACCCAAGTCCTTGGCCGCCTGCTTCCAGGAGACCTGGATGGAATTCTTGGCTCCTGGCTTTGGCTTGGCCCAGCCGTGGTTGACATTGTGGCCTTTAGGGGAGTGAATCAGTAGATGGAAGACTTCTGTCTGTTTCTCCATCTCCCTCTCTGTAACTCTGCCTTTTAAATAAATAATCTTCAAAACAAAATGTAAAGTACTATAATCTCTTTTTCTAAAATGAGAATATGTTCAGCGCTGTGGTGTAGCAGGTGAAGCCACTGCCTGCAGTGCCGGCATCCCACAACGGCACTGGTTCAAGTCCCGGCTGCTCCACTTCCCATCCAGCTCTCTGCTATGGCCTGGGAAAGCAGTAGAAGATGAACCAAATCATTGGGCCCCTGCACCCGCCTGGGAGACTTGGAAGAAACTCCTGGCTCCTGGCTTCGGATCAGCACAGCTCCGGTCGTTGTGGCTATCTGGGGAGTGAACCAGCAGATGGAAGACCTTTCTCTCTCTCTCTCTCTCTCTCTCTCTCTCTCTCTCTCTCTCTCTCCCCACACCTCTGCCTCTCTGTAGCTCTGCCTTCAAATAAATAAAGAAATCTTTAAAAATAATTAAAAAAAATAAAAACTGACATTTAAAAAATAAAGTGAAAATAAGCACAAAAACAAAAGCAAAATGCCTCACTACACAGTGAGCCCAAAGCTCCTGCTGTGGTTGATGTGTGGCTCGTGGGTGGGTGCTGGAGGCCCCTCAGGGGAGCCTAGAGGTAGGTAGACCAGAGTCCCGGTGCCTCTGTGCTAGTATGACCATCGCTGCCCAGGTCAGAGCCACATGTGCATAGCGCAGGTGCCCAGCCAAGCGACCACTTGGCACTGACGCTGACGCCTGTTGCCAAGCGCAGCTCCCTGGCCGGGGCTGGTTCTCCAAGAGGAAAGGGCGCCTTTTTGTGTTTTGCCTGCTTTGAGGGAATGTCAGCTAGCACTGAGTGGCAGGAACTAGCAAGGCCCAGGCCCAAGGCTGTGATGTTCCGGGGAAGGCTTCTGACCCCATGTCTACCCCACTTCTGGGCCTCGTGTCCCAGGGGCTGGCCATTCTCCCGGCAGCGTGAGTGTCCCTGAGATCAGGGTGAGGTGCAGCGTCACCTCCGTGGTCAGGTCCCCGGGGGACTTCACTTGGGCGGAGGGAGGAGAGTGGCCGCCTCGGTCTCAGTGGGAGGTCTTGGCCAGGGGTCCCTTTCCTGCCTTGGTCTGCAGAACTCAGACGCAGACCGAGCTTATTCCTGGACTTCCTCCCCCTCTGTTCAAGGAAATGAACCTGACACAGCTCCATTCTAAGACTTGGGGGCTGGATTCATTTTCCCTCTTAGGTGAATTTGGATATTTTTAAATTTGAGAGGGAGAGAGGAGAGAGAGAGAGAGAGAGAGATCTTTCATTTGCTGGTTCTCTCCCGGAAGAAGCTCCTGGCTCCTGGCTTTGGATCAGCACAGCTCCAGCCATTGCAGCCAATTGGGGAGTGACCCAGCAGGTGGAGGACCTCTCTCTCTCTCTCTCTTTCTATCTCTCTCTCTCTCTGTGTAACTCTCTGACTTTCAAGTAAATAAAATAAATCTTTAAAAAAAATGGGATTGCAATCATTTAATTAATATAAATATATTTCAAAAGACAATCAAATATGCATAAAGTTACATTTAAAAGTTCACCTTAGGGATAGGTACTTGATACAACTGTTAAGATCCTACTTGTAATGCTCTAATCCCATATCAGAGTGTGCAGTTTAAGCTCTGCTTCTGACCCAGCTTTCTGCTAACGTGAACCCTGGGAGGCAGGAGGTGATGGCTCAAGTAGCTGGGTCCCCACCACCCATGTGGGAGACCTGGATTCAGTTCCTGGCTCCTGGCTTTGACCTGGTCCAGGCTGGCTATTTCCGGCATTTGGGGACTGAAGAATCAGTGGTGTCTCATTCTATGTGTACATTTACATATTTATTTTGAAAGCACAATAGGCCTCTTATCCTTAGAGGGGATTCATTCCAAGACCCCCAGTGGAAATCTAAAACCTTGGATAGTACAGAACCTTATATATACTGTTTTTTTTTCTATGCATACATACATACATACTTATGCTAAGGTTTAATTTGTAAATTAGGTGAAGAGATGAGCAATAACTAATAATAAAATAGAATTATTATGCGGCTCACTAGGCTAATCCTCCGCCTTGCGGCGCCGGCACACCGGGTTCTAGTCCCGGTAGGGGCACCGGATTCTGTCCCGGTTGCCCCTCTTCCAGGCCAGCCCTCTGCTGTGGCCAGGGAGTGCAGTGGAGGATGGCCCAGGTGCTTGGGCCCTGCACCCCATGGGAGACCAGGAAAAGCACCTGGCTCCTGGCTCCTGCCATCGGATCAGCGCGGTGCGCCGGCCGCAGCGCACCGGCCGCGGCGGCCATTGGAGGGTGAACCAACGGCAAAAGGAAGACCTTTCTCTCTGTCTCTCTCTCTCACTGTCCACCCTGCCTGTCAAAAAAAAAAAATAGAATTATTATAATAATATACATAATAAACTCCATCCACAACTTATCACTTGTTTATCTCTGGAACTTCCTATGTAATGTTTTTGGACCACAGAAAGTGAAAGCGCAAACAAGGTGGACTACTGCACTAAGAATCATTTGCTGTTGCAAAATCTCTCCAGTCACCACCGAGAAGGCCATCAAATTCCCAAGCACCTCCAGGACTGTGATTTGGAACACACCAAGAAGCAGTAACTCCTGGCTAACGATTCTTTGTTATGCAAGAATCTATTACATTCATACCCTCTGAGAGGAAGGTTTTGCCAACTTGTCTTTTCTTACCTAAGAGCTTTCACCCATAAATTCCTCCCTGGTTTTTCTTTCTTTTGAAATTTTTTTTATTTTATTTGAAGGGCAGAGAGAGAGGGAGAGAGACAGGCAGAGAGAAAAGTAGAGATCTGTCATCCTCCAGTTCACTCCCCAGATGCCTGTAACGGCCAGGGTTTGGCCAAGCTGGCACCAGGAGCTCAGTCTGGATCTCCCACGTCGGTGGCAGGGACTCAAGTTCTTGGGTTATCACCTATTTTTTTTTTAAAGATTTACTTTATTTATTTGAAAGGCAGAGTTACAGAGAGAGAAGGAGAGACAGAAAAATCTTCCATCCCCTGGTTTACTACCCGAATGGCCCCAACAGCCAGGGCTGGGCCAGGCTAAAGCCAGGAGCCAGGAGCTTTTTCCAGGTCTCCCACGTGGGTGAAGGGGACCCAGCACTTGGGCCATCCTCTGCTGCTTTCCCAGATGCATTAGCAGGGAGCTGAATGGGAAGTGGAGCCCATATGAGATGCCAGCCCTGCAGGTGGAGGCTTTACCTGCTGTGCCACAGCACTGGCCCCAGGGCATCACCTGTTGCTTCCCAGGCTGCACATTAGCTGGAAGCTTGAACCCAGGCACTCTGATTCGGAATGCGGGAATTCCAAGCGGCATTTAGACCGTTACAGCAAGTGCCTACCCCAGCAATTTTTATTTTTCACAGTGGCAACACTATTCAACCTTCTTTCATTCTGTAGACACAGCTCAAGCGAGGCAGAATGTTTCTGGGAATCCTGGGTGGTGTTGCCTCCAGAGGAGCTGCTTGAGGTCATGACCTTCCCTGTCAGAATACAGGAGTAGACATTTACATGGAAGAGATGCCGCTCTAATGAGCACATTACAAGTCACGCTGAAATCTCAATGCTCATTTCGCCCTTGGAGAAGTTCTTTTCTTTTTCCTTCTCCCCTTCCTTCACGCTCTCATTCCCCACCCTACTCTACCCAGAAGTCAATTGCTGCCAGAACTAACTCTCTCTCTCTCTCTCTGATAACAGCCTTATTAGGATGTAACTCATTCACGGTACATCGCACCCCTTTCAGGCGTGTGTGTCAACAGTATTTGGTGTGTTCACAGAGTCTATAACCATCACCACAGCCAACTTTAGAATCTTTCCATCGGCCCCAAAGGGAGCCCTGGGGCCATGCGTGGTCACTTCCATTTCCTCTCCACGCCCCAGTCCACCTTAGACGACCACTCTCTGCTGCTATAAATGTCTCTATTCTGGATACTTCATATAATTGACACCACCCAATGTGGGCTTTTTTGTAACTGGCTTCTCTTACTTGCAACATTGTGGTAGCCTTTTCGCTGTTGAATAATATCCCATTGTGTAGCTATACCACATTTGTGTATCCATCTAAAAGCCAATAGATATTCAAATTGTGTCCTTTTTATTGCCTGTTCTGAATAATGCCGTTGTGACCCTTCTCATGCATGCTTTTATGTGGACACATTTTTGCTTTTCTTGGTAGATTCCTAGGCTGAGTCTATGAGACCTCGACGTTTAACCTTGAGGGACTGCCAATCTGTTTTCCCATGCAGCTGCACCATTTTACACCCCTGCCAGCAGCTCTTGTGGGTTCTGATGGCTCCACATCCTCACCGACACTTGTGAACACTGTCTTTTTCATCAGTGGATGGGAAGAGGTATCTCCTTGGGGTTTTGATTTGCGTTTCCCTAATGGCTAATGCCAATAGATCTTCTTCAACTGGCTTTTGCAGAGGGGGAGAAAGAACAAAGATGTCTGTGCACATCCCCCTTGAGTGCTGTGTGCACAGTATTTAGAGAAAGACCAGGAGGGGTCGCGCTCTGGACAGGAGCCTGCTTTATAACACAGCGCACCTGCACAGCTTGGTGCTCACTCCTACTTGTCAAAAAATTCTGACCATTAGTGAGATTTTTATTTTAATCTGAAATGTACAGCCACTAGATTAAGCTTTGCAAAGCTCTCCCCTCACCCCGCTGCTCCACAGGCCTGAACTCACCTGTATATTTTTAAAGACAAGCTTTGGTAGTGTACACACTTGCTGCCTTTCCCCTTTCCCTTCTGAGGCAGTGAAAACAACCTGCAGCTGGTACGTACTCCTGGACTCCCCGACCAGGCTGCGCTAACTTGGCGGGGGTTCTCCAGGAGGGTGCAGCCCAAAATCCAGGCAGAGGGGACACAGGTAACTTAAGGAAACATGTGCGGAAATCACCTGACCTGGTTTGTTTTGAAGCTGCGCATCCTTTTAAAGAGGGTTTGTGGTTGTGTGTGTGATGACAGGGAACACATGCTCAGATGTGAAGAATGAGGTCTATCAGAGCAGGGGCTCCACATTCCTGCTTGCTATCCCGCACAAAGACACACACAGCTCATTTCCCTCAACCTGACACGCTCTGCAAAAGCCACCTGTTCTTGCAGCCTATGTAGGGTTGCCTGTGTGTGCCTGTCTGGGTGTCAGCACCAGTCTGTCCATCGTCCCGTCTTCCACGAACTTGGTCTTCTGCCTCTGACTCACCCTGTCCCAAACCTCTAACCAAAGAGGATTCTGTCCAGTGTTTTTTCAGACTCTGGAGTCCCCGCTGACCTCCTCTCTGTTCTCTCAAACCGTCCTCCTACATCGAGAAGAATCTCTCTCTTATTGTGGACAAAGTGCCTTTTACTCTAAGTTTGTTTCTCTTATTTCTTATTTCTGACTCTCCATTCCTCCTCATCCAAACTAATGGTTTCCCCTCGAAGATCCCACTCCCCTTTCCTACCTGCTGTTCCCCCAAGCCCTTGGCACTGGTCTAGGTGCCGTCTAGGTGCGATGCTCTTGCAGCCATGTGTCCCTGGGCTCCCTCCCTTTCGGTTCTCAGATCTCAGCTGGGGTGACCTGCCCCGATGGCCGTTGACCAGAGCTCCGTGGCAGTGGGGGTTTCTGTGCGCTTTGCTCATGTAGCATTCCCAGCACTAGAACCACGCCAGGCCATTGCTTGCTGCGTGATCCCGTAAAGCTGCTCTGTAGAAAGTACCTGGCTGCCTCATGGCTGCCGATTTGTGTTGGACAAGAAACGCCCTGGGGGATGAGCAAGAAAGGAGGAGCAGATGAGAGAAGGGGAAAGAGCTCCTTGCAGAGCAGGGGTGGAGTTAGACAGAGGGAAAGAGACTAGGGACAAGGTTTAAGGCCCGTTCTGCACTTCCCCTGATGTGACGAGAGCAAAACCCGGCTTCACTTGAAGCACATTCCCAAAGAAACCAGAAAAGCGGACAATTCTTCCCCATCCCGCCATCCCTCCAGCACCCCACTCCCCTACCCCCAGCTTCCGGTTTTCATCAGCAAAAGAAACAAGGGTTGGGTCAGAGTCCAGACTCACCACGTGTTAGACAGTCACCTGGTTATGTTAGTGTAAATGAGATCGAGATTCAGGGGACACGATTGTGTCTGAAAGCAGAATAGCAAGCCCTTCGCCACCGCACTGTTTGCTTAGACTTTCTGGCTAAGCTGTTCCATTCGCAAGTGAGTGAGTGACCTGTCGTGGTAGCAACGGACATCCCCAGCGCAGGTGCCCATTGAGCAACCATGCTTGGTTTCCTTTGCCAAACTGGATCTTCTGCTCCCTTTGCCAACGGCAAGCACATGTGTTGGGTCACAGCCCTGCTGCGAATGAGTTTCCACACTTGTTTTTTTCTCCTTTTTTACCCCCTGTCCATTCCACATAACAAATCAGATTGTAATTATGAAACTGAGGGACTCGGGCAGCTTGCATGCCTGCCGAGGCTGAGCAATGCTGCTGGTATTGTTTCGATTGCTTGGTGACAGCCAGAGGGTGCTTGTCACATGACTGTTGGGAATGTGCAATCCACAGAGGTGAAAATGACATCACCAGAGTGCCTTACACTGGAATTTAGCAAATCTGCGATGCGGGATTTGCAAGGGAAAGCAAGCTATCAGCTTTTTTTATTTTTTAATTCCTTCCATCCCCCATGTGATCAGTGATATTTTTCTAGTGGTGTTTGTTTTATGCTGAAGAGGAAGCTCATCCGGTTCTACTATCTGATACCTCCGAAGTTGCAGAGACACAGTGTTACCACTGAGAATGTTTTCCTTTTTCTTCTCCATATCATTGAATGGGTGTGACCTCTGATGGTGTGAAGCCTCTCTCACTGCTCTGGCCTTGGGTGTGGGACTTTCTCTGTCTGGCACAACCTTCTTGCTGGTCCTCTCCCTTCTGCCCCATTGGTCTGAGGAATGCCACTCATTCATTAAGACAGTCTCTCCTGTGGCACCGGCATCCCATATGGGTGCGTGTTTGAGTCCCAGCTGCTCCGCTTCCGATCCAGCTCTCTGCTATAGCCTGGGAAAGCTGGAGAAGATGGTCCAAGTTCTTGGGCCCCTGCACCTATGTGGGAGACCCGGAAGAAGCTCCTGGCTCCTGGCTTTGGATTGGCCCAGCTCCAGCCATTGAGGCCATTTGGGGAGTGAACCAGTGGATAGAAGACCTTTCTCTCTGTCTCTGCCTCTCTCTGTAACTCTGCCTCTCAAACAAATAAATAAAAATCTTAAAAAAAAAAAAGGCCACTTCAAATCGACGTCTCCTAAGTGAGTTTTCTTTTACCTCTCACTATCCTGACTCAGCGAGTCCTTCCTCTCTTCCCTGGCCCTGTCTTGTACAGCCTCTATGGTTCCCTTTATCGCACTATGTGTCCATTATTCTCGTAGTGCAGTTTCACAAGGGCAGAGACCATGTCTCCATGTCCTCGTTTCCCCAGCGTTTGGTGCAGTCTTGGCAGTTATGAAGCCCTCAGCACGGGCTGCTGCCTTTTCCCCTTCCTCCCTCAATGATTTTTCTTCATCGCCATGTATGTTTTCAATTTGAAGCATGATGAAGGTTTTATCAATTATTATATACTTTGAAGATATTTTATTAAGTATGAATAAATTTAGAGTTCTTATATAAGTGATACATTAAAACTTTTATTAAAAATAACATTAAAATATGGTGATTTACTTTACCCTCAATAATGATTTTTTTAACTAATTTGATGTTAATAATAGCTAGATTAGCTGTTTTGAGGTATGTATCAGCTTTTTTTTAATACTTCTATCTTCTGTCATCCTGGATCCTTATAGTTTTGCAAGCTTCTTAAAAAATAGAAATCTGGGTTTCTAATATTGTTGTATCCAATACTTTTGCATTTTAATCCATTTATATTTATTGTGATTACCGATATTTGGATTTATTGCTATACTCTCCTTTTGTGCATTGTATCTGTACTGGTTTTTTTTTCTGTGCTTCTTTCTCTCCCATTTTTTTTTTTTTAATGTTGGAACAAACTTGAACTTTGTGGTTCTTCCTTTTCCATAAACAAGTTTAACTTGCTGCTGATAATGGGAGGACTGGTCTGGCAAGTTTCTGTCTTCTTGTTTCTTAAAGTTTCTTCTTTTAACTCAGAAAATGAGAAGATTTCAAAGGATATTTACAACCATGCATCACGTCATCAAGAAAGAATAATAATAAAGAAGAGACTCAGGCAAGAATTTATTTCTTAGCATTTCTCACTGGGGACTAAGGCAGTTTAACAGCCAAGTCACTGGTTCTCAAAGCCATGAGTCACCATGTTGGGCAACGCTGGCTATAGAAAGATGGCAGCTGTGTAATGTGTCTGCTCCCAGGGCCAGGACGGCACCCGAGGGAAGGCCCTGGGGGCTCCTTGTCGTGTGACTTCACGAGGAAGCAATGCTCCCGTGACTCGCCTCCTGTTCCCTCAGCAGCAAAGCCTTTATTCATTCAGCCAGCCGTGACGGGGTGTGGCCTTCTCTTGGCCAGAGGTGGACCACAAATGCAAAAGGCGCCGTTAAACAGTGTGACACTGCCTGGCGATCCAGAATACACTTTAAGTTGTTACTTAAATAAATGCCTAATTTTAACTTTCTCACGGAATACTGCTTTGTGGTCTCTTTTTTGGATTCTCCTTTTTCTCCTATGGAAAAACAAGAATATCACAGCAGTGACCAACTTGGAATCGGGTTTCAAATAGCCTGGCTTTGGAATCTTGATGATGCCGTGTGTGATCTAGGGCAAGCTACTAATCAAGCCAAACCTCTAAGTGGGACTGAATCTACACATGGCATTGCCACGAGAATCTAATACATTGGGACATATAAGCCTGTGGCCTAAGCTTAGTACTCAAAAAGCAAACACAGTGCAGTGGCTGGTCTAATTTTTCTTTTTTATGAATTAGAAGCTTCTTGAAGTGATCCTTCTGACACCCCTCCTCCCCTTCAACATATACCCTTGGCATAGTAGTAGGCAGAGAAAAAAGATCTCGAGACAGGATGGGGACTGGCTGAAGGCTGATCTCTTTGCTTCAGGGATTTAACAGCTGAATATAGTGGAAATCCCTTCAAACTTTATATCCTCAAGTGTGACGTCCAGAGCCGGTAGGTGCCAGGGTTGCAGGCAAACTTGCTTCAGCAGGCACGACCCCTTTGATGGGGTTGGCTCAGCCCTACACTCTCAAGTCCTGACCTCTGCAAACCCAGTTAGAAGGTGTCAGGTGCCAGAGTGCTGCTAACGTCATGTTTGAGAACCCTTCCTTCCCAGGCTAGGGCAATCATGTCCTGGCGTGCTGACCTGGAATTGGGGGTGCATTTTCCCATGTGAAGGTGAAGATTTGTAGGTGGTATGTACCTCTGGAGCCAGCACTGTTCCCAGTAGGTAAAAGAGGGCTTTAGGACCCAGCATGTGATCCTAACTTCTTTCAATAACATGTTTCTTCATGTGAAACGTGTTCTCAGTTCCAAATAATTGATTTGCAAGTAAGATGTTGAAACATAAGCCATTAGGAACATGGAGCTATACTTCTTCATGTCTGCAGTGCGGCAAGCAGGAGGGAGATTCTGCAGATCCCCCCAGAACTGTAGCAATGGGCAGAGGTTTGCTGCAGCAAGGTGAGGCCATCACTTAGGATGTCCACTTTAACCAAGTGCCCGGGGTCGCGTCCCAGCTCCACTTTCGATCCAGCTTCCTGCTAATGGGCACCCTGAGGGGCAGCAGGTGATGGTTCAAGTACTTGGGTCCCTGCCACCCCTATGGGAGACCCGGATGAGTTCCTGGAGACAGGCTTCAGACTGGCCCAGACTTGGCTGTTGCAGGCGTTTGGGGAGTATATCATCAGATGGAAGACCTCTCTCTGTCTCTTTGTCTTTCTGCCTTTCAAGTAAAACTTAAAAAGAAAGAAAAAACAATAGGAACATGTGGGTACTGTACATTTTTCTAACCCAGAGGTTAGCCAGGGCAACAGAACAGCTGTTTGTGGCAAAGAACAATACTGGCTCCTTAGTGATCACCAAAGATAGGGACATTGAGTTAGATTCCATCCCATGGCCACCCCTGTGTCTTTATCTGGGTGCCTCTTTATCCCTGGGCAGGGAGGGGGGAGTTCTCCTGGGAGGAGAGAAGGCCACGTTACTGCCCAGGCTAACTGAGTGCTGACCAGAGGGGGCTTGTGTGCCCATACTCCCTTCCCCTGAGACAGCCTGGCAGTGAGCAGCCCCCAAACTCTCTGCCAGATCCCTCTCCCACTCCCTTCCTTCTCCTCTCTTCACTGCCCAGACATGGGCTCTCCCATCTGTCCATTAACATGGGGGTGCTGAGTCTAAACTGTTATCTAGGCTCTGTGAGAGAACAGGAAAGAAAAGCTCCAAATCTTCACTCTCCAGAAATTTATAAACTAGGTTGGAAAGCGAGTATCTGTTTATGGGATTCGAGTCGGCCAACTCTAACCTAAATCTACCATTTCTTAACTTATAGTCTTGAAGTCTCAGTGCTTCCATCTGTAAAATGGGACTGAGGAAAGCAACTGTCTCATAGGTCTGTCAAGCGGATTGTGCCGCAAGATTCTCAGCACTGCCTACACATGGGAAGTGCTCGATGAATGCTAGCGATCGTTACTATCATTATGCAGGAGGCCTGAGAGGGGAAATCCACTGGTCTGGGCTGCGTGTGAGCCAAATAACACTTCCCCCAACACTCTCCTTAGTATTTTTTATTATTTTTTTACAGGCAGAGTGGACAGTGAGAGAGAGAGACAGAGAGAAAGGTCTTCCTTTGCCGTTGGTTCACCCTCCAATGGCCGCCATGGTCGGTGCACCACGCTGATCCAATGGCAGGAGCCAGGTACTTCTCCTGGTCTCCCATGGGGTGCAGGGCCCAAGCACTTGGGCCATCCTCCACTGCACTCCCGGGCCATAGCAGAGAGCTGGCCTGGAAGAGGGGCAACCGGGACAGAATCTGGTGCCCCGACCGGGACTAGAACCCCGTGTGCCGGCGCCGCTAGGTGGAGGATTAGCCTAGTGAGCCGCGGGTGCTGGCCTCCTTAGTCTTTTTGACCTGGGAGAGGGAGCACTGCGCTCTGGGTCACAGAAACATACAGTAACACACTGGTGTGAGAAGGGCTTCGGGGATGCATTAGGGGCTGGCGAAGGCAGTCTGCCTGTCTGGGCTCACATCTACCCTGCACGTCTGGTTGGGTTTGTAAGCCAAATGATTGAAACTCCTTCTGTGTTGAAGAATTTATCAGTTAGGTGGGGATTCAAGACATACACATGAGATGTAGTCTTCACAAAATAATAAAGCAGTTTATTAATCCACTAGAATAAAAATGATATGTAAAAACTTCATATACCTATGGTAAATGTTTAGTCAAGAGACACTTATTGCTGGGGCTGGCATTGTGACACAGCAGGTTAAGCTGCCACCTGCAACACCTGCATCTCCTATGGGCGCCAGTTCAAGTCCAGGCTGCTCCACTTCTAATCCAGCTCCCTGCTAATGGCCTGGGAAAGAAGCAGAAGATGGCCCAAGTGGGAGACCTGGATGAAGCTTCTGGCTCCTGGCTTTGGCCTGGCCCCACCCTGGCCATTATGGCCATTTAGGGAGTGAACCAGTGGAAGGAAGATCTCTCTGTCTCTGCCTCTGTCTGTAACCCTGCTTTTCAAATAAACATATAAATATTTTTTTTTAAAAAAGGAGCGCTTATTGTTAGGTCCAAACTTTGGACTCTGGGTACAATTCTGTGGATACCAGAATTCTGTGGGTACCAGCAGAGCTTGGCGACAATAACGGCAGGGGGCAGGGGAGCTTTTCTTGCCCCTACTCACCCTGCCTCTTTGTCCACTACACCTGCTTCTCTCCCCTGACATACTGCAGCCTGGACCAGTGAGGGAAACGTGGTGCCAACTCCTGCCCGGGCCTTCAGGGCTTTGGGGAACAGGGTCAGGGCCTGGGGCACCCACCCTTGGTTCACGTTCTCAAGTGGGTGCTGGTGGGGCTATGGATGCTGGAAGCGCCCGGTTGGCTCTGGGTGGCTGCTAGCTCGGGCTTTTGCTGCGCCCAGTGTTTACTTGGGAGGATTAATGACAGGACTGGCTTGCTGGGAGTGTTGCAATGGAAGAGATGCAGACCGGGGCCACCGCCGGCCTCCTCCCTGGCCAGGCTGCCCCAGCTGGCGGCAGCTGAGCAGTTCCCCAGAGCGTGGGGTCTGAGTGTGCCACACAGGGCTTGTCAGAAGATTTTTGGCCGCGTGTCTGTGTGGTTTTGCTCTCTGGATAAATGGCTGGGTTCAGCAGCAGTCATTGCTCCTGGCCTCGTTCTCTTAGTTGATGATGTGACTGCGAGAAGAAAAGCAAAAACCAAAGGAAAACACGGCGGCAATGCTATCTGAGTTTAAAATATCCTTCTGGAACAGGAAGCGTCCATCAAACAGCCCTCCATGGGAAAAGCTGGAACCCAGCGCAGGGAAGCCCCTTGCTGAGATCCTACAGCAGGGCTGGGACTGAAAGCCCGAGTTCTGGGTTCGTGATCCTCTTCTCTTTCCCTGGTTTCCCTGGTTTCTCAGTGGTTGTCCGCAACCAGTGAGAGTCCCCCACCCTCTTCTGTTAGAATCTGCTTTCTTCCCAAAGCCTAAAAGGCACCAAGATGAT
This sequence comes from Oryctolagus cuniculus, assembly GCF_964237555.1. NCBI lineage: Eukaryota > Metazoa > Chordata > Mammalia > Lagomorpha > Leporidae > Oryctolagus > Oryctolagus cuniculus. Next base: position 174,248,307 of record NC_091433.1, read on the forward strand.
CCAGGAAATTGACGGCATCCCAGTTCCCTTCCACGGGCAGGCTGTGGCCTGTGGGCCGGGCTGTATGGTTCGCTGTTCCAGTCAGTTTCTGGGCATTTCATCTGAAAGCGTGCAGATTCCCCATGGATTCTAAACCCATCCATTGGGGGGTATTCAGGGCTTATAAAGACAAAGACTTGCTTTCCCTCGCATTCTCTCTCTTCCCCCTGCCTTTCTTCCATCCACCCACCTCTGTTAAGAGGCATTTTTAAAAAGATGTGACTTAGGACATATATTTTGGTAAAATCCTTTATGATTATATCTGCTGTCTCAGTTTGTATGTTATCATGCCTTCTAATAGTTTATATTGTGCCAATTTCTTTATGCATTTGTTTGGCAGTGTGACCCTCTCAAGGTGTCCCGTGAGGAGGGGAAGGAGGGGCCGACAGGACTAGGTAGAGACTTTGAAAACATGGGCACAGTGCTGTGGCTGTTTGGGCAGTGGAATATTTATGCAGGGCTGTGGGTGTTTTGAACTGTCTGGAAACTAATAAGCAAGCTGCACACAGAAACTCGATGGAAGTCCTCCAAACTTCGGACAACACAGGGGCCTTTCAGGAGTCTGAACCGCGTCCAAGTCAAATTATAGCCCAGTGCCCTTGTGCGGATGGAGGCCGAGGAGCCCACAGGGGAGGGGGCGGGGCCCGGACCCTGGGAGACCCAGGGGCCTGCTGCTGGTTCTGCCGCTAGTGGTAGTCTGCAAAAAGGTGTAATAATAGTTTCAACTTCATGGAGCTGCTTTGGTTATAAAAATAAAATCCTGTGTGCCAAGTGCTGAGCACGCTGCCTGGCACACATAGGCACTGCTAACGTACGAGATCCCAATGTCAGGGGAAAACACGCGGAAACTGACCGCTGGTCAAGCAGAGGAGGCCATGCCTGGCAGGGAGGCGCCAGGGTCATGGGCACAGATTTGGAAGTTAGAGCTGCCTGTAGATCCCAGCTCCAGCCGTTTCTAGCTCTGTGACTGTGGGCAGTTAGAAAAGCTGCCTCACTTTTTGTTACCTTTTTATTTTCTTTTGGCTTTAAGACTCATCTTCTAGAGTTATTGTCTTGGTGACTGATGTAGCCGTGTGAAGCCCCTGGCTCAGTAGTAGGTGCTGGATCAGTGGTGGCTGGTGATCCAGGTCCTTAGGAAGAAGCCAGAGCAGTGAGGCAGGAAGACAGTGAGTGGGGAGACTGATGAGGTGAGAGCAAGGGCAGCCCCTCTGCGGCCTGAGGAGTTTTCTGTGGGTGCTATGACACATGACCACAAACACAGTGGCATGAAACAGCAGCAGTGGATTCTTTCATGGTGCCAGATGGTTCAACATCATCCACATCCCTGGGTCGAAAGCAAGGTGCTGACGTCTTAACACTGCCATCCTCCCTGCAGTGCTAAGGAGAAGACCTGTTCCATTGCCTTTTCCGGTTTCTGGTGGCTGTTGGCATTCCTGGTCTTGTGGTCACAGAATTCCAGTCTCTCTGTCTCTGGCTCCCTGTCACCTTTGTCCCATCCATCCATCCATCCATCCTCTATCTAAATTCACTCATTCTCTGGCCCAAAGGGACAGCTGGGATACACTCAGGATCCACCTGTATAATCGAGAATAACATTTTCTTCTCTGTATCCCTCACTTAACCGAGCCTGTGGCCATGCTGCCTGCTGCAGGCCCAGCGCACCAGCGGTGGGGAGAAGATGCCAGTTCGCCTTTCTCCAGAGGGACCCGGCAGGGTGGGAGTGTGGTGAGAGCTGTCCCTGGGACATGGGCAAAGTCAAGCCTAAGCTGGCCTGTGTGGCTGGGGAGGAAGCGGCACAGCTCAGACTGCGGGGACCCACGAGGCCGGATGATGTGTGGCAGAGTAGAGCTCAGCACAGTCTCTGGTCAGGGCAGTGACCTCCAGGAAAGGGTGGGAAAGGGAGAGACGCCGGCCTGCCTGACTGCACCAGAGGGGTTCAGAGCCAAGGCAGAGTGCACTGAGAGCCTTGGGCCCACCGGCCCTTGCCTACTCTTCCTAAGCTAGCCTGGCTGGGCACAGTCCTCGTCCCCGACGTCTCTCTCAGAGGCTTCTTCGGGGGAGGAAGTATAATGACGAAAGGGAAATCATCTCAAAGCCCCGTGCTCTGGTAACTGTTAGCTTCCTGTCTGCCTCCTGTGTCAGGCAGCTCACTGGAGGACCTCGCCCAGCTTGCAAGGGACAACAGTGTGACCCACGCGTGTCCAGGACATCCACCTTACCAGGAAGTAGGCCTAGGCAGGAGCTGCAGCAGGAGGAGGATGGCGTGTGGGGCACGAGAGAACCTGGATCCAGGTCTCGGCTCTGCCATTTAACTCCTAAGGCCTCAATTCCTTTCTGGACACAAAGCAGTAATGACAGCATGCACTTCACAGGGAATGCTATGAGGACTGAATCTGGTGCTTGCCGGTGACTCAGCACAGGGCAGGGCTGCTATGAACTAGTTTAAAAGGGGAGGAGTAGGAAAAGAAAGAAGCAAACAGCATTCAGAAAGCCAGGAGCAGAGGAAGTGGTCAAACTGCATTTCCCACTGTTGCGTGATTTCCAGTGACAGGGCGTGCCAGGGATGACCCCTTGCAGGCTGTGAGAGGCTGGGAGGGCTCCTGATGAAGGCCCCTTCCCAAATTCGTGTTCTTAGAGGGCCCAGGGGAGCCGCAAAGGCCAGCCCTGGAAGCCCATTCTCTTGACCAAAGCCTGAAGTCTCTACAGAGAGGTCACATATTGAATCATTAACAGCCTTGCTCAAAATGCTGAACATCTCACAGGCCCTGATGCACTGAAGCCCAGGACGGGCACAGTTTGACAGGGGAGGTTAGCGGTTGCGTAGTGGCCCCCAAAGGGTCGGTCTACATCGCAGAAACTGTTGACTTGACCTAGAGATGAGATCATCCTGGATTGTTTGTGTGGGTCCCACATGTAATGCCAAGTATCCTTATAAGAGACCCACAGAGGAGGGACACATGGAGAAGAGGGGGAGGCTCTGGGAGGAAACAGCCCTTGGAAGATGGAGGCAGAGATGGGCAAGAGGCGACCTCGCGCCGAAGCAGGCTTGGAGCCACCAGGAGCTGGAAGGGCAAGGAGGGAGTGAGGCCCGCTGGCGCTGTGACGTCAGCCCCGTCCCTGAGACTTCAGCGTCTGGCTCCAGAATTGTGCAAGAATACATCCTGCCACTTTAAGCCACTCAGTGTGCGGTCATTTGTAACGGCAACTACAGGAAACTAATTCAAGGTCACTTCAGAAAGTTTGCGGATGAATGGAAGGAAACGTTCCTTTTGGAGGTGGGCGTTTGATGCAGTGGTTAAGATGCTGCTCAGGGTCCCCACATCCCAGAGTGGAGCCTTGGGTTTGAGGTCTGGCTCCACTTCTGACGCCAGCGTCCTGTCAATGCACAGCCTGGGAGACAGCAGGTGATGGCTCCAGCGCTGCCCGCTCCCCTCACCTCGTCCATCCACCTGTCACAAGGACAACTAGTGTTTCCGTAGACCTCAGACTGTGTGCGTGCCAAACCTGTGCCAGGCTCTGAGCACGTGGCCATGAGCAGGGGGTGGGGCGGTGTGGAGGACCCAGGCTAGCTGGCAGCCTGTCTCTCACTTGGATTTGCCAGACGGGTTGCCACTGTGTCCTGACCTTAACCTGCTCTTGTTAGGCTTGTTTTCAGCTGTGGCTGATTCCCGGTCCCAGCTCCTCCTCATCTGTTCCCCTCCCTCTGCAGGTCGGGCAGTTGGCCGCTGCTGCATGCCTGGCCCGGCCTGGCGCTTCTGGGTCAGCCAGCCCGGCCTCGGGGAACCTCATCCATAATTTTTGGCTCTATTGTCTGTTCTCCTCGCTGAATTTAACTACTGCTCTTGCTTTCCTGGTGCTGACAGTGAATCCAAAGTGCTGTAAGTGATTCCCAGCTCATGCCCTGCGTCACCTCCCTGGCCCTAGGAGGAGAAGGTCACCCAAGGGCAGGTTACAGAGGGCCATGACGAGCGTGACAAGACTTCTCGGTCACTGTGATCTTCAGATGGACGTCAGCCACACCATGTGACCGTTCACTTGTCACGGAGCTTCCCTAGAAGCTCAGGTCAGCTCACAATCCCACTTTGCAAGCTGCAAACAGTCTCTTTGTTCAAAGCACTCTTTATTTTGGTGTGTCTCCTACAACGAACATCACGTGCCACGCTCCACAGCTTTCTCTTCATTTATCTTTTATTTTCACTCTGTCTTCCCTTTCCTAGCAATGAATAGAAAGGGAGAGGGGCTGGTGCTGTGGTGTAACAGGTAAAGCCGCCGCCTGCAGTGCTGACATTCCACATGGGTGACGGTTCGAGTCCATGCTGCTCCATTTCTGATCCAGCTCTCTGCTGTGGCCTAGGAAAGCAGTAGAAGGTGGCCCAAGTCCTTGGGGCCCTGCACCCACATGGGAGACCTGGAAGAAGCTCCTGGCTCCTGGCTTTGGATCAGCTTAGTTCTGGCCATTGCTGCTGTTTGGGGATTGAACCAGAAGATGGAAAACCTTTCTCTCTCTCTCTCTCTCTGCCTCTCCTTCTCTCTCTCTGTAATTCTGACCTTCAAGTAAATAAATAAATCTTTAAAAAAAGAAAAGAAAAAGGGAGAAACTGAGCATCTGAAGTCTTTAAACAAAAAGAACGTGTGCCTGATTTTTATTGATCAAATGCATGTTTTTGTTTTGTTTTGTTTTGTTTTGTTTTGTTTTTTTTTACAGGCAGAGTGGACAGTGAGAGAGAGAGACAGAGAGAAAGGTCTTCCTTTTGCCGTTGGTTCACCCTCCAATGGCGCTGCGGCCGGTGCATCACGCTGATCCGAAGCCAGGAGCCAGGTGCTTCTCCTGGTCTCCTGTGCGGGTGCAGGGCCCAAGGACTTGAGCCATCCTCCACTGCACTCCCGGGCCATAGCAGAGAACTGGCCTGGAAGAGGGGCAACCGGGATAGAATCCGGCACCCTGACCGGGACTAGAACCCAGTGTGCCGGCGCTGCAAGGCAGAGGATTAGCCTATTGAGCAGTGGCACCGGCCCAAGTGTATGTCTTTTTAGAACAGGAGGTACTAGACAGCAGTAGTCTATCTTTCTTTTTCTTATTTTAAAGATTTATTTATTTGAAAGACAGAGTTACAGAGAGGCAGAGGCAGAAAAGAGAGAGAAGTCGTCCATCCTCTGTTTCACTCCCCAAATGGCCTCAACAGCCAGAGCTGGGCTGATCCAAAGCCAGGATCCAAAAGCTTCTTCCGATTTCCCACATGGGTGCATGGGCCCAAGGACTTGGGCCATCTTCTACTGCTTTCCCAGGCCATAGCAGAGAGCTGGATCAGAAGTGGAGCAGCTGGGACTCAAACTGGTGCCCATATGGGATGCCGGCACTGCAGGCAGCGGCTTTACCCGCCACGCCACAGAGCCAGACCCTTTCTGTTTCTTTACAAGGCAATGTAGCAAAGGTTTGGGAACGTGGGATAGGAAGAGAGATGGGATCTTGCTTTGACTGGGTATCTCTAAGGACTAGACGTGGACACAGGTGCTTGCAAATATTATCTCATTTAAGGTTCACAACAATCCCTGGAGTTAACAACCATGAACTCATTTTACAGATGAGACAGAAATTTTGGAAGACCTGCCCAGGGTCATGAAGCTGGGATTTGAACCCCTATGCTAAGTGGCATAATAACAACAAAGTAGTTTTTAGAAGTCAGCTAGAAATGTCACTTAAACTGTCATCCAAACACTGAGGCATGTGACCTCTTTGCTAGAAGAAAGGCTGGCATGGGCTGCAGAAATGAGTTCTTTCTTAATGGAGGCTTCTAAGTACAAGAGGAGTGGAAATAGTGGCTGGAGGTTGCCACCTGCAAAGCTGCTTTTTTAGACAGTGTCTGGCATTAATGAACATTTCCAAGGCTCTTTGAGATATGAAGATAAGAGATGTCACAGGCATGACGAGTGTGACTATGATACTGCCCCGAAGGCAGGGAGGCATCCCTGGGTCATCACCAGGGCCTGGCTGATGTTCAGGAGGGGCCCCGTGGCCTGCATGGCAGAGCTTCTCCCGGGAAGATCCTGCACTGGGAAGCAGGCACCCACCCTGTGGAGATGCACTAAGTGAAATTACCGTGAGATATCGTGGAGGTGTTGTGGTTATCTGTCACTGCCTCCTGGGTGGGAAGGAATTTCAGATTCTGTCTGGAGACTGCGTTAGGGTAAAGAGAGAGAACACCAGGGAGAGGAGGGCGAGGACAGCCCCAGCAGGCCAGGAACCGCTACCAAGCTCCACCCAAATCACTGATTGGCTTGGGTCGGTCCTTGGGACGAGGTGGTGTTTAATTCTCGATGTGTAGGCATGGACCTAGTCCCTCACAGAGCCGAGACCGGAGCCACAGAAATGGATGGAAGCTTCCAGGGAAAGAGAAGCCACACAAAGGGTGAGCAAAGGGCAGAAAGGGTGTCGCAGGTTGAGATCAAGATGATTCCCCATGGGAGTGAAGACAGGGAGCCTGAGACAGCAGTCAGAGCTCCACACGCAGGGGGCAGAAGGTTAGAGCCTCCTTAATTATGTAAAATTGTTATTTATTTATTTTCATTTTATTTGAAAGAGAGGATGGGAGAGAAACAGAGAGATCTTCCATCTACTGGTTCATTCCCCAAGGCTGGGCCAGACTAAAACTAGGAGCCAGGAAGTCATCACAGGCCTCTCATGTGGGTGTCAGGGGACAAATACTTTAGCGATCACCTGCTGTCTCCCAGAGTGCACATGGTCAGGAAGCTGCGTTGGAAGCAGAGTAGCCAGGACTTGAACCAGGCACTCTGACTTGAGATGTTGGTGCCTCAAGCGGAATCTTAAATGCTGTGCCAACCACCTATCCCCATCTAACTTTACTTGTCAATTATTTAATTATTTATTTGAGAGAGAGAGAGAGAGAGTTAGGGTTAGGATTATCCACTGGTTGACTTTCCAGATGCCAGCAACAGCTGGGGCTTGGCTGGGCAGAAGCCAGGAGCTGGGAATTCAAGCCAGGTCTCCCATGTGGGTTGCACTTGAGTCATTACTTACTCATTCCCAGGGTCTGCATTAGCAGGAAGCAAGAGTTAGGAGCCAGAGTTGGGTACTGAACCCAGGTGCTCCAATATGGAATGAGGCATCGTCATTGCTAGGCCAAATGCCCGCCCCATCTAAGGGTTTTTTTGTTGTTTCTATCACACACAGAAGGTGTGCTGTCTTGTTTTCACCTTGATAGCTTTACACTGTTGCTGTGAGGACACAGCAACCCTCAGACATGGGTGTAAGCACCCATTTTTCACGGGGAAGCTGAGATTCGGAGAGAAGTAGCACGTCCCAGGTCTTGTAGTTAGCACCCGGAATCCAGGTGCTCTGGCTCCAATCCCACCAGGCCTCAGCTGCCTCCCCCATGCAGCATCATCGAGGCTTCAAGGAAGCAAGAGAGAGGAACAGCTGCCCAGGAAAAAGAACCCGAGCTGCATGTCCAGCAGATCCGAGTTTGAATCTTGGCTCCAGCGCTCAATTGCTGTGTGGCCTTCGACAAGCATTCGACCGCCTTCAGCCTCATTTTCCCGACCACTCATCTCACGCCTGGAGCAGAAAGTGCAGATGATGGCGACATGGTGGAAATCATACTAGTTGACACTTGTAAAGAAGTTACCGAGTGCCAGACATGGTTCTGAGTAAATCCCGGGAGTTACTTAATCCTATGACAAGTTTGCTAGAGATCATCCCCAGATAAGGAAACCGAGGCACAGGCAGGCTAAGGCCCCCCTGGATATTGAGTGGGGCAGTTACACTCAGAGAGATCTGGGACCAGGGCAGAGCCCGCTGTGTGCCTCCCCTGCCCCTTCCCTGTGCGCAGAGTGGAAGCACAACCGGGAGTGGTTGCCGTGACCCACTTCCTCCTCCAGGCCCTGCCCGCAGGGGCATCCCACCCCAGAGACTTCTGCCTCTGGCCTTGATTTGCTCCTCGCCGTTTTGTTGTTGTAGCCTTGATGACTCAGTGCACTTGTCCTGTCAAGCTTCCCCTCCCCAGGTCTCCCTGCACCGCCCCGTTTTTCAGTGGTGGTAAAACACATGTAGAATTTACCATCTTGGCCATTTGGATGGGTACAGCTCAGGGCACCGACTGCACCGCTGCAACTCTTCACCTTGTCAACCGGAAACTGTGGCCCAGTAAACATCACTCCCCACCTCTCCATCCCGCCTTTCCCGGGCACCCACTCTTCCACTTTCTGTCTCTCTGATTTTGACTATTCTGAACACCTCAATGAGTGGGATCATAAGTGTTTTGTGTGACTGGCTTATTTCACTGAAGGTAACGTTCTCATGCCCCATCCACGTTGTAACATGTCAGAATTTCCTTCTTTTTTTTTTTTTTGACAGGCAGAGTGGACAGTGAGAGAGAGAGAGACAGAGAGAAAGGTCTTCCTTTGCCGTTGGTTCACCCTCCAATGGCCGCCGCGGCCAGTGCGCTGCGGCCGGCGCACCGCGCTGATCCGATGGCAGGAGCCAGGAGCCAGGTGCTTTTCCTGGTCTCCCATGGGGTGCAGGGCCCAAGCACCTGGGCCATCCTCCACTGCACTCCCTGGCCATAGCAGAGAGTTGGCCTGGAAGAGGGGCAACCGGGACAGAATCCGGCGCCCCGACCGGGACTAGAACTCGGTGTGCTGGCGCCGCTAGGCGGAGGATTAGCCTAGTGAGCCGCGGCGCCAGCCTTCTTTTTGTTTTAAACACTTATTTATTTTGAAAGTCAGAGTTACAGAAAGGGGTGGGGAGAGGGAGAAAGAGAAAGAGAGAGAGAGAGAGATCTTCCATCCATTGGTTCTCTCCCCAGTTGGAAGGAGCTGGGCCAGGCTGCAGCCAGGAGCCAGGAGCTTCATCTGGGTCTCCCACATAGGTGGCAGGGGCCCTGTCACTTGGGCCATCTTCCACTGCTTTACCCAGGCCATTAGCAGGGAGCTGGACCTGAAGTAGAGCAGCCGGGACACAAACCAGTGCCCATAAAGGAATGCCAACATCATAGGTGGTGGCTTTACACTCCATGCCACGACACTGGCCCCAGAATTTCCTTGTTTTTAAGACTGAATAGTGGGGCCGGTGCTGTGGCATAGTGAATTGGGCCTCTGCCTGCAGTGCTGGCATCCTGTATGGGTGCCACTTCGAGTCCTGGCTGTTACGCTTCCGATCCAGCTCCCTGCTGATGGCCTGGGAGAGCAGTAGAGGACAGCCCAAGTCCTTGGGCCCCTGCACCCACATGGGAAACCTTGAAGAAGCTCCTGGGTCCTGGCTTTGGATTGGTCCAGCTCTGGCCATTGTGGCCATTTTCAGAGCGAACCAAAGGATGGAAGACCTCTCTCTCTGACGCTCTTTCTCTGTCTGTGACTCTGCCTCTTGGATAAATGGATCAATCTTTTTTTTTTTTTTAAAGGTTGAATAGTGTTCTAATGTGTGCCTATATCACATGTTGCTTCTCCATTCATTGGCTGATGGGCGCGTGGGTGGCTTCCGTGTTTCAGCTGTTGTGAATGGTGTTGTTATGAACACCAGGGTACAAATCTCTTTGAGACGTTGCTTTCAATTACTTTGCATTCATACCCAGAAGTGGCACTGCTGGATCACGTGGCAGTTCTGCTACCAGCTGGAGGAGCCGACACACTGATTTCCACCACAGCGGGACCATCTCAGTCAGGTCTCAGCTTTGCTCCTCACCAGTGCCCAGCCCCGCAGGCTGATGCACGGAGCCCTGTTCCTGTCTCTGACTCCCCTGGCTTCTCTATTTTGGGCCACCCCATCACCTTCCTATTCTGATTTCTCAGAGTCTGATCCCGGGAGGGGACTTGTGCTGTGTTCAGCTCTCTAAACCTTTGCCTCGGGGAGCACTTGGCGCACTGGGACCTGGCAGAGACTGTAGTGACGTCGTGCGTCAGACCAGAAGGTGGGAGGTTGATGTGGTTGACCTTTAAAACTTCTCTGTCTCCAAGCAACTATTATAAAGCAAACACACGAGCTCATGCGCACTAGGCCTAATATGGGGAAACACAGTTGAGGGAATGTGTACCTGCAGGCTCCCAGCCACACGCAGTCTCCAGCACTGGGCACATAGGCCATGCGGCTTCACCTGGGAGTTCCCCGGGGACAAAGCCGTCTCCAGAAGGTGGAAAGCGGGAGTTAGCTCCCATTCCCAGGCATCTGGCTGCAAGGCTGCTCTCCCCACCCCCATTATTATCCGCATTTGTTTAAGAAGCTACAGGTGGTCCTATGAAGTCAAGTCCTTTGATTAAAAAGAAAAAGCCATTTTGGTTGCAGAGGGCAAACCTGGAATAGTGGTGAGCCAGAAAAATCCACAGTCTAAACACACATTTGAGGAATGCTTGGAACTTGCAGCCCTGAATAGCAGAATCATGCTGTGCTAGCTGGCCTGGGAGTGGGTGCCCAGCAGCCCGGCCGCAACTGGTGGTAAAGGACAAGGGTGCGCCCGGCGCGCCTGCTGCCTACCAAGGCGCAGGCTGCTCTGAGCTCTGTTCCATCCCGGCTCGCCCCTGCCCGGGCCGTGAAGCCCTTCTCCCTGCGGTGGCGCTGTGTGGTGTGGACCCTTGGGCCCTTCCTGGAGCTGCAGCCGCCTCTACCCCTACAGCGCTGCACAGGGCTTAGCGCTCTGGGCCTGGAGGAGGGAGCTACTGATCCCACTCACCTCCCCCAAAGCTCCTTTTAGCCAGTGCAGGCTGTTCCACTTCCCCTGTAGCTTAGCAACCTGTGCCCCTGACAACTGATTTATTGGAAAAAAGCTTGACTTTCCCCAAGCAGGTTTGTTTTTTCCCCCATTCTTCCCTCTCTCTCACTCCTTTTCTTCCTCTCTCTCTCTCTTTTTTCTCTCTCACAAATAGTTAGGCCTTGCCTGTGATGATGTCCTGGCAATGGTTTAAATGTGTTTACAGAAGTTCACGGGCTGAAGATCTGATCCCCAGTGCAATGGTTTGGGGCCTAAGGAGAAGTAATTCGGCTACGAAGGCAGGTGGAACGGATCGGCTGTAAGGAATCAATCTCTGTTCTTTTTAAATTACCCATGCTTCTCAGTTTATGGCGGGTTGCTTCCTGATGAGCCTATTGCAAGTTGAAAATACTGTATTAAAAAACACAGGGAGCACACTGGACATCTGAGCTTCGCAACACAGCACGCTGTGGAGCGACTGCAGGGCTGACTGGTAAAGTGACAACGTCACACTGCACATTGCTGGCCCAGGAAAAGAACACAATTCGGAATTTGAAGTATGGTTTCTACTGAAGGTGTAATCGCTTTTGCACCATCATAAAATCAAACTCTCATAACTCAGGGACTATCTGTGATCTGTTATAGAGCACAAAGTAGACTAAGACAACCTCGCCCACCCATGTTCAGTACGATCAGCACTGGCTTCAACATGATTAGCACAAACACACATCACGTGACCTGGCAGTAATGCCTTGCACAGACCCGACTCCTGCTCCACTGCTTGCCAGCCAGGTGGGCTTAGGCAAATCACTCAATTTCTCATTTTCTTCATTTGTAAATTGGAATAATAAATACCTGACTTAGAGAGTTCCCAGTTGTACCTTATAAGGTGTCAACAAAAGGGCACAATTATTATTATTATTACTATTTATTATTTGGGAACTCTTGGCATTGATCTCAAAGCTGCAAGTGAGAGGGTACAGAGATGAATTGGATCTTGTTGGCGCTCTAAGAGGCTGGCAGTTTACAGCAGGAATGTGCAGACCACTGCCTGGGTCGATGCTGGCCCAGGGCCTGGTTTTGTAAGTAAAGTTTTATCCGTTCATTTTCATGTTGTTTGGGCTGCCTTCTTGCTGTAGCTGTGGAACTGAATAGTTGCAACAGAAGCCACGTGACCTACAGAGCCCCAAATATTTATTATCTGATTCTTTATAGAGAAAGTTTCCTGGCCTCTGGCCTGCAGGGGAAGATATACTATCAGGATGAAGCCAGTGGGAGAGATGTAGATCATCTCGAACGGAGGCCCAGTAGGGGAATTGAGTCTGACCTGAGTGTGCATCAGGGTTTTAGCCAGGCCATGAGGGCTGAGGAGGAACTTGGGCCCCCAGACCCCATGAGTAGGACAGGGGTGGGAAGGGGAATGCTAAGCTGGACCACAGGGTTTTTAAGGGATATAATGTCCCTGACAATGGAAGAGACTGGAGATTAATCGGCCAGTCTAAAGTCAAGCAACTTTGGAGTCCTGGCTCAGTGCCTTGCACAACTGTCATGACTTTGTATCGCTAAATCGTTTCATTGAATACAAACACATTAGCACCTAGGAGCGTTCAAAAAGTCTGTGGAAACATGGAATTAAAAATGCTATAATTTGAACATGATTTGGCTTCTGAACCCATGCAAGAATTTAACTTCCAAAGTCATCAGTTAAGGGTGCCAAGAGGGTGGGGATTTAATCCAATTATAGTGTTTAGGAGATGGGCCTGAGGGCCTTAGGCCATGGGGTGGGGAGCATGCCCTTGGAAGGCAATTCTCGAGAGAGGGTTGGCTTTAGACACCTGAACCTGGCCCCGCCCTGCTGTCTGCTCCCTGGTTGGCTACTTGGTCCTTTATCCTCACCTGCCCCACCACTGCCATCCTCCAGTCTCACAGAGGCCAAACCGATGGGACAACCTGATCTTGGACTTGAGCTCCAAAACCATGTGCTAAATAAACCTTTTGTCTTTATTAAGTTAGTGAAGAAAAGCTGACTAGCACAAAAAGAAATACATTCATTTAGTATAAAAAAAAATCTTTGGCAATCCGTGCATTTTTAAAATCATATGCATTTCCATGAGCTTTTTAAAGACTGCTGTTCACTCTTATCGAATCCTCACAACCACCCTCCCAGAGGTAGGTGTTGCTAACCTTACTTTAAATATGAGGTAAAGCGTCATTCGATTGGGCAGCGGCATTGTTGGGCCCTGAGTCCAGGGTTGGGGCCTATGACCATGGCAAGGCCACGCAGTCCTTGCACTTCCAAACTCTGTCGTGCGAATAGTGCTGGCTGCCCCGTTCTTCACTTCTCCGTGCTTCCTTCAGGATAACGAGCAAGCCTCAGGCTGAGAGGCTGTAGAGTGGCTACGAGTGTTTCAGGTTCTCTGGGTTCAAACCGCTGCCCTGACACTAATCATTGTGTGATCTTGGGCAGGCTGGATAATCTTTCTGTGCCATAGAGTCCTCGTCTATCAAGTGGGTGTGGTCATGGCCAGACTGTGTGATCATGGTCATTACCTTACAGGGTTATAAAGAACAAAGGCAAAACTCTGAGGACAAAGCACAGATTAGTGTCTCCTATCCGGCAAACACTCAATGAAAAGTCAGCTGCAGCCATTGCTGGTGGCATGGCGTCCCTCAGTGCGCGCCGTCGCACTCTGCCTGGTTTCTCCATACAGGCCTCCCCACTCAGGCCTGCTCCTGGCCCCTTATTAACTGTGCACCCTTTCTCCCTCTGGAGCCGCCCCTTCTCCTCCTGACCACCTGTTCAGCAGGTGCTACTGGGGCACCTGTTCCCTCTCGTTGAAGTCCCCAACACTCAGCCTGGACCTCTCTGCTGCTGCAGACCATCCCTGGACGTCCATGGCCACCCATTCCCAGGGGCAGAGGTTCTGGACTCCCCTAGTCCTTACTTTTAATTTCACACACAGCACGCAGGCAGGTACTCACCCAGTCTGTGTCCATTCACTGAGCCGCTGCCACCTGCAGGGATCTTGGCCAGACTCTGGGGATAGAGGATGGACGAGCCCCATCTCTTCCTCACAGTGTGGGGGAGCACGGACTCAGGAGCCAAGCCTCAGGACTAGAAGGGAAATAAGACAAAGCCCGGGAAAGCCCCGGAGGCGCTGGGTAACGGGGGTGTGAGGAACGTGTGAGGGTGGTGGGAGAGAAGAGTGAGAGCCCAGAGGGATTACCCAGAGAGCGGGTTAGGGCTGCCACACACAGGCAGCCCTGTGAGAACAAGCGCCTGCTGCAGGGGCTGGGCCGCCCTGGCCTCAGCCTGTAGACGGCCCAGGATGGCAGGGAGCCCAAGTCTGAGGCTGGCAAACAGCAAGAAGTTTGGAAGCCAGGGAAGAGGGTGCTCGTGTGCCTGGCACTGGGGGAGGTGACTGAGGAAGATGTGCGGATGGCAGGCGTGACAGGGTGAGTGAGCCTCTGGAGGTGGATTCGGAGAGGGCCCACTCCACGGGTGCCTCTCCACAGCTGGGGGCTGGGGGGGGGTTTCCTTTGGCCCCATTTGCACCAGGCAGTGTTGTTGGCAGAAGTAGGGGCCGGCGCTGTGATGCAACGGGTAAAGCCGCCACCTGCGGTCCCGGCATACCATATGGGAGTGGATTTGAGTCCTGGCTGCTCCACTTCTGATCCAGCTCCCTGCTAATGTGCCTGGGAAAGCAGCAGAGGATGGCCCAAGTGTTTGGGCTCCTGCCACCCACATGGGAGACCCAGATGGAGTTCCTGACTCCTGGCTTCAGATTGGCCCAGCTCCGGCCATTGGGGTTATATGGGGAGTGAACCAGTGGATGGAAGATCCTTCTCTCCTTTCCTCCCTCTCTCTCAGCTTTTCAAATAAATAAATAAATAAATAAATAAATGAATAAATAATAAAAATAAATAGGGGAGTGCAGGAAGAGTGAGCTTTTGTTATTATGCTTATGCTTGCAAAGGGAATTCCGGCATTTGGGGTGACAGCATGCTGGCTCCCAGATGCTGACCGTAGGCCAAGCTCCAGGGCCAGGAGGGCAGCTGGGACACAAGAACTTGAGTTTTGGAATTTGGGGTCCATGACCTTGAAGAGATGGTGGAAGCTGTGAGCCCATCCTCTAAAGATGCAGGATGGTGATGATGGGAGAGAGGCTTGAGCTCAGGGAGATTCCAAGTAAACCAGGTGGGCGAGGCCGGGCCTGGGAGCAGTGTGACGAGGGACCCCAGGCAAGTACAAATCACAGGGAAGACAAGGCGGTGGATGGGGCGGGCAGGGAGGGGGAGGTGGCGGGTGGACCAGGAACATGTCCCGGAGGGAAAGGGCATTTCAGGCTGACCTGAACATGTGGGCAAGATTTCAACACGGAGCCATGGCAGAGTGTTCCAGAAGGGACCAGCATGAATCCTGGGGGTTGGACTGGAAAGGCCGCAGGAGTCAGGTACCCTGCTGAGCAGGTGGAGTAGGAGCTGGCGGTGAGAAGTGGTGGCCAGAGTGACACTGACGTGATTCCAACTGACGTTTAGAGAGCTCGGGCTAGAACTCCTACCTGGTGTGGACGGAAGTAGAGTGCCCCTGGCACCAGAGACACCCCCTGGAAGGCAGCAGCTACAGTCAGCCTGAGCGGCCCATTTTTCCAGGAGGAACCCTTGAACCCTCTTCCCAGCCTCCTGGCTGGGCTGTCACTCACCGCGCCAGACAGGGCTTCTGATAGAGGACTGGCGGCCGGCCGGGTTACAGGGGCCAGTTGGGAGGGAGGTCAGTCGCAGATAAGCGGGGATCTTCTCTCATGTTTGAAGTTATCCAAGGCCAAGTTCTTTGGGGGTGGGGCGAGAGGATCAAATAGCTGCACCTGGCTCCGCCCTCGCCAGCGGGGTGGGGGGGGCTCTGCTCCCTAACCAAGGTGTTTGGTGAATGCTGTGTGGTCTAGGGTTTCAGCCTCCTTTCCCAAGACCTGTTCCTCTGTATTCACCACAGTTTCTCTACAATCTTTACTCTTTTGTCTTAGAAGCTGCTGTGAAGTCAACAATTGCGTCTTCTCCAACGTTGTATACGCTACACTATCTATGGCACGCAGTAGACAGGCGACACTTTTGCAACTTAATTAAACAAACTCTCCCTGCCATCCCATCCCTCATCTCCGCCTCCAGAATTGTTCAGCTCTGCCTTGGAGGTGCCCCCACAGATCCTCACCCTGGCTTAGTAGTGCTATGGGACCCCATCAAGCAGGGACGGGGGAATAACCAAATAAAAGCATTCCCTGGCATCAGCACTTTGCAAGGAGAGAACAAGAGCTGTTCTGCCCTGTAGGGCTTTGTCAAGGTAGGCAAAGAGTTAATTACATGCCAGCCCACAGGACTTGGCCACATAAAGGCATTCCACCCCGAAGGAATGTGGGAGTCGTGCTGGGAAGCAGGTTTCTCTCCAGGCTCCAGGGCCTGCTTGGCTGTGCCAAGGCCAAGGTCTGGGGCTGTGCACACGCAGGGGGACACAGGTCGCTGAGGCCCCTGAGCATGGTGTCACATGGTGTCAAGGGCCCCGAATGGCGACCTGGCTGCTGAGTGGGAGAAGCACTGAACTTGCAATGCTCATGACAACAGCGGCTCTCCGTGTATGACCTCATGTCCACCCCTCACCCAGGGGGCCACTGGCTCTTGAGGACATTGACCTTGGCATCCACCTGGCCACAGGCATGACTGACGCTCATGGAGGGAGGTCTACAAGCCAGGCTCTGCATGGGCTTTGCCTCGTTGTCTCCATATGACCACTTTTGGGATAGGTGCTTTGGTCTCCAGTTTTTAGCTTAGGAAATGGAGGTTCTCAGAGGGTAGGTAATTTGTTGCTAAGATTACACAAGTTAGTGGCACCATCAGGACTCCAGTTCAGGGATGGAGGCTGATGCCCTTAGCTGTTTCACTATGTGAGTCCTTCAGTGACCAAGGCCAGTCTGGTCCTTGGACTCCACGTACAAAGAGCCCAGTTTGCACTGGGGCCCGCTGATGGAGGGACGGTGATTCTCAGAGTCTGATACGATCCAGGGTTGTGGTCATCCTCCAGTAGCTAAAGCCAGAGTTAGGAACTTTTTTAAAAAAAAAATTTTATTTATTTGAGAGGTAGCATTAAAGACAGTGAGAGGGGGAGAGAGAGAGAGAGAGAGAGAGAGAGAGAGAGGTCTTCCATCCACTGCTTCACTCCCCAGGTGGCTGCAACGGCCTGAGCTGGGCCTTCTGAAGCCAGGTGCCAGGAGCTTCCTCTGGGTCTCCCACGTGGGTGCAGGAGCCCAAGGACCTGAACCATCTTCTACTGCTTTCCCAGGCCATAGCAGAGAGCTGGATTGGAAGTGGAGCAGCTGGGTCTCGAACTGGTGCCCATTTGGGATGCCGGCTCTGCAGATGGCAGCTTTACCCACTACACCACAGCACTCGCCCCCAGAGTTAGGAACTGCTTAGCCTAAGCTGTTTCTCAAGAATAGCTACCACACTGCGCTTCCACTCTGCCCCCGTGAGACCCACTTCATCTTGTGATTTTTGTTTTGTTTTTAAAGATTTATTTATTTACTTGAAAGAATCACAGAGAAGGAGGGAGGGAGAGAGAGAGGAAGAGCGAGCAAGCGAGCAAGCGAGCACGCAATCTTCCATCCGCTGGTTCACTCCCCAGGTGGCTGTGACTTCCAGGGCTTCTTCAGATGTTTCTGGAGGAGCAAGGGACACTGACCCTGGGGCGCTCGGCAAACCTCACCTGCTGCTCCGGCTGCATCATGCGGCTGTCCTTGAGCGGAAGAATGTGGAAGCCCCTGCGAGGGGTGTGTGCCCCTGGCCCCTGCCCACGGCCAGACCTTTGTATGCAGCTCCTTCTTCTGTGGTTAGTCACAGAGTTGAACAAAGTCAAAACTCATCCATCCTCATGTCTCTTGGCCTCAGGGCCTGGCTGGATGCTGAGGAGGCAGCCACATGTCCACTTCCTGTGGCCTCCGGCCTCTCGGCCTCTTCCTGTTCTAGGCCTGCTGTTTACCTTCAGTGACTGTTTTACTCTTGGCACCAGGCACACAGTAGGTGCTCAAGCATGAATGCGTTCTGTTGTCCTGCCTTTCACTGGAACATGGAAGGAACCACTTGCTCCCTTCCCTCAATTTCCCAGGCCCTGCGGAGGGCGTGGTGATCCCTGGGCAGAAATACCCACCCCCTCTCTCCTCTCTCCAGTGGTGACTTGCTGCAAGGCCTCTGGAAATTCTGTGTAGCCTCACTCGATCCACTATCAGCTCTCCCTCGATCCGCACATGTGTTCATAGAGACCGTCCTATGGTGCAGACATGGCTACAAAATGGTTTTTGTATGAATCCAAGTTGGTTTTTCTCTCCAAGTATTTCGTTCCCCTGTGCTGCCCTTCCCCACAGCGGCCAGGGGTCTGTGGCCTCAGGGGAGCCATGGGCCAGGGCTCCAGGAGCAGCATAGGGGCCTCCCTGGGGCAGGAGAAGGGATCTGGTCCAGCGCTTACACTGTTGACTTGGTGCAACTGTGACAAATGACAAGGAGCTGTTATTTAATCATCTCTGACTTTTTTTTTTTTTTTTTTTTTTTGGACAGGCAGAGTGGACAGTGAGAGAGAGACAGAGAGAAAGGTCTTCCTTTTGCCGTTGGTTCACCCTCCAATGGCTGCCGCAGCCAGCGCGCTGCGGCCGGCACACCGCACTGATCCGAAGGCAGGAGCCAGGTACTTCTCCTGGTCTCCCATGGGGTTCAGGGCCCAAGCACTTGGGCCATCCTCCACTGTACTCCCTGGCCACAGCAGAGAGCTGGCCTGGAAGAGGGGCAACCGGGACAGAATCCGGCGCCCCAACCGGGACTAGAACCCGGTGTGCCGGCGCCGCTAGGCGGAGGATTAGCCTAGTTAGCCACGGCGCCAGCTAATCATCTCTGACTTTTAATGATGACAAAAGCTGCAAGGACAGTGGGCCAGACACAGACCCGCTGGGGCGTGGGCTGCTCCCCCACGCAATGGCCACAGAGTGCACTGCTTTAGGTTTTTAATGAAAAAGTAGATATTTATTACCATCGTGCAAACAGTCGCCAGTGCCCCCGACCTGGCCGAGTTGCTGAGGGGGTTCAGCGGGACCCTGCACACACAGCACCAGGTCCTGTGCCACGCTCAGAGCAAGTGCTTCCAATGGTTGTTTCTGTCTCTTTCTCCCCCTATTTTTGGAGGGGCTAGGGTAGTTAGGAAAACTCAAAAAGCAGGCGGCCAGACTTTTCCTCCAACCCTGCAAGGGGTGGCACACCTGGCATCTGCCCTCACCAGTAGCGAGACTGACCAAGTGTGCAGAGGGACGTGAAAAGTCCTCAGCCCCATCTGGGTCACAGGCGGGCAGGCTCTCGTTTGAGAGTCGGCGTATCATGTTCGCCAGACATGATCCACGGCGTCAATATTTGATGAGGCCCTGGGGGTGCAGTGTGGCTGCCGGCCGGCTCTGCTGTCCTGTGCCCAGTGTGGCTTGCCAAAGCCCCGTGTCCCCAGGGAAGGAGCAGTGGGTTGTTCTCCAGGGGAGACAGCAGGGCTAGGTTGGCCCCGAATCGGCCTTTCTCTTTTTCCTGCTCTCCCATTTGACAGAAGAATACTACCGAGGCCTCCTTGCAGCTGAGTGCTTAGTCTGCGCCCGGCACTTCGCAGGTGCTGCCCCCGTTAGGCGTATTTGAGGAAATTGTTGAGAAAACTGAGGCCTGGGAGAGGAAGACCAGTTATGTGAGAATCAGCGTGTGAGGTCTTCAGAGGCGAGGTTGTCACAAGCCGGAAGCTGTGAAGCACTGCATTACTTTGGGGAAAACAGCCAACAGCCGGGAGATGGGCCCGCAAGCCTCCTTCAGCTTGAGTGGGGGTGGGGAGAGAAGTCCGTTGAGTGCAGGATGGGGCACTCTGGGGCCAGTGCTCTCCGTGTGGAGTAAAGAAGGCGAGAATTCCGAATCCCGGCCTGGCCTTCAGGATCGTCGGGCATGGGCTGGTATCTGTGTCAACACAGAGGAGTAGAATGTATTTTATTTGTTTGTTAGATTGACCTGGTATTTAAAAATGTTAGACCTAGGTATGTGGGCCTCTACTGGTGCTCTGTGCTAGGTCCCACGGATGTTAGAGGCACCTGTGTCGTGGAGAGCTGTCATGAAAGTCCCAGGGAGGTGATTTGCTTTTTCAATGAGATATTTTTAGTCTGGAAGTCTCTATTATTTTTTTTCACATGTATTAAGCCATGAGCTCATAGGACACCAGTCCCAGCAGCTCAAGCTCCTTCATTGATTCCGACAAAGTGGGCTCCTCTGGGTGGCGCAGGCTGGCGCCTCGGTTGAACCCAGGTTCCTATCGCTCTGGCTTCCTTCTTTTCCTTCCACACGTTTCAGGAAGCTCTCTGGGCTCTCCGAGTGCTGAGTGCGCTCACTACCCACAGTTGTCTTCTCGGCCAGGATCTTGCCTGTTTGTTTTCCAAAGTGCCGAGAGCGTGCTGGGTCACTCTGCAGACCCTGCGGCTGGGCCGTGGTGCCATTCGCGGGCGTTCCTTTCCCAACAGCACCCGTGCTCTCCATGTGTGCAATAGCACCTTGCTGGTACTCACGCAGGTGCGAGGCCACAGGGACAGCTCCGCGTTCTCGAGGAGGCTGGAGAACCTGTACCGCGTGCCTCTCCTCTTTCCCTCTGTCTTCTCCATCTTGGCGAATTACTGGACGCTGGCGGGTCCAGCCAGGAGGCCCGAGGTGGGTGCTGATTAACAAGACGGGGAACCACTTGCTGGGATGCTGAGTGGTTCATTTTCCCAGCGTCCTGTGAAGATTCAAACCCATCAAGAAGCAGAAGCAGTAGTGACGTGGGCGGGCTTAAGCGAGGGCTAAAGACCCAGCTGTGCTGTTGTGATCGCCTGATCTGCTCTTGGAAAGAGATGACCCTTTGACCTTTAGATGGATTTGATGTGAACACCGCAGGAACTATTTGGAAATGCTGTGAAGGGTTCACTTTCGGGCATTCGCCTGGACCAGGGAGCGCTTTCTCCAGGCAGTTGGCTGTCTCTGTCTTTCTCCTCCCCAGGGTTGTTTCTCAGGCTCCCGGGGAAGGCATGGGTGCCCGGGGAAAGGATCTGGTGAGCGCCTTCCTCCCCCCAGAAAGAAGCCCTTCTCTGTGGCCCTGCAGTTTGTCCAGAAGGCTGGGGCAGCTGCCGGGCCACAGCCCCCGCCCTGCGCTGTGAGGTGATCGTGGCCTTGGTGCTGAGCCTGCATGGCCAAGGTTCATAGGAAGCTACACCCTGGGCTATTGTGCTGCCCTCCCTGAAGGCAAACCTCCTTCCCTTCCCACGAATGGCACCTTCCGCCATCTCTAGGTATTGTCTCGCTCCGCGTCCAGTTCCCAGAACTCCCTGGAGGATTCTCGTCCAGTTCCCAGAACTCCCTGGAGGATTCTCGACCAGTTCCCAGAACTCCCTGAAGGATTCTGGAGCCTCAAACAATGAGGCATCTCACTCGGGGCAAAAGCAGGAGCACAGGAGGCCCCAGAGCCCATGGGGACCTGATCCCATGAGTGCCCTTAATAGGGCTGTGCCTGTGACTGCCCATGTCTGAACCAAAGCTGCCCTGGGTTCTGACCATGTTGCCAAAAAGAGGGGTGGGCGGTGCTGTGCAGGTGCATTGGGTGCTGATCGGGGCCTCGTCTTAGAGGGCGTGGCAGGGTGCTGGGACTCCTGTGCTGTTACACACTCCCCTTTTCCTCTGTAGGCTAAGCTGCAAGGCTGCCTTTCACCAGGGTTCTGAGGTCAGGCAAGCTGGTGTGGGCACACGCCCTCCACACGCCTCTTCCTCCCGCACCCCGATGAGTCCCTGATGTCCTGGCCTCCGATTCATCATCTGGGTCTCCCAGCTCTCTGGGGACTAAGTGTGGGCTTCCCAGGAGGGTTCTACCATGCTGCCCTTCCCTGCTGTGCCCTCGGGTTCACACACACACTCGTGCATCGGCTGAGCGTGTGTATGCACGCACACACACGTATACTCTCATTCATGCACACACACACACACTCTTCACTGATTGGTGTTTTATTTCTCCAAAGCCAGCTTCTATCTGCTAACGGTGTGGGGAGCAACCAGACTAGACTGAGTTACTGGAATTAAGACTTATTCTATGCATCTGCTCTCCCACAATATGGCGCTGGGAGAGAAGTAAACAGCTTCCGCACAGCTGCCTCCAGTTCAGCTAATAAACTGTAGGACTTGCTCCTGATTGGAGGAGAGCAGCGTACTCGGCGTGTGGGCAGCCGAGTTGGGATTGGCAGAGGACTATAAAGGAGGAGAGAGACGGCATGCACCAGGAACATCTAAGGGGAACATCTACCTGAGGAACACCTGTGCAGCCCCCCGAGAAAGCCGGCCGGCGGTGTGCCGCTCCCCTGCGGAAGTGGGGAATGTGGCAGGGGGAACCGCCCTTCCACGGAGGTGGAAGGACCAGTAGCCAACCCGGGAAGAACCAGCAGCAAACCCGGGGAGGGCCGAGCAGACGAAAGAACAGCACAGGGTCTTGTGTCGTTCCTCCACGAAGAGGGGGAGCGACATAATAGTGCCGTGACTCGGATATGAAGCCTAGGCAGGGTTTAGTGTCGCTCCTCCACGAAAATGGGGAGCGACAAACGGGAGGCCGAGGAAGAGTGAGCCTTCCCTTCCAGGTAGCATTTCTCCATCTAAACCCTAATGAGTTGTTTCCTAACTTCAGAGGGATGGTAGGCAACCCAGAAGAACCAGAGTACCCTCCCTCGGGGCAGGTACAGGCTTCAGGGGGTGGAATCCGGGTTGGATCGAGCTCCTGCTTGCTCCTTGCCTGGAGACCCTGTGTTGTGAGCTGTCTCACGTTGGAACACACTCTGGAGGAGTGAGTCTAACGGGAATGGCACTAGCCAGGCAGGAGGCACAGGTCTGGGGGACAGGGGCAGAATTGTAGTGCCCACAGGTCACCCCAGTAGGTGTCTGTGTGTCTCATCTCCTCTGGAGGGTGCCTCCCCGACTCAGCAGGATTAATGGCTGGGAGCCCTTGGGAAGGGCCCGGAGCACCGAGGAGCACAGGTGCCCAGTGCTGTGGTTGCGATGTGGTTTGTCCCTGTTGGAATTTGATGGCCACGGTGATAGTGTTGGGAGATGAGGCCTATACAAGGTGATTGGGTTGTTAAGAGGGACTAATTCCTTTATTGCTGGATGGAATTAGCTACTCCAGAGGCAGGTTGTCACTAAAGGAAGCCGCTCCTGCACTCTGGCCCCCCGACATGTGCCGGTTGCCTTTCCGCCCTCTGCTGCCAGGCCCTCACCAGATGCTGGCTCGTGGACTCCCCAGCCCTCCCAGCCCCCAGAGCCATGAGCCAAAATTAACTTCTCTCCTTTGTAAGTGACCAAGTCTCATGTATACTGTCACAGGAGCAGGAAAGGAGCCAAGACACCCAGCGTGCGTGGGCCTTTCCAGCAGGCTGTATTTTTAGAAACATGACCTCATTTGGTCATTCGATCAATCGTGGCTGACCTGTGTCAGCTGTGGGAAGTGGAAGGGAAAGATGAGTATACCCGTGTTGCCAGAAGAGGAGACAGAGTCAGAGGCTGACGGACCACGGTCACCTCGGCACTGTGGTTCTCTGGTTTTGCCCGTTTGACAGCTGTGCCACGTTGCCTCCTACCACACATATTCCCAAAGTCCAGTTTTAATTTTCTACAATTTACAAATCTGGAAGAGGTCCTTTATGACTCTATAAAGACCATTTTCCTGACATGTTCTCCTGTGTCACATCAGCCACTTGGACTGGATTTTTCTGCATGGCATCCGCTTCCCACTTAATGCTTTTTGGAGAGGCCGTTGGTTTTCAAGCAGCCTGGGGTGTTGGCAGGACAGGTATTCTGTGCACTCCAGAGGAGCCCATGGGAGTTCCCAACTCACACACCTGGTTTGGGACCAGCATCCAGGTCTTCTCATTTTTTAAAAAAGATTTATTAGTTTATTTGAAAGGCAGAGTTACAGAGAGGAAGAGGCAGAGAGAGAGAATCTTCCATCTGCTGGTTCACCCCCTAAATGGCCACAACGGCTGGAGCAGGGCTGATCTGAAGCCAGGAGCCAGGCACTTCTTCCAGGTCTCCCATGTGGGTGCGGGAGCCCAGTGATCTGGGCCATCTTCTGCTGCTTTCCCAGGCACATTAGCAGGGAGCTGGATTGAAAGTAGAGCAGCCGGGACTTGAACTGGTGCCCATGTGGGATGCTGGCACTGCAGGCGACAGCTTTACCTGCTACACCATGGCTCTGGCCCCCGGGGTCTTCTCATCTTTAAGTCCAGCGAGGTCTCAGTGGCGTCAGGCTGCCCCTTCCCAAGGGGGCTCAGGAAGCACAAGCAAGTGCGACAGGAGCTGCCACACAGAGCTTCCGGGGAGCCGACTCCATGGAAACAGCAGAGAGGGGCTGTGTGTGTGAAATTCCTTCTGGACCTGTTATAGTTCTCAGTAGATGCTGATGAGCCACTGCCTGTTTTCATGGTGGGCCAGTCTTTATCATCTGCATCCTATTCAGAGAGACCAGAACAACTAAATCACAGAACAGCAGAAACAGAGAACCACAGAGTCTTCCTTCTAATTGAGCAGGAAATGGCTTGAGCGGGCTCAGTGTCCTGCTCAGGGCCTCCCACCTCGTGATGGGGAGAGAGGAGGTTCTACAGCCTCACGGTGAAGTTGTGGGCTTGGTTTTTGACCACGCACATCCACAGTCTGGAGCTTGGACCCCCTACGAGGGGAATGGTGTTGTCCCTTCAGTCCTCTGTTCTACTCTGAAGGAGACCCTGTGGGTGACAGTGAGGAAAGTAAAACAAAGTTGGCATCATGTTGGTTGCTCTCAACATGAAATCTGGGTTCCATTAGCTCCCCCCGATTCACTATAACCTGGAAAGAAAAAAAATCTCTACACTGCCCTTGACGGCTCTGTGTCCTCGCCCAGTGCACTCCATACATTGCAAGTTCCCATTTTTTCCTGGGAGCAGCTACTCCCTCCAAACACATTTTCTTTTCTTTTCAATGTCTTACTTATTTATTTATACTAGAGAGAGGGAGAGATACACAGAGAGAGATCTTCCATCTGCTGGTTCACTACCCAAATGGCCACAACAGCCAGGTCTGGGACAGGTTGAAGCAGCAGCCAGGAACTCCATCTGGCCCTCTGACACGAATGCAGGGGCCCAAGCCATTGGTCCATCTTCTGTTCCTTTCCCAAACACATAAGCAGGAAGCTGGATCTGAAGTGGAGTAGCTGGGACTTGAGCCAAGCACAATGCCACAATGCCAGCACCCCCCCACATACACACACAACACACACATTTTCTGAGCACCTGTTTCATCCCTCGGCCTGGGCTTGGCCAAGCCCTGCTCATCAAAGCAGCACAGATACCACTCCAGTTCTCAGGAAGCAGGTGGGTCGCTTCAAATGCTCACTCTTAGAATCCATTAATCCTGGTGAGTCCTAGGGATGTCCTAGAATCAGGTTCCCCCCGTCTTGTTCTGGATCCTGAGCTAAACTTCCCCAGCCTCCAAGCCTGAAGACCATTGCCTTCTTGTTTCCAGATGCCCACCGTGGCCTTCACATCTTGATGCATGAGAGCCTACGTGGTAGAGCCCATCCTTGTATTCTCCTGCCTGACTTGAGCACCTAACTTTATCCTGTATGGGGACAGGAAGCTGAATCATCAGACATCACCTCTGCTCTCAGGAATGCAGCTGGCTCCCAGCCTCTGCTCCCTGGCCGGGCCTGGGAGCATGGTTTTCCCCGTTCACTTGGAGCTGCCTTGGCTCTCTAAGTCTTATGCTTGTCTTTGCTTTGATGACATGTCAGTGTCTGCCTTTGACACTGACCCTTGGGTTCATGGTAGCTGCATGTTTTCTTCCTTGAGAAACTGCCTTTCAGCTGCAGTCGTGGGCATGGCCACTTCCTGCCACTGTGCCCGCCAACCTGTCCCAACCCCTAGTTCTGCCTTTTCCTGGTCAACTTTGTCCAAGACAACCCATGGCCTGGAGTTCACCCATCACCCGTACCAGGCCTTCGATAAATATTTGTGAAGTTGAATCAACTCAGGAGTGGTTCAGAAATTCCAGGAGAAAGAATCCAGAGGAGTTGGCTGCGGTCGAATGGCACTTGCTAAGTTGACAATACTTCTGTTTTAGTCCTGTGCTTCTCTGGGCTCTATAAGTTTACAAGGAAGCTCACAGTCTCACAATGGATGAGTCAGGCTGGGGAAGGGAGCAGCTCTTCACACAGGACTTGTGTCTCTAGGAATTGTTGGCAGCCTCGAGCCCAGCCCTCTGGGAGGCTTGGTAGGCCTGGCTATTGGAGGTGCTGGGAAGAGGCCCTGCCTGCTACTGACCTGCCCAACAGGCTCTGCTCATGCAGAGTGCAGAAATGCACCTGCCTGTGAGGTGCTTTGTTCTCTGTGAGTGCCTCTCTGGATGCTTGCATGGGCTGTCCACTCTGGACGGGAAACCTCTGATGGGCATACGTGAGCTGCTTCATCCCACGCGGTCGGTAAAGACAGCTCCCCCAGGGCTCCGCAGCCAAAGCCTTGTGAAGCAGGTGACCGAGCCCCTGCCAAGTGAGGGGCAGCTGTTGGCCATTGTGCAGCCATCTGTTCAACTTAGCCGCTGCGTCACTGACACGCGCACACCCTGGTCCCTGACTAAAATGAGCTGAGCGCTTGTCCCAAATTCTTTTGCGTCTTGCTGATTTCACTCCAAGAATGTAAGATTTTGCCTTCTCAAAGAAGCCTCATGGGCAGCCTAAGATGGCCTCCAGTGGCCCTCACCTCCTGGGATTCGCATTCCGGTGTAACCCTCTCCCCTTGAGTTACTCAGCTGTTCTGACAAATAGAACAGCACAGAGAAGGGGATGTGGTCATGGGGACTGTGGCATCCGTATGAGGCATCCATTCTGCTGCTTCTCCCCTCCCTTCTCACCCTCCCCTCTCCTCCCCTTTCTTGCTCTATCTTCCCCTCCCCCTCTTTCTTTCTTTCCGGCATCCCACAATTTGGGAGAAGCTGTGTTGTGAGCAAGTCTTTGGAGAGGCCCACACAGCCTGGTGAGGAACGGAGACCCCCATCCCCATGGCCTGGGAGGAAGCAGACCCTAGCTACTCCCGGTGAGTAAGCTTGGAAGTGGACCCTTGAGCCCCCGCTGAGCCTCAAGGTGACTATGGCTGCTGGCCAAGGGCTTGACTGTAGTGTTCTGAGGAACCCTGAGCCCGGACCACTCAGCTCAACTGCGCCTGGATTCCCCACAGAACTGTGAGGTCCTAAATGTTTGCTGTTTAAACTGATAAATAATATATATCCCCGTGTAGGGGCTGCATACACATGGCTTTTGTTTCTTTTCTAGCCACTCATTCATAAACTTCTTGCCATAGGCCTTCTCCCCTCATCAAGGCTGCTGCTAATCTATACGGCATCTTTGTGCTGGGTAAGAAAAGGGACCCATTTTTTTTAAAGATTTATTTATTTATTTATTTGAAAGGCAGAGTTACAGAGAGGCAGATGCAGAGAGAGAGAGAGAGAGAGAGAGAGAGAGAGAGAGGTCTTCCATCCACTGGCTTATTCCCCAAATGGCCGCAATGATGGAAGCTGGACCAGTCTGAAGCCAGGAGCTAGGAACTTCTTCCAGGTCTTCCGTGTGGGTACAGGGGCCCAAGCACTTGGGCCATCTTCCATTGCTTTCCCAGGCCATAGCAGAGAGCTGGATCAGAAAAGGGCCAGCCAGGACTCAAACCGTTGCCCATATGGGATGCCAGCACTGCAGGTGGGGGCTTTACCTGCTGCACCACGGCGCCAGCCCTGTGGGACCCATTCTTTAAGACATTTGGCTGGGAAACTGTTATAAGCATCTCATCTGTGACAACGAGGAAGCAGGTGGTGTGCTGTGGATGTGCTGCCTCTGTGCAGTGCACAATCTGAATCACTGTGTGTGGCCACCAGGCCCCTGCTCCTGCAGGAAGTTCCCCTCCCAGTGTCAGGGGTCACTCGCTGCTCCGCAGGCCTGCTCACCTTTCGCTGGTTCTGCTTTTCTTTGATCTATCAGCTGCACTTGACTCTGACCCAGCCCCTCATCCTAAGAACTCTCTATGTAGGATTATAGGAGACAGGACTGAGACAGAACAAGAACACACATGGCAGGTGGCTGAAAGGACCAACCGACTGTTAACAACAGTCAGCACAGCTAGCGAACCCTTTGTGGCAGCGGCATTGTGTGTCTTCTGCCTCTCTAACAGTGTCAACAGTTGGGATGGTAGTTTGGGTGTCCTCCCAAGGCCCATGTGTTAAGGGCTTGATCCCCGGAGTCTGTGTTAACGGATTAAGGATGAAACTTAATCCAATTATTGTGTCTGAAGGTGGGCCTCTGGAAAGTGAGCAGGCTGGGTTAGGTTGTCAGGGTGGAGTGCCCGTGATGAGTCACAGCTGCTTTGTAAGGAAGACATGGAGGGAGACGCCCAGCCAGCTCCCTGCCTCAGCGCCTGCTCCTTCCTCTGCACCCCGTCCACCGTCCACCACCCTCATCAGACACCAGACCAAGGGGGCGAAAATCCAAAACCACGAGCCAACACACACCCTCCTTCCTAAGTCCTCCTCTCAGGTGTTTTGGTTATAGTGACGAAAAGCTGACGGATGTTAACAGAATACAACAGACTGGGTGATTTGTGAAAACGGAAGTTTGTTTGGCTCATGGCTCTGGAGGCGGAGCAGTTCAAGGGGCTGGTGCTGCCCGGGGTGTGCCCTCCTTCAGGCTGCATCTCAAAGTGGTAGAAGGGCAGGCAGGCACAGGCGAGATGGAAGAAACAGGGCTACCCTCCTCCTCCTTATCAGGAACCCACTCCCAGGGAGCGAACCTACTCCTGTGGTGATGGCACTAATCCATTAGGAGCTCAGAGTCCTCATGGCCCAATCACCTTAATACCACCACAGTGACAATTAAATGCCAACATGAGTTTTGGAGGGGCATTCCAAGCGGAGTACTCTACTCGGATGCTGCCCAAGGTCTTCCTTCTCATTGCAATTTCCTTTCACCCATGAGCTCTGGTTCTCAGTGTTTTATTTTTTGAAGATTTATTTACTTATTTGAAAGGCAGAGTTGCAGAGAGAGAGAGAGAGAGAGAGAGAGAGAGAGAGATGTCTTCCAACTATTGGTTTATTTCCCAAATGGCCTCAATCAGGAGCCAGGAGCTTTTTCCAGGTCTCCCGCACAGGTGCAGGAGCCCAAGGACTTGGGCCATCTTCTACTGCTTTCCCAGGCCATAGCAGAGAGCTGGATGGGAAATGGAGCAGTCAGGACTCAAACTGTTGCCCATATGGGACGCCGGCAACTGCAGGCGGGGGCTTTACCCGCTACACCACAGCGCTGGCCCCCATCTTCTTTTATTACTATCCTGGTGTTGGACCAACATGGAAGTTGCCCAATTCCTTACTTTTACCCAAACCTCCCTGCTTTCATAGAGTTTCAGGAGACAGAAGGGGTGCGTTTGCACTATAGACTTGTGAGGAAGACTGCCAGAAGTTCTTCCGGCGACTCTGCCCGCTCCGTTCTCCCGCCCCTGAGCCCACGCAGCTCCAGGTAGCTTTCTCTTCCGTCAGTCTGACTCCCTGGAGCCCAAGCTTCTGGCCTCACCTGACTCAAGACACCTTGCATTGGGAAAATAGCTCTCTCAGAGGGATTCTGTTTCCAGACATTAAGCTAAATTGTTTTTCAAATTTTTTTCTGTGCCTCAATTAGTTCTTAAAATGATCACGGCTGGATTGTGTGTTAAATGCCACTTCTGCAAGGGAACTCCAAGTGGGCAGGGTAGCTGTTTGGGACAGTGAAGCTTCTTTCTTCACACCCCTCCTGTCGGGGCCATCTTGTAACTCTGCCTTGGCGTCTCCCCAGCGTGCGCAAGCACCTTTTATTCTGCATTGCTGAGTTTCTTCTGTAGCTCGACAAATCTTTTCCGCTTTAGCGGACTCCTCACTGCACTGCCCGCAGGCAGCCTTGGGCTTCGACAACCGTGGCAGCAGAACAGATGCCCGAGTGTTCCTGCAGGCCCTGTCTTGTTGGACATGACGCATTCGTGGCCAGCTTTGAAAAATCCTTTCCATGGCCACCCTGCAGTTTCAGGCTTGCATGCAGGGCGACCTCGGAGACTCTTGTTATCTAAACAGCTTGGTGAGAGTCGCTGATCGCTTTCTGTCTTTTCTAGCATCGCTGCTTCCTGCAAGTTTGCTAATTATGCCAGAAATGGTTTTCTCCTTGCTTTTGTGACATAAGATCTCTCCTTTTTCTCTTTCCACCTCATATCACTGCTCTTTTTTCATTTTTTATTTACTTGAGAGAGAGAGAGAGAGAATGAATGGGTGCTCTCCTCTCTGCTTGGTTCACTCCCTAAATGCTTCATCAGATCCCAGACCAATCGGGCCACCCAATCTTGGACTGGATGGAATACCACAGGCTGGGTAATTTATAAGCAATAGAAGTTTATTTGGCTCATGTCCTAGAGACTGGGAAAACCATCTCTTTCTCTCTCTGATTTTTATTTGAGAAACACACACACACACACACACACATATATATGAGAGAGAGAGAGAGAGAGAGAGACTGACTGTTGGCTCACTCCCCAAATGCCCATAATGACTGAGGCTAAGCTGAGACCAAAGCTGGGAGTTGGGAACACAATCCAAGTCTCCCACATGGGTGGCAGGGACCTGAATACTTGAGCCACCATTGCTACCACCCAGGGTGTACACTAACAGGAAGCTGGAGTGAGGACGGAGGTGGGTCTTGAACCCAGGCACTCTGAAGTAGGACCTGAGCTTGTTAACCACTAGGCCAAATGGCTGTGGCATCTTTCTTTGGATCCACTTTGTTCTACCTCCAAGGGGAGCCCTTCCAAGCTCACTTTCCCCTCTCTCTCTGGAAGCCTCATCTACTTTTGGGATTTCAGATATTACTATTTTTAAGCTACTAAATATTTTCTTTATTTACTCATATATATGTATGCATTTGTTTTCACCATCTTAATCATTAAATTAAAAATTATTTTAATTTTATTTGGAAGGCAGAGAGACAGATACATGGAGAGAGATCCTCTTACCTGCTGGTTCACTCCACAGGAGCTGCAACAGCCAGGGCTGGTTCAGGCTGAAGCCAGGAGTCCAGAACTCAATCCAAGGTGACACATGGGTGACAGAGACCTGGACCAGGCACTCTGATATGGGATGCAGGCATCCCAAGCAGCACCTTAACTCCTGTGTCAAACGCCTGCCCCTTAGCCATCTTTAAGTGCATGGTTCCATGGCACGGACACATTCACATGGCTGGGGGTCCATCACCACCATCCATCGCCAGGACTCTTCAGCTTGCACAATGGAAACTGTACCCGTTACCCGTCTCCCTCCTGCCCTGCCCTGGTCTCCACCATCATGTTTTCTGTCTCCGTGAATTGGATGACTGTGGACGCCTCCCAGGAGTGGGATCACGCAGTGTCTGTGCCTCTGTGACAGGTTATTTCATGTAGTACAATGCTGCCAAGGTCCGGCCACGTTGCAGTGAGTCAGCTGTTACTTTTACATGAGAGACTCTGAGGCCGGAGGCCGGAGTTCTGGGTCCCATCTCCCTCTCAGGGTCCCACCTCCCTCTCAGGGTCCCTCCTCCCTCTCAGGGTCCCTCCTCCCTCTCAGGGTCTCACCCCCTTCTCAGGGTCCCTCCTCCCTCTCAGGGTCCCACCTCCCTCTCAGGGTCCCATCTCCCTCTCAGGGTCCCACCTCCCTCTCAGGGTCCCTCCTCCCTCTCAGGGTCTCACCCCCTTCTCAGGGTCCCTCCTCCCTCTCAGGGTCCCACCTCCCTCTCAGGGTCTCACCCCCTTCTCAGGGTCCCTCCTCCCTCTCAGGGTCCCACCTCCCTCTCAGGGTCCCTCCTCCCTCTCAGGGTCCCACCTCCCTCTCAGGGCCCCACCACCCTCTCAGGGTCCCTCCTCTCTCTCAGGGTCCCACCTCCCTCTCAGGGTCCCACCTCCCTCTCAGGGCCCCACCACCCTCTCAGGGTCCCTCCTCCCTCTCGGGATCCCTCCTCCCTCTCAGGTTCCTCCTCTCTCTCAGGGTCCCCCCTCCCTCTCAGGGTCCCTCCTCCCTCTCAGGGTCCCATCTCCCTCTCAGGTCCCTCCTCTCTCTCAGGGTCCCTCCTCCCTATCAGGTTCCTCCTCTCTCTCAGGGTCCCTCCTCCCTCTCAGGGTCCCTCCTCCCTCTCAGGTCCCTCCTCTCTCTCAGGGTCCCTCCTCCCTCTCATGGTCCCACCTCCTCTCACCGTTGGCCGTGTCTTAGGTGAGCTAAAGCGCTCTCAGGTCTTCTTGTACGGGCGTTGTCTCACTAAGGCCCCACCTCTTTCTCAGGAGTCCCCTCTGCTCTCCAGCTGCCTTGTGGATTCCTTACATGGATGAATTGCATTTGCTGCAAAGTCCACAGATCTGAAACCACGCTCGCCACCCTTCCCTCTGAATCCGAGTTCATCGGACTACCCCAGTCTCTTGAAATTTTGGTCCATTTCTATTCCTCCTTTTTTCTCTCCACATCAAGTTACTCTGTATCTATAAACTATCCTTACTGCCTATAAAGTCCAAAGTCCTTAGGCCACTTAAAGTCTAGCCTTGAATTAGCTGAGATTATGTTCAGTCATTATGTTTATCAGAAAACGGAAAATAGTGGACTAAATGTGGTGCCAAATTCACTTTATCTTACGTTAATTAATTATGAGAACAGCCCAGTTCTGCGGCAAAAGCTCCACACAGCTGTGAGCTATTGAGACCCACCCCCCACCCCCCCCACACCCCCCGCTCTATTGTCTCGAGAACATTGCTATCATCCTAGCTTAAAGATGCAGCTGGAGCGCTAGCCATCACATCTGAGTTCTGGGCAGCTGGGTGGAGGGAGGGGCGGCACAGAGCTATGCCACTTGCTGTTTAAGATCTCCTGGAAGCAGCCCTCCACCACTCCCAGTTACATCGAAACTACTGGCCAAAAACTAAGTCACATGGTCACATCTCCCTGCTAGGGAAAAAAAGAAATATAATCTCTGTTCTAGATGGATCTATGGAGTTCCATTACTAAGGAAGAAGGGAGAACAGTTCCTGGGCAGGAGTCGGACTTCTCTGCTTCAGGGCGCCCTGGGCACGCCCTCCCATCAGTCACCATGTGTGGCTGGGATGAGATCACTCTGACACCTGCCACGACTCCCAGCAGGCTGGTGGCTCTTTGGTGCTGAGTCTTGTCTTCCTCAAATGTGGACTGTGTTAATTTTGTGCAGCGCCTGGCGAGGAGAAGGGGCCCCACAGGTGTGTGATGTATAAGCAGACACCACTGGAAACATTTCTGAGAGCCAGTGGCCCAGGAGAGTGGAGAAGCTGTTTTGGGGTCAGTCATCCTGCTCTAGAAAAAAAACAATGCAAACCAATGGCAGCTTGCAGCACCGTGGTACCATTTGTGATGACTTTGGAAGTTCAGCGGGGCAGACGGTTTTCCTCTTACGGAAGAAGCCACAGGCTGAGTGATGTTCTGAGACTCCTGGAGGGCGCACGGCCAGTGGGGCAGGGGCAGGGGCAGGGGCAGCGGCAGCCCTGAGCCTGCGTTCCTTCACTCTGAGCCCAGCATTGCTCTCCAGAAACCGGAGGTCAGGGCAGGCTGCCTCAACTCCAGTGTGCGAAGCCCTCCACCCCGTCCTCTGCTTTGTCCACACATGGAGGCCCAGAGGCTTCCGGAAGAAATGGCAATTCCAGGGGAGGCCCCCAAAGGGACTTGAGGGCCTGTCTTCCCCAGGCGGGGCTGCCCCCATCAGGGTCCGCCAGCCACCAGCCTTGTAAGGCACAGGACGCCGAGAACCTGGAATCGGCGGCTGCACGGATCTCAGTAAGAAATTTGTCTTGGGGCCCGTCCCATGTGGCGGGGTGTTGAAGCACCGGGAAGATCTCGTTTGATTGTTGACCGCAAGTTGTTGCTTCCCCTAGCAGAAACTCAAGGACAATGTTGCCACCAGGCCTCTGATCCAGGTGAATGGTGTCTTGGCTGGGATGAGGGGGTAGGGCTGTTCTCTTCTCTCTGCGTTCTTCCCGGGCTGCTGGCAGTTGAGTTTTGTTGGCAGGTGACCGTTGGCCGTGCCTTAGGTGAGCTAAAGTGCTCTCAAGTGTTCTCTTGTATGAGCGTTGTCTTGCTGGGGTCCCAGTTCCAGCCGTATCGGCATCCCCTAGGGACCTGTTAGAAAAGCAAGCTCCTAGACCTGCTCTGTTAGGCGCCGCCCAGCACGCTGCGTTTCAATGAGTCTTCCAGGTGATCCTGCAGACCACACTCCTGTGGGCACCCAGGTGAGCTTGCACCAGCAGGTTCTCTGGGCTGCAGTGGGGGAGACTACGAGGGTGTCCTCAGCCTATCTGGGGTGCCGGCTTTGAGTGGTGCCCAGGCATCATTCCACTGCCCTCTACTCCCTGGGAGGAGAAAGCCCACCGCAGGAGAAGCTGGGACAGCCAGAGGCAGCAGGTAGGGAAACCAGGGGGCCCACCAGGCGGGGATGGGCTGGCTCAGTTAGCCTGGTCAGTACTCAGCACACGGGTGGGGCTGGGGCGGAGACCTGTCTCTTGGCCAGCTTGTGTTTTTGGGGACAGGCCCGAGCTTCCAGGCTGACCGGCTGCCAGTGAGTTACTGATTCCTGCCCCGTTGTTTGGCAATGACCTTCACAGCTGTCTTGCATGAGCAAACACGGCCAACAAACCACTGTGGTTTCCCCTGCTCCACGATACACCCAGCACCTCTTATCCCACCACGGCTTGCCGCGGCTGTGCAGGACAGGACGCTGTCCTAGGCCAGGAGCACCATGCACAGGCTGGGATTTGAGGCTTTGGTTTCACATTCATGCCCCCCGGTGCATTTCACTCTGGTGACTGGAAGATGAATGAAATGTCCACGTGATGTGGAGAGGGGAAACACCCCTAGTGGGTGTGTCCCATTCAAGTCAATAAATCATTTTATAAAAAGCTACAGGGAGAAACCATGAGTTGTTCCAGTGCTGTGGTTACATCCTTTAATTTCATTTTTATGGCCAGGCAGAGAAAGTTCTATCTGCCTGTCTGTGTTTCTGCTACATGGTGCCTCGGTCCTCTGTGTCACGGGCCCTGCGCCTGCCCTCTGAACAGGCGTGGCCCAGAGAGGCCAAGCTGGAATGTGTCTCGGTGGTGGGGGTGGGGGTGGGGCAAGAGGCAGGTGCTGGAGGGAGAAGGCACCGCCCGTTTGGGAGTTGGACTCAGAGGGAGGTGGCCAAGCACTTGCCATGCTCACATCAGTTTGACAAATGGTGTGGATTTACAGGGCGTGGGAACGGGACTCTTGGTGCTGGTGAGAAGCAAGGGTAGGTGGGTAGCCACGTGCAAGTCCATCAGATCTGGAGCTGGGTAGGGCTAGGGCAAAGCTTTCCATCAGGGCCAGCCCAATAGGCGGTGGCTCCAGGCCTAGGAGAGGGAGCCACCCAGGACCTCAGGTGGTGACTGGGCACAGTGCAGGAAGGTTGGCGCACACGTGGGTGTCTGTTGTGACAGATACGCAGCTGGAAAGGTAACGCCAGGGCCCACACCTGGCTGCACACCTGCCCAGGGTTGGCTCGGGGCCAGGAAAGATGCGTCAGGTCCTGTGGGAGGTAGGACGACTAATGCCTGAGCCCCCGTTCCATGGCTGGCAAACAGTTTCTGAGGCCGTCACGCATTTTCCAAGCTCTAATTACAAGTCTCCCTTCCACACGGACAGCCCCGCCCCTGCCTCCCTGGAGGAGGCTTCTGGAGTTCTGTTGGCTTCCTGAGTGCAGCAAGTTGTCCTGTGATCTGCTTTGGAACCCGGACAACTAGGCTCTGGATCCTGGCTTTGCAATGTGAATTTGGGTATTTCCAGGGAATGTCTGTCTTGCTGAGCTTCCGTTCCCTCATCCGTGAAGGGGTTTCGCCACGCGTTCCTCACACGTATCGTCTCAATGATGAGGATGAAGGCCGTCAAACACACGCCTGGTCGCGGAGAAGGCTGGGGATCCGCACCACTCGTTCTCCTCCAGCCCACACGCATTCCAGAGAGCTGGAGCCCTGCTCTCATTCTGAAAGTCCAGTGCCTTGCGGTGAACACACACCAGTCCATCCACGCGAGCTTAGTTGTAAACGGGGGCCAGCGACAGGGGCTCTGTTCCTTTCTCTTGGAGAGCCAGAGGTATTTTCTTTCTGTCCTCTGAGTAAGATGGAATTCGCTTCAAGATATTCTATCCTAGAGATCAAGTTCAGTCCCCTGGCACATGATAGCCACTGTAACTACAGGGAACCTGGGATCCGGGTCTCATCCACAACACTGATCATGGACAGGGTGCAGCCTTGGTTTCATGTCGGGGGCTTGAGAGAGCTCAGACACGCGGGCAGGCCATCGGCTCTGGTGCTGCCAGTTTGGGAGAACTCCATAGTTTATTCCCCTCTGTAGGAATTTCTAAATCTCCTTCCTCCGAGCCAGGATGTGAATTGCGATTACATGTCTTCAAACAGCTGTGCTTGCGATCGCCTCTGCTCTCACTGGGCTTTGAGCTGTGTTTGCTGCCTTTAGCAGAATCTGCCAGAGGAAGGGGCGGGCCTTGACCTTGAAAATGCAAACCAGCTGCAGTGCTGTCTGGCCCAGCAGAGCTCTGAGGCTGCCTTCAATCTTCCTGGAGCAGAGCAGCTGGAGGCCTCCCAGCCTCCTGGCGCCTGTGGGCGGATGATTGGCTCGCCCCAACTATGCATTTGAGTGAAGAGTGTTTGGAAGGAAGCGGCAGCCTTGCAAAGCTACAGAGGATCCCAAGTGCAGTGTGCAAGGGTCGTGCAATGTGTGTAGGTCGTCCTGCTCTAAATGAACTCCGAGGAGCTGTTGGTCCCCAGTGGTTTTTTTGCTGCATAGACTGGTAGAAGGCACGTGGAAATTTGGGGAAGAAATGTGGGGGAGGGGAGGCAGGAAAAGAGGCCTCTCTGGGATGGGACAATTCAGGAGGGAGGAAGAGGGAAAGGAGAGAAGGCAGAGGGGCAGCCAGAAAGAGGGAGCCACAGCGTCGCAATTCAGTGCCACATGCAGTGTGCTCTGTGCAGGCTGTGAACTCCGCTCCACCAGATGCCAGCGCCCACAGCCTCCAGCACCCTCTGTGCTCTGGGCTCAACAGCAAGGTGCGGTAGAGTCGGGAAGATGCCATGGTGAGTGCCCAGTGCTGTGGGCGTCTCCCCAAGTGCAAGCAGGGAAGCATCTGCCCTGGTAGACTGGCCATGACTGTGGCCTTGGCTTCCACTCCTTTCGAAGACTTCACCTCGGGCTGGGAGAGGACCTGGGTTGTGTGGATGCAAAGCTCAGCCCAGGTGAGGTGTGCGGTAAATGCAGGCAGGGGTATTCAGCTGAACGTTGTGCAAAAGTGGGCAGAGACCAAGGAGGGACTTTCAGGCCCACCACAGCACATGGCATGGGTGTGTTTGCACTTCACTGCGCCTTGTAATCTGAGGATCTGGGTAAAACCCCACATGGGCCTCACCTGGGAGGCTGTTGGGACGGCTGAAGCCTGCTTCACCTGCAAGGAGAAGGTTACAAGTTGGAGGTCGCATGTGAAGGCCCCAGCCGCTCTGCAGCCTGCTGAGCTGTGTGGTCCCGAGATCCAGCCCTGGGCAGGAAGAGGAGGAGGCACCCCTGCAGCAGAGAGGCTGGTGTGTTGCAGCCTCTCTGAGCACCTCTGTGACCGAGGCCTTCCTCCGCTCCCGGAAGGTGGTCAGTAGGATCCCATGGGCATGGGAGGCCACAGAGTACTTTGTTAGGTGGTCCCGGCCCTCGGAGGTTCAAGGCTCTCTCTCTCCGGGATGTTAAATATGGTGACTTGGGACAGATTCGGTTACTCTCCTCTGGACTGTAACCCCAGCTGGCCACCACTCCCAGCTCCGTGGCTCCAATTCTCTCCTATCACCATCAGCACTGCTGCTGTCACCGCCCCGCCTCTAGCTGGCACCCATCCAGTGCTTCGGCAGTTTTTGTGTGTTGTCACGTGACTCCATGAGGTAAGGAGACGATATCCATTTCAAGGAAGTGTAAGGGCCAGAGAAACCACGTCCTGTGTGTGAGGTCTCAGGCCAGCAAGGGGGCAGGGCTGTGACTCCGAGGCAAGCCTCCTCCCCGTGAGCAGGTACTGCAGCTGTTGTCCTAGTGTCTCCTTGGAGGGTCCTCAGTCTCCTTCCACCATGCTCTCCTTGCCAGTCCTTGGCTCATGCGATGACCTTTTCTCGGGCAGGGCAGACCCCTCCTTCCCTGGGTGCTGCTCTCAGTCGGAGAGGACACTCGGATCTGTCCAGGGCCAACCCTGCCTCAGTACAGCCACGTTGCAGGGCCAAAGCAGCCAGCGACATGGGCTACCTTGAGTTCCTGCTTTCTTTTTTTGTTTCAAAAAGATTTGAGAGGCAGAGTTATAGACAGAAAGGTCTTCCATCTGCTGGTTCATTCCCCAAATGGCTGCAACGGCTGGAGCTGGGCTGATCTGAAGCCAGGAGCTGCTTCTGGGTCTCCCACGCAGGTGCAGGGGCTTAAGCACTTGGGCCATCCTCCACTGCTCTCCCAGGCCATTAGTGGGGAGCTGGATTGGAAAAGGAGCAGCTGAGGGTCTGGCGCTGGGGTGTGGGCTAAGCCTCTCCCTGTGGCACCAGCATCCCATATGGGCACCAGTTCTAGTCCCAGCTGCTGCTCTTCTGATCCAGCTCTGTGCTATGGCCTCGGAAAGCAGCAGAAGATGGCCCAAGTGCTTGGGCCCCTGCACCTGCGAGGGAGACCAGAAGAAGCTCCTGACTCTTGGCTTTGGATCAGCTCTGCTCTGGCCATTGCAGCCATTTGGGGAGTGAACCAGTGGATGGAAGGCCTTTCTCTCTGTCTCTGCCTCTCTCTGTAACTCTACCTCTCAAATAAAAATCTTTAAAAAAAAAAAAAAAACTGGAACATGAACCGCCATCTATATGGGATGCCAGTGCTGCAGGTGGAGGATTAACCTTTATACCACAGTGCCAGCCCTCACCTTGAACTTTTAATTCAATGATGGGATGGACGGGGGATGTCACCAGGGTGTCATTACCACTTCCTAACTTCGGTGTGTAGAGCCTACCTTTGAAAGATACTTGTGTCTCTAAAAAAGGCAGCAATCCCCTTACCCTACACCCCCACCCGGAGCCTGTGATGTGGGCAGAAAGACGTGCCGCCTAAGGCACTTCCTATGAAAGCCGTGCACAGTGGGGGAATGTGTGCTTCCAAAGGGCCCAGGGTGCTCATTTCCTCTTCATCCTCCAGTGCCTCCTTTCAAGTTTGGCCAGACAGGTGCTGTTGTTCTCACTTTATAGATGGGAGCCTTGAGGCTTCAAGAGGTTGAGGCACCTGCTCAAGGTCACCACAGATCCAGGTCAAGAATGCAAATGGTTCGCTCTGATTCTGGACATGCTGTCCTGGTCGTCTGCCTGGGACACACAGCATCACCCTCCAGCAGAGACTCCATCCAAGCCCTAACTGATTTATGGCTGACCACTTGTCATGGTTTGTTTTATGACCAAAAAATGTAAGCCTTTAGAAATACATCTGAGAACTAACCGCAAAGTACTCTGGGAGCTGAGTTGGCATTTGAGTGAGAACATGGGCAGGGGTGCGCCAGATGGGAAGAGCACAGCGCAGGGACCCAGGGAGGGCTGCCGTGGGGGGCCATGGGCAGAGGGTGCCAACTGGCAGCCAGGATCAGGGCTGGAGGAGACTGGAAGGAGGCAAGTTAGATCCAGAGGCTGGACTGAAGAAGCCAGGCTTAGAACTTGAGAGGAGAAATGGCCGGGAACCCATGTCTGGAAAGAAAAAGGAGTCTGGGCAGGAAGCCAAGAACACCAAGAATGGAGCGTGATATGAGCTAAGGGTCACACGGAGCACGGGCTGTTTTTAGACTTCCTGTCCAAGAGAGAACGAGGAATAAGTGTTTAGGTTGGCCTGAGCGCAGGGGAAGGGCCAGCAGTTCAGGGCGCGGGAGCAGGAGGCTGAGAGAGTTCAGCACAGATGGTTTTTGTCGAGTTGTTTCCCAAGCTGACATCTTGCAGATCACTGCCTCGTAGGATGGCTGAGGGCAGCGAGAAGGGGCTGAGCTGGGCACAGGAGGGAAACACTGGATCCTATGAAGCTTGGCAGATTTCTTTATTACAGGAATTCCCAGCACCTTAAGCAGGGATACAAGGTGTATTTCCAGGTGAGAATTATTGAAAGCAGGGTTTCTTCATGACTTTGGCCTTGGCACACATGTTAACATCTCCTGGGACACAGTTTGGGAAACAGTCCAACCCTTCCTTGGCTGAGCCAACGGCAGGAGATAACATTCCTACCTTTATCACCCAAATGAGCTGGAAGCAGAAGGTGGACAGAGGGCAGCTAGACTCTTGTTCTTCTGGGTCAGTCATCCCATGTATGACTGTACCCACCTGGGTGACACTCCCAAGTCTTTGATGAGTCTGTTCGCATCCAGTTTCTACCTCATCCCTTCTGTGCCAGAGAGGGCCTTGCTGGTCATAGGTCTATGGGTGTGCACACTTGGGTGTGCTTTTGAAAACAGAGCACTGGGTCCTGTCTTCAGATTCTCTCATTGAATACAAGGGCATGCCAAAAAGTTCATGGAAAATGTACTTTAAACATTTTGCACAAGAGAATCCTTTAAGATTTATTTACTTATTTGAAAGGGAGGGATAGAGTTTCTTCAATCCACTGGTTTACTCCTCCAGTGGCTGCAACAGCAAGAACTGGTCCAGACAAGCCAGGAGCAGCTTCTGGGTCTCCTTCATGGGTGCAGGGAACCAAGCACTTGGGCCGTCTTCTGCTGCTTTCCCAGCTGCATTAGCAGAGAGCTGAATCAGAAGTGGAGCAGCTGGGACTCGAACCCAGTGCCCATATGGGATGCTAGCATCGCAGGTGACAGCTTAATCCACCAGGCTACAATGCCAGCCCCAGTGCAAAATTTTTTGAAATCTATGTATTTTTTTTTCATAGTACACATTTTCCATGAACTTTCTGAAGACCCGAGGTTGATTTGGGATGAGACCTTGGAGTTTATGTTTCTAGTAAGTTCCCATGTGAGTCTGTTTGGTCTGAAGACCACACTTTGAGATTTACTGGCCTATAGTTTCTAAACCTAAAGGGGTTGGGAAGCTGGGTGTTTTCGGAGGATTTCTGGTGCTCACCTCACATCTGCTGACTCGAAACTGCCAGGGGTCAATGATTCTGGTCTGCCTCTTTGCAGCCTGGCCCTCTGCATATCTCTCTCCTCTCCTGTGCCAAATAGAGGTGTGGTAACGCTTGCCCCTCCTCAAGTGCCCATTGCCATGGAAACCTATCACCTGCCAGTGACTGGGAAAAATCAGAAGGACTTCTTCTACACACCATCTGATTGGTTGAAGAAAGTCCCTATTTAAGTACATTTTCCCGTCGAACAGAAATGAAAACTATCCTCATTATGCTTACAGTTTGGCAAGTGTTGATTTGCTTTTTCAAATAAAGACTTACATATTTATTTGAAATGCAGAGTCATAGATTGGAATCATCCATCTGGTGGTTCAGTCCCCAAATGGCTGTGATGGACAGGGCTGAGCCATGCTGAAATTGGGAATCCGAAACTCCATCCAGGTCTCCCATGTTGGTGGTAGGGACCCAAGCACTTGGGCCATCTTCCACTGCTTTCCCAGGTGCATTAATGGTGGGCTGGATTGGAAATGGAGCATCCAGGACTTGAACTGGCCCTCATATGGGATGGCACCATTGCAGGTGGTGGCTTAACTTGCACCACAACGTTGGCCCCAAGTGTTGATCTTTAGCAACCCTGTGTGGTATCATGAGCCCCATTTTATACATGAAAATGCTGTGCCCCCCTAGCGTTTAAGAAATTTGCTAATGAGTTCCGCTAGTTTCCCATTCTCCAGTTCTTACAGACATCCTGATGTGGAGATTAAATTATTCCCCTCCACCTGGTGTGAGTGTGTGGGGTGAGGGGACAAGGGTCCCCCAGATCATGAGCACCACTGTATTGAGCCTGCAGGCATCACAATGTACCTGTACAAACAAGAATCTTCATTTGAAAGACAGATAGAGGTCTCCCATCCACTGGTTTGCTCCCCAAATGCCCTCAACAGCTGGAGCTGGACAAGGCTGAAACCAGGAGTTAGGAACCAGATCTTCCACATGGGTGTCAGGGACCCATCTATTTGAACCATTACCTGCTTCTTCCCAGGGTTTGCTTTTTTTTTTATTTTATTTTTTATTTTTTTTGACAGGCAGAGTGGACAGTGAGAGAGAGAGAGACAGAGAGAAAGGTCTTCCTTTGCCGTTGGTTCACCCTCCAATGGCCGCCGCGGTCAGTGCGCTGTGGCCGGCGCACCGCGCTGATCCGATGGCAGGAGCCAGGAGCCAGGTGCTTTTCCTGGTCTCCTATGGGGTGCAGGGCCCAAGCACCTGGGCCATCCTCCACTGCACTCCCTGGCCACAGCAGAGAGCTGGCCTGGAAGAGGGGCAACCGGGACAGAATCCGGCACCCCGACCGGGACTAGAACCCGGGGTGCCGGCGCCACTAGGCGGAGGATTAGCCTAGTGAGCCGCAGCGCTGGCCCCAGGGTTTGCTTTAGCAGGAGGCTGGAATTGGAAGCAGAGTGATGACTCCAGCACAGGCACTCAGACGTGGGTGCAGGAGTCCCAGCTGTGGCTAAATGCCTGCACCTATCTTAATGCAGCATTTACCTGAGAACTTTACACAAAGGAATTGAGATTGTGCAGTGTAGATGTAGTTAGGAATGCTAAGCTGTTAGATGAACATGTGGTTATTGTCACTGGTCATGTAAAGCCCTATTATATGAATTTTCATTTTAAAAATGAAGAAACTGATTGAATAGGATCAGATGATTTTTCCATGGCTATATGGTTAGCAAGTGGCAGAACTAGAATTTGAAAGTTTGATTATAAAATATGCTCTTGAAACTAAATGGACTAACAATAAAAACAATAACAAGTGTTGGTGAGAGCATGGGAAACTAGAACCTTCCTACTGTGGATGGGCGTGGACAATGGCACAACGACCGTGGGAAACAGAGGTTGCA
Organism: Oryctolagus cuniculus; assembly: GCF_964237555.1. Classification (NCBI taxonomy): domain Eukaryota; kingdom Metazoa; phylum Chordata; class Mammalia; order Lagomorpha; family Leporidae; genus Oryctolagus; species Oryctolagus cuniculus. The sequence continues at coordinate 174,291,238 of NC_091433.1, forward strand.
GTTTCTCCTAAACTTAATTTTTTATTTAAAATTTTCCCCCAGAAGCCTTTTATTTAAGGAATACAAACTTCACCATGTTTCTAAAGTTGTAAGTAAAATGCATGATTATTCCTGCCATATCCAACCTCCCACCCCTCTTCCTCCTTCCTCCTATTCCTGTTCTTATTTTTCACTAAGATCTGTTTTCAATTAACTTTATACACATATAAATAACTCTGTTAAGAGTTCAACAAAAAGTATGAGGAAAAAAAGGACTATTCCTCAACAATTGAGACAATGGCTGTTCAAAGTCATTGCCCTCAAAGTGTCAATTTCACTTCTATAGATTGCCTTTTAGGTGCTCTACTAGTTATCGAAGGTCAGAGAGAACACAAGGTATTTGTCCTTTTGGGACTGGCTTACTAAGTAAACTGTTTTCCAGTGTCATCCAATTTGTTGTAAATGACTGGATTTCTTTCTTTTCTTTTTTTTTAAACGCTGGGTAGTATTCCATGGTGTACATATCCCATAATTTTTTATCCAGTCTTTGGTTGACAGGCATTTGGGTTGATTCCATAGCTTGGCTATTATGAATTGAGCTACAATAAACATGGGGATGCAGATAACACTTTCAAATGCTGATTTTATTTCCCTTGGGTAAATTCCCAGGAGTGGGAATGGCTGGGTCATATGGTAGGTCTGTACTCAGATATCCGAGGTATTATACATAGTGGTTTTACCAGTTTAAATTCGCACCAACAGTGGATTAAGGTACCTTTTTCCTCACATCCTCACCAGCATTTGTTGCTTTTGATTTCAGAGTGAAAGCCTTCTAACTGGGGTGAGGTGAAGCCTCATTGTGGTTTTGACTTGCATTTCCCTGATGGCTAGTGATCCTGAACATTTTTCATGTATCTGTTGACCATTTGCATTTCCTCTTTTGAAAAATGCCCATTTAAGTCCTTTGCCCATTTATTAAGTGGGTTGATTGTTTTGTTGTTTGAGTTTCTTGAGCTCTTTATATATTCTGGTTATTAATCCTTTATCAGTTGCATAGTTTGCAAATAATTTCTCCCATTTTATCAGTTGCCTCTTCAACTTTGATAAGTGTTTCTTTTCTAGTACAGAAGCTTCTCAATTTGATGTAATCCCATTTGTGAATTTTGTCTCTGCCTGTGCCTCTGGGGTCTTTTCCAAGAACTCTTTGTCTACACAAATATCTTTCAGGGTTTCCCCAATGGTCTCTAATAATTTGAAGGTATTGGGTTGCAGATTTAGGTTTTAATGCATCTTAAGAGGATTTTTGTGTAAGGTATAAGGTAGGGTTCTTGCTTCATACTTCTGTATGTGGAGATCCATTTTACTCAGCACCATTTGTTGAAGAGACTGTTTGCCCCACGGATTGATTTGAGCTCCTTTGTCAAAGATAAGTTGGTTGTAGATGTGTGGATTGATTTCTGGCATTTCTATTCTTTTCCATTGGTCTATCCATCTGTTTCTGGGCCTGTACCAGGCAGTTTTCATTATAACTGCCATGTAGTATGTCTTAAAATCTGGTATTGTGATACCTCCAGCTTTGTTTTTGTTGTATAAAATTGCTTTAGCTATTCAAGGTCTCCTATGTTTCCATGTGAATTTCAGGATCATTTTTTCTAGATCTGAGAAGAATGTCTTTGGTATTTTGATTGGTATTGCATTAGATCTGTAAATTGCTTTCGGTATTATGGACATTTTAATGATATTGATTATTCCAATCCAAGAACATGGAAGATTTTTCCATTTTTTTCTATCTTCTATTTCTTTAAAGTTTTATAATTCTCATCCCACAGAACTTTGACATCTTGGTTACATTTATTCCAAGGTGTTTGATTTATGAATGGGATTGAGGTTAGAAATTCTTTCTCAGCCATGACATTGTGTAAACAAAAGCTGTTGATTTTTGTGTGTTGATTTTATATCCTGCAACTTTACCAAACTCTTCTATGAGTTCCAATAGTTTCTTTGGGAGTATTTTAGATCCCCTATTTATAGAATCATGTCATCTGCAGATAGGGATAGTTTGACTTCCTCCTTCCCAATTGGTATCCATTTGATTTCTTTTTCTTGCCTAATGGCTCTTGCTAAAATTTCGTGGGCTATATTGAATAGCAATGGTGAGACTGCGCATCCTTGTCTGGTTCTGGATCTCAGTGGGAATGCTTCCAACTTTTCCCCATTCAATAGGATGCTGGCCATGGGTTTGTCATAAATTGCCTTGATTGTGTTGAGGAATGCTCTTTGTATACCCAATTTTCTTAGAATTTTCATCGTGAAAGCATATTGTATTTTATCAAATGCTTTCTCTGCATCTATTGAGATAACCATATGATTTTTGTTCTTCAGTTCGTTAATGTGATGTATTACATTTATTTGCAAATGTTAAGCCATCCCTGAATACCTTAGATAAGTTCCACTTGGTCTGAGTGAATGATCTTTTTGATGTATTGTTAGATTCAATTGGCTAGTATTTTTTTTTTTTTTTGAGGATTTTTGCATCTTGGTTCATCAGGGAAACTGGCCTGTAGTTCTTTCTCTGCTGTATCTTTTTCAGGTTTAGGGATAAAGGTGATGCTGGCTCCATAGAAGGAGTTTGGGAGGATTCTCTACCTTTCAATTGTTTTGAATAGATTAAGAAAAATTGGAGTTCTTTAAATGTTTGACAGAATCCAGCAGTGAGGCCATCTTTCCTTTTTTTTTTTTTTTTTTTTTTGCTGGGAGGGTCTTTATTATTGATTCAGTTTTTTTCTTGGTTATTGCTCTGTTTAGGTTTTCTGTGTCTTCATGGCTCAATTTAGGTAGGTTGTATGTGTCCAGGAATCAATCCATTTCTTCTAGGTTTCCTGATTTGTTGGCATATAGTTCTTTGTAGTAATTTTTCATGATTCTTTTTATTTCTGTGGTGTCTATTTTACATTTTCTTTTTCATCTCTAATTTTATTGATTTGGGTCTTCTCCCTCCCTTTTTTTTTGGTTGGGCCAGTGATGTATCTATCCTGTTTATTTAAAAAAAAAAAAAAGCTCTTCATTTTGCTATTTTGTATTGTGTTGTTTGGGTTCAGTTTGTTTATTCTCTAATTTTAATTCTTTTCTCCTACTAGTTTTTCATTTGGTTTGCTGCTGTTTTTCTAGGTCCTTGAGATGCATTGATAGCTCATTTATTTGGTGCCTTTCCAATTTCTTGATGTAGGTACCAATTGCTATAAACTTTCCTCTTAACACTGCTTTTGCCCTATCCCATAAGTTTTGATATGTTGTATTGTCATCTTCATTTGTTTTCACATATTTTTTATTTCTCTTTTGATTTCTTCAGTGACCCACTGTTAATTCAGGAGCACGTTGTTCAGTCTCCATGTGTTTGCATGTGGTCTAGATACTCCTCAGTTCTTGATTTCCAGCTTCATTCCATTGTGGCCCAAGAAGATGCATGGGATGATTTTGGCTATTTTTTAATTTGGTGAGACTTGCTTTGTGGCCTAGTGTGTGGTCAATCCTAGAGAAAGGTCCATGCACTGGTGAGAAAAATGTATATTCTACATCTGTAGGATGGAAAATTCTATGGATATGTTAGGTCCATTTGGTATATAGTGTCAATTAACTCTACTGTTTCCTTGCTGATTTTCTGTCTGGGTGATCAGTCCATTGCTGAAAGTGGAGTACTGAAGTCCTCCATTACTATGGATTTAGACTCTACATCTCCCTTTAGATCCCTTGACATTTCTTTTAAATAGCCAGGTGCCCTGTAATTAGGTGCATACACATTTATTTATTTATTTATTTATTTTTTACAGGCAGAGTGGACAGTGAGAGAGAGAGACAGAGAGAAAGTTCTTCCTTTTGCCGTTGGTTCACCCTCCAATGGCCGCCGCGGTCAGCGCGCTGTGGCCGGCGCACCGCGCTGATCCGATGGCAGGAGCCAGGAGCCAGGTGCTTTTCCTGGTCTCCCATGGGGTGCAGGGCCCAAGCACCTGGGCCATCCTCCACTGCACTCCCTGGCCACAGCAGAGGGCTGGCCTGGAAGAGGGGCAACCGGGACAGAATCCGGCGCCCCGACCGGGACTAGAACCCGGTGTGCCGGCACCGCTAGGCGGAGGATTAGCCTAGTGAGCCGGGGCGCCGGCCAGGTGCATACACATTTATAATAGTCATATCTTCCTGCTGCATTGATCTCTTAATCATTACATGTGCCCTTCTTTGTCTCTTTGACAGTTTATGTGTTAAAGTCTATTTTGTCTGATATTAGGATGGCTATACCAGCTCTGTTTTGGTTTCTGTTAGAATGGAGTACTTTTCCCATCCTTTGACTTTTGGTCTGCTAGAATGGAGTACTTTTCCCATCCTTTGATTTTTGGTCTGCATGTATCTTTGTTGGTGAGATGTGCTTCTTGTAGGCAGCAAATAGTTGAGTTTTATTTTTGAATCCATTCAGCCAGTCTGTGTCTTTTTTTATTGGAGAGTTGAGGCCATTTACATTTAAGGTGACTTTTTTTTTTTTTTTTTCAGGAAGAGTTAGAGAAAGGTCTTCCTTTTTCCATTGGTTCACCTCTCAAATGGCTGCTACGGCCAGCGTGCTACATCGATCTGAAGCCAGGAGCCAGGTACTTCCTCCTGGTCTCCCATGCAGGTGCAGGGGCCCAAGCACTTGGGCCATCCTCCACTGCCTTCCCGGGCCACAGCAGAGAGCTGGACTGGAAGAGGAGCAACCAGGACAGAATCTGGCACCCCAACCAGGACTAGAACCTGGGGTGCCAGTGCCACAGGTGGAGGATTAGCCTAGTGAGCTGCGGCGCTGGCCTAAGGTGACTATAGATAAATAATGACATGGCCCTGCCATTTTCCACAAATATTCCTATTGTTTACTTTGGATTTCTTTGTACTTTTACTGGGAGATTTTTTGCCTTCACCTTATTTTTTTAGTGATGAACATACTTCTGTGTTTCTGCGTGTAGCATATCCTTGAGCATTTTCTGTAAGGCTGGATGAGTGTTGACAAATTTGTCCAATTTCTGTTTGTTATGGAAGGTCTTTATTTCACCTTCATTCATAAATGTGAGATTTTCTGGGTGCAGTATTCTGGGTTGACTTTTTTTTCTCTTAAGACTGGAATATGCCTCGCCATTCTCACCTAGCTTGTAGGGTTTCTGATTGGAAATCAGCTGTGAGTCTAGTTGGAGGTCCTCTGAAAGTAATCTGGCATTTCTCTCACAGTTTAGAATCTTTTCTTTATATTTTACTGTGGAGAGTTTGACTATAATGTATTGTGGTGAAGATCTTTTCTGGTCATGTCTATTAGGACTTCTATGTGCTTCCTGTAGTTGGACTTTTCCTTTCTTTCCCCAAATTAGGGAAATTTTCTATAATTATTTCACTAAAAAGGCCTAATCTATTCTCTTTCCATGCTTTCAGGAATTTCTAAGACCTATATGTTGGGTAATTTGATAGCATCTCCTAGATCTCCAACACTTTTTTTTTTTATTTAAAAATTTTTTTTCAAACAAATGCCAGTGGTTTTTTTTTTTTTTTTAATTTATTTGAGAGGCAGAGGCTGAGAGAGAAGCGTTCCATCTGCTGATTCACTCCCCAAATGGCTGTAATGGCTGGAGCTGAGCCAATCCAAAGCCAGTAGCCAGGAGCTTCTTCTAGGTCTCCCACATGCGTGCAGGGGCCCAAGCACTTGGGTCATCTTCTGCTTTTCCAGGCTATAACAGAGAGCTGATCAGAAGTGGAGTAGTTGGGACTCATATTGGTGCCCGTATGGGATGCTGGTGCCATAGGCAGAGGCTTAGCCCACTAAGCCACAGTGCCAGCCCCATCCAATGCTGTTTTTTAGTTTTCTAATCTCTTCTTTTTGGTCTGACTGTAAAATTTCCAGAGACTTATCATCTAACTTGGCTATTCTTTCTTCTGCTCACCGAGTCTGTTGTTAAGGCTTTCTACCACATTTTTTTAATTTGTTCTGTTGAATTCATTTCCATTATTTCATTTTTGTTTTTCTTTAAAATCTCAATGTCATGGGAGAAATTTTCTTTCATGTTATATATGGATTTCATTACTTTATGGATTTGCTTCTTATTAGTTCTAAGTAATCCTGTGATCATTTATTTGAATTCCATTTCTGGCATTTCTTCAGTCTCTTCATCTTCATATTCTGGTACTGAAGTGTTCTTTTCTGGGTATCATATTATTTTCCTTATTGTTCAATTGCTGCGTTTATTATTAGGCACTTGAGATACCCCCCCCAACCATGTGATGGTTTTTATCTTTGGACTATGCCTCTGTGGAGCTGCTTTGGGGGTCTCCCATGCAGATGCAGGGGCCCTTGCACTTGGACCATCTTCTGCTGCTTTCCCAGGCCATAGCTGAGAGCTGGATCAGAAGCGGAGCAGCCGGGTCTTGAACCAGCGCCCACATAAGAATCTAGCACTGCAGATGGCAGCTTTATTCACTACACCACAGTGCCAGCCCCTAAACATGCATTTTTTTTTCCAGAAAAAGGTGAAACAGCTTGCCCCTGATGACACAACCAGAAAGCAGTGGTGTGTGGGGGCTGGAACTGGTAAGCTTGCTTGGGAACCTGTCTCCCTAACAGCCAAGCCGTGTGGGAGTTGGACCTCCTTTCTCTTCTCGATCTTGGGCTGACGTCTGCCCTCGCTCCTTTTCTGGCTTCCTCTGCCCTCTGGGGAGGGGGTGTCCTCTTACTCAGATCTGTTTGAGCCAGGTTTGCTCCCTGCTGCAAGTGACTCAGTTCCCTGTGAGGCTGACACCATGAGGACAGTTCTGCTCTTGACTGACCTCTCTAATCTCACTTGGCGCTCGCTCTCCGCGTGCCCTTCTCTTTCCAGGCTCCTAATGCTCCTGCTTGCTCTCCTCAACCCCGTCCCTGCTTCCCTTCGCTCTATCCACTCCCTGCTTGGGCAGGAGCTTCCTGTTAAGCTGTGGTTCTCACCCGAAACATTATCTTTGGTGAGGAAACTGATAGATCTGGCTGCCTTAGGAGGGGCAGATAAAAGATGGCAAGATGCCCAGATACATGTGAGTTTCAGATAAGCAACAAATAAATTCCTAAGGTAAGTATGTCTCAAATATTGCGTAGGACATACTTATACACAAAAATTGCTTGTTGATGAACTGAAATTCACATGTAACTGAGTGTGCTGTGCTTTCCCTGGCGACTGGCCCCTCTTGTCTGCCATCACGTTGGTGACGAAGGATAGAACTTGGGTAGGGTCTCCACGGAAACGGCTTCCCTGGGAAGCAAACTAAGACTGGCCCTTCTGGGTCTCTGCACTGTTGTGTCCACCACGAGTCTTACTGGTTTAAGCCTCCGTCCCAGGGACTTCCATTTGGTTGTTGTCCTTTTATCCCCTCAAGGCAAGGTGCTGCCACCTCTCCTGTCTTCTGCTTCTCATTCCCTGGTGCTCTGTGTCATGCTGCTTGCACCAGCGTCTCCAGCCCTGCACTTGTCCCTCTGCAACTTCTCAACTTGCCTTTGCTCCGGGTACAGACCCTGCCCAATCTGGCTAGACCCCAGGTTCCCGTTGTTAAGATCAGAGTCCTCGGGCGTTCAAGACATCACTGCATTCCGTGCCACGCTGGGTCATAGCAGAGGCACCTAACTGGGAGCCTTCGCTCTCCCATCCGTCTAGACAGACTATGTGTGAGTTATTTGAGTAGACCCAAGTTCATTGCCAGCATTGGAACTGGACAGCTCTCTGGTTTGCTAGGCTGTTTTCAAGTAGTCCTTGGACAAAAGGACTTAGAACTTTAGCCAAGGGCAAAAAGGGGCTACATTTAGTTTATGTTCGTAAAATTGTGATTTTTTTTTTCAGGCAAGAAACAAAGAGAAATCTGGTATTAAGCTACCTGGAGAGGTGCTTCTCAGTTCCCTTTGAGGTTTTGCAGGCTTCACACACAGGTCAACCACTTGGTCTTTGGAAAGCAAAGTGAGAAGCTGCCTGGGGAACAACAGGTTGGTGTATGGGTGGGGAACCTTCTCTCTGCCAAGGGCCATTTGAAGGTTTATAACACTCATGGGCCACACAAAAATTAGCTTGTTGGGGCCCAGTGCTGTAGCATAATGGACTAAGCCTCCACCTGCAGCACTGGCATCCCATATGGGCACTGGTTCAAGTCCCGGCTGCTGCTCTTCCAAATCTAGCTCTCTGTTATGGCCTGGGAAAAAACAGTAGAAGATGGCCCAAGTCCTTGGGCCTCTGCACCCATGTGGGAGACCCAGAGGAGGCTCCTGGCTCCTGGCCTCAGATCAGCCCAGTTCCGGCTATTGCTGCCATTTGGAGAGTGAACCAGTGAATGGAAGACCTCTCTGTCTTTCCCTGCAATTCTCCCTCTCAAATAAATCTTTAGAAAATTAGCTTGCTACAGATTCATTGAGTTTTGAGTCTCGCCTGCAGTAGGCTTGGCGGAGCCAGACCAAATGATTTTGTGGGCCTTCCATGGCCCATGACCTGGACTTTCCTCATGGCTGTGTGGCTATAGTGGTTTTTGTTTGCTTTTTTAATTTAAAGATTTAATTATTTGAAAGGCAGAACTAGAGGGGTGGGGAGGGAAAGACCGGGACCTTCCACCAACTGGTTCACACCCAGAGCTGGGCCAGGCTAAAGAAAGAGCTTCATCCAGGTTTCCCACATGAGTGGTAGAGGCCCAAGCACTTGGGCCTTTTGCTGCCTTCCCAGGTGCATTGGCAGGGAGCTGGACCAGAAGTGGAGCAGCTGAGACTTGAACCAGTGCCCAAATGTAATGGTGGCACTACAGCTGGTAGCTTTATCTGATATGCCACAGCACTGACCCTCTGGCTACAGTGTTTTAAAGAGACCAAGCATCCAGACTTGTTTTGGGGTGGTCTGAAGGTAGAGGCAGGATCAGTTCCTCTGCTTAGCATCACTACCCTGTAAGAGCAACAGTGAGAAAACCACCTGCTAAATTTCAGGAAAGACGCACAAAGCAGACAGGACCATGCTGTATGTGGCGTCACGGAGTTGTTCATGCGCAGTTGGGGTAATGAGCATGTCCCAAGGCTGGAAAGAGCTCGGTGGGTCCTGGCTGGGATGGGATGGAGAGGAAGCAAAGGGACGGTGGTGCCTGAGATTGGATGGGAGTGGCTGAAAAGCTGGTGGATGCCAGGGCTTGCAGGATGTGGCCCCTGGGGACCTGGCCTTCATCCCAGGGGTGCACAGCAGAGGTCACAGTGCCGATGGCCTTGACATTGCTCCTGGCTTGGGCTCCACTGGAGGGGTCTCTGAGGGCGACCTTGGAGAGGTATGTGGGGGCATCTCCAACGTGTGCCTGAATCATTTAGGGGCGGGGACGTGGCAGTGGGCTGAGAGTAATTCAGGGAAAACAATTTAGCTGCAGAGTCAGCTTGAATATAGTCAGCTGTCTGTGTGCACCCCCAGAAACTCTGGTTCTGAAGTTCTGGGGTGCAGCCCAGCACGAGCTCTGCAGGTGACCTTGGATCGCGTGTGAGTGCACACTCGGCAAGGCCATGCGAGCTCTCTAATGCTGCCATGCACCTGCTGCGGCAGGTCCTCTCCCTGCCTGTAGAACTGTGAGACCCAGCCTGGGCCAGGGCCGACTCTGCAGCACGGTTTCCAGACCCGAGTCCTGAGGAGGTCCGCAGTAGGACATGCTTTCCCACCACAGAACTAAACTACCCCCAAGCCTCTCTTAAGAAAATACTGCAGGCCGGCGCCGCGGCTCAATAGGTTTATCCTCTGCTTAGCGGCGCCGGCACACCGGGTTCTAGTCCCGGTCGGGGTGCCGGATTCTGTCCCAGTTGCCCGTCTTCCAGGCCAGCTCTCTGCTGTGGCCAGGGAGTGCAGTGGAGGATGGCCCAAGTGCTTGGGCCCTGCACCCCATGGGAGACCAGGAGAAGCACCTGGCTCTTGCCATCGGATCAGCACGGTGCGCTGGCCACAGTGCGCTGGCTGCGGCAGCCATTGGAGGGTGAACCAACGGCAAAGGAAGACCTTTCTCTGTCTCTTTCTCTCACTGTCCACTCTACCTGTCAAAAAAAAAAACAAAAAACAAAAAACAAAAAAAACAAAACTGCACAATGCGACCATGAGACAGGCGCATCCTGGGACCTAATAGAAAGCAGCTTCCCCACTTCTGATCAGCGCTGTCTCGGGGTTCCCCGGTGTTTCCTGTTCACCCACTCCTCTGTGCTGTGGCTGAGGCTGTAATCTTGGCCCCAGTTGTTCTGTCGCCCTCCTGTTGAAATTCCAGCCATTTTCAAAGCTCAGTTCAAAGTCTCTGTCGCCTCCACCACGAAGTTTTCATGGATTTCTCCTTACTCTGTCTTGTGACTCCCCATAGGTGCCTTTGTCGTGGCATCCACGGCCTCTGTCAGTTTTCCCATCCAGCTCGGAAGTTCTCAACTGTTTGTGGCCACCCGGGACAGGTGCACCCTCTCCCCTCCTCCTTGGGGACACAGCCATGGTTGTGTGAGGTGAGCCAGAGTCCAGAGACCGGCTCTAACTTGAGAGGTTGGGCTGCACAAGGGTCAGATGGACAGATTGTAGCAATGACTGTGCCGCTTTGCTACCTTGTTCCCTGGGACACGATACATTTCTGTGAAGAACTCGTTTCGGATTGGAAGTATGCAGGATGATCCACTGGGGTGTGGGGGAAAGTATTACGTTTTCTACATGCATGCATTTTTAAAAAGATTTATTTCAAAGGCAGAGTTAGAGATTTTCTGCTGGTTCACTCCCCCCAGTGTCTGCAGGGGCCATAGGGCTGGGCCAGGCTGGAGCCAGGGGCTGGAGCTCCATCTGGGTCTCCTGCGTGGGTGGCAGGGACTTGAGCATTTGGCCATCTCCTGCTCTCTCGGCACATTAGCAGGGAGCTGGATAGGAAGTGGAGCAGCAGGACTCGAACCAGTGCTTATATGGGATGGTGGTGTGGCAGGCAGCCGCATAACCTGCTGAACCACAGCACTGGCCCCACATGAATGCACTTTTAAATCACAAAACAAGGAATAGTGAGGCTTCCTAGTGTGTTATCTGGGGGTGGGCTCTGGTGTTTTCACTTACTCGTCGCAAGTCACGTACCATAGGAATGGTTTCCTGAGTGTGAATGGGGCAGACCCAGCACAGAGGGACTGAAGGTGGCCTTCTGCCTTTAGCACACTGTGATATGTATCTTCTAAGATCATGTCTGACAGCCAGTTGCCAGGTACATTAAAGCAATAAAACATGGCAGAGCTGACAGTCCTCTGAGAGCTGGCCTCATAGCCACTTCATGAAATAAAAACTATGATCTGATCAGACCTGATAAGAGGGTACAATGCTGAAATGATCAAGGGGTCGAAATTGAATGTGGATTTACACATCTTCCCTAAGTGCAGGTGTAAGCTGAAACGAAGCAACTCAGCTTAGCAAGACGTTTGAAACCCAAGCATTTGGTCTACGTGGACAATCCACTGCCCTTGTATTTATTTATCTGAACGGCAGGGTGACGGTGGGCTGGGGAGAGGCAGATCTTCCATCTGCTGGTTCACTCCTCAAACTGCTGTGACAGCCAGGGCTGGGGCAGGCTGAAACCAGAAACCTGGAACTCCATCTGGCCTCCCACGTGGGTGGCAGGGGCTCAAGTACTTGGCCATCGCCCGCTGCCTTCCCGAGGTGCATTAGCAAAGGAGCTGTCTCGGAAATGGAGCAGCCTGGTAGCCACCTGGCCACCCGATATGGGATGCCAGTGTCACAAACGGTGGCTTAGCCTGCTATGCCACGATACCGGCCCTCTCCGGTGCTTTTGCAAGACAGTGTTTGAAATTATAGGGTTCCTAATTCAATGCTTCAGGCTTTTTTTAAAAGAGGGTTTTTTTTTTTTTCCCAATTATTATAGGCAAGGAGCTACATAACACAGTGACTGAAATGAGGGAAAGCCCAGAGCAGTGCAGAGCCTGGGTACTTGTCTGTGCGCTCTGTGCAAGATACATAAGGAATGTTGCCAGGTGTTAGAAGCAAGGGGGACACACTGATCAGCTGCAGAAAATGTGGATCCCTGGAGAAGTGTTAACCGATGGTGGTTGTTAGACTGTTACAAAATGCAGAGCTGCTCTGTGTGTGTGTATGTGTGCCATTAAAGATAGTTATCCATGAAGATAGATCCTCAGTAGAAAAAAATTTTTTTTAAAGATTTATGTATTTGAAAGGCAGAATCAGAGAAAGCAGGGGAAGAGTGTGGAGAGATCTTCAACTGCTGATTCACTTCCCAAATAGCTACATTGGCCAGGGCTGGGCCAGGCTGAAGCCAGGAGCTGGGAGCCTCATCCGGGTCTCCCACATAGCAGCAGGGAACCAGGGGCTTAGGCATCTTCTGTTGTCCTCTCAGGTGTGGAAGCCGGCAGCTGGATTGGAAGCAGAGCAGCCAGGACTTGAATTGGTGCCTACGTGGGCTGCCGGCACTGCTAACCCGCTGCATCGCAGCACCAGCCCGAGAAAATTATTTCTCTAATAAAAACAGTGTTTTGGAAAAACCAAAGCATAAAGTCTGGCTTTGACAGAAATAGAAAGATTATTGGGTTAGAATGCAAATATAGGACCATAAGCTATTAGTGTATAATATATGATGGGATATCATCAATGTAATTATTACACAATCTTTAAGTACAACAGAATTCTTAAAATATATTTATTTGAACAGCAGAGTTAGGAGGGGGAAGAGAGTGAGCGAGCTTCCATCTGCTGGTTTATTCCCCAAACAACTGCAATGGCTATGGTGGATCACACTGAAGCCAGGCGCCTGGACCTCCGTCCTGGGTCTCCCATGTGGGTGCAGGGCCCAAGGACTTGGGCCATCTTCTGCTTTCCCAAGTGCATTAGCAGGGAGCTGGATTGGAAGTGGAGCATTGAACCAGCAACAGTGAGGACTGGCCTAGGCCAAAATCAGGAGCCAATAACTCACCTGGGTCTCCCCCGTGGTGGCAGTGACCCAGATAGTTGAACTGTCACTTGCTGCCCTCCTGGGTATGCATTAGCAGGAAGCTGGAATCGGGACTGGAGTCGGCACTCTAATATGGGAACAGGTGTCCCACACAGCATCTGCCCCAAACTCATGCTTATAATCCATTTTCTGTGTACTTTTGGATGTCTTTCTCATAACTCATAAATGTCTCTCTATTGGGGCACCTGTGCTAATATTCTGTATTGGCACAAATTCATAAAAAAGCACCAGTCCCTATAGTGGACTGGGAAACCCTGGGAGGTGGGCCTGGTCTTCCCCCTTGGTGTTTCTCAGGGATCTGCCCAGGGTCTGTGAGATGGACTCTCAGCTCTGCCAGCTGGTTGACTGAAGGAAAGGAGCCCCAGGATGGCATGGGGTGTCTGTCACAGGAGCAACATAGCAGCTCACGGGCAAAAAACACAGAATAAACAAACGTCTGGCAGAGGCACAGAGCAATCAAATGCGATATAAAAACAGGCGCTTTGCATGCTGTATGCCAATCATAGGTAAAGCTAGCACTTGCTAGGTGCCAGGCAGTGCATAGTGAGGTCCCCACCTGGGCGCCATCTCCCCAAATGCACACAACAGCCTTACAAGGCCTGAGTAGGGTTGGGGTAGCCCCAGGTTGGTTCCTGGGTGTCTGTGATGCCTTCTGGAAGGAGGGCGCCCTGGGGATGTGGCTTTCCAGGGACTCTCAGACCCAGGGAGATCCTTGCCCTGGGCCTCACTGTGAGATGATTTACAAAAGTAGAATCAAAAAAGAGGCCGGAATTGAGCCTGCAAACATGACTTTCTCATCCATCTGCTGGTCCCAGGTGATGTGTGCTTGGAGCTGTTTTCCCAGCAGCTGGAAAAACCGAACTGTCCTGCAGGTCCTTCCTGGACGGGCACCCTGACCTCTGCCCTGTGGCCCCTTCCTCTCCGGGTGAGCCTCCTTTTTCTTGCCCATGGAGGCCGGAGGTTTCTCTGGCACACAACGATGTAGGCAGGGCTGGCTTCGTGGCTGAGGGACTTGTGAGTCGCACAGGATCTCGCTGTCAGAAGGTGCCATGTGCTTGGTTTAATGCTCTGTTGTTGCTGCCTTAAAGTTCTTGGTGTTTGACAAAGGGCCCAGTGTTTTAATTTTCCTCTGGACCATTGCCAGTTATGTAGCTAGTCCTGAGTGCAGGCAGGGCACCCCTGGTCCTTTGCCACCTTTGAAATCAAGGCTAGAACTAAACTTCAGGCCAGACTTTGGTTATATTACAAGGTACCCTGGTAGAGAGGGCAGTGGCCTCCCTGGCTGATTTAGGGCTGGGCGTGAGAGGCTGCACTCCCTTTATTCCTGGGCCTGGATGTGCTACCCAAGGTTAGGCCCATCCAAGATGCTAGTATGTTGAGGCTGCACTATCAGCATCTTCCATTGGCCTTGTGGGACAAAACAATTCAACAGTTAATTTTTTTTAAAAGATTTATTTATTTATTTCAAAGGCAGAGTTAGGGAGAGAGAGGTCTTTCATGCACTGGTTAACTCCCCAAATGGTCGCAATGGCTGGAGCTGGGCCAGGCCAAAGCCAGGAGCTTCTTCTAAGTCTGCCATATGGGTGCAGGGGCCCAAGGACTTGGACCATCTTCTGCTTTCCCAGGCCATAGCACAGAGCTGGATCGGAAGTGGAGCAGCTAGGACTAGAACCGGCGTCCATGTGGGATGCGGGCACTGCAGGTAGCAGCTTTACTTGCTACACCAAAATGCTGGCCCCCAGATTTTTTTGTTATTTTAATTATTGGGTATGGTGTGACAGGTCAATATGGGTCAATGTGTGAGGATCACAACAGATTAGTTAACATTTCCCTTTCTTTCTGAGAGGCAGAGAGAGAGCCCTCCCATCTCCTGGTTCACTCTCCAAATGCCCATAGCAGCCAGGACTGAGCCAGGAAGTGTGGAACTTCATCTGGGTCTCCTGTGTTAGGGCAAGGACCCAGGGGCCTGAGCCATCACCTGCTGCCTCCTAGGGTATGCATTAGCAGGAAGTTGGAGTGGAGAGAAGAGCTGGAACTTGAACCTAGGCACTCTGATACAGGATGTGGGTGTCCCAGGTAGCGTCTGAACTTCTAGGCCAAACACTAGTCCCAGCATTTCTCTCACTTCCCAGCATTTCTCTCTCTTAAGTGTTAAAGTTTTTGAATACTTAATAATTGCACAGTGTGATATTTCAATAAATGCCTATAATGTGCATGGATAAAATCAGGGTAGCTAATGTTTCCCTCTCCTTATCATTACTTGGAGGTTTCAAGTTTCCCTCTTCTGTGTATTCATAAAATATATAACAGCTTATCAGGTATTGTATTCCCCGTGGTGCTGGGGAAACCCAGAACATATTCCTTTTGTCTGTGTTTTGTTACCCATTTCCCAAACTTCCTTCATTCTCCTTCCCAGCTTCCAGTACTCAATCTTCTTAGTTCAGATTTATTTTTTTTTTTTAAAAAAACACTTCTACATATTAGACAGAAATGGGTGTCATTTGTCTTTCGGTGTCTGGCTTGTTTCGTGTAACACAGTGACCTCCAGTTACATTCATTTTTCTGCGGATGTCAGGATTTCATTCCTTTTTATTACTGAATAAAATAGCCCCTCGTGTGTATGTGCCAAATTCTCTTTTTCTGTTGATGGACATCGAGGTTGAGTCCACACCTTGGCGGTTGTGGTAGTGCTGCCATGAGTGTGGGAATACACGCATTTCTCTCAATTGCGGATTTCAGTTTCTTTGGATAGGTACCCAGAAGTGGGATCAGTGGGTCGTGTGGTAGATCTAGTTTCAGTTTTTTTGGGGGGAGCCTCCATGCTGTTCTCCATAAGGGCTGTACTAATTTGCATTACCATAGTGAAAAAATGTTCCGTTCCTCCATACCTGTGCCAGTATTTTTTTTTCCAGTCTTTTTTGTAATAGCCATTCTAACTGATGATACTTCATCATGGTTTTGAATTATATTTCCCTAAAGGCTGGTGATATTGAGCATTTTTGCATACTTTGTTGGCCATTTGCATTCCTTTTGAGAAATGTCTATTTAGATCTTTGCCCATTTAACTGTATTTTTTTAAAGATTTATTTATTTATTTGAAAGAGTTACACAGAGAAGGAGAAGCAGAGAGGCAGTGGCGGCAGCGGAGCGGGTGGTGGTGGTGGTCTTCCATCCGCTGGTTCACTCCCCAGTTGGCTGCAATGGCCGGAGCTGTGCTGATCTGAAGCCAGGAGCTTGCATTTCTATGATATTCTGCTTGTTAATCCTTTGTCATACAAATAGCATTCTGTCAGATGTCTTCTTTCTCTGTTGATGGCTTCTTTTGCTATGTGGAGGTTTCGTAGTTGGATGTAATCTCATTTGTCTGGTTGTTTTTGCTTTTGCTGCCTGTACTTTGGGGTCTTAGCCAAAAGATTGTTGCCTATACCAACATCTTGAGGAGTTTCTAGTAGGAAGCTCATAGTTCTCAGTATTCCATGTAGATCTCAAATGCATTTTGAGTTGGTTTTTGTGTAGGGTGAGAGGGAGCAAGTTTCAATCTTTCACTTGTGAATATGCAGTTTTCCTGCACTCCTTCTTGACCAGACTATCCTTTCTCAAGTGTGTGTGTTTTGGTGCCTTTGTCAAAGATCAGTTGGCCGTGGCTGCCTGGATTCCTTATTCTAAGGTCTCTGTTCCATTGATTTGTTGTCTTTTTCTTTTCCATTTCTGTTTCTCTTTCTGATTTTTTTTTAAACAAATTATTGGAAAGGCAGAGTTATACAGAGGGAGGAAGACAGAGATTGGTTTTTCCATCCACTGATTGACTATCCAGAAGGACACAATGGCCAGATCCGGGCCAGGCCAAAGCAGGGAACCTGGAACTCTATTCTTATCTCCCACATAGGTGGTAGGGGCCCAAGCCTGTGGGCTGTCTTCTGCCACTTTTGCCAAGCCCATTAGCAGGGAGTTGGCTTGGAAGTGGAGCAGCTGGGGCTTGAACTGGTGTCCGTATGGAAGGCTGACATTGCAGATGGCTGCCTAACTCTTTGTCACAATGCTGACCCCATGTGTGTCTGTCTTTATGCCAGTACCATGCTGCTTTGCTTAAATGGCTCTGTAATATGTCCTGAAATCTGGTACTGTGATGCCTCCAGCTATAGCCTTTTTGGTCAAGATTGCTTTGGCTATTCAGGGGCTTTTGTGCCTCCATATGAATTTTTGGGTTGTGCCTTCCAGTTCTCTAAAGAATGTCCTTGGTATTTTGGTGGGGATTGTATTGAGTCTGTAAATCACTTTGGGTAGTGTGCACATTTTAATATTTTTCGTATTTTATATTTATGAATGAGGGGGTGCTTCCTTATTTGGTACCTTCTTCCATTTCTTTCATTAATGTCTTTGTCTTTTGTTTTTTTGACAGGCAGAGTTAGACAGTGAGAGAGAGAAAGGTCTTCCTTCCATTGGTTCACCCACCCAAATGGCCGCTACGGCTGGCACGCTGCACCAATCTGAAGCCAGAAGCCAGGTGCTTCCTCCTGGTCTCCCATGCAGGTGCAGGGCCCAAGCACTTGGGCCATCCTCTACTGCCTTCCTGGGCCACAGCAGAGAACTGGACTGGAAGAGGAGCAACCAGGACAGAACTGGGACTAGAACCTGGAGTGCCGGCGCCACAGGCTGAGGATTAGCCTAGTGAGCCACGGCACCAGCCTCATTAATGTCTTGTAATTTACATTGTAGACATCTTCCATATCTTTGTTTAAATCTATTCTAGAGTACTTTTTGTAGCTATCGTGCACAAGGTTGGTCTTATAATTTCTTGTGAGTTCATTCTTGGTGTGTAAAATTGCCACTGATGCTTGTATGTTGATTTGTGTGTGTGTGCTGTTCTTTTTTTTTTTTTTTTAAAGAAGGCTTTTATTTAATGACTACAAATTTCATAGGTACAGCTTTCAGGAATATAGTGGTTCTTCTCCCCCATTCCCACCCTCCCACCCCCTCTCCTATCCCACCTCCTACTCCTCTCCCATCCCATTTTTCATTAAAGTTCATTTTTAATTATCTTTATATACAGAAGACCAACTCTATACTAAGATTGCATGTTTGCACCCACATAGACACACAAAGTATAAAGTACAGTTTGAGGACAAGTTTTACCATTAATTCTCATAGTACAATTCATTAAGGACAGAGGTTCAAATGGGGAGTAAGTGCCCAGTGACTCCAGTTGTTGATTTAACAATTAACGCTCTTATTTTTTATGTCAGTGACCACCCGAGGCTCTTGACAGGAGCTGCCTAGGCTATGGAAGCCTTTTGAGTCCACAGACTCTGTTGGTATTTAGACAAGGCCACAAGCCAAGTGGAAGTTCTCTCCTCCCTTCAGAGAAAGGTACCTCCTTCTTTGATGGCCCCTTCATTCCACTGGGGTCTCACTCAGAGACTGTTCATGCAGAACATTTTTTTTTGCAACAGTGTCATGGCTTTCCATGCCTGAAATGCTCTTATGGGCTTTTCAGCCAGATCCAAATGCCTTAGGGGCTGATTCTGAGGCCAGAGAGCTATTTAGGGTGTTTGTCGTTCTATGAGTCTGCTGTATGAACTGCTCTGACAGCTAGTGATTCTGAGCAATTTTCATGTGTCTGTTGGCCATTTGGATTTCCTCTTTTGAGAAAATTTCTGTTTAAGTCCTTTGTCCATTTCTTGACTGGGTTGTTTTGTTATTGAATTTCTTTTATTTATTATTTGACAGGTAGAGTTATAGACACAGAGAGAGAGAGGTCCTCCATCCGTTGGTTTACTCCCCAAATGGCCGCTATGGCCGGTGCTGTGCCGATCCGAAGCCAGGAGCCAGGTGCTTCCTCCTGGTCTCCCATGTGGGTGCAGGAGCCCAAACACATGGGCCATCCTCCACTGCCCTCCCGGGCCACAGCAGAGCAACCGGGACTAGAACCTGGTGCCCATATGGGATGCTTGCACTGCAGGCAGAGGATTAACCAAGTGAGCCACGGCGCCAGCCCCTATTGAATTTCTTGAGCTCTTCATATACTCTGGTTATTAATCCTTTATCAGTTATATAGTTTGCAAATAATTTCTCCCAATATTTCAGTTGCCTCTTCACTTTCCTGACTGTTTCTTTTGCAGTACAGAAGCTTCTCAATCTGATATAATCTCATTTGTTGATTTTGGCTTTAATGCCTGTGCCTCTGGGGTCTTTTCCAGGAACTCTTTGCCTAAGCCAATGTCTTGCAGGGTTTTCCAAATGCTCTCTAGTAATTTGATGGTATAGGATCACAGATTTAAGTCTTTAATCCATTTTGAATGGATTTTTGTGTAAGGTGTAAGGTAGGGGTCCTGCTTCATACTTCTGCATGTGGAAATCCAGTTTTTTCCGGCACTATTTGTTGAAGAGAGTGTCCTTGTTCCAGGGAATGGTTTTAGCTCCTTGGTCAAATATAAGTTGGTTGTAGATGCTTGGATTGATTTCTGGCATTTCTATTATGTTCCGTTGGTCTAGCCATCTGTTTTTGTATAAGTACCAGGCTGTTTTGATTATAATTGCCTTGTATTATGTCTTGAAATCTGGCATTATGATGCTTCCAGCTTTGTTTTTGTTGTATAAAATTGCTTTAGCTATTCATGGTCTCCTGCGTTTCCAAGTGAATTTAAGCATCATCTTTTTCTAGATCTGAGAAGAATGTCTTTGGTATTTTGATATTGCATTGAATCTGTAAATTACTTTCAGAAGAATGGACAGTTTGATGATAGTGATTCTTACAACCCATGAACATGGAAATTTTTTCTATTTTGTGTTTTCTATTTCTTTAATGTTTTGTAATTATCATAGTAGAGATCTTTGACATACTTGGTTAAATTTATTCCAAGTTGTTGTTGTTGTTGTTTTTTGCTATTGTGAATGGGATTGAGGTTAGAAATTCTTTCTCAGCTGTGGTATTTCCTGTGTATACAAAGGCTGTTGATTTTTGTGTATTGATTTTATATCCTGCTATTTTACCAGTAGTTTCCTAGTAGAGTCTTTTGGGTTCTCTCTATATAGAATTATCATCTGCAAATAGGGATAATTTGACTTCATCTTTACCAATTTGAATCCCTTTTATTTCTGTTTCTTGCTTGATGGCTCTGGCTAAAACTTCTAGGACTATATTGAATAGCAGTGGTGAGAGTGGGCATCCTTGTCTGGTTCTGGATCTCAATGGAAATGCTTCCAACTTTTCCCCATTATTAGACACTGGCCATAGGTTTGTCATATTGCCTTGATTGTGTTGAGGAGTGCTCCTTCTAAACCCAATTTGCTTAGAGTTTTCATCATGAAAGGGTGTTGTATTTTGTCAAATGGTTTCTCTGCATCTATTGAGATAACCATATGGCTTTTGTTCTTCAATTTGTTAATGTGACATTTCACATTGATTTGCAAATGCTGACCCATCTCTGCATACCAGGGATAAATCCCACTTGATCTGGATGGAGGATCTTTCTGATGTGTTGTTGGATGGGATTAGCCCGAATTTTGAGGATTTTTGTGTCTATGTTCATCAGGGAAATTGGTATGTAGTTTTTTCTCTGTTGCATCTTTTCTGGATTTAGGGATTAAGGTGATGCTGGCTATATAGAAAGAATTTGAGGGGATTCACTCCCTTTCAGATACTTTGAATAACTTGAGAAGAATTGGAGTTCTTATTTAAATGTCTGGTAGAACTCACCAGTGAGACTATCTGGTCCTGGGCTTTTCTTTGTTGGGAGGGCATATCCTGATTCAATTTCTGTCTTGGTTATGGGTCTGTTTAGGCTTTCTATTTCTTCATGGCCCAGTTTAGTTAGGTTGTATGTGTCTCGGAATCTATCCATTTCTTCTAGGTTTCCCAGTTTGTTGCCATACAGCTCTTTGTAGTAATTTCTGATGATTCTTTTTATTTCTGTGGTGTCTGTTGTTACATTTCCTTTTTCATCTCTAATTTTATTGATTGGGGTCTTCTCTCTCTCCTCCTTTTGGTTAGTTGAGCCGATTGTGTGTCAATTTTGTTTGTTTTTTTGAAAAAACAGCTATTCATTTTGCTGATCTTTTGTATTTTTTGTTTTAATTTTGTTCTCTAATTTTAATTCTTTGCACCTACTAGTTTTGGGTTTGGTTTGCTGCTGTTTTTCTAGGTCCTTGAGATGCTTTAATAGCTCATCTATTTGGTGCCTTTCCAATTTCTTGGTGAAGGCACCAATAGCTATTAACTTTCCTCCTAACACTGCTTTTGCTATATCCCACAAATTTTGGTATGTTATATTGTCTTCATTTGTTTCCAGAAATTTTTTGATTTTTTTTTCTTCTATGACCCACTGTTCTTTCAGGAACATGTTGTTCATTCTCCATGTGTTTGCATATGATGTAGAGATTCCTAAGTTGTTAATTTCCAGCTTCATTGGATTGTGGTCTGAGAAGATGCATGGTATGATTTCAATTATTTTGAATTTTCTGAGACTTGCTTTATGGCCTAGCATGTGGCCAATCCTAGAGAAAGTTCCATGCACTGGAGAGAAAAATGTGTACTCTGTGGCTGTAGGGATGAAGGTTCTGTAGATATCTGGTCTATTTGGTCTACGGTGTTGATAAATCAATAAGGAAACAGAGTTATTCTGTCTAGTTGATCTGTCCATTGCTAAAAGTGGGATATTAAAATCCCCCATCATTATTGTATTTGAGTCTATATCTCCTTTTAGATCCCTTAACATTTCTTCTAGATAGCCAAGTGCCCTGTAAATAGATACATATACATTTATAAAGTCACTTCTTATTCTTAAATTGATCCTTTAATTATTTTGTAAGTGTCCTTGTCTCTTTAACAGTTTTTGTGTTAAAGTCTATTTTGTCTGAGGTTAGGATGGCCACATCAGCTCATTTTTGGTTTCTGTTAGCATGAACTATCTTTTTCCATCCTTCACTGTAATTCTGCATGCATCTTTGTTGGTAAGATGTCTCTTGTAGGCAGCAAATAGATGTTTTCTTTATTAATCCATTCAGCCAGCTTGTCTCTTAACAGAGAGATGAGACCATTTACATTTACTGTAACTATTGTTAAGTACTGACTTTGCCCTGCCATGTTTCCATAAATAGTCCTGTTGATGTATTTTGGATTTCATTTTTACTTCTGCTCGGTTGTTTCCTGCATTTGTCTACTTTTGTGGTGATGTTCCTGTTTCTGTTTCTGTGTGTAGCACATCCTTGAGCATCTTTTGTAAGGCTGGGTGAGTAGTTAGAAATTTTTTTCAATTTCTGTTTGTTGTGAAAAATCCTTATTTCTCCTTCATTCATAAATGAGAGTTTTGCAGGGTACAGTATTCTGAGTTGACAGGTTTTTTCTCTTAGGACTTAGAATATGTCTCTCCATTCTCTCCTTGCCTGTAGGGTTTGTGATGAGAAGTCTGAATTGAGTCTAAGTGGGTTTCCTCTGAATGTGACTTGTCATTTCTCACCTGCACATTTTAAGATCTTTTCTTTATGTTTTACTGAGGAGAGTTTTGCTACAACATGTTGTGGTGAAGATCTTTTCTGGTCGTGCCTGGTGAGAATTCTGTGCACTTCTATGCTTGGATTTCTCTTTCTCCAGATTGGGGAAGTTCTCTGTTATTATTTCATTAAAAAGGCCTCTAATCCTTTCTCTCTTTCCATACCTTCTGAAATTCCTAGGATCCATATGTTTGTTGGTTGATAGAATCTTGTAGATCTCCAACTGTGTTTTTAATTTTCTAATTTCTTCTTTTATTTAGTCTGACTGTATTATTTCCAGAAATTTGTCTTCTGGTTCTGATATTCTTTCTTTTGTCTCACTCTATTCTATTTTTTTTTTTTTTTTTTTTTTTTTTTACCAGGCAGAGTGGACAGTGAGAGAGAGAGAGAGAGAAAGGTCTTCCTTTGCCGTTGGTTCACCCTCCAATGGCCGCCGCGGCCGGTGTGCTGCGGCCGGCGCACCGCGCTGATCCGATGGCAGGAGCCAGGAGCCAGGTGCTTTTCCTGGTCTCCCATGGGGTGCAGGGCCCAAGCACCTGGGCCATCCTCCACTGCACTCCCTGGCCACAGCAGAGAGCTGGCCTGGAAGAGGGGCAACCGGGACAGAATCCGGCGCCCCGACCAGGACTAGAACCCGGTGTGCCGGCGCCGCTAGCCGGAGGATTAGCCTAGTGAGCCGTGGCGCCGGCCATACTCTATTCTATTGTTAAGGCTTTCCACTGCATTTTTTATTTGATCTATTGAATTCTTCATTTCTAATATTTCATTCTTTTTTTAAAAAAGATTTATTTGAAAGAGTTACACAGAGAGAGGAGAGGCAGGGAGAGAGAGAGACAGAGAAGTCTTCCATCCAATGGTTCATTCCCCAATTGGCTGCAACAGCCAGAGCTGCACCAATCCGAAGCCAGGAGTTTCTTCCAGGTCTCCCACATGGGTACAGGGGCCCAAGCACTGAGGCCATCTTCTACTGCTTTCTCAGGCCATAGCAGAGAGCTGGATTGGAAGTGGAGCAGTCGAGCCTCGAACCGGTGCTCATCTGGGATGCCGGCACTTCAGGCCAGGGCATTAACCCACTGTGCCATAACGCTGGCCCCTAGCATTTCATTCTGACTTCTTTTCAGTATCTTAATTTATTGGGAACACTTTTCATTCATTTATTTTTTTTTTTTTCAAAAGAAGACATTGCAAGAATTTTTTTTTTTTTTGACAGGCAGAGTGGACAGTGAGAGAGAGAGAGAAAGGTCTTCCTTTGCCGTTGGTTAACCCCCCAATGGCCGCTGCCGCCGGCGCACCGCACTGATCCAAAAGCAGGAGCCAGGTACTTATTCTGGTCTCCCACGGGGTGCAGGGCCCAAGCACTTGGGCCATCCTCCACTGCACTCCCTGGCCACAGCAGAGAACTGGCCTGGAAGAGGAGCAACCGGGACAGAACCTGGTGCCCCAACTGGGACTAGAACCCGGGGTGCCGGTGCTGCAAGGCAGAGGATTAGCCTATTGAGCCACAGTGCCGGCTGAGCAAGAATTTTTTTTAAAACACTTATTTAATAAATATAAATTTTGAAAGTACAACTTTTTTCCCCTCCATAACCACACTCCCACCTGCAAACCATCCCATCTCCTACTCCCTCTCCTATCCCATTCTTCCTTAAAATTCATTTTTAATTATCTTTATATACAGAAGATCAACTCAGTATATACTAAGTAAAGATTTCAACAGATTACACCCACACAGACACTCAAAGTATAAAGAACTCTTTGAAGACTAGTTTTACTATTAATTCACACAGTACAACACATTAAGGACAGAGATCCTACATGTGGAATAAGTGCACAGTGACTCCTATTGATTTAACAATTGACACTCTTATTTATGACATAGGTAATCACCCGAGGCTCTTGTCATGAGATGCCAAGGCTATGGAAGCTTCTTGAGTTCACAAACTCCAACCTCATTTAGACAAGGCCATAGTCAAAGTGGAAGTTCTCTCCTCCCTTCAGAGAAAGGTACCTCCTCCTTTGATGGCCCGTTCTTTCCACTGGGATCTCACAGGATTTTTCATTTAGGTCATTTTTTGCCACAGTGTCTTGGCTTTCCATGCCTGAGAAACTCTCCTGGGATTTTTAGCCAGATCTGAATGCCTTACGGGCTGATTCTGAGGCCAGAGTGCTGTTTAGGATATTTTCCATTCTATGAGTATGCTGTGTATCCTGCTTTCCGTGTTGGATTATTCTTTTTAATTCTATCAGTTATTTTTAGCAGACACTGGTCTTATTTATGTGATCCCTTTGACACTTAATCCTATCTTTATGATCAATTATGAACTTAAACTGATCACTTTAACTAGTAAGATGGCATTGGTACCTGCCAATTTAATGGGATTTGGAGTCCCATGGCACGTTTCTAGCTCTACCGTTGGGGTACGTCCGAGTGAGCATGTGCCGAACTATACATCTCCTCCCCCTCTTATTTCCACTCTTATTTTTAATAGGGATCAATTTTCAGTTAAATTTACACACCTAAGACTAATTGTGTGTTAAAGAGTTCAACCAATGGTATTAAACAGAAAAATAAAATCTAAAAAGAATAAAGTAGTAAGCTGTTCCTCAATAGTCAGGACAGGGCTGATTAAGTCATTGTTTCTCATGGTGTCAGTTTCACTTCTACAGTTTTCCTTCTAGGTGCTCAGTTAGTTGTCACAGATCAGAGAGAACATATGGTATTTGTCCCTTTGGGACTGGCTTATTTCACTCAGCATGATGTTTTCCAGATTCCTCCATTTTGTTGCGAATGACCAGATTCCCCCCCCCCTTTTTTTTTAAACCACTGTGTAGTATTCTATAGAATACATATCCCATAATTTCTTTATCCAGTCTTCTTTTGATGGACATTTAGGTTGATTCCATGCCTTAGCTATTGTGAATTGAGCTGCAATAAACATGGAGGTGCAGATAGCTGTTTTATTTGCCAATTTAGTTTCTCTTGAGTAAATTCCAAGGAGTGGGATGGCTGGGTCGTGTGGTAGAGCTATATTCAGGTTTCTGAGGAATCTCCAAACTGACTTCCATAGTGGCTTTACCAGTTTGCATTCCCACCAACAGTGGATTAGTGTGCCTTTTTCCCTATATCCTCGCCAGCATCTGTTGTTAGTTGATTTATGTATGAGGGCCATTCTAATGGGTGAGGTGAAACCTCATTGTGGTTTTGATTTGCGTTTCCCTGATTGCTAGTGATCCTGAACATTTTTTCATGTGTCTGTTGGCCGTTTGATTTTCTTTTGAAAAGTGTCTATTGAGGTCCTTGGCCCATCTCTTAAGTGGGTTGTTTGTTTTGATGTTGTGGAGTTTCTTGATCTCTTTGTAGATTCTGGTTATTAATCCTTTATCAGTTGCATACTGATTTTGTCGGTTGCCTCTTCACTTTCCTGACTGTTTCTTTTGCAGTACAGACACTTATCAATTTGACGTCATCCCAATTGTTAATTTTGGCTTTGACTGCCTGTGCCTCTGGTGTCTTTTCCAAGAAGTCTTTGCCTGTGTCTATATCTTGCAGGGTTTTCCCGATGTTCTCTAATAATTTGATGGTGTCAGGTCATAGATTTAGATCTTTCATCCATGTTGAGTGGATTTCTGTTTAAGGTGTAAGGTAGAGTTCTTGCTTCATACTTCTGCATGTGGAAATCCAGTTTTCCCAGCACCATTTGTTGAATAGACTGTCCTTGCTCCAGGAATTGGTTTTAGCTGTTTGATCAAATATAAGTTGGTTGCACTTTTCGTTTAGATCATGAATCTGATTATTAATTTTCTGAAATCCTTTTCTGGCATATCCTCGATCTCTTCTTCAGCTTCTATTATTGAAGAGTTGATAGTGTTCCTTTGGTGGGTTCATAGTGTCTTCCTTA
Source organism: Oryctolagus cuniculus (assembly GCF_964237555.1). Lineage (NCBI taxonomy): Eukaryota > Metazoa > Chordata > Mammalia > Lagomorpha > Leporidae > Oryctolagus > Oryctolagus cuniculus. The sequence continues at coordinate 174,317,610 of NC_091433.1, forward strand.
TTCTTATTTAGGATTTTTCCTTTGATTTTTGGCATTTCTGGTTGCTTTTCCTCTTTAATTTGTGTCTTTATGCTTGTGGTGCGATTTCCCTCTGCTGTGTCTGTGCATTGCAAGTGGAAGCCACAGCCCCACCTCCTGGAGTCCTGCTCACTTCTTGATGGTGATGGGGGTGGGTATGAGAGCTCTGGTGCACTAAGCCCCACCTACCGGGGCCAGGCTCCATTCTTACTGGTGTGTGAAACGGACTCAAGTTTTCTATATTTAGGACTTTTCTTGTACAGTTGCATGGTGGGGAGGAAGTTGCTCTGAAATGTTGTGATCCTCATTCCCTGGTGGGTTGTGAAGTGGCCCCCACAATTGATGGGCATGTGCATGGCGGCACATGCGGTAGCCCCTTGCTTCTTTGTAAAAATGTGAACAATCAATTTGGCTTCCCCAGTCAGCTGCAGGTCCAGGTTGGGGAAGGAAGGAGATGTAGATGGACAGGAGCATGCCCAACCTCTCCGTTTGTTCCCTTAAACCTTCTCTCTTCCCAGTTGGAATTTCAAACGCAGTTCACCAGGCTCCTCTGGCTGCTGCTATCTGCAGCTCCATCTCACCTGGTCCTCTGGGGGAAGTGGTGCCAGTCTCCCTGTTTGGCATCTCCACCTTGCCTCCACCAATTTTCTTTTCTGCTCCCTTAGCGTGGACCTGCCCAGTCTCTGTTGGACTCCTTGGCTTCTCTGCATGAATTTCTCATGGCTCTTTCGCTGGCTTGTATCCCCTCTCCTTATTAACCATCTATTTTGCCCCATGTGACTTAGAATATCCTATTGCTATACCACCATCTTGGCCCCTCAAAAATTTTAAATTGCTGATTTAATATCACTGCTCACTATTGGTCTGTTCAGGTTGCCTGTCTTCATGGTTCAATTTTGGTTAGTTATATGGATCCAGAAATTTATCCAATTTGTTGACATGTAGTTGTTCATGATAGTCCCTACTTATCCTTTGTATTTCTTTTTTTTTTAAGATTTATTTATTTATTTGAAAGAGTTAAACAGAGAAGGAGAGGTAGGGAGAGAAGGAGAGAGGGAGGGAGGGAGAGGGAGAGGTAGGAAGGGAGAGGGAGAGGTAGAGAGGGAGAGGGAGGGAGAGGTAGAGAGGGAGAGGGAGGGAGAGGGAGGGAGAGGTGGAGAGGGAGGGAGAGGGAGGGAGAGGGAGGGAGAGGTGGAGAGGGAGAGGGAGGGAGAGGTAGAGAGGGAGAGGGAGAGGGAGGGAGAGAGGGAGAGGGAGAGGGAGGGAGAGGGAGAGAGAATATGAGAATGAGAGTTCCCTAAATGCTGGCAGTGGGACTGGGTGGGATTGGGCAGGACTGGGCTGGGCTGAAGCTGGGAACCAGGAACTCACTGCAGATCTCCTGTGTGAGTGGTGGAAACCCCCTTACTTGAGCTGTCACCATTGCCTCCCAAGGTCTGTATTAGCAGAGAGTTGGAGTCAGGAGTCAGACCTGGGCATTGAACCCAAGCACTCTGATAGGGAGCATGGGTGTCCCAATGGTATCTCAACCACCAGGCAGAGGCTGGTACCTGTGGTCCCTTGTATGTTTATTATATCAATTCTATTCACTTCTTTTTATAATTTTGAGTCCTCTCTGTTTTTCCCTAGAAATCTAGCTAAGGGTTTTTTGATTTTTATCTTTTCAGAAAACTAACTCTTCATAGATGTGTGTGTGTGTGTGTGTGTTTAAAGTTGCTACTTCACTTATTTGTGTTCTGATCTTTTTCTATTTCTATTCCCCTAATAACTTTGGGGCAGATTTGTTCTTGTTTTTCTAGACCCTTGATGTATCGTTTGATTACTTATTTGATATCTTTCTATTTTTGATACAGGTGCTTATTGTAGTAAACTTCTCTTCTAGAACTAAGTTTGCTGCATCCTATATTTTTGTATGTTTCCATTTTCATTAATTTCAAGGATTTAAAAAATTTTGATTTCTTCAATAACCCATTGTTCATTCAGGAGTGTGTTGGTCAATCTCTATTTGTATAATTTTTAGAGTTTTGTTTTTTGTTTTACTACATTATGGGTAGAAATGATCCAAGCTATGATTTCAATTTTTTGAGTTTAAGACTTGCTTCTTGGCCTAAAATATAACATCTCCTAGAGAACATTTCATATGCTGTTGAAAGAAGGTGTGTTTATCAGTCCCATTGAATTTCTAGACATGTCTATTAGGTCCAATTGGCCTTAGTTTAATATAACTTTAATGTTTGATATTTTTGGGGGGTTGGATGATCTGCCCATTGAGAGTAAAGTGTTGAAGTCCCCTGCTATTATTGTATTGGAATGTCTCTCTCTTTAGGTAAAAGAGTATTTTATGAAATTGGGTGCAGATATATTTCCAGTCACCACATCTTTTTGTAGAATTGATCCCTTGATCATTATACAGAGATCTTCATTGTCTCTTCTTAATTTTTGTCTTAAAACTCATTTTGTCTAAATATAGCTATTCTTGCTTCCCTTTGGTTTTAATTTGCATAGAATATCTTTTTCTATCCTTTCACTTTCAGTCTGTGCTGCCTTTACTGGTGAAGTGAGCTTCTGGTATGAGCATATAACAGGACTTTTTTTTTTTTTTAATTTGTTTTCACTTAACCTGTCTATATTTTTTTAAAAGATTTATTTATTTATTTGAAAGTCAGAATTATACAGAGAGAGGAGAGGCAGAGAGAGAGAGAGAGGTCTTCCATCCACTGGTTCACTCCCCAATTGGCCCCAACGAAGGGAGCTGCGCTGATCCAAAGCCAGGAGCCAGGAGCCGGTCTCTCACGTGGGTGCAGGGGTCCAAGGACTTGGGCCATCTTCTACTGCTTTCCCAGGCTATAGCAGAGAGCTGGATTGGAACTGGAGCATCCGGGCCTCAAAATGACACCCATATGGGATGCCAGCGTCCCAGGCCAGGGTGTTAACCTGCTGCACCACAGAGCTGGCCCCCAGTCTATATCTTTTAATTGGGGAAATTTATCCTATTTACATTCAAAGTTATCATTGATAAGTAATGTCTTAGTTTGATTTTTTTGGTAATTTCTTCTGTTTATTGACGATAGCCTTTGTTTTTCTAATATCTTTATGCATTTATGTTTTCATGATGGTAGTTATCCTTTTTGTTTTTGAATGTATAGCAATTTATTTTTTTCATAAATACAACTTTAGGAATATAGTGATTCTACCCATCCTCCCACCCACACTCCCACCAATCTTCCTCCTCCCTTGCCTATTCTCTTTCTTATGTTTTACTAAGATCTATTTTCAACCAACTCAATACACATATGATTAACTCTATACTAAGTAAAGAGTTCCACAAATTGTATGGGGGGGGGGAATATTGTTCCTCAATAGTCAAGTCAAGGGCTCTTCAAAGTCATTGCTTCTCAAAGTGTTAATTTAACTTCTATAGATTTCCTTTCAGGTGCTCTACAATCCACTTTTTCCAGCACCATTTGTTGAAGAGCGTGTCCTTGCTCCAGAGAATGGTTTTAACTCTTTAGTCAAAGATAAGTTGATTGTAGATGCTTGGGTTGACTTCTGGCATTTCTGTTCTGTTCCATGGGTCTACCCATCTATTTTTGTGCCTGCACTGACTGTTTTGATTATAATTGCCCTGTAGTATGTCTTGAAATCTGGTATTGTGATGCCTCTGGCTTTGTTTTTGTTGTATATTATTTGGGGTCTCTTGTGTTTCCATATGAATTTCAGCATCATTTTTTCTAGATCTGAGAAGAAAGTCCTTGGTATTTTGATTGGTATCACGTTGAATCTGTAAATTGCTTTCAGTAGTATGGACATTATGATATGGACTCTTCCAATCCATGAACATGGAATATTTTTCCATTTTTTGTTTCTCCTTCTTTCTCAGCAATGACATTGTCTGTGTAAACAACAGCTGTTGATTTTTGTGTGTTGATTTTATATCTTGCAACTCTACCAAATTCTTCTGAGTTCCAGTAGTCTTAGGGAAGTCTTTTGAATCCCTTATGGATGTAAAGAATCAAGTCATGTGCAAATAGGGATGGTTTGACTTCCTCCTACCCAATTTGTATCCCTTTAATGTCTTTTTCTTGCCTAGTGGCTCTGGCTAAAACTCTCAGGACTACATTGAATAGCAATTGTGAGAGTGAGCATCCTTGTCTGGTTCCAGATATTGGTGGGGATGTTTCCATTTTTTTCCCATTCAATAGGATGCTGGCCATGGGCTTGTCATAAATTGCTTTGTTTGTGTTGAGCAATGTTCCTTCTATACCCAATTTGCCTAAAGTTTTCATTATGGAAGGGTGAGGGTGTTGTATTTTATCAAATGCTTTCTCTGCATCTATTGAGAAAATCATATGGTTTTTGTTCTTCAGTTTGCTAATGTGATGTATCACATTGATTTGTGGATGATGAACCATCTCTGCATACCTGTGGTAATCCCACTTGGTCTGGGTGAATGATCTTTCTGATGTGTTGTTGGATGTGATTGGCTAGGATTTGGTTGAGGATTTTTGCATGTGTCTTCATCAGGGCAATTGGTCTGTAGTTGTCACTCTCCTTTGCTTTTTTTCAGGTTTATGAACTAAGGTGATGCTTGCTTCATAGGAAGAATTTGGGAAGATTCCCTCCCTGTCAATTGTTTTGAATAGCTTGAGCAGAATTAGAGTTCTTGTATAAATGTCTGGTAGAACTCACCAGTGAGGCCATCCTGTCTTGGGCATTTCTTTGCTGGGAGGGTCTTTATTATTGATTCAATTTCTGTCTTAGTTATGGGTTTGCTTAGGTGTTCTATATCTTTATGGCTCCATTTAGTAGGTTTTATGTGTCCAGGAATCTATCCATTTCTTCTAGGTTTCTCAACTGTTGGCTACAGGTCACTGTAGTAATTTCTGATGATTCTTTTTATTTCTGTGGTGTCTGTTACATTTCCTTTTTTAACTCAATTTTATTGATTTGGGTCTTCTCTCTCTCTCTCTCTCTCTCTCTTTTTTTTTTTTTTGTTAGTTGGGCCAATGCTGTGTCAGTTTTGTTTATACTTTCAAAGACAAGCTTTTCATTTTGTGATCTTTGGTATTTTTTGTTTCAATTTTGGTTTTTTTCTAATTTTAACTATTACTCATTTTGGGTTTGGTTTGGTGTTTTCTAGATCTCTGAGATACTTTGATAGCTCATTTACTTGGTGCCTTTCCAAATTCTAGATGTTGGCACCAATTGCTATAAACTTTCCTCTTAACACTGCTTTTGCTGCGTACGATTTGATATGTTGTATTCATTTGTTTCCACAAAATTTATTTCTTTTGATTTCTTCTATGACCTGTTCATTCAGAAGCATGTTGTTTAGTCTCCATATATGTTCTAGAGATTCCTGAGTTGTTGATTTCCAGCTTCATTGCATTGTGGTCTGAGAAGATGCATAGTATGATATTGGATGTTTTTGAATTTGCTGAGACTTGCATTATGGCCTAGCATGTAGTCAATCCTAGAAGAAGTTCTGAGCACTGGTGAGAAGAAGTGTATTCTGCACCTGTAGGATGAAAAGTTCTGTAGATATCTATTAGGTCCATTTGGTCTATAGTGTCTATTACATATGTTATTTCCTTGCTGGTTTTTCTGATTTGTTTGTCCATTGCTGAAAGTGGGTTATTGAAGTCTCCATTACTATTGTATAGGAATCTTTGTCTCCCTTTAGATCTCTTAACATTTCTTTTAAGTAGCCAGGTGCCCTGCATTTAGGTGCGTACACATTTATAATAGTCATGTCTTCCGGCCGGCTCCGCGGCTCACTAGGTTAATCCTCCACCTTGCGGCGCCGGCACACCGGGTTCTAGTCCCGGTCGGGGCGCCGGATTCTGTCCTGGTTGCCCCTCTTCCAGGCCAGCTCTCTGCTGTGGCCAGGGAGTGCAGTGGAGGATGGCCCAGGTGCTTGGGCCCTGCACCCCGTGGGAGACCAGGAGAAGCACCTGGCTCCTGCCATCGGATCAGTGTGGTGCGCCGGCCGCAGCGCGCCGGCCATGGCGGCCATTGGAGGGTGAACCAACGGCAAAGGAAGACCTTTCTCTCTCTCTCTCACTGTCCACTCTGCCTGTAAAAAAAATAAAAAAAAATAGTCATGTCTTCCTGTTGAATTGATCCCTTAGTCATTACATGTGCCCTTCTTTGTCTCTTCAACAGTTTTTGTGTTAAAATCTATTTTATCTGCTATTAGGATGGTTACACCAGCTCTTTTTTGGTTTCTTTTAGCATGGAATATCTTTTTCCATTCTTTCACTTTCAGTCTGCATGTATCTTTGTTGGTGAGATGTGTTTCTTGTAGGCAGCAAATAGATTTTTTTAGTCCACTCAGCCAGTTTGTATCTTTGAACTGGGACATTGAGGCCATTTACTTTTTTTTTTTTTTTTTTTTTTTTTTTTTTTTACAGGCAGAGTGGACAGTGAGAGAGAGAGACAGAGAAAAAGGTCTTCCTTTTGCTGTTGGTTCACCCTCCAATGGCCACCGTGGCCGGCGCACTGAGGCCGGCGCACCGCGCTGATCTGAAGCCAGGAGCCAGGTGCTTCCTCCTGGTCTCCCATGGGGTGCAGGGCCCAAGCACTTGGGCCATCCTCCACTGCACTCTCTAGCCACAGCAGAGAGCTGGCCTGGAAGAGGGGCAACTGGGACAGAATCCGGCGTCCCGACTGGGACTAGAACCCGGTATGCTGGCGCCGCAAGGCGGAGGATTAGTCTATTGAGCTGCGGCACTGGCCGCCATTTACATTTAAGGTGACTATTGATAATTAATGACTTGGCTCTGCCATTTTTCCATAAATATTCCTATTTTTTACTTTGGATTTCTTTGTACTTTTACTGGGAGATTTCTGCCTATACTTCCTTTCATAGTGATAATCATGTTTCTGTGTTTATGCGTATAACACTTCCTTAAGCATCTTCTGTAAGGTTGGATGAGTGTTGACAAATTCTTTCAATTTCCCTTTGTTATGCAAGGTCTTTATTTCACCTTCATCCACAAATGAGCTTTTCAGGTGTACAGATTTCTGGGTTGACAGTTTTTTTCTCTTAAGTCTGGAATATGTCTTGCCATTCTCTCCTAGCCTGTAGGATTTCTGATGAGAAGTCAGCTGTGAGTCTAATTGGAGATGTTTTGATAGTAATCTGGTATTTCTCTCATGCACATTTTAGAATCTGTTTTACTGTGGAGAGTTTTACTGCAATGTGTCATGGTGAAGATTCTCTGGTCATATCTATTAGGAGTTCTAAGTGCTTCATGTACTTGGCTGTCTCTTTCTTTCTCCAAATTAGGTAAGTTTTCTGTAATTATTTCACTGAATAGGCCTTCTAGTCCATTCTCTTTCCATGCCTTCAGGAATTCCTAAGACCCATATGTTGTGTAGTTTGAAAGTATCTCATAGATCTCGAACACTGTTTTTCAGTTTTCTAATTTCTTCTTCTTTGTGGTCTGACTGTAAAACTACCAGAGATTTGTCTTCTAATTCAGATATTCTTTCTTCTGCCTCACTGAGTCTGTTCTTAAAAGGCTTTCCATGGTATTTTTATTTGTTCTATTGAATTCTTCATTTCCAGTATTTCATTTTGATTTCTCTTTAAAATCTCAATTTCATGGGAAAAATTTTCATTCATTTCATGTATGAATTTCTTTAATGAGTTTGCTTCTGATTACTTAGAAGTAATCCTTTTTTTTTTTTAATTCTATTTCTGGCATTTCATTGATCTCTTCATCTTCCAATTCTAGTAATGAAGTATTCTCTCTCTCTTTTTTTTAAAGATTTGTTTATTTATTTGAAAGTCAATTATAAGAGAGAAGGGGAGGCAGGGGGAGGGATGGAGGGAGAGGGATCTTCCATCCACTGGTTCATTCCCCAATTGGCTACAATGGCTGGAGCTGCGCCAATTCGGAGCCAGGAGCCAGGAGCTTTTCTGGATCTTCCCAAGCAGGTGCAGGGGCCCAAGGACTTGGACCATCTCCTGCTACTTTTCCAGGCCATAGTAGAGAGCTGGATGGGAAGTGGAGCAGCTGGGTCTTGAAATGGTGCCCATATGGGATGTCAGCACTGAAGGTGGCAGCTTTACCCACTATGCCAAAGCACCGGCCCTGAAGTATTGTATTCTTTTGAGGGCATCATGTTGTCTTCCTTATTCTTGTTTCTTGAATTGTTGCATTTATTATTAAGCATTTATAGTGACACTTGTTCCCCGCCGCCCCCCCCCCCCCCCCCCCCCCGCCGCCATGATGGCTTTTATTTTTGGACTATACCTCTGTGGCTTAGTGGAGTGTCTGCTCTTTCAGTGAATACCCAGAAGCATGTGCTGGGAGTGTGGAAGGAGCTCTGCTCAGTGCTCCAGGGTGAAGGGAGTGTCCAAGGGGACACCCAAGTTGAGCATGCTAAATCTCCTCTTTTATTATTACTATTTCTTTTAAAGATTTATTTGAAAGTCAGAGTTACAAAGAGAGAAGAGAGGCAGAGAGAGAGGTTTTCCATCCAATGGTTCATTCCCCAGGTGGCCACAATGGCCGGAGCTGTGCCAATCCAAAGCCAAGAGCCAGGAGCTTCTTCTAGGTCTCCCACATGGGTGCAGGGGCCCAAGGACTCGGGCCATCTTCTGCTTTCTCAGGCCATAGCAGAGAACTGGATCATAAGTGGAGCAGCCAGGTCTTGAATTGGTGCTCATATAGGATGCTGGTGCTTCAGGCCAGGGCGTAAACTCTCTGGGCCACAGTGCCAGCCCCTTAATACTATATTTTAATCAGAGGGGAGGTTTGTTCTGCTCTGTTGGCATATTCTTACGCTCACTTCCTCTCCTCAAAGGAGACCAATGCCTGGACACTAGCCCCAGTGGGTATAATTCTCATCTGCACTGCCAGAACCACACAAAAGATCTATGCAGTCCTCAGTGTGAATTCAGATCCTGCAGCAATGACCCTCACCAGGGAATCAGGGAGTCCTGAGCACGTGCAGCTGCCTGCAGTGACTGCCCAAAGTCCCAGCCACATCCTGCGCCCTCCCACACAGCCACAGTGTTTTCATAGTCCCAGCACACAAGGCTCCCACAGTCATGAGCTCCCAGCCCTCTGTCAATTCTCTCAGCCAGACTCGGGTGTCTCCTTTCAGCTGGTTGCTGGGCCCGCAGACAATATCCAAAATGGCTCCCAGCCTCATCTAGTTATAGGATGCTGGTGCCACATGGTCGGGGAGAGAGAAATAGACCCCCTTTTTTCCCTCTAGGTTAGTAGGTACACTTTCCCCCACAGGGCTCCAATCTGGGCCCACGCCAGGCTCATCTCTCAGCTTTATTGCCAGTGGCATGGGCTGCTGCAGCCTGGTCTTGCCTCACTCCAAAACTGGTGCAGAGGCTCTCAGCTGCTGGGGTCCCCATCTGTATACATCCACCCCCTCCACGTAGTTCTGTAGAGGCCCCCAGTTTGTGTGGAGCTTCCTCTGCCATTCTCCCTAACCCTTCCCTGAGATTGCACTCCCCCACTCTTTAATCTTTCCTTCCCTAGACTAGAGCAGTAAGCTCCCTCCCTAAGCCACCATCTTGAACTTCGTTATCCTTTTTAATGAATTTATTTATGTGAACAAGTTACAGAGAAAGGGAGAGACAGAGAAATCTTCCTGCTGGTTCACTCCCCAGATGGCTGCAAGGGCCCAGCACAAGTCAGGAGCTTCATCCGGGACTCCTATATGGGTCAGGGGCCCAATCACGTGGGGCTTTTCTTCTGCTTTTCCTAGTCCACAGCTGGGAGCTGGATTGCAAATGGAGCATCCGGGACACAAACCAATGCCCATTAGGGATGGCAGCATCAAAGGTGGTGGCTTTATCTACTATGTCTCGTCACTGGCTCCTTTAATTTTTAATTTTTTCTTTTTTGCTATCCTTCCTTGTATCTGTATATAGGTCTCCCTTACCTATCTTTCTGGTAAGGCTGGTCTAGTGGTGGTGAATTCCCTGAACTTCTGCTTGTCTTGGAAAACAGTCCTCTGGGCCCTTGCAGGAGAGCAGGACAGACACACACCCAGGCTGCACTAGGGATGGGACTAAGTACCTAGCCCCTGCTCTGGGCCAGACCCCGCAGACATTTTATCATTTAATCCAGGAACAGCCTTTCTGGGTGTAGGGATCGCAGCATTCTGTTGCAAAGAGATGAGATCAGAGATAAGGACACTCCTGATAAGAAGCTGCTTTTTGCTCCCGTGGAATCCCCAACCCCCTACTCCCTGGGGAATGTGGACTCTCCCACCAGGGAGCCTGGTCGTGCTGAGGTTGTAAATGATCTTGAGGAATGGCATTCAGATGCCTAAAGCACTGTCCCTGTGGAATGTACTTAGGGGCCGCCTGCTCCTTCTCTGCTCTCCTCCCTTTTCCCTGCCTGCTCCCCCCGCACTGCTTGAAATTCCTCTGAAAGCAGCACACTTGTTGCTGGATGACACAGCCATGCCCAATAGCGGTGGACCCTGGGCCGGTCCAGCAGGGCGAAGAGGCCCGGGTTCCGGGTTGGCTGCCGTGCCAGCTGACAGAGCAATGGGGCAGGCTAGGGAGAGCCTTGGGAACATGGCACCAAGATGCAGCTGGCCCGCATTTGAGTGGTCTCCATTTGCTGAATTCTGGCAAGCTGAGCCGTTTTTGCTAATAGGTACAAAACTGGGAAATGTCTCATAGGCCATACAACTGTGACCTTGAGGTTATCTTTGTACAAATCAGAAATCCACAAGTCAATATAGTCACTTGGCAGAAATCAAATGATAAAAAGCAAATCAAACAGGTGCATCCTAGGTAGTTATTTCTTAGATGAGCTGGCCAACACCATTGATGGGACATGGAGGCACAATCTGTGCGACTCTGGGATACGTTTCCTGAACAGTACTGGGCGTTTATAAGCTTGTGATGTGGATCGAGTGAGAATGTGTTAAAGTGCTTTGTGAACTGTAAGCTGCCAAATATGTTTCAATTATTATTTTACAAAATCCCCAAACCACACACTGGAATCAATACTAACATGGGAAGGAGGGAGGGAGAGCTAAGTACTGATGATCTCTTTTTAAGCTACTGTTTTGATCTCATTTAATTCATACAAAAAGACCGAAAAGGCAAACTCCACTCCAGTTCTTCCATAAGCTCAGGATGATAATCCTGTCTGCTTCACTGAGCTATCGTTAAAATTCAGGAGTAATGCAGGCTCACTGCCTGGTACACAGCAAGACGTGTGGGTTCTCTAAGTGCCCAACCTGCTGTCGGAACACACTTGCGGAAGCTTATTTTCTTTAATAAGAATGTTTCTCTTTCGAAAAAATATTTATGTATTTGAAAGGTAGAAAGAGAATGAGCGAGAGTGAGCAAACGATATCTTCCATCTAATGGTCCACTCCCCCAAATGGCCAGGTTTAGGTCAGTCTGAAACTAGGCCTCCCCCTGGGTGCAGGGCCTGGGTACTGGGGCCATCTCCTGCTGCCTTCCCAGATGCATTAGCAGGAAGCTGGACCAGAAGTGGAGCGGCTGGGACTTGAACTGGCACCCATATGGGATGCCAGCGTCACAAGTGGCAGCTTAGCCACAGTGCCAGCCCCAGTAATTCAGAATAGGCTTCGTTTCTGGAAGTTCTACTTGGTTCACAGTTCTTTCAACCTCCTCCTTTTAAATAATGTCTTGTTCTTGTCTTGTGTTCTAAGTTCATCTTTAATCTTTCTAAACATATGCGGAGTCTTCAAAGAAAGTTCTTAGAAATGCATATTGTGAGAAATCCATGGATTTCAAAATGTTTTGGCACTGAAATCTTTTAATTCCAGTTCCCCACAAAACTTCTTGAAGTTCCCTTATTTTTACTTATGGTCTTTCTTCATTGCTGCTGTGCAGAATATTACGGGTCTAATTTTGTCAATGGAGATGTCTGATTCTCTCGGATTTTTTTAAATTAAAAGATTAACTGTTGTAACTTCACATTTTCCTATTAGCAAAATATCTTTGTCCCTCCAGTTAACTTTAAAATCACAGATCACTGACTAGCCATGACCAAGATCTTCGGGCCCACGGAAGCAGAGGGATGATGGGACATCTCGTCAGTGTGTGAAGACCGTGTCCCCTTCTCCAGATTTCAATTTCATGCCCCCTTTATGTGCAGTTTGGCCCACCTCATTGCTGGAATCAGTTGTTCTTTTATAATT